>NC_138987.1:84046674-85246674 GCF_964341445.2 Mesoplodon mirus | reverse complement strand
CCAAGACAAGACCCATAAAAGACCCAAAAATATATTTTGGATATGTTTCCTCATGCAAGGGAAACAAAAGAAAAATAAGCAAATGGACTACATCGAACTAAAAAGCTTTACACAGCAAAGGAAACTATCAACAAAAAGAAAAGGCAGTCTACTGAATGGGAGAAGATATTTGCAAACAATGTATCTGACAATGGGTTAATATCTAAAATATACAAAGGACTCATACAACCCAACACCAAAAAAATAACTCAGTTAAAAAATGGGCAGAGGATCTGAATAGACTTTCTTCCAAAGATGACATAGAGATGGCCCACAAGTATATGAAAAGATGCTCAGCATCACTAATCATCAGGGAAATGCAAACCAAAACCACAATGAGATATCAACTCACACCTTTCAAAGTGGCTATTATCAAAAAGTCTACAAATAACAAGTGTTGGCAAGGATGTGGAGAAAAGAGAACCCTCATGTACCATTGGTGGAACTGTAAATTGATGCAGTCACAATGGAAAACACTATGGAGATTCCTTCAAAATATTAAAAATATAACTACCATCTAATCCAGCAAAGCCACATCTGGGTATATATCCAAAGAAAACCAAAACAGTAATTAGATAAGATATATGCTTACCTATGTTCATTGCAACATTATTTACAAGAGCCAAGATATGGAAGCAACCTAAGTGTCTATTGATAGATGAATGGATAAAGAAGATGTCATATATATATATATATATTATATATACACATACATATAATATGCATATACACAATGGAATACCACTTAGCCATAAAAAAGAAGGAAATCTTGCCATTTACAACAACATGGATGGACCTAGAGAGTATTATGCTAAGTGAAAACAATCAGAAAAGAAATACAAATACTGTATTATTTCACTTACATGTGGAATCTAAAAAATGAAACAAATGAACAAGTGTAACAAAACAGAAACAGAGTTATACATAAGGAGAACAAACAGGTCATTGCCAGAGGAGAGGTGGGTGGGGGAGGAAAGAAATAGGTGAGGGAGATTAAGAGGTATAAACTTCCAGTTGCAAAATATATGAGTCAACAGTATGAAATGTACAATGTAGCAATTATAGTCAATAATTATGTTATCTTTGTATGGAGACATATTGTAACTAGATTTATCAAGGTGATCATTTTGCATAGAAATGTATAGAAATATCAAACCACTATGTTGTATAACAGGAGCTAACATAGTGTTGTAGGTCAACTATACCTCAAAAACAAACAAACTCATAGAAAAAGAGATCAGATTTGTGGTTACCAGATGTGGGGGTAGGGGGGAGAAAAATTAGATGAAGGTGGTCAAAAATGTACAAACTTCTAGTTATAAGATGAGTAAGTATACTAGGGATATAATGTACAACATGATAAATATAATTAACACTTCTGTAAGTTATATATGAAAGTTGTTTAAAGAGTAAATCCTGGGTTCTTATCACAAGGAAAAATTTTTTTTCTATATCTTTAATTTTGTTTCTGTACAAGATGATGGATGTTCACTAAGCTTACTGTGATAATCATTTCATGATGCATGTAAGTCAAATCATTATGTTGTACACCTTAAACTTATACAGTGCTGTATGTCAATTATATCTCAATAAAAACAGAAGAAAAAACAAACAAACAAAAACAACTTTTAAAAAGATGTTAAGTATGTTTAATTGGAATACCAAAAAGAAAATTAAGAGAGAAAGGAACAGGAGAAATATTTGCAGTAATAATAGCTTAGAATTTTCCAAAGTAATAATAGACACCAAACCACAGATCCAGAAAGCTCAGCATTTAACTGAGTGTTTAACTGTTTAACTTTACATACAGTAAATATCCATCTTTACTTTAAATTAAGAAAATCCTAAATCTGTAGGTTATGGGAAGAAAGCATGAAGCATTAGTGAATGTATCCCATCTAATGAGTGCAGAGTTCGGCCAATTCTTTTTGTGTCTTTCGAATGCAATCTTCCTGTGTTGCTACCATCTCAAGTATACTTCTGATTTTCTTTTATCTCCGAACATACTCCTTGCCTGCAATCTTTTTGCTCATCCATTTTGTGTACCACTGACATATTTACCTTCCTAAGAAACTCTTTTAATTGCATCATCTTGCAGTTAAACAAGGACTCCCAGTTTCCCACATATGTGTGACTAAATCCATAGTCTATCAGGCAGGATGTACCGCAGTCTCACCAATCCTTCTTTGCAAGCTTATATCCCCATACAAGCCATGCCTCCAACCAAGTCATTCTAGTTCATGGCCCTACCTTTCTTGTGCTTGCTTCGTTTATATAAGCCTTCGTTTGACATTCTGCCTGTACCGATCTTACCCATCTTCAAATCCCATCCTTTTCATGAATGCTTATTTTTCCCCACAACATTCCAAGCCATGGTCATATCTCCCCTGGTTGATTTTATGCCAGTATCTATAGACTCTTTTAGCAGAGCTTATAGAATGATTGCAACAGGGTTTGAATTTTTACTTTGTTTTCCTCTCTGTATATTGAATTTACATGATTTGCCTTCTAAGTTAGATTTTAAACTACTTAGAGCAGGCACCATCAAATACAACTAAAAGGCCATCTTTTAAAGCCAAACCACTATGTAGGTATAAAAATACAACGATGAGCAAGACAGACACAGTCCCAGTTCACACGTTGCTTAAAGCCCATCCTTTTTTGCACTAATCGTCTTTTGTGTATTAATGGAGATAAAACTGTATTTAATGACTATGCCTACCTATAATTCCTCTAGCATATCACAAAACAGACTTTTATGTTGTACAAAGTGCCCATTGAGCATGAAATAAAAAGCTTATCAAGACAAGTCTGTATTCCCAAATTCACAGCCTAAAGCAAAGAAATTTCCTGTCTTTCACAGTCAAATACCTTACAGCGTTGGTGGTATAGTAGTGAGCATAGCTGCCTTCCACAGTCAAACACCTTTGCTCCTGTCAGTAAAAATATCCAGAAGCAATTGTATTGAATCCGGTTTCAGTGGCCCAGGGTGATTATTATCATAGAGCCATGTTCAAATAAATTCTTTGTGTACTTTGTAAAATAATCTATTTTATGAGACCCAGTGGAGACTAAATGCCCACTCCATCTGGCATAATATATTTATTTTTCCCAAATGTCAATATGTATACTGTACGAAATTCCACCCACAGTAGACTACAAAGTCACTTAATTTTTCTAGGCCACATATTTCTCTCTCCTAAAATTAGAGAATTATTCTTGATAATCTTGAAGTTCCCTCCAATTATAAAATTCTACAATTATTCTTACATACACACCACCTAGAGTTAGAATCAGAGTGATGAACATAAAAAAGGATGGGAAACAAAAAATTTTCTTTAGTTGTGTGATGGTTAATTTTCCTTGTCAACCTGACTGTTGCCAACAGGGTGCCCAGGTTAAACTTTATTTCTGAGTGTGTCTGTGAGGGTTTTTCTCCATGAGATTAGCATTTGAATCAGCGGACTCAGTAAAGTGTATATATTGCCCTCCCCAGTATGGGTAAGCATCGTGCAATCCCCTGAGGGCCGGAATAGAACAGGAAGCAGAAAAAAGAGGAATTTGTCCCTTTTTTCTTCCTGCCTACTTGCTCGAACTGAAACATTCGTCTTCTCCTGCCCTTGCAGTGGTATTTATACCATCAACTCCCCTGGTTCTCAAGCCTTCAGACTTGAACTGGAATTACACCACCAACTTTCCTGTATCCCCAGCTTGCAGATGGCAGATCGTGGGATGTCTCAGCTTCCATAATCATGTGAGCCAATTCCTCATTTTATATATATTTATATATGCATGCATGTATTTCCTACTGGTTCCATGTCTCTGGAGAACTCTAACTAATACAAGTTGTAAAATGAAAATGAGACGTGGGAAGATGAGGTCAAAGGGGCGAAGAGGGGAATTTAGATGTAGCTCCTATTATCCTTACTACAGCTGCCCCCAGCCACGTACTGATAGAAATGTTTGAGTGCAAATGAAGCAACAAAAACTTAACCTGGGGGTTGTGGGTAAACATTTTGCATTTGACAAATGTCTTTTATGCAAGATAATATATTTGTAAATATCAAAACCAGGCGAAGTCCCTAGCTATTCTTTCAGATCTACTGACAGAAATAGAGGCAATCCTGCATCATCAGAAGGATAAAGAAAGCCTATTCCAGTATTTCCCAAACTTTAATGTACATACGACTCACTTGGTAATCTCGTTAAAATGCAGATTCCGATTCAGAAGATTTGAAGTCGGGGCCTGCTGTTCTGTATGGCAAGCAATGATCCTTAACGTGTCAAAACCTAACCAATTTGTGCCATAGGGAATATAAATAGCTTTTTAATTTATGACACTGTGGGTGTTATGGAACCAAAACAAAGAACCCACTTACCAGTGACATTTTGCCATAGTCTGGCTTCAGCCACACTTTAGGCTGGCTTCAGTTTTTCCACAAATTCACCCTCCTAGCCTGAGCCTCCATTGTATCTGGGCACTGCCCTTTTAAGTATATCAGATTCTGTTGCAAGCAATATGTCAGGGCTCATGCCTTTCCCCAGAGATGTTAGCAAGCCCAATCCTCTATCAGTTTAGTAATAGGTGAAGACCTTTCTCCTATTGCTTCATCATCTTTCCAGACACACCAACAAGTCTGCAGCTATCTCACTAGTTGTCCTTTTCTGGCTTAACAGGTCTTTTCCACCATGATGGTGAGACTCCAAAAAAGCTATCTATCTCCGCTTGTCTTCATATACCAAGTCCAACTCCCCAGACGTGCAAGTCCCTCTTAGTGTATTGTGGCCAATATTGATCAAGGCACAACAGATGTTCTCACTGTGTATTTGTGGTTTGAGTGAAATTCAGAAGTTGTGCTAGTTGAGCCTATGAAACTCCTAGATGCAGTTCATTTTGAGTAAGCCGTAAAACTTCCCATAATTTTTCTTTTTGAAGTTCCAGACATGAATTACCAATCATATATGATAATCATATCAAGCCAGTATTCAACCTCTGGAGCACCATCCTGATTCCATCAAGATGGGCTTGTAAAGCACTTTATCTCATTCACATCTGGCATTGTCAAAAGAGCAAAGCAGATCCTAATATCCAAGGCAGGCAGCATTGCAGCAAATCATCTCCCATCATACCCAGTTGCCTTAACAGGCTGTCATCTTGGTTCACAGCAAGGCACGGTATCAGCTACAGATGCCAAATCTGCAATCCCTCCTCCAGTTCAAAGATACGATTCTTCTAGAAACTACAAAAGAATCAATACGATAAACACAACCAACAAAACATTACCCAAATGGCAATTGCAACCTGCTCTTATTCAAGTGAGTCATCATGAAATGCTGTTGATTAATATCTTTTCTCTAAGTGTCCCAAGTACATTCTTCAGATGAGTCTTATAGTAGGGCTTCAATCCAGTTCTCCTTCTCAGGGGAAAACAAATCTGGGGGCTGTGCCTAGCATTGGCCATAAGTGAACATCACATCTGAAAGAGCCTAAAGTATTGATTCTCTTGTTCTGAGATGTTCTCTCGGGAAAATGTGAGGTGCCCTTTCCTAGCATCATCACCCAGTTACATACTCCCTTCCCATCTCCCACAGTTTCCACTTGCTTCCATTTATTATCTTGTTTCAGACTTCCAGGCTGACAGTCTCTGCCTAACCACAGACCAAGCTTCAGGCCCAGCCTTGCCAGAGTTTCCTCTTCTGTTCCTGCCCAGGAGACAAGACTAGCATTTTGAAAGATTAAGGACGATGAGACTGTTTCCACCACTAGGCAGTGAGACAGCACTGACCGTCAAACCTAGTTTAGGCACATGACATGCCATCCAACTCACTGTTCCCTTAAGAATACACTGAGTCAAATTCAGAAGAATTAAAATAGTGTTCTGAACACTATTTTCCTCTTCCAGACACACAAGGGCAGCCCCAGAACCAGCACATCTGAATGTGGGAAAACAAAAGAAAAATTGGGGGAGATAGGAAGAATACAGAATTGCTGTGGTTGCATCAAACCCCACTCCTTTCTTCACAATCCCCATTCCAGAAACCTGTCCAAAGATGTGTCCCCTTTACTACCCATATAATCAGATGAAACTTGCATTCACCCAAGTGAGTCAGCCATCATCTCCTGCCTTATCATCTCCCAGGTTTATTGTTAGGTACTTTAATTGCTCATCGTAGCTAGCAACCAAACTTCTACTCTGCATGTGGTCAGGGATATTTGTCCATATGTTATTACTCTCTTTAGTCCAGTTTTGTACATAACCAGCAGCTAAATGCATACCTTGGTCCAGTGAAATCTGGGGGACCAATTAATGCACAACTGGTGCCCCATACCTTAAATGATCTTCTCAGCCATTGTTGAGGTCACTGGGGAAGCACAGACCAAAGTAAATTACATGTCTACTCCAGGCAGGACTTATTGGAAGACAGCTAGGGCTACTCATGAGTCCTATTATCCACTTGCCAGCTAAATGCTGGCTCTTAAACTTGAAGACTCTTATCCAAAGCCATCTTTAGGTGATTCTTTTCTTCTTGACATTTTCTACAGTCTTTTACCTCATTAGCAGCTTCAGCAGGAGGAAAAGGAATCTGTCATTTTTTCACCAGCGTTTCATAACTTGAACATTTTCATGCAGCTCAGTTCACGTACCTGGGTAGTTATTTCCAGTGGCTGGACAAGGACAGTCTTTACATTCCCAGTCCCCTTTTGAGCCACCCACTGGGCTTTTCTGGTTGGCATTACATAGCTCACTTCAATTCATCCTTGGAATTCCTACAGGTTTTTCCATAATTGCATTCTCTGGGAAGCGTTGCCTGACTATGCATTCAGATCTTAGTAAGGTCAAGTTCTTGCTGTACTATAAATACAGTGCCCTCAATATTGACCATTGTTCAAACTCACCCTTGCTTCTTCAGCCAAGGTTTTATGACCCACTGATCAAACGGGGTAAACTTCTAGACTGCAAGGCATTCTCAGTTTGGGAACTTCTATCATTAAACCAGGAAACTCACTTTGCTTTAATAAGGAGAGAAATCTATGATTCAAACCATGTAGCACTAAGAGCTGCCAGTTTGGGGGGTTCCTGTGGTTGGCCCTAAGGGCAGGGTGATGCTATAACTATGGATACAATATAGATCTCCAGGGCCACAGCCTGTGGTATATTCATATATATATATATATATATATACATATATATATATATATATATATATATGATTTCCACTTTTACACTGAGGTCTTCAGAGCTGCTCCTTCCTTATGGGAATGAATCTGACATTGCCCAAGACATAAAGGTATTATGGATCTCAGAATTATTTTAAATCCCTGATAAGTGGGAGCAGTATCTACTGAAGCCCAGTAAAAGGCCAGTAATTGTCTTTCAAAGGGGTCATATCTCTTCTCAACATCAGGGAACTTTGAATCCAATATTCCAACAGCTGCTGCTTGGGGAGGGAAGGATCGAGTTAAACACTTCTGCAAGAGACTCCAGTCTGTGTGTCCAGATAGCAAAAGCCTTCACAATAATTTGTGCATTAGGCCAACTCAAATGGTACTATTTGAAGCTACAGCCCTCTGCAAGTCTCTCAAAGCCCGTTTTTGTTTTGGATCTCATTCAAATTCAGATTTTCTTCTTGTCATTCAATATATTAGTGCTTGCAAGATGCCCAGGAACAGTGTATGGTGTCCCCTAAACCCAAAATGCCCCACAAGTTGTATCTCTCTTATTAACAGGGCATGGCAAATACATCAGTTTATTCCCTGCTTTGGGTGGCCTGTCTCTCATGGTCTCCAACCCAAGTAATTCCCAAGCATTAGCTGACTGAACTCAGCTCTTTATCTTAGCCATACATATAAACCATCTTCAACTAGTCATATGGACCAGTGTTGTTTTCAAATCTTGGGGGCTTCCTCCTCTGAGAGGGAAACTTTCATACTATCATTAACGCATATGTTAACTTTGCAGTTGACTGTGATCTGGTCTAAACCTCACTAGATTGTCAAAAGACACTGGAAAACTCAACTACCCTTAGGAGAGGATGGTGAATGTTTATCAGTCATTCCTACAAAAAATGAAAATTTTGCCTGACTTGCTTCTAAGATTGGGCCAGTATAGAAAGTATTAGTCAAGACTATCACAGCATCCCAGTTATCTTAGCTTACTGGATTTTCTGAACAGCTTTCCCCATGTGCGACATGGTAGGAGTGATCAGTGGAACTACTTGATTTAAGCACAATAAATGACATTTCATTTCCATGAATCATCTACTTTTTCCCCACAGGCCAGAGAGGATGTTTGCAGAGCAAGCTGCTGGGAATTAGTATCCTTTTAAATATTTAAATTAAATTTTAAAACATTAAAAATTAAAACTAAAATTTCTTGTTATTTTCTTGGGACTTGGTACTGTTTAGTATTTGGTAGGGAGGAGGGTGCAGGCAATTCTAAAAATTCCTAATTAATATGACCAATTAAAATCAAACAAAAGGTACTGCCCACAATGGCAAAGCACTCCATTCACAATCACATTTATTCCAACTATGCACTCAGGTATATTGGTAATGCCACTACAAGTTTTTTGCATTTAGGAGGATTTATTGGGGTTTTTTGGATATTGTTCTTTACTTTCTCACTTTCCAAATAATGGTTTTGCCATAACGCTAGTACTTCACATCATAACATCAACTTACCCCTAAAGATTTGCTTTTGGTCTCCTGATTTTTCCTACCACTACATAGCAGGTGTTGCAGTACATTGTTCACCAGTATGCTATAACTCCATCACCCCAAGGCTATTCAGTTTAGACATAGCATATAGCCTTCAATCCCCCCACCCATGGGATTCAAGTCAATTATCTTTTCTTTCACCACCTTAACAGATGGAGTAAACTCAGCACCCTCCTCACACATCCTTCTTCTACTCCCCATCAGTACTACTGGATTTAAATTCATCCAAGCTGGAATAAATAAAGTAAAATTTGACAAGACCGTTTAGGCAAGGTGGTCACCTGTACTGAAGGAGTTTTTCTTCCTCCCAGCTAGCAATAATGTGCAATCTAGTAATGTGCAAAGTCAACACATTTTTCTTTTGTTTCCAAATACCTACGTTAACTTTATGTGGTCTGATATTATTTTTCCTTAGCCCCATCAGTGATTTAATTTTTATGAAAGCAGTTTGCTGTAACCAGAGGATTGTATTTCTCGCCACGTCTTCCTCATTTTACCTCTCCTTCTCAATGCATTTTGTCAATTCCTCAAAAGTCAAAGTTTTAGCACCCAAATTCCATTGATAACATTTGTCCCTGGTAATTTGTCACAGATCTTTCACAACTTCAAACCTAGGGTGGGTTGACTAACACCCTAGCTTCAAAATGTTGTTAGATTTCCATTCTGGCCAGGATGGTGTGTAAGTCTACTTTAGCCTAATTACAACTCTGGACAAGATACAAAAGCACCTGAGAGCTTTGAAAATTAAAAAGTAGCAGGGAGATTGGGAAGAGAAATCAAATAATCAGTATGGCAGTGAATTTTCTGAGTTTTTCCTCTCCTTTATCACAATACTTTGACCCAAGGCTGGCCCACAGCACAGCACGGAAGATAACAGAAACTCAAAGAGAAATCCTCTTTTTCTTGCCAGAGGACCAGAAAAATAGACTTTTACTTATACCATCTATTTCTTTCTCAGACTTTCTATTTTTTCATTTATTTCAAACATGTTTGTAATTGTTTGTTGAAGATTTTGTATGGTGGCTGCTTCAAGTTCCTTGTCAGATAATCCCAATATCTGTATCAGCTCTGTATTGACATTGGTTAATTGTCTTTTCTCATTCAAGTTAAGATTTTCCTGATTCTTAGGATGATGGGTGATTCTGATAGTATCCTGGACATTTTGAGTATTATCATGAGACTCTTATTTAAATCTTAATTAGCAGACATTATCTGACACCATGCCAATTGGAGAGAGGGGGAACTTTCCCATTACTCCCAGGTGGGCATTGAAGTTCACGTTCCGCATGTTCTCTACTGATACCACTGGGAGTGGAGGGAAGAGGGGGTGTCATTACATCTGGATAAGGGTGAAGACTAGCCTCCTCAGCCTTTGAGAAAGGGGATATAGTCACTATTTATTATGAGTTCTGGTGGTTGCATTAGGGCGGTTAGTGTCTAAAAGACTTCTTTCTTGCTAGTCTTCCTCTTTCCTGGTCCTTTAGCTAGAGAGAGTCAGTTTTTCTTGGAATGTTTTTGGCTGTGCCAATTGATGTTTCCAGGTTGCCTCTTTCAGCACCCAGTCCAGGGTGTATAAATCAACAATGACAATAACAATAACAAAAGGGAACTCTGCCAGGGACTCTGCCAACTCCCTAGTTTTCCTTCTTTCTCTCTATCTTTCAAAGTCCTCTATGTTTGATTTAGATATACTGTCTAGGATTTTTAGCTGTACTTATTAGAAAGACTAGGGTAAAGTTTGTCCACTCCATATTATCTTACAACCAGAGAAAACCTAGTTGTCTTTTAAAACAGAACAATCAAGTTTCTCTGGAGAATTTTAACAGGACTCAGGATTCCATAACATAATTTTCAAAATGTCCAGGGTACAATCTATAATTACTCAAAGTCCAGGAAAATGTGCCTAATTACTGAGGGGAGAGACAATCAACATATGACAACCCTGAGATAACTTAGATATTGGAATTATCAGAAAAATACATTAATGTAACCATTATAACTATGCTCTATGAGGTAAAGGTAAAAATTCTTGAAATAAATGGAAAGACAAGTTGTCAGCAGAGAAATAGAAACTATAAGAACAAACCAAATAAAAATTTTGTAACCAAAAACCACAGTATTGGGAATAAAAATATCAGTGGATGTGCTCAATAGCAGAATGGAGATGACAGAAGGAAGAGTGAATTAGAAGATAAATTTAGGGAAATTATCTAATTTGAAGAAAACAGAGGGAAAAAAGGATGGAAAGTACATTAACAGAGTCTTAGGGACTTGTGAAACAGTATTAAATGGTCTAGTATTCATATCATTGGTGTCACAGAGGAAGACAAGAAACAATTATTAAAGGAAAAAAATCTAAATAAATTACACTGAAAACTTCCCAAATTTGAAGGCCTGAATCTATATATTTAAGTACCTCAGGAAACAACACACAAGTAAACTCAAAGAAAAACCAAGCCCAAATGCATCATAATAAAACTGCTGAAAACCAAAAATTAAGAAAAGCTTTAAAAGGAGTCATTAAAAAAATGACACATTGCATATAAGGAAACAAGAATTTGAATGACTATGGATTTCTCATCAGAAACTACAGAGGCCAGAAGACAGTGGAACAATATCTTTAAAGTCCTGAAAGAAAAGAACTGTCTATCCACAATTCGATGTCCAGTGAAAATATCCTTCAGAAATAATGGCAAAATAAATCTATTCTCAAATGAAGGAAAACTAAGAGAATCTGTTGTTAGCAGACTTGCTTAAAATAAATAGTAAAAGATGTTCTTCTGGATGAGGGAAAATAATACCAGAGAAATATTTGGAACTACTGGAATAAAGGAAAAGAAACATAAATAGGTATATATCTAGATAAATATTTTAAAAATATTTTCTCATCCTAAGTTTTTTAAATATATATAGCCATTGAAAGCAAAAAAAAAAAAAAAAACTTGTTACATTTTCTAGTGGTGGGCTTTCACTTAATTAAATGTAAAACATATGACAACAATAACATAAAAGGAAGAGAGAGTTTCTTTGCTTGAAGTGCTAAAATATTAACTCTAAGTAGACTGTGAAAGGGTAGGTAGGTATACCGTAATCCCTAGAGTGCACATAAACACACACACACACACACACACACACACACACATAATATATATCCAATAACAATATGGTATCCAAGATATAGATCAAATAATAACATGAAAGTAATGGAATGTTAAAAAAATGAAACAATCCAAAAGAAGGCAGAAAATGGGAAACAGAAGAACAACAAATAAAACCCCAAGCATATTAATATTTACATCAAACATAAATAATATAAGCATATCAGTTAAAATACAAAAAAATTCATATTGGATTAAGAAAATGAGGCCCAACTATAATGTTGTTTACAAGAAATTCACTTTAACCATAATGATATAGATATGTTAAAAGTGAAAGGATGAAAAATTATATACCATGCAAATATTAATCAACAGAAAACTGGAATTATTATATTAATATGAGACAAAGTATATTTCATATAAAGAAGGAAAGTGTGGATAAAGAGGATAACGATAAAAGGTCAGTTCTTCAAAAATATATAACAATCCTAAATTGTTTTGCACCTATTAATAGAGCTTCAAAATATATGAACACTTATAAAACTTAAAGGAGAAGTAAACGAATCCACAATTATACTTGGAGACTTTAAAAGTCCTCTTTTAGTAATTGATATACCAAGAAGACACACAAACAGCAAGAATATAGAAGACTTTAACTACCAACCAACTTGGCCTAATGTACATTTATAGACATTTATAGACTATAGAATATTCTGCCCAACAAAAGAATATAGAATATTCTACACAACACTTTCATTTCAAGTTTACATGAGCAATCACCAAGAAAGACCATATATTTGGTCATAAAACAAACCTTAACATACTTGAAAGAAGTTACATTATACAAAATAAGTTCTCTGACACAACAGAATTAAATTGTAAGTCAATAATAGAAAGATATATGGAAAATTTCCTCATATATTTGGAAATTAAACAACTTGCTTCTAAATGCCATATGGGTCAAACAAGAAGTTGTGGGAAAGTTTAAAAGTCATTTAAACTGAATAAAAATGAAAATGCAACATACGTAAATCTGTAGTGGGCTGCTAAATCAGGGATTAGGGGAAAATATATACATACACAATTTGCTTAGATTATTAACATTTGATGTATGTATAATTAATTAATTAATTTAAAGTTTGTATTAGAAAAGAAGAAAGGACTCAAATCAGTCATTTAAGATTCCACTTTAACAAACTAAAAAAAGAAGAGCAAACTGAATTCAAAACAAAGAAAATAACAGCAACAACAACAAAAAGCAGAAATCGATGACGTAGTTGTTTTGTTTTTTTTTTAAGAGAAAATAAATGAAACCAAAGCCAGTTACTTGAATAGAATAATAAAATTGATAGACTTTTCACGAGTCTGGTCAGGAAAAAAAAGAGAGAAGATACACATTACTAACATAAGGAAAGAAAAAGGGATATCACTACAGACCATGTAGACACTAAAAAGGTAATAAGAAAACACTACCAAGGAGACCTTCAAGATGGCGGAGGAGGAAAACGTGGAGATCACCTTCCTCCCCACAAATACATCAGAAATACAGCTACATGTGGAACAACTCTTACAGAACACCTACTGAACGCTGGCAGAAGACCTCAGACCTCCCAAAAAGCAAGAAACTCCCCACGTACCTGGGTAGGGCAAAAGAAAAAAGAATAAATAGAGACAAAAGAATAGGGGCGGGACCTGCACCTCTGGGAGGGAGCCGTGAAGGAGGACAGGTTTCCACACACTAGGAGCCCCTTCGCGGGCGGAGACTGCGGGTGGCGGAGGGGGAAAGCTTCGGAGCCGCGGAGGAGAGCGCAGCAACAGGGGTGTGGAGGGCAAAGCGGAGAGATTCCCACACAGAGGATCGGTGCCGACCGGCACTCATCAGCCCAAGAGGCTTGTCTGCTCACCTGACGGGGTGGGTGGAGGCTGGGAGCTGAGGCTCGGGCTTCGGAGGTCAGATCCCAGGAAGAGGACTGGGGCTGGCTGCGTGAACACAGACTGAAGGGGTCTTCTGCACCACAGCTAGCCAGGAAGGAGTCCAGGAAAAAGTCTGGAACTGCCTAAGAGGCAAGAGACCACTGTTTCGGGGTGCACAAGAGAGGGGATTCAGCGCACTGTCTAAATGAGCTGAAGAGATGGGCGCGAGCCACAGCTATCAGCGCAGACACCAGAGATGGGCATGAAATGCTAAGGCTGCTGCTGCAGCCACCAAGAAGCCTGTGTGCAAGCACAGGTCACTATCCACACCTCCCCTCCCGGAAGCCTGTGCAGCCCGCCACTACCAGGGTCCCATGATCCAGGGACAACTTCGCATGGTGCACCTCAGGCTGGTGCAACGTCACATCAGCCTCTGCCGCCGCAGACTCGCCCCGCATTCCATACCCCTCCCTCCCCGCCAGCCTGAGTGAGCCAGAGCCCCCACTCAGCTGCTACTTTAACCCCATTCTGTCTGGGTGGGGAACAGATGCTTGCAGGCGACCTACACACAGAGGCAGGGCCACATCCAAAGCTGAACCCAGGAGATTTGTGAACAAAGAAGAGAAAGGGAAATTTCTCCCAGCAGCTTCAGGAGCAGCGGATTAAATCTCCACAATCAACTTGATGTACCCTGCATCTCTGGAATACCTGAATAGACAATGAATCATCCCAAAATTGAGGTGGTGGACTTTGGGAGCAACTGTAGACTCTGGGTTTGCTCTCTACATCTAATTTGTTTCTGGTTTTATGTTTATATTAGTTTAGTATTTAGAGTTTATTATCATTGGTAGATTTGTTGAGTGATTTGGTTGCTCTCTTCCTTTTTTATTTATATATAGATAGATAGATATATAGTTTTCTTTTTCTCTTTTTGTGAGTGTGTATGTGTATACTTCTTTGTGTGATTTTGTCTGTATAGCTTTGCTTTTACCATTTGTCCCAGGGTTCTGTCTGTCTTTTTTTTTTTTTTTTTTTTAGTAGAGATTTAGCACTTGTTGTCATTGGTGGATTTGTTTATTCTTTCTTTCTTTTTCTCTCCCTTTTCTTCTGATCCGTGTGGCTGACAGGGTCTTGGTGCTCCAGCCGGGTGTCAGCCCTGTGCCTCTGAGGTTGGAGAGCCGAGTTCAGGACACTGGTCCACCAGACTCCACGTACTATCAAACGGCGAAAGCTCTCCAGATCTCCATCTCAACACTAACACCCAGCTCCACTCAATGACTAGCAAGCTACAGTCCTAGACACCCTATGTCAAACAACTAGCAAGACAGGAACGTAGCCCCAGCCATTAGCAGAGAGGCTGCCTAAAATCATAATGAGGTCACAGACACCCAAAAACACACCACCGGACATGGTCCTGCCCACCAGAAAGACAAGATACAGCCTCAACCACCAGAACTCAGGCACCAGTCCCCTGCACCAGGAAGCCTACACAACCCACTGAACCAACCTTAGCCACTGGGCGCAGACACCAAAAACAACAGGAACTACGAACCTGCAGCCTGCAAAAAGGAGACCCTAAACACAGTAAGTTAAGCAAAATGAGAAGACAGAGAAACACACAGCAGATGAAGGAGCAAGGCAAAAACCCACCAGACCAAACAAATGAAGAGGAAATAGGAAGTCTACCTGAAAAAGAATTCACAGTAATGATAGTAAATATGATCCAAAATCTTGGATAGAGTCTGTCATACAGAGTGAAGTAAGTCAGAAAGAGAAAAACAAATACCATATGCTAGCACATATATATGGAATCTAAAATTTAAAAAAAAAAAGCTTCTAACAAACCTAGGTTCAGGACAGGAATAAAGACGCAAATGTAGAGAATGGACTTGAGGACATGGGGAGGGGGAAGTGTAAGCTGGCACGAAGTGAGAGAGTGGCATGGAAACATATACACTACCAAATGTAAAACAGATAGCTAGTGGGAAACAGTTGCACTGCACAGGGAGATCAGCTCGGTGCTTTGTGACCACCTAGAGGGGTGGGATAGGGAGGGTGAGAGGGAGACACAAGAGGGAGGGGATATGGGGATATATGTATACATATAGCTGATTCACTTTGTTATACAGCAGAATTTTACACAACATCGTAAAGCAATTATACTCCAGTAAAATGTTAAGAAGAAAAATAAATATACAAATGGACAATAAACACGTGAATAGGTGTCTGTCAGGTATTATGAATAATGAGTAACTATTTAAAGCTATTGTAAATATCACTACACATCTATTAAAATATGTTAATTGATTAATTAACTAATAAAATTTAATTAATACCCATTAACAATACTAAATGCTTTTGAGGATGCACAGCAATGAAAAGTTTCATACATGACTGATGGGAATGCAAAATGATACTGTTACTTGGGAAAACAGCTTGCAGTTTCTTATAATACTAAATATATACTTACTGTATGATTCAGCAATCCCATTTCTAGATATTTATCCAAGAAATATAAAAACTTATGTTCACTCAAAATCTGTACAGTATGTTTATAGCAGTTTAATTTATAACTGCCAAAAGCTGGAAAGAATTCAGAAGTCCTTTAACTGGTGAGTGATAAACTCTGTTACATCTATAAAAAGGAATATTACTCAGCAATTTTTTAGAAAGGGCTATTGATACACAAAAACAGGAGTGAATCTCAAATGCATCATGCTAGGTTTAAAACACTATACTCAAGAGGCTGCACACTGTACAATGCCAAATATATGATATTGTAGGAAAGACAGAGCCGTAGGGGTAGAGAACAAATCAGTGGTTGCAGGTGTGGGGACAAGAGAGTGCTTGATTACAAAGGGGTAGCATGAGAAGCCATTTTTTAGGTGATGAAACTGTTATGTTTCTTGATTGTGATGGTGGTGATTATACAACTTCATGCATGTTTCACAACACATAGAACTGTACACAAAGAAGTATACATTTTGCTGTATGTAAAATCAAAAAATTATAATAAAAATAAATTTTAAAATAAAACCTTGTTAGATCCCATCTCCAAGTATTTTTTATTATGCCTGGGTGCTTGTTTCTAGCAATAATTGTTATAAGGGGAGATCAGACTTCTGTGGACAATCAGTAGTGTCCACCATAGAAAGTTTAATTCTGCATGGAATTATTCGTTAGTGAAAAACCTTTTTGTACAGACCCCTAAAGAGAAATGATGAGAGGATTAAAAATTTGCAGACAGTAGAATTGAAAAATCGCTGCAATTCTCTTATCCATATAGAAACTCAGTAAAGCCATTGCAGCCTGTTCAATAAATTATTAAGAGATGAAGAAACTAAGCCAAAGGAAATAGGCAGAAAGGAAATGAAAAGTACAAGGTAGGGTAAAAGGAGAATACAGTGTAAAAAGGGAGAAGAGGTAGAGTTGGAAAGGGAAGACAAGATAAGGCGGGAAAATAAAATGGGATAGGGAGTGTATGAGATCTTTATATCTTTCTTATGCAGAATACGTTTCCTATAATGTAGATACAAAAGCAAAAACATCAATTGGGTGCAAAGTGTTACCGATTTTTGGCTCTGAATTAAGCTTCTCACACACTAAAAGAAATTGCTAAAAGTCTTCTTTTTTATAAAAATGTTGTCAAGTATTCTGCCTTAGAGTTGGTGTATAAAATATCACTGTGTTTCTCAGAAAATGAAATTGTCTTACTGTTCTCTTATGAGTATCTCTGTTGCCGGTTCTCATATTCTTTAAGCATAGGGAAACTGCTTTCTCCATAGATGTTAAGTTGAAAACAACATTAAAATCAACTTATAAGACTGCCAAAGTTATCAATAAACTATGTGGTGTTTTAACATTTACAGCAGTGCAATGTGGCATGGATATCTTCATGGCATAAGGAAATAACCCCTTTCCTTAAAATAAAACACCAAGCCCTTACAAAACAATCAAATTGTGTTCATTCATTAAAATGCCAATGAAAATATATACAGAGAGACTGCCAAGAGCACTATAAATTAAAGCTAAGAGAAGAAATATATCAAATTCTGAGAAGTTCTACTAAATACATTGTCTATCGGGATGAATTATTACAAGTCTTGAACCTTGGACCCAAACACGTCAGAACCTTCTTCCTGGCATTTCCAAAGAGCACACTTAGAATGGACATCTTAGGGTTTTTGCCTTGCCAGCCTCTAATTCCCCTTCCTCTGGTCCTAGCACAGTGAGAGCCGAACGTTCTTTTAATATCTGTCCATGTAACTGCAGTGAAGCTGACTCTCCCTGTTTCAGGATTAGGCTTGTGAAGTAAGCATGGACGATAGGAGCTCTGAGGCTCCCCTTACTATGGGGATTGGTTCAAGAATGGGCACCTGACCCAACCCGGGCCAACCAGAGCCAACAAGACTGTATTTTAGGACTTAAAAAAAAATTGTTGGGAAAGTGAAGCTCTTTTTCTACTGAAGTGGAACTAGTAGAGTATACATCTTAAGATATTGGTATCCATCTTACTGCCATGTGGAGAGGGTTGAGAGAGAAGCCAACACAGAGAAAGCAGAGATTCCAGATATATAATATGTGGAAACTGAGGCCCTGACAATATCACGTATTGCTCTGGATCTATTTCTGTAGCTCTACCTTTGAACCTTTCAGTTGTTGAGAGAATAAATGTACTGTTTATTAGACCATTTGAGTTAAGGATCTGCCAAGTCTCATGGAAAGCACCCAGGCTAATAAAGTTTATAAACTAGTTTTTCTCTCCATTTATCATTCAAATTCCTGAAAACACAAACAAACAAAAACCAACCAGTAAAACCAGCAGGAAGAGTGAAGGGCCAGTAGATAGGGCAACTAATTGCAAAAGTGAGGAGGGAAAGAGACAAGAAGAGTATGGAGAGCCTCTGTGCCTCACCTCCCATCAGCAATATCAAGCTGAGAGAAGATTTTTAAAAAGCTTCTACTTGGATCTGATTCTCCCTTCAGCAGCCTACATTGGATTATGACATATGTATATCAGTAGTCTTCAACCAAGGAGATTTTATTCTCCAGGCGACACCGGGTGATGTCTGGAAGGAGACATTTTTGGCTGTGATAATTGAGAGAAGGGGGCTACTAACATCTAGTGGTGGAGGCCAGGAACCGGGATGCTGCTAAATATTCTACAATGCACAAGACCACCTTCCACAATAAAAAATTATCCAGTCCAAAATATCAAGAGTTTCAAGGCTGGAAAACTCTCATCTATATCTATCAACATCTACATCCTTATCTGTATCTATTTTTAGACCGAGTACTTGTTTCGGCTTCTGGTGGCTTTTGTAGCTTTGGATGTTTGGGGTTTTCTGATAAGCATCGCTTGTTCTGGATAAGAGACCACAGGATCCATTAGTAGACTTTTCAGAGGCCTTAAGAAAAGATGTTTTCAGTAATATTGACCATTGGCAGTCAGTTTCTGACTCGAGCGGCAGAGCCCTGATTTATGTAGCCACATAAATTCTGAAGAGGAACAGATCCTGTGGCTGGGAATGGAAACTCCCACAGTTCTGAAGACTGTGCAGCTGGCCTCCACTAAGGAAGTAATAATATTCCTGTGGCACTTCTTAAAAATAATAGCAAAAGGGAGAAAAAATAGAAACTAGCTTTAGGTGTGAAATACCAGCATATTTGCAAATACTTGGAAAATGGGTACTTCTTTACCAGGAATAATAAGTTAGCAAATTCAATTTACTCTTAAATGGATCTTCAGACTCAGGTAATACTGTTCATCTCTGAGAGGCACTGAAAGTACAAAACTTAGGTTCACCCTGAGAAGTGGACAGAATGATTTATATATGAAATAAATCAGAGAAAAATCTTCATTTTTTTAAACTGAGAAAGTCTAAATAAATAAAACTTTTACTCTAACAAAAGAGCTAAAGTATGGGGGAGGGAGTTAAAGCTGAAAAATTCTCTAGTTTGCATGTAGCAAATCCTCTCTGTAAGAGTAAAAAGATAAAGCTACATTTTGAGCCACGATATTGATATTTAAAAACTGGTTTGGGTATGAAAACAAAGAAAAACATTTGTAATCATTGTGTTGTTTTAAGTGCACTTTTAAAAGACTTTAAAAGATTTAAGAAAATTTGTGTTAAACTTACAAAAACATTACAATTACAATCTATGTTTAAGTATTTGGAAATTTTAATTGACTACATAAATAAGCTTCTATTTTTGGTTGTAAAAAGAGTCTGTGAATATTTGGAAAATTTTGTGTTAAGGATTAAACAAACATTAAATGACATACAAATAAAGGTGACGTTTTGTCTACATACACGAAAAGCCCTCCTGAAAACTGCTCACTTCCCAAATTATCACTTGCTATCTGTCTGCCCTTACTTTAGGTCTCTCTGATTATAATGTCATAAGAAGAGAAAACCCACTGAGAGAAAGCACCTGTCAGGAAAGATTAAATTACCCCATTATAAAATCCCTCCTCCAAATCATAACAGTATGTTTAAGAGGCCATGTTTGAGAACCAGACTTCATGGATTCAACTCCTGTGGCCCAGCCATTTAACAGCGGTGCCACCTTGGACAAATTATTTAACTTATTCAACCATTCTCTAACTCAGTTTATTCCTTTGTAAATGGGAATAACAATAGAAGCTACCCTATAGAGTTGCTATAAGGATAGAATGAGATAACATTTTTAAGGACTGGGCATAACACATGAAAGATGGATAGCATTATTATATTACTCGAAACACTGTAACCTTTCTCCCTGTCTCCTAGAATTGGCAGGGGTTTGCTGTTGCTGTTGTTGTTTGATTATTTTTAGATTTGAGACCCAATCCCAAAAATCTGAAGGGAAACTGGCCAAAAAATTTTCAAAATATTTATTTAACTTCACCAAACTGTAAAAGAAACATACTGTTACTTTTAGTAAAATGTTCTAATAGTGCATTTCACAAATACAAAATGTATAGGGTTGAAAATAGAACATAAGATATATCAATGAGTTCTGTTTAATAATTGACTGGATCAGAAGGAGATAAAATTTAGAATGAAAGGAGACATATGGACATTCACAGTGATGGTGACAAAGATGTGGGGATGGTTCTCATTTGTTGGATGCTTACTGTACACCACACCCTCTTCTGGGTATTTGTTCACTCATGTTCACTCAACTGGTTCTCAGAACATCCTTGTAAGTGGGCACTAGTGTGATTTCCATTTTTGTGAATGAAGAAGCTACACACTGAGAAGTTGAGAAGCTTTCCCATCATTTCCTTTTAATACTTTGTTTTTACATTATCTGGGCCAAGCAAAATAGTATATTATCTGGATTAAATGTCTTTGAGACATTTATAAGCTTCATCATTTGCAGGGAGATCCATCTTACTAAATTGAAAAAATGATACCGAGACACTAAAGTGTTAAAATTTTCTATTATTTTACTCTTTTATTATTTCAAATATTCCTATTTTATTGCTTTTCTATTTCAGGTATAAATCTGGTTATGTAAGAATGGTCTTCGTAAACTATAACAGAAACCATCTGAATGAACTTATTTACAAACCAAAACAGACTCAGAATTTGAAAACAAATTTATGGTTATCAAAGGGGAAAGGTGAGGGGGGGATTAATTAGGAGTTTGGAATTAACATATACACACTACTATATATAAAATAGGTAATCAACAAGGGTGTACCATATAACACAGGAAACTCTACTCAATATTCTGTAATAACCTATACAGGAAAAGAATCTGAAAAAGAATGGATATATGTATATGTGTAACTGAATCCATTTGCTGTATACCTGAAACTAACACAACATTGTAAATCAACTATACTCCAATATGAAATAAAAATTATATTAAAAATTAAAAAACAGAAATAATCTGGCATCATACCCAGACCTCACTGACATTTCAAGCAATGAGGAAAAATAATATGGCTTAGGTAGTTTGGCTTGAGGCCACAGCTTCTGTAGCTTCTGAATTGTTTAGCAAAATATTGAAGCTTGAATTCTCCTCTCCTACATTCTTTCATAAAAGGGGAGAGGGATATTAAATGAGTGATACTAATCAAAGAAAAAAACATATTTTCAGAGTTAGTCAACATGCATCAGAAGCTCAGATACCAGGAGTCTGGAAGAAGTGAGGGGTGAGAGAGTGATCTTCAAACTGAAAGTTGATGAGTGATACCCAAACTCCAGCAAGACTGTGAGGTTCCCACATCCCTGCACATACAGAGCCTGTACACAGCCAAGCTGGCAGAACCAATTTAAAAAGAGAGCATCAGAGAAAAACTGAAGAAATAAAGCAGTGTCCAAGAGTGAGAGAGGCAGGTGCAGGCTAGAATGAGTAATTGTGATTAGCCTCATGGAAAAGCAGATCATCTCTCCTGCAGGTAGATGGACAGTAAGACCAGGAGTCTTCCTCATTCACCTAGAAAGACAAAGTGGTCCTTCCTGAACTTGATAGGATGAGGCTTAGAGATGAGATCACTTAAACCTTATGTAATGTTACTCTATCTGCAGACATGTGCTATTTAGACTTGCAAAACAAGAAACTAATAATTACTAGCTCCAAACAAATAATTTAGGATAGTTAAGCTCCTGGAAATCACATCCTTAAGGGTAGCCCTAAAAAGCCCAGGCAGTGGGAAATGCCCACATTCAAAGGGTCAGTGGAAATGAAGACGTTTTTGATATTCTTGTTGAGGCAAAAATAGAGATCCACAAAAGACCTGGTGACTGGGATTGCAACCATTGAAATGCCTGCATTCTTGAGAGAGAACATAATATACACGGGTGGATTTTTTTTCCCCTCAGGTGCAAACACACAGTAGCATAATAACCTCTGGTGACTTGACATTGACAAACCATGGAATACAAACAACTTACTTGGATGGACCGGCATCCTGATGAGCCCGAAATCAAGGTTTTCTCTTCTCCATTGATCTTTCATTCAGTTACCACAGAGTTCCCATTTTTGGAGTTTACCAAGTACTAGGTTTGGGGAACATCATTTTGCTTGGGATAGCTCTTCTCTAGGAACTTGGGATTTTTTTTAAATTTTATGGTGGGGTAAGTGTGGGGGGCTGAAACTGTGATTATCTTGTGTAGCCTGTTATTTAAACATGAGGCATATGTAACCTTCTGAGATCCTGAAAGAACCACACCCATATCCTCTAAAGACAGTACCTGCTGAAGATTTTTCAGTGGTTCTCAGTCTTGGCTGGCATTAAAATCAACTCAGAGCTTTTAAAAACTGCCAGTTCCGCAGCCCAGTGATTATCAGAGTGTGGTTCCCCGACCACTAACAGAATCATCAACATCACCTGGGAACTTGCTAGAAAAGCAAACCAGGGGATAGGGTCCAGCAATCTCTGTTTTACTAAGCCTTCCAGGGGATTCTAAGGCACACAAAGGTTTGAGAACCACTGCCCTAGCTCATCTCAAGCAACTGAAATTAGAAATTCTGGAGGAGAAGCCTGAACATCAGATTAAGGACCACTGTATTAAAAAAAAAAAAAAAAAAAACACTATATCTACTTAAGCAATCGGAGTGAGATTCACCTGGCTGAGACTAAGCAGAAAAACGGCTGGGAAATTTGAGGGTTTAATTTAAGAAATTTGGATTATAATTTCTTTGGACTTTCAAAGATCAAGAAAATTTGATTAGGACTTAATTTCTTTTTATTTATAAATCACAAAAGCAAAATAATTTGGTTTCAGATTTTAAATCCCTTGGACTTAAGTAATTTGCAACAATTAAAAGAAAAACCTGTTAAGATGAAAGTTCTCAAGCATACACAAAAGTACAGATAATAGTATAACTGACCTGCATATTCCTCAGATTAAACAATTATCAACTTTTTAAAAGATATTCTTTTCAACTGATCTTTCTTTTCTTCTTTCTTTCCTTCCTCTTTGTTTTGTTTTGGTTTGGTTTAGTTTAGCCAAACCAAACATTTTGTTTTGTTTTGGTTTGGCCAGGGGGCGGGGGGGATGGAGTTGGTGCTATAGTATTTTTGAGAAAATCCCTGGTATTATTTTATTTAAAATCACAGGTACTTCCATAGGTGTCACAAAAAAGTAGGAGCATTGTCTTACATAACCACAATCCTATTTTCTTTTGTAACAGAATTAATAATAATTCTTTGGTATTATCTAATACCTTGTTTGTAATAATATTTCCTCAATTTTCTTAAAAATATATTTTGCAGATTCATTTGAAACAGGAACAAAACAAAGTCCACACATGGCATTTGATGGTTACATTACATTTCTTAGGTCTCTGTTAGTTTAGAACAGTCACCCCTCCCTTTTATATTCATGTCATTGACTTATGGATGAAATAAGATGGTTCTTCTGTAGAATGCCCCCCTTCTGAATGTGCCTAATTGCTTCCCCCTGGTGCCATTTAACTTTTTCCCTATTCCTCTTGTCCCATTAAACCAGAAGTTAGATTGATAACCTCAGTTACAGTCAGTTTCAAGCTTTTTTGCAAGAATACTTCATATTTTGGGTTGTGTACAATACTTCGTAATGTCTGCTTGTTTAGCTGTGTTGCTGTTAAGACTAACAAGTAAATTCAACAGTGGCTGTCTGATCCTTCTATTATAATCATCAACATTCCTCTTGATGTTTTGACATCCATTAATGATTACTGTTTGAATCAGTTATTACTTTAGAAGTCATAAAATGGTGCATTTATAATGCTATCACCCTTCCTATGTTTTCATCTGGAATACTTCTATAAAACCAACTACTTTTGTTACAGAGTCCAAACTTGTACTGCTCACTGCACAACAGGCCAATAAATTGAGAGACAAGTTGTTGGGGCAAGGAATAGCGACTTTACTGGGAAAGCCAGCAGACTGAGGAGATGATGGACTAGTGTCCCAAATACCCATCTTACCCAAGTTAGAATTCAGGCGTCTTTTATATTAAAGAGGGAGTGGGTGTGGCTGGTTGTTGCAAACTTTTTGGTGTTGTTCTTGCAGCTGTCCATGTAGGTTTGGTCACAATGTTCCTGTAAACCTCCAACAAGATAATTGTTATTTTCTGTTCTGCAACTTTTTATCACTATATGAATGGAAAAGTGTTTACATTTAAATGTCAGAGTCTTGAGAATGGACTATCATGTATATTTCAGGCTATAGGCAACATTCTTTTGCAGAAGGTGCAAAGCCAGCATGACTAAGAGCAGGCAGCAGAGCTCAAAGATTAGAGATATAGGAATAGATACAGTATGAGTCAGGTTTGTTTTACTCTGTTACACTCTCATCAACTAAGGCTCTTTGGTTAGCTTGAAATGGTGCACAGAACAAGATGAATAAATGCTTAACTCTTTCTCTCTTTGATAACATTTATCAAAAAGTTTAAGGAACATATCTTTCTACTCAGCAATTATGCCTCTAGAAATTTTTTCTACACATATACAAATCTGGAAAGAAATATGTACAAATATTTTTGATGTGGCATTTTTTTGTAATAGAAAAAATAAAATTCTGAAAATAACTCAAATGTTTCTCAATAAGAGATTGCTTAAATGGATTATATGTATTTTTACAAAAGAATAGTATGCAGCCATTAATAAGTGTGCTTCTCTTAGAAAACTAAGAAAAGGAACTTCCTTAATTTAACAGAATCTGCCTACTGCAAGGCCACAGCAATTGTATGATTTCATGAAGAAACTTTAGATACATTCTGTTTAAAATTGTGACTAAGACACCATCTACTATCTCATCTATTCGTTAAAATGGTATTAGAAGTCCTGGCCAATGTAATGAGACAAGAAAAAGAAATAGTAGGTATAAGAATTGGAAGGAAAGAGACAAAATAACCACTATTGATACAGAGAATCTCATCAGAATAAGGAAGCCAGTTTGCTCAATACAAGGTCAACAAATAAGAATCAACAACATTCCTCTACAGCATCAATAAACAACTAGAAAATGTATGAGGAAATAAGATACCCTAAACAATAACAATAAACCTATAAGATGTCTAGCAAAGAATAAATCTAACAAAGAATATATAGAATTACATGAAGAACAACTTTAAACTCTATTAAGGACTTAGAAAAGGAACTAAATAAATGAAGAGATAACCAAGTTCATCTTGAAAAACATGAGATTGCAAAGATATTTTTCCTTACACACGAACGCATAAAGAAAAATAATCTATAAATACCTCGTGGTCCCAAACAAAATCCAGGTGGACTTTGAGAAAATATGACAAACAAATTCTCAAATTTAAGTGAAAGAATAAATGTTTAAGGATAACTGACACAATTTTGAAAAAAGGAGGGTAAAAATATAACTGACATATTTAGTTGCCTACACAGCAACCATTTCCCCATTCTTTCTTATTAGTAGAGCTCTATTTGTGTTCACCTCCTTCTATGTGACTGAAGGAATGCCCCATTCCCATGTCATTCCTAGGGCACATTGTAAATGGTCTTAGGCAATCACTGTGGTCCAATTCTCTTTGCTTAGATGTAGACATTTGGTGTGATCTGGCCAATGATGTGTGAGGGGGAACCTACTACAGGCCTTGGGTGAAAAGTTTCTTCACTCTTTTTTTTTAACTGAAGTACAGGTAACTTCTTCACACTTAAAGAGACAAGAAAAGACAGTCCCTCTTCTAATTCTCTGCTTTGCTATATCAGAATACGTTTCCAGCTACTACTACTGCCATTGTGTAACCTGGAGGGGAAAGCCAACTTGCCAATGATAGCTGAGTAAAGCCTTGGAGATTTCTTATCTCAGGATTTCTGGTTTGCATAACATAATAAACGTCCCTCATTGTATAAAAATGGGGTAATATTATATGTATTAATTCAAAAAGATCATGAAACATATTTTAAGTAGGGAAATAATACAAAATAGTATATAGAGTATGATTCTGCTTGTAGAAAACAAAACACATATGTATTATTTACACTGTAATACACATAGAAAATTTATCCAAGGAAACAAAAGAACCTATTATCAATATTTACTTCTTTTGCATAATATCAGGCTTTTGCTTTATAATACTTTTCTAATGTTTGAATGTTTTTTATCATGAGCATGTATTATTTCTGAAAAAAAATGACATGGAAAGAAGAAAATGGTGATTTGTCAGGTCAGGGAAGAGATAGAAGGAATAGAGCACAGAGCAATGGAAAGAGCTATGAATAAAGAACAAGAAAACAAAGGATCTACCAAATAACAATAAAGTCTGACGTGAACATTTGGATGATGACATAGGTTGGGCTGGGCTTATACTGCTGCTAAGTTTCAGTTTCAGTTTCAGTTTCAGTTATAGTCAAATTCTAGCTGTTGCCCCGTGTTCCAGGACAATGAATGGAGAAGAATAAATTCCAGGTGGCAAGGGCTCTTCATATATCTGCTCTCAGCTGGCTGAGGAAGACTTTATGTTCAAAACTTTGGTTCATCTCATGGAATGCCCACCTGCCTTATCTGCCAAACAATGGATTTTGTGCTAAAAGAGGAAAGTTTCACAAGTCATTAATTATACCAGATGGTGGTGGAAGACTTAATAGACAACATAAATCTTCTGGGGAAACAAACATCAACCAATCACTTCAGGAAATAGCATCCATCCATACATCAGTACAGACAGTCACTAGTTTTGCCACAGCACTTATCCATCATGGAAGTTGGTTAGATCATCATAAATTAAGTCATCCAGAAATACAGGTAGGAAATTCCTATCTTCATAAAACATCAAGTCCCAGAATGATCAATTCTAGGAGAAAAAAAGTATATATATTATGCCTCTATATTTGAACAGAAATATAACTCATTGTGATAGAGTCATAGTGCAGCCTGCATGGAACCCTGTGGGAACAGAAAATTGATAAAGAACATACTTGTTACAGTGGCAGGGACCTTGAATCTGTGACAAGGGTTGCTCTTTTGAGTAGAAAATGGTGGTAATGTACAAGCATTGAGGTCAAAGTTCTGTGTTCAATCCCTGGTGGGCCAATTTTCTTTGTTTTCAGTCTACACTGTGCAATTTGCCCTTAAATAGGACCAAAAAGGGAGGGCACTGGGAATGTAAGAATCTATCTCTATTACTGGAAAGCTATTCAAATGGCTTACTCTGCAGGTGGCAGGTCACTCACCTTTAAAACAAGAGAGAACCAATCACTATGAACACAGCAGATACTTGTAACTCATATAAGTGTTGGAAAATGTTAAATATTATTTCAAGAAATATAACATTTACTTTTGATATGAGATAAGGTACTTTTATTGGGTTGGCCAAAAAGTTCCTTCAGTTTTTAAGTAAAAATAAAAGACACATTTTTCATTTTCACTAAGATCTTTATTGAACAACGTATTTACCATTTTGTTCCACTACCTTCTGCCATCTTTCAGGCAACTTCATAATTCCATCTTCCCAAAACCTTTTATCTTTTTGAGCAAGAACAGTTCCAGGTGCCTTTTACAGTCTTCCAGGGAATTGAAAATTTTTCCGTTAAGATAATTTTGTCAAGACCGAAATCAATGGAAATCCCAAGGTACAATGTCTGGTGAATACGATGGATGAATCAGCACTTCCCAGCCAAGCTGTAACATTTTTTGCCTGGTCATCAAAGAAACATGCAGTCTTGCATTTTCCCAATGGAAGATTATGCATTTTCAGTTGACTAATTCCAGATGCTTTTTGTCTAGTGCTGCTTCAGTTGGTCTAATTGGGAGCAGTACTTGTTGGAATGAATCATTTGATTTTCCAGAAAGAGCTCATAATAGAGGACTCCCTTCCAATAACACCATTTACACAACATCACGTTCTTTGGATAAAGACTGGCTTTTTGTGTAGTTGATGGTGGTTCATTTCACTTGTCCCATGATCTCTTTCATTCCACATTATTGTACAGTATCCACTTTTCATCGCCCGTCACAATTTGTTTTAAAAATGGAATGTTTTTGTTACGTTTAAGTAGAGAATCTCATGTGGAAACATGGTCAAGAAGGTTTTTTTTGCTTAACTTATGTGAAACCTAAACATCAAAGTGATTAACATAATCAAGCAGGTACAAATGATTTTCAACACTTGATTTGGATATTTTGAGTATGTCGGCTATCTCTTGTGTGCTATAACATTGTTCTCAGTTAATGTCTCAGTTTAATCACTATCAACTTGAACTGGTCTACCCAATTGTGGAGCATCGTCCAGAGAGAAATCTCCACCACAAAACTTCGCAATCCACTTTTGCCACTTTTGATCAGTCACAGCACCTTCTCCATACACTGAACAAATCTTTTGCATTTCAGTTGGGTTTTTACCTTTCTTGAAATAATAAAGCATAATATGCTGAAAATGTTGCTTTTTTCTTCCATCTTCAATATTAAAATGGCTACACAAAAATTCACCAATTTTGGGCTTCCCTGGTGGCGCGGTGGTTGGGAGTCCGCCTGCCGATGCAGGGGACACGGGTTCGTGCCCCGGTCTGGGGGGATCCCACGTGCCGCGGAGCGGCTGGGCCTGTGAGCCATGGCCGCTGAGCCTGCGCGTCCGGAGCCTGTGCTCCACAATGGGAGAGGCCACAGCAGTGAGAGGCCCGCGTCCCGCAAAAAAAAAAAAAAAAAATTCACCAATTTTGATGTGTTTTTTAAATTCACGCTGATATGACAACTGTCACAATACAATCTAACAAAATTGTTTCAAATGAGGTTAAAGACAACTAAGTGCTACTAGAGCCATGTTATGGAAAAAAAAAAAAAAACGATTGAAGGCTTTGGCCAACCCAACATGTCATGTGAAAACTAGTAACAACTTAACTCACACAGAAAACTGTGTATTCTTTGGAATTTCCCTAGCTCAACATTAAACATTAAAAGAACTCACTATAGTAGCTCATGGAGAAGAAATATATTCTAATGATTTTGCCCTTGATATTACAAAATGTCATTCTGTCAGTACTTTTCCATAACTCTTGTCATTACAATACTTTTAGCACTTGACTTTTCCTTTGTGAGTTAAAGAAACAACTATTAAAAAGTTAATAACAAAAAATTTAATAATAATAGTACTAGTATAATACTATTACCACTAGTATATAAATATCAGTATAATAAAAGTAATAGTATTTATTTATTATCTTTAGTGATGGCTCATTAACTGGGATACCTTGAAAACCTTTGCCAATTTGTCCAAATTTCTACTAATCAAATTTTTCAAATGTAGATGTTTAAATTAAAAAATGAACACTGAATCTAATTAAACTGAAACCTTGATACTTGTAATCTAGTCATAATTTTTGAGAAAAAAATTACCTTAGAAAAAATGGATACTTTCTTTAGTCTAAAGAATCTAGCCCCTGGCTGCTTATCAAATGTAGATAGAGAAAATGAAGCATATGGAAAGAGGCAGAAAAAGAGGAATTACTGCTAAATTTCTGGGATGAGCAAGGAAGGTTCCATCCGGGTGAATCCATGTATCAAGTAGAATAGGCTAACTGCAACAGCAACCCAAGATCTCGGTGGCTTAACCTTGCAGAAGTTTGTTTACTACCCAGTCCTGCCTGGACTGTGAGCATCATTGCAAGTTTCAGCTAGTCATGTCAAGACCCTGACATTCTTTACCAGGGCCATTCCCAGGGTTATAGTTACTGTGATCAGCCTTGAAGGATGAAGTAACGTCTTCCCCATGGGCAAGGGCAGGCTTGCTTCTGCTTACAATAAAAGTGGTGAATTCCCCAAGCTCAGTGGTCCTCTTCTGTAATATAGCCCACTGCATGTGGAGACATCTCTCCTGTGTCCTGAGTTGACTGAATGGAACTTGGGAGACAAGACGAATAGGTGCAAACCAACATGAAGCTCTGGCTACCACTTTTGTCAGGAATAATAAAGTCTTCTGTTTCTGACTCAGGAGTTTTGTGTCTTCTTCCAAGATCCATGAAACAGTAACAGGTACACATGTTATCTTATGGGTAGAGTAAAATCCCAGATCCTTCATAATTCTTGACAGGTGGAAGTTGGGGCTCTGTTCCACACAATCATTCAGAGATCCAGGCATATACTAGCTATTAGCTCTTCCAGCCAGAGCCCTCACCCACCTATTCAGCATCTAACTGACAGGTGAGGGAAGGACCAAGGGGGACTGTATAGGAGGTTCTAGGGCCCAGGCCTGGAAGCAGCATAAATCACTTCCATCCACATTCTATTGACTCAAGTGTGGTCATGTGACCCCACCTTACTAACAGGAAGCAGAGAATTATTTAACTCTGTGCTCAGGAGAAAAAGGAAACAGGTCTTGAAAAGGATATAGGGATCTGCTTGTCAGAGTCCACCAGGCTGGCGTGATAATGAAAAATACAAAATCATTTTTGGAATTTTAGAATTTACTCAATTGGAGTTAGTGCCTGGACCAAATAAGGTTAACAATTACATCTAGAGCTTTGTTTTTTTGTGTGTGTGGAGGAATCAGCATTTCTACATTACTGTCAAATGAGGGAAAGAAACAAGAAAAGTGTAGCATTCACTATTTTTCTAGAGAATGAAGAAGGCTTTCCCATCTTGATCTGCAAAGCCTTGAAACAAAAGGACAATTAAACTTGCCAATTAAAGATAACTTGGGCTCCCCTAATTTTTAAAAGTCTACTTGGGTTTAACTTCTTTTATTTCAGGTAATTGTTCAGGCATTCAGAGTGTCTCCCCTATCAGAGGATGCATGGGTGTGGAGGTGAGGAGAAAAGGATCCTGGGGTCTGGGAGTGGGTCCTGCACTGTGCCCCTGGCCCTCTTTGACTTCTCTGAGGCTGTTTCTCATCCTGCCTGGACACTGGGCATTTTTCTGGTATCTTCTGTTAAAAGTCACAGGGAGGAAAACTTGCAGTCTTTCCTCTTTCCTGACACCTTGTGCTGGTATCTCCACAATGACTGAACTTGGCCTTGGTTGGACAGAAGAGAAGTCAACAGAGCTCCCCTCAACTGTTCTAACCTGTCACCTGGATGCACCTTTCTAGTTGCTCTCCTTCTGTAAGGGGACTTGAAATTCCAGCCTGTGCCCAGGAAAATGGAGAGAAAGCCTCCCTCCTCCCATATGCCCAAACCTTGTCTGGTTGTTTTTAACGCCTCACTCTCAAGCCTTGACATGAAGCAGGAGGAAGAAGTTATAGATCTGACCATGTCCTCTTTGTTTCCTCTTCTCCGTTCACCCCTGGAGATCTCCCATTCTTCCCTATGAGATCAACATCCTTCCTATATCACAGTCTGTCTGCTCCCTTTTCCTGCGATCCCTAGTAAAAGTTGAAGTTCAGACGACCAAGCTTTAAGGAGTTTGCAAATGTAGAAAGGCTCTCTCTCTCTCTCTCCAAAACTTGCTTCTAAGGATCCTGCTTTTACAAGAGTCCTAAATGCATCTGAGCAATAAATAGTGCGTTCTGTCCTTTCTCCAAAGCACTGAAACTCACTGGTTCATTAGGTGGAAACTCCCAGGACACCACAATTTAAAGGGAAGAAAAATACCTCACTTTACTGTTTCAAGTGTGTATCTGTTACACTCTCACTCTTAAAGGAAAACAGCTAAAAATATTGGTAATGTTTACTTCCAATACATATTCTTTCAGGACCACTTGTAACAAATATTACCTTGTGGTTTTTGGGGCTATCATAACTTTCCATTCCAGGACAACACTCACATCTTGGATGAGTTTCAAATCCAATATTACACAATCAACTTCTAGTAATTACTTCTCTGTCTCTTTTTCCCAGACGAGTATTGAGTAGTATCCATTGTCATGGAGCCACACTGGGAACTTCAATGTGGCTATTTTATTTTTAAAAAGATAACTCTTGTCTCATTCGAGTTTTAACTTGTTCATGTCAGTATATAACTAAAAGAGGAAGTTTTCTTGTTTACCAGTACAGTTTTTCAATGCTATTTTGAAACAACCTTGCTCTTTGTGCTAGAGGTCTGGTTCTTCAAGTCAGAAAATTAAAAGCTGTCTCAAGTTGAAAATTAGGAAATAGAATCACAGAGGTTTGCTATTCTAAACATTCTACTGGGAGAATTGCTCTATGCCAGAACTCAGCCAGGTGGTATGAGTACGGGACTGCAGTAAAACGTGTCCCTAGATTCAGGTTCCAGTTTGGGTTGAGCATGGAGAATGAACACTAGCATTCGGGGGCAACCACGGGGCCAGACACGGATTGGGGAGATAAGGAAGAGTTGAGGAGTCCTTTAAACTGGTAAAGACCCCAAACGACATTCTGACTACACCTCTGTCAGATGGGCTTTTTCCCAGCCACAGACCATGAGGAATATTTTCTACTTACACATCATGAAAACATTTTCTGACAATTACCCACTGTCAGTATCAATGTTCTCATACTTTGAGTTGTATTTCTTAAAATAGAATAAGAGTAGTACCATTCTTGTCACAGGAAGTATTTAAACAGAGGCCATTGAGGCTTATTATTGAAATGTGAAAATAGATTGAAATGTGAAAATAGATTCCCCTTTTCCAAGATCTACGGTCCAAAGAGCAAAAAGACAAAATAAGTCTTTTGGATCTGCGGAAGAAAAATCATGTCATTCAAAAAACAGTTTTGCCCATAAGAATGGGAATATGTTCCATATTAGGAAGTGGTCTTGTTGATTCACTTGTACAATTCTTCCACTTCTTTATTTTTATAACCTCAGCAACATAAATATCAAAGCACCTCAGTCTCCACAAGGAGTATCAGCAAGACATGACTTTATATGTAGCCAGTAAAAGGCCATCAGAAGATTCTTTTTCCACATTTGCTGAGCATTTGCAGTTATTTCTATTTTAGCAGCTTCCAATAATCTAGAGTGGAATAGAAGAAGACGTGCATCTTTCTTTTTCTAAGGATTTTAAATACCCAAAATACCGCTGACTTGGGAGAAGCCCTCAAAACACTCCGACCCTCTCACAGGCCCCTCCCCTGGATCCCAGGCCCGCCACCCCCCTGCCCTCCAGCACCTCCTTGATGCCCCTGGAGTAGCAGCAGTAATTTCTTGTTTTTATTGTCTTTGGGGATCCTAAGAAGTACCCAGGAGAGAAGCACTTTCTTGTTCTAGAGTATCATTTGCCCTTTTGTTCTTCAGTTGTGGCAAAAGAGGAAGTGATATAAAAAATGTATTAAAAGAAAAACAGAAACAGCTGTCGTTGCTCATATTGGGGAAATGGATTCAGAGAGTTTTGTCCACGTTTATTGCAATGTTGTGCTCAGAGAGTTTAAATTGAAATGACAGTTTTGCCGCTGCTAGCTGTGTGACTTTGGGCAAAAGAGTTCATTATTCTGTGTTTCATGGAGCCCACAAAATAAAAAATGAGGAGAGTAAAATTTGTCCTTCACAGGATTGTTGCATGAAGATTAAAAAGTTAATAGATGTAAAGCTTTTGAAGTAGTATCTGCATATAAGAAGCACGATATAAATATCAGCTGTTTTTATTGTGGTTTGTTCAAGTGGAAATGAAGAACAACACAGATGGAGCTGGTGTCCTACCTTCTCTTATGATTTCAGTGTATTTCTTTCTGTTTGGTCTTCAGGAAAACTACTGGCTCATCCTATTTACCTCGAGGCATTCACACCCTCTTTTGTTGATTGCATTTTCTTTACAGCTACCCATTAGCCAGTTGAGGCAGTGGTTATATAGCCCCTTAGCTTTCTCTATACTTGATAGTTTGACACCCCTAAACTATCATATATTTTCATAGCAGATGGTGGATTACAAAATGTATCCCCTAAGCTTACAGCCCACAAATTTAACACCAATTACACTGTATAAGCCAGGAACTGTTGAAATCGCAGTCAATAAATAATAAACAAAGGAGTTAATGCTAATAGAATTAGTTTGCCCCCCAAAATATACAAAATAACATAGATTTTATATGTCCAACCTACATGAAGTGACTAAATTCTGAGAAATATTTATAGTTTCATGTAACTGAAAAATAACTTCTACATGAAATGTGATGATGCCCAGTTAGGCAAGATTTTTTTTTTAATTGGCCATATATAAGTTCCCAACCTCTTTTATGTCTAGGTAAACCCACTTTTTCAACTAGGTCAGCACTTTCTTTGTTCACAGAAGAGAACTGAAAGCTCCACGTCTCATGGGTTTTCCACACTAACACTGAGAGGCAGTGACAGACATAATAGCAGCTGAAAAACTGGTTTCCTAATGGGTTGATCAGAGTCTTTAGCTCCTTTTTCACCTGACACTTCATGGGACTGGCCCCTTTGGACTAAGTGCAGGTTCTTCCACATTTGATTGGAGAATATGAGAAAAATACCTAAAGTCTTATTGATATGAGCAAATGGATGACTGAGAAATTATAAATATTAACGGGATATGTGTTATAAGAAGAGTGCCATGGACACCAAGAGAAGAGAGGGGTTCAAGCAGAGTAGAGTGGTGAGCACTGTCTAGAGCTACAGAGATTTGAACAAGATTGCTGAAGATGATTTCTAGTCATCTCTTGGATCCACGCTTTAGGTCATCAACCTTGTGAGTGCAGTTTCAGTGGAAAGGTTGAGGTAGAAGTCAGATTAAAGTGCATGGAACAGTGAATGACAAGTGAGGATGTAAAAAGAGCAAATCATATGCCTTTCTCAAGAACTTTGAATTATAAGATGAATAATTTCTGGGGATCGAAGTACAGCATAGTGATTATAGTCAATACTGTATTAAATCCTTGAAAGCTGCTAAGAGAGGAAATCTTAAATATTCTCACTGGGAGAAAGAATAGTAACTGGGTAACATGATGAAAGTGTAGGCTAGCCCCTGGTGGTAATCATTTTGCAATGTATCAAATCAATATGTGTATACCTTAAACTTACCTAATGTTAATGTTATATGTCAGTAGAAGCTCAATAAAGCTGGGAGAAAAAAGAACTTTGTTTGACAAAGGAAGGCCCAGTAGCTAAAGCCCGATGTAGGGAAGAGTAGGAACACGTTTATATTTTAAGATCAAGAACAAGCAGAGTGAAAAGCTTGAAAATAAGAGATGGACTAGAATTTGGAGAAGTTTTAGGGGGAAACTGCACAGATGTGACTTAAAACTGAGTTACAGAAACTAGCCTGAAAAAAGGAGACGGGATTTCCTTTCCTCTGACAAAGTAGAGAGGAGGAGACAAGGTTGGAAATAGCTACTGGGAGGAAGGGGAGAGAGAGCAGATCCGAGACTGGATGAGGCCTCCTACACATGGTTTACTGTCAAACAGAGATTGTTCTAGCACCAATTTGAAAGAAAAGGGTAAATGGCTAGAGTGGCCTAGGATTGGGATCTGGTCAGCTGGTGTGGCAAGAAAACAGACTTTGGGCTTGCCCAGCCAAAACCACACAGTCGTGTAATTCCCTGAAAGAAATCTGTGGGTGGGGGTGGGGGGGTGGGGGGTGTATCTTCTAGTGGTTCTGTTTCTCTAGTAGAACCCTGACTGATACAGACAGTAAGCAGCTTATCCTAGGCACACTGCTGGTAAGTGGTAGAGCCACTATCTTGACCTGGGTGGTTTGGGTCTGGAACCAATGCTCTTAACCAACGACACCATACAGCCCCTCCGGTTAATTCCAGTCATTAGCAGTCTAATTGAATATTCACAATATTCAGGACTTGACTCTGTGGGAGAAAGCAAAGAGAAAGAAAAACAAAACAAACATGAATGAAAATACAGTCTAAAGGAGATCATTGTGTGTAGGGATATGCAGAATAAAGAGTATAGCAATAGTCCTTATAGTCTCAAAAGAGATTTTGAGTTATGTTAGGGAACAAAAATGAAGAATGCATATTTCCTCAGAAGAAGAGCCCTCCAAGTGCAGTGTATGACACGGGCAGAGGCCAAAGAAAACCACGTAGAATTTGAACATGGTGAGCCTCCAAAATGAAAGTCAGTGAGCAAAGAACTTGAAATCTGTTATTCCTTATCAATTGCTGCATAACAAAGTGAGGGCTGGAATCAGCTTAAAACTCACTCATATGTCTGGCAGTAATGCTGGCTGTTGGGGTTGATGGCTTCTTTATGTGGTCTCCTCACATTTAATCTTCAAACTATGGTGGCTAGGTGGACAGATGAATGGATAAAGAAGATGTGGTACATGTATACAATGGAATACTACTCAGCCATAAAAAAGAACAAAACAATGCCATTTGCAGCAACATGGATGCAACTAGAGATTACCATACTAAGTGAAGTAAGTCAGAAAGAGAAAGACAAATACCATGATATCACTTATATGTGGAATCTAAAATATGACAAAAATGAACCTATCTACAAAATAGAAACAGACTCACAGACATAGAGAACAGACTTGTGGTTGCCAAGGGTGGGGGGGGGGAGGCATAGATGTGAGTTTATGGTTAGTAGATGCAAACTAATATATGCAGAATGAATAAACAATAAGGTCCTACTGTATAGCACAGGGAACTATATTCAATATCCTGAGATAAACCATGTGTGTATGTATTTATAACTGAGTCACTTTTCTGTACAGCAGAAATTAACACAACATTGTAAATCAACTATACTTCAATTAAAAAAAAAAACATGGTGGCTAGATTCCAAGGCCTAGTATTGAGAGAGAGATGGGGCAGGGGCAGGGGGTACTGACTGTATCACCTTTTTATAATGTAGCCTCAGAAGTTGGCCAACATCTCTTCTACTTTCTTTATTCCTTGGATTCTATTTCCAATTTCAAGCAGAAAAGAATTACCCCATTTCTTGGTGGGGAAAGGCAAAGTTCTGAAGAGCATGTGGAACTGGAGTTACAGTCTGCCATACAATAGCTCATGGCAGGAGGCTCCCATTGTGAGTCAGGCCAGTGTCTCTTTGAAAAGCTTACTGGGGGAGGGAGAAGGGTGTATCACCCTCCTTTTTGCTTACAGCACCTTTATTCAACATTCTTCAGTGGTCTGGCTTTTAAACCAAACCATTTAGCTTCACACCTCAAAACCTTGGAGATTTGTCAAATACACATGAGTACTTTCTGTCAATGTTTTGTCATATCCTGAATAAAGGAACAGAAAGCTCAGAGCTGAGCAAGTGAGCACAGCCCATTCCATCAATACCCAGTTCTCAGTGGCTGGAATTGGAGCTAGGATGAGGCAGGTAAGAGTGTTTTCATTCAAACGGAAAAAACAAAAACACTAATTCAAAAAGATACATGCAACCTAATGTTCTTAGCAGCATCATTTACAGTTGCCAAGATATGGAACCAACTTAAGTGTCCATCAACAGATGAATGGATAAAGATGTGGTACATATACACAATGGAATAGTACTCAGCCATAAAAAAGAATGAATTTTTGCTATTTGTAGCAACATGGATGGACTTGAAGGGCATTATGCTATGTGAAGTAAGTCAGACAGAGAAAGACAAATACCATATGATATCACCCGCACATGGAATCTAAAAAACACAAGAAACTAATGACTATAAGGAAAAAGAAGCAGACTCACAGATATAGAGAACAAACTAGTGGTTACCAGTGGGGAGAGGGAAGGGAGGGAAGGGCAATATAGGGTTAGGGGAGGAAGAGGTACAAACTATTAGGTATAAAAATAAGTTACAAGGATATATTGTACAACACAGGGAATGTAGCCAATATTTTATAATAACTATAAATGGAGTATAACCTTTGAAAATAGTGAATCACTATATTGTACACCTGTAACTTGGATAATATTGCAGAGCAACTATACTCCAATTTTTAAAAAATATTGTTTTCATTCAACCTAGAAGATGACTTCCATTCATGGCAGAAGCATAAACAGAATCTGAACACACGTATTAATTATTCTTGCTGTTGAGAGCATGTGAGCCCAGGTTTTCTACTCTCATTAAGTGGCACCATGATGGAAAGAGCTATTATCACCTTCATACAAGAGAGGCATAAAAACAGGACAGATTTTCCAACCTAAGGATGCGTGACTTTTCACTCTGGTTTGAGGCTGTTGTCTATGATTCACAAGTTTTCCCCTAAACGCAGCTTCTTTACCTTCCACTAATTGAATCCTAGCTCACTGAGTCACTCTGTTCTGCATCTGTACACCTTATGCTACCTTGTTTCCAGAAGGATTGGGCTAAAATTTTTTCTTCCAGTCTGCCTTCTCTAACTGGAGCCACTGACCTTTTAAAACATTTTTATTGGAGTATAGTTGCTTTACAATATTGTGTTACTTTATACTGTACAGCAAAGTGAATCAGTTATATGTATACATATATCACCTTCTCATTTAGGTCACCACAGAGCACTGAGTAGAGTTCCCTATGCTATACAGTAGGTTCTCATTAGTTATCTATTTTATTTTATTTTTTAATTTAATTTTTTAATATTTATTTATTTATTTGGTTGCATCGGGTCTTAGTTGCAGCACGTGGGATCTTTCGTTGCAGCACATGGGCTCTTTGTTGCAGCACACGGGCTTCTCTCTGGTTGTGGCACATGGGCTCCAGAGCATGTGGGCTCAGTAGTTGTAGCATATGGGCTCTCTGTGGTGTGCAGGCTCAGTAGTTGCAGTGCTCGGGCTTAGTTGCCCCGCAGCATGTGGGATCTTAGTTCCCCCACCAGGGATCGAACGCACGTCCCTTGCATTGGAAGACAGATTCTTAACCACTAGACCACCAGAGAAGTCCCAGTTATCTATTTTATACATAGTAGCAATAGTGTATATATGTCAATCTCAATCTCCCAATTCATCTCACCCACCTCTTTCCCCCTTGGTATCCATACGTTTGTTCTCTACTTCTGTGTCTCTATTTCTGCTTTGTAAATAAGATTGCCTATACCAATTTTTTTCAAATTCCACATATATGCATTAATATACGATATTTGTTTTTCCCTTTCTGACTTATTTCACTCTGTATGACAGTCTCTAGGTCCATCCATATCTCTACAAATGACCAAATTTCATTTCTTTTTATGGCTGAGTAATATTCCACTGTATATATGTACCACATCTTCTTTATCCATTCCTCTTGATGGACATTTAGGTTGCTTCCATGTCCTGGTTATTGTAAACAGTGCTGCAATGAGCACTGGGGTTCATGTGCCTTTTTGCCTCCTTGATTTCTTCAGTGATCTCTTGGTTATTTAGTAGTATATTGTTTAGCCTCCACGTGTTTGTGTTTTTTACAGCTTTTTTCCTGTAATTGATTTCTAATCTCACAGCATTGTGGTTGGAAAAGATGTTTGATACTATTTCAATTTTCTTAAATTTACTGAGGATTGATTTGTGACCCGAGATGTGATCTATCCTGGAGAATGTTCCATGTGCACTTGAGAAGAAAATTTATTCTTCTGCTTTCAAATTGAATATCCTATAAATATCATTTAAGTCTATCTGCTCTAATGTATCATTTAAAGCTTGTGTTTCCTAATTAATTTTCTGCCCAGATGACCTGTCCATTGGTGTAAGTGGAGTGCTAAGGTCCCCCACTATTATTGTGTTACTGTCAATTTCCCCTTTTATGACTGTTAGCATTTGCCTTATGTATAGAGGTGTTCCTATGTTGGGTGCATATATATTTATAATTGTTAGATCTTCTTCTTGGATTGATCCCTTGATCACTATGTAGTGTCCTTCCTTGTCACTTATGACAGTCTTTATTTTAAAGTCTATTTTGTCTGATATGAGTATTGCTACTACTCCAGCTTTCTTTTGATTTCCATTTGCATGGAATATCATTTTCCATCCCCTCACTTTCATTCTGTATGTGTCCCTGGGTCTGAAGTGTCACTGACTTTTTCATGTATTTCCTGATAGCAAATAAACATGCTTTTCCCATCTTTTGCTGTACTTTTTCAGTGGCACCAACATGCCACACTGATTCACTCGTTTACGTTATCAATTACTTTTACTGAAAATAATTGATATATTTATATATCAATATCTTAATAATCTAATATCAAGTATAAGAGAGTTTTTAGAAAACTGGTAGAAACGGATAGAAAGTTTCTGGAAAAAAGATAGAAATCAAAGAAAAAAGCTAATGGTACTTTGAAAACTATAAAGCACTGCTATTTAAATAATTACATATATATATGTACACCTATATATATATTTTTTGTAGACCTGTATAAATACTTATGAAACACTGAACAAGAGACATTGTAGCCACCTTAAAGCAGAGGAAGCTGGGATGTCTGGGAGACAGCGGTAAGAACTGCCATCAGAGAGGGTGGAAGGGGACAGTTCATAAAGAATCTTGCAGGAATTTAATTGCATTCTAAATGAATGAGACTTCAATGCAGAGTGATGGAGTTAATGGAGACAGCTTGACTTGAAAAGCTCTGTGTTCTAGGTGTCACTAATACAGTCGTGCCTGGTTTGTTGTTATTGTTGAAGTTTTCTCTATGGTCGTTCTGTATGTGATAAGATGTCAGGCCTTCCCAGGGTTTTTGAACACTTACACATGAGACGAGTTTTGAATATCCTTCCCTAAAAGCTGTAGCAAAGAATAAACTTAATGGACAGCAGACTGGCCTGGGTAGAGTAAGTCCCCTACATAGGAACAAGTCCCATTCTGAGAGCAGGTTTGTAAGTCCAATTTGTTTGTTAAGTCCAACAAAGTTAGCCTAGGTACCCAACTAACACAATCAGCTATATAGTACTGTACCGTAGTAGGTTTATAATACTTTTCACACAAATAATACATAAAAAACAAACAAACACAAAAAATAAAGAAAACTTTTTTAATCTTACAGTACAGTACCTTGAAAAGTACAGCAGTACAGTCCAACACCTGGCATACAGGGGCTGGCATCGAGTGAACAGGAAGGAAGAGTTACTGACTGGAAGAGGGAGAGGAGGTGGGAGATGGTAGAGCTGAAGGATCGTCAGCAACAGGAGACGGAGGGCAAGCTGCAATTTCACTCATGCCTGACATTGATGGCAAGGGGTCTGGTTCCTCGCTGGATTCAGTTCTATCTACCCTCGTGAAAAAATGATCCAGTGATGTCCGGGTAGTGGCTCTTTTTTTTTCTCATCATAGATGACACAGTAGCACTGGATTGCATTCTGAACAGCTGCTGCAACCTTCGTGTACCGTTCTACGTTCGGGTTCTGTGCCTCAAAACCTAACAGTGCCTCCTCAAATAAAGAAAATCCCCCTGCCATTTCCTGCACTGTGAACCACCTCTGTTCTTCAGTTACTTCTTCTTCTTGTCTCTCCTCGTCCTTTCTCTGGGCCTCCAATTCCACCAGGTTTTCATTAGTAAGTTCCTTGTGTTGCACACAAGGAGTTCAGTGAAGTCGTCCTCTTGCAGATCTAGCTCCAGCTTCTCGCTGAGGGTCACTAAGCTGCTGAAGACCTCTTTGGACTCCTCATTCACCTTCTCAAATCCACGAAAATAGTGAACAAACAGCAAGCAAAGGTTCTTCCAAACCCCATTCACGGTGATGGCCGTAACCTCATGCCAAGGAAAGTCAATGTTTTTTATGGCATTGTAGATGTTATAGTCCTTCCAAAACTGTCAAAAGGTTGTTCCTGATTCGTCACTCGCCTTTACTGCCTGATGAGAAGTGTGACATAAATATTTCTTGAAAGTCGCTATAACTCCCTGGTCCATAGGTTGGATGAGGGATATAGTATTCGATGGTAGATGCACTACTTTGATATTGGGATGAAAGTCGTCCTTGAGTGGGGAGTGGTCCAGAGCACTGTCGAGCAGCAAAAGAATGTTGAATGGGATGTCCTTCTCCAAGCAATATTTCTCTACCTCTGGGATAAAGTGGTGGCAAAACCAGTACTGGAAACTGGTCTGTGTAACTCAGGTTTTGGGGTTACTCTTCCACTCAACAGGAACAGAGCCCTTGGCTATGATTTTAAGGGTTCTTGTGTTCTCTGAAAAACTAAGAGAGACTTCAGCTTCATATCGCCGGAAGCATTGTCACCAAGCAAGAGTTAGCCTATCCTTTGCTGCTTTATAGCCTGGCATCAACTTTTCCTCCTTACTGATTTAACTTTGGTTTGGCATCCTCTTCCAGTATAGTCCTGTCTCAACCACATTAAAAACCTGCTCAGGTAAATACGTGCCTTCATCAATAATTTCTCAAAGCATTTCAGGAAATTCCCAGGCAGCTACCATATCTGCACTCTCTGCCTCACCACTCACTTTTACATTGCGAAGGTTGGCTCTAGCCTTGAACCAATGAAACCAGACATGGCTGGCATTAAAAGATGAGCCCTCTGATTCTTTGCCGTGTTTCTTCTTCAAGTCTTCATAAAGGCTTTTAGCTCTCTCTTGAATCAGCATTAAGCTGAGCAGGATTCGTTGCTGATGCTGATCCTGCATCCACACACTGAGAAGTTTCTCCATCTCCTCCACCACTTTTCCATGCTTCTTCATTACTGTAGACATCATTGGCACAGGAGACTTCACATGTTCCATGATTTTGTCTTTAGAATCGTACTGATGGTTGAACAATCTTGCTATAAGCAACGCCTACCTCTTTTAGCTTCGCCCCACTCTCTCGATTATTTCCACTTTTGTTTCCATTGTTATCATTTGGCGCTTCTTAGCCGTACCAGCTACATCACGGCTGCTTTTATGCTTGCTTCCAGACATCCTGGCCTTGAAATAAAGATACTGTACTACTGTGCTCTATACAGTACTGTACAGTGAAGTACACAAAAGCACAACCATTTGTAGAGGATGCACGCACGTGACAATGCACGCCAGACACGTGAGCTAACTTAACGTGATTGGACATGTTGAACGCACGTTCGCATCTTTGAAAGTTCGAAACTTGAAGGTTCGTATGTAGGGGACTTACTGTAAACCCAAATTTACCATGCGTATAATTCCATATACTATCCTTTGGGAAGCTTCCATGTACGGGCAGCAGAGCACCTAGAAAAAGCATCCTACCTCATCCTCTCCGAGGTGTTGCCTGCAACACCACACAAAGTGGTGTCTTTCACATCCTCAGTAGGTAGACATCTCTTATCACTCCATTTCAGGCCTTAGCATCTGTACAGAATCATAAAGCGATAAAGACATATTTAAACAGTCAGCCCAGAACATAAATCTCTTACCCATCTTCCATTATACTTGTTTATCATGCATCTAATAACGAATTCTGTCAAATTCTTCGCTAGTCAAATTCTCTTAATTTGTTTTTTTTAAGCTTTACCAAAAAATGTTCAGTGCCTTTATTATTAAAAAAAAAAAAAAAAAAAGTTGACCTGGAGTGAAAGATTGTTCAAAATGCTCATAATGTAAATTAGCATACGTGTGGTTTAAAATGTAGCAGGTAATTAGTTTTCTATAATATAGGATTCTTAAGAGCTAGTCTATAATGAATAATGTATCTGGAAGAGTATGGCCATTATAGTCTGAACCTCTGGGGCTTTGCAGTTTCAAAGGAGAAAATATATTCTGTATATAATTACTTGACATTTTCAGTGGCTACAGAAATACGAATAACTAAATATTTTTGATTATAATATTAAGAAAAAATTTGGCAGGGTACTTAGCAAATTTTAGTAAATGTAATATATTCATAACAGGCAAGATATTATAAGTATTATTGAAGTGGTCTTTAAATGTTGAAATGGACTTCTTTCTAATCTTTCTTTGATTCTGACCTGGAAGGAGAATTTCAAATTACCCTGAGAAGGAACAAATCCCACAGCAGTAGGAGGCGTTAGCACCCTGCCAAGTATATGAAGGGATCTGTGGGGCAAGTTTAAGGCAGCCTCTTTCTGTGTCTTGTAACCAAAATGGAATGTTTCCTGAGGCATCAAACTACGATAAATTATCTATTCCAGGATGGTAAAAAAGAAAAAAAGGAATGTGCTGATTTTAGTTAATAATGTACTCCTTTGTTCTTCCTCAGTTCTCTGGGGAGTATCTCATAACCTAGGGAAAGAAACGGGCAGGAAGCAATTAATTACAATAGTCAGATACTTTTAGTAGTAGAAGAAACAAAGGAGAAACCAAACCCAGTTTTCCTTATTCTAGTTTCAATCCTCTCACTAATGTGCAGGAGGTCACTGTGTCTAAGATAGAGCCTCCTGAAACATAGCAAGGTATACAGCAAGTTCAAGGCCATAGAGATTAATTGGTGTAGGTAGTCATGTCGGGCAGCACCTATAGACATTTTTAGCTGGATGTTGTGCATACATACATGGGTTATCTGGTGGTTCATGGAGTTGCTCCCCAAATTTGTAGGCATTGACTTCAGGCTTATAAAGGAACAATTCTGTATTCACAAACTGTACATTCAGCCACATCTGGAGATACAAGACTCTGAGGGCTGTGTATAGAGAGAACCAAGGCAAAACTTGACAACCAAGATTTTTAAAATTCTGCCCAATTGGGTCACCTGCAGTCGGGCCAGATAGTCCTCTTACCACAGCTGCAACCTGAGTCCTGCTCTCTGCTTGGCCCCTCCAAGTACTTTCTAACTTTGGCAAAGCATCCAGAGGTCATCCCTTCCTTATATCCTGAGCCATATAGAGGTTAAGCATACATTTCTTCCTGTCTGTAAATCCTCTCAATGATTAGTTTTTCTCTCTAATGGCAGTACTCTGTGTGCTGTATACTCACTCACCAGCCACAACCAGGCACATAAAGAAAGGGACCAGCTAAGTGTGGTGAGAATGCCCACACTCCACATACCTTATACCTTTTGAGATGAGCTCTTGCATCTCCCATCAATTATCTGAAAGGACAGATGGGTGGGATTCTCACTGTTTGAACTGTAACCTTGAACCTTTGAAGACCATGTTGGACAGAGTATTTTTTAATGGTTCACCAACACTATACTGTCTTATACAACTACAGCCACTTACAAAGCACTTAACAATTTTTCTTTTAGCAAAAAATGATCTTAGAGGGCTTCTAGTCTAACACCTTAATTTTCTAAATGAGAAAAATAAGGCTCAAGGATTAAACTGGCTTGCCCAATGACAGAGAGAGTTGACAACAGTCATTTCTTTAAGTATTCAAAAATCATTTATTTATTGAGTATCTACAACCCTATTCTTGCAATTCATGGATGTACAGTTTCTCACATTTTGACCTCTCTGAAATCTGGGTAAGTCTTAGAGTTGCTGTCTGCCAGGCATTGACTTTCCACAAGCATCCAAACTTGCAGAGTGGGGCTTCCCTGGTGGCGCAGTGGTTGAGAGTCCACCTGCCGATGCAGGGGACACGGGTTCGTGCCCCGGTCCGGGAGGATCCCACATGTCACGGAGCAGCTGGGCCCATGAGCCATGGCCGCTGAGCCTGTGCGTCTGGAGCCTGTGCTCCACAACGGGAGAGGCCACAACAGTGAGAGGCCCGCATACCGCAAAAAAAAAAAAAAAAAAAGAATGTGCAGAGCGAGTGTCACCATCTGGGAAAAAAATCACAAAGACAATAATGGAGCAATCTTTTAAGAAATACTGCTTCAAGACTCAAATCAATAGAATTAGAAATGAAAAAGGAGAAGTAACAACTGACACTGCAGAAATACAAAAGATCATGAGAGATTACTACAAGAAACTCTATGCCAATAAAATGGACAACCTGGAAGAAATGGACAAATTCTTAGAAATGCACAACCTGGGCTTCCCTGGTGGTGCAGTGGTTGGGAGTCCGCCTGCCGATGCAGGGGACACGGGTTCATGCCCCGGTCCGGGAAGATCCCACATGTCATGGAGCAGCTGGGCCCGTGAGCCATGGCCACTGAGCCTGCGCATCCGGAGCCTGTGCTCCACAACGGGAGAGGCCACAACAGTGAGAGGCCCGTGTACCGCAAAAAAAAAAAAAAAAAAAAAAAAAGAAATGCACAACCTGCCAAGACTGAATCAGGAAGAAATAGAAAATATGAATAGACCAATCACAAGCACTTAAATTGACACTGTGATTAAAAATCTTCCAACAAACAAAAGCCCAGGACCAGATGGCTTCACAGGCAAATTTTATCAAACATTTAGAGAAGAGCTAACACTTATCCTTCTCAAACTCTTCCGAAATATAGCAGAGGGAGGAGCACTCCCAAACTCATTCTACGAGGCCACCATCACCTTGATACCAAAACCAGGCAAGGATGTCACAAAGAAAGAAAACCACAGGCCAATATCACTGATGAACATAGATGCAAAAATCCTCAACAAAATACTAGCAAACAGAATCCAACAGCACATTAAAAGGATCATACACCATGATCAAGTGGGGTTTATTCCAGGAATGCAAGGATTCTTCAATATACGCAAATCAATCAATGTGATACACCATATTAACAAACTGAAGGAGAAAAACCATATGATCATCTCAATAGATGCAGAGAAAGCTTTCGACAAAATTCAACACCCATTTATGATAAAAACCCTGCAGAAAGTAGGCATAGAGGGAACTTTCCTCAACATAATAAAGGCCATATATGACAAACCCACAGCCAACATCGTCCTCAATGGTGAAAAACTGAAACCATTTCCACTAAGATCAGGAACAAGACAAGGCTGCCCACTCTCACCACTCTTATTCAACTTAGTTTTGGAAGTTTTAGCCACAGCAATCAGAGAAGAAAAGGAAATAAAAGGAATCCAAATTGGAAAAGAAGAAGTAAAGCTGTCACTGTTTGCAGATGACATGATACTATACATAGAGAATCCTAAAGATGCTACCAGAAAACTACTAGAGCTAATCAATGAATTTGGTAAAGTAGCAGGATACAAAATTAATGCACAGAAATCTCTGGCATTCCTGTACACTAATGATGAAATATCTGAAAGTGAAATCAAGAAAACACTCCCATTTACCATTGCAACAAAAAGAATAAAATATCTAGGAATAAACCTACCTAAGGAGGCAAAAGACCTGTATGCAGAAAATTATAAGACACTGGTGAAAGAAATTAAAGATGATATAAATAGATGGAGAGATATACCATGCTCCTGGATTGGAAGAATCAATATTGTGAAAATGACTCTACTACCCAAAGCGATCTACAGATTCAATGCAATCCCTATCAAACTACCAATGGCATTTTTCACAGAACTAGAACAAAAAATTTCAAAATTTGTTTGGAAAAACAAAAGACCCCGAATAGCCAAAGCAATCTTGAGAACGAAAAACGGAGCTGGAGGAATCAGGCTCCCTGACTTCAGACTATACTACAAAGCTACAGTAATCAAGACAGTGTGGTACTGGCACAAAAACAGAAAGATAGATCAATGGAACAGGATAGAAAGCCCAGAGATAAACCCACGCACATATGGTCAACTTATCTTTGATAAAGGAGGCAGGAATGTACAGTGGAGAAAGGACAGCCTCTTCAATAAGTGGTGCTGGGAAAACTGGACAGGTACATGTAAAAGAATGAGATTAGATCATTCCCTAACACCATACACAAAAATAAGCTCAAAATGGATTAAAGACCTAAATGTAAGGCCAGAAACTATCAAACTCTTCGAGGAAAACATAGGCAGACCACTCTATGACATAAATCACAGCAAGATCCTTTTGGACCCACCTCCTAGAGAAATGGAAATAAAAACAAAAATAAACAAATGGGACCTAATGAAACTTCAAAGCTTTTGCACAGCAAAGGAAACCATAAACAAGACCAAAAGACAACCCTCAGAATGGGAGAAAATAATTGCAAATGAAGCAACTGACAAAGGGTTAATTTCCAAAATTTATAAGCAGCTCATGCAGCTCAATATCAAAAAAACAAACAACCCAATCCAAAAATGGGCAGAAGACTTAAATAGGCATTTCTCCAAAGAAGATATACAGACTGCCAACAAACACATGAAAGAATGCTCAACATCATTAATCATTAGAGAAATGCAAATCAAAACTACAATGAGATATCATCTCACACCAGTCAGAATGGCCATCATCAAGAAATCTAGAAACAATAAATGCTGGAGAGGGTGTGGAGAAAAGAGAACACTCTTGCACTGCTGGTGGAAATATGAATTGGTACAGCCACTATGGAGAACAGTATGGAGGTTCCTTAAAAAACTAAAAATAGAACTACCATATGACCCAGCAATCCCACTACTAGGCATATACCCTGAGAAAACTATAATTCAAAAAGAGACATGGGGCTTCCCTGGTGGCGCAGTGGTTGAGAGTCCGCCTGCCGTTGCAGGGGACAAGGGTTCGAGCTCCAGTCCGGGAAGATCCCACATGCCATGGAGCGGCTGGGCCCGTGGGCCATGGCCGCTGAGCCTGCATGTCTGGAACCTGTGCTCCGCAACGGGAGAGGCCACAACAGTGAGAGGCCTACATACCGCAAAAAAAAAAAAAAAAAAAAAAAAAAGAGACATGCACCAAAATGTTCATTGCAGCTCTATTCACAATAGCCCGGAGATGGAAACAACCTAAGTGTCCATCATCGGATGAATGGATAAAGAAGATGTGGCACATATATACAATGGAATATTACTCAGCCATAAAAAGAGACGAAACTGAGCTATTTGTAATGAGGTGGATAGACCTAGAATCTGTCATACAGAGTGAATTAAGTCAGAAAGAGAAAGACAAATACCGTATGCTAACACATATATATGGAATTTAAGCAAAAAAAATGTCATGAAGAACCTAGGGGTAAAACAGGAATAAAGACACAGACCTACTTGAGAATGGACTTGAGGATATGGGGAGGGGGAAGGGTAAGCTGTGACAAAGCGAAAGAGAGGCATGGACATATATACAGTATCAAACGTAAGGTAGATAGATAGTGGGAAGCAGCTGCATAGCACAGGGAGATCAGCTCGGTGTTTTGTGACCACCTGGAGGGGTGGGATAGGGAGGGTGGGAGGGAGGGAGACGCAAGAGGGAAGGGATGGGGGAACAGATGTATATGTATGACTGATTCACTTTGTTATAAAGCAGAAACTAATCTAAAAAAAGAAATACTGCTTCACTGATGCACTTGATGACATAGACCATGATATTGTGTGGAAAAATGTGTGTACTGGCAACTTTCACTGAAAATTTATACTGGAGATTTGGATTCTGAGTGAGAAGTTGTTTCAGGAATAGCTTAACCAATTTATTTTTGCTACGTATGATAAATTTATGTTCTTTCTAAACAAATCTAAAAGAGCTCTTCAATATATTAAAATTAAAAGCCTAAAGTGACAAGAAGGCATTGTCCTATAGCATAAATGGTGACATTTTTTTCATACGTATGTAAAATGATGGTGTATCTTACAGTTGATGTCATGCTAGTCAATGAGATATGGTATAGACCTGGCTCTCTTCTAGATGCCGAATATTCAGCAAAGAAAAAAAGACATAAAGCTTCTGAAGCTTAAATTCCAGGAGGATAATCAAAAGAAACAAACAAGGAAAAAATCAAGTAGTGAGTAGTAAGGGCTATGTGGAGAATTCACATTAGGTGATGTTCAAGAGAGAGATTGGGTGGCTTCTTTAAGTGATCAAGTTTCTCACCCCATGGAGGTGACTTTAAGCAGAAGAAGTAATGATACTAGGTGGGTGGAGGATCCAGGACTAGAAGGGTCTCCTGAACACCAGCACCTTTGCCAACATACCTCTGCAGGCTGATAGTATAATTACGGTGACAAAGCCTATTCACAGTTCTTTTTCACTCTGGAGACACAATTCTTATTTCAAAGTGAATGTGGACTTTAGAGCAAACTACTCCTTCTTCTCATCATTTTAAATGGAATTGTCCTAGATGGCTGGTGTTTTATGCATTAAAATACATTGGGAACTTCCCTGGTGGTCCAGTGGTTAAGACTCCGTACTCCCAATGCAGGGGGCCCGGGTTTGATCCCTGGTCGGGGAACTAGATCCCACATGTGTGCCACAACTAAAGGAGCTGCATGCCGCAACTAAGACCTGGCACAGCCAAATAAATAAATAAATATTTTAAAAATTATAATAGTAAAAAAAACCACATTGAACTTTTAATGTAATAAGTGACCTTAGGCGAATGAATCTTGAAAATCCCTGTGAAATGCAGGAAGAAAGGTGGGAAGGAAAGAAGGAAGGAAGAATGGTGGGAGATGGAGAGAGAAAGAGAAGGAAAGAAAAAGAGGGAGGGAGGGAGGAAGGGACAATAACACACTTAACATCAAATGTCCTGTCAAAACGTTTGCCAAAGCTTTAAACAATGAGACAAAACTGATATCAGAATTGAAGACTATCAATTTGGAGTTTGGACAGGAGAATAATTGACCTCATTGGCTTTTTATTCTTTTCTTGATTGATTGTTGTTTAGATGATAGGTATTTAAAACCAGAATGTTTATAAAAGAATGACTGAAAAGTTCTTGGCCAGTAATTTAGTTTTAAAATATCAGAGATTCCGAAAACTGAAATCCCCAAAACAAGACTACAAAAAAAGTGATAAATCTCCTGAAACATTGGGATTAAAAAATAATAAAATGTTAATAAAAAAGACAAACAAGAACTCCTAGGATAGATTAAAACTCAGAGAGCATGACACTAAAATGGTAAAAGCTATTAGAGATACATAAGTACTAAGAGAATTAACTGGTTTTTATCTTAAACAGCTTTATGCTTAAAAGTTTATCTTGGGGGGCTTCCCTGGTGGCACAGTGGTTGAGAGTCCGCCTGCTGATGCAGGGGACATGGGTTCGTGTCCCGGTCCCGGAAGATCCCACATGCCACGGAGCGGCTGGGCCCGTAAGCCATGGCTGCTGAGGCTGCACGTCCGGATCCTGTGCTCTGCAATGGGAGAGGCCACAACAGTGAAAGGCCTGCGTACCGCAAAAAAAAAACAAAAAAACAAACAAAAAAAGTTTATCTTGAACCCTAAACAATGGCATTTCTATTTTTTAAAAGAAAAAACAAAAGCTTTCATTCATTTTACCTGTAATAGATATTTACTCTGCCCTTATTATGTACTAAGAACTCTTTGTAATATGCCAAGAACTCTTGGTTGGTTGTAGAGCTCTTTGTAATATGCCAAGTTCAGCTGACACAAAATGAAAGCTATTGCAAACAGGTTATTAATAATTTAAGACCTAAAATCTGAGGGATAAAGTGGTACCTATGTCCATCCCACTGAGCATCCAAGAAAATTGGTCTCGAGTTTCCCAACTACAGACATTAAGTGGCAGTCCCTTAGGTTCATGCCTCTGAAACATGATAAGAATAAATATGAAAGGGCTTTCTGGAAAATGCCCAAGGGTACAAATAGCAATCAATCCACTGAACACAGCTGCTCCCCACCTCCTTCCACCCATTACAAATTGATGCTTCAGCTTTTATTTCCATCATTATAACCACTTTGGTGAATGAGATGTTTGTGCCAATGTGTGGAGGACAACCTTACGGGCCAATAAATTTTCTGGGAGCCAATAATGGCTGAGTACTTTATTTCAAAGTGGAGGATTAGGAGACTGATCAATTTATGTTCTGATGAAGGCCCATCAAACATAACTGAGTGTGTCCAAGCAAACATAGAAAGGATTTTTCCTCAATTTCCTCGATTTCAGAGAGTGAGAAAGAGATGGGAGTGTCTGTAAATAGATCTGTTTCTCTAAATACACCTAGCAAATACCACCCAAGGCAGACAAGAATAATTCAACTAGATGACCCTGTTGTTAAAACATACATATATATGTGCCTTTGTCTTATAAGGTATGAAATAGTTACCTTCATCCTTATGCCAAAAAGAATCCTTCTTGTTCCCTCAATCTGAAGCCTAGCAGTTTCCTTGAAAATCTTATCTGTGAGAATAAAATCCGATGTTTGACTGACTGCAAAGTAAATGGAGAAAAAGTGTTCTAACCACTGTCTGGGTCATCATTCATTCTAAGCTTCATCTGTCACCTTCTCTACAGATCTAATCAATTCCCTTAATCTCAGATAAATAATTTCCTGTCAAGAAAACATTACTGCTAGGAGTATCAAGTTTTCCAATTAACCTTGTATATGTAAAGTTACTTCAAAAACCATCACAGTGAAAGCGCTACATTGATATACTGAAGGAGAATCTTCAACTATATAATATTTTTTGCTGTGGCAGTATACTTTTTGCTAATTGAGGTAATTAAATCTCACAGGTAAAAGTTATATCTGAGAGACATAATAAAATGATTCTCTTGTTTAGCAATGAAAAATAAACCAACCTTATCAAAAATTCTGAATCATTTGCAAGAGACATTATCAAGCTCAATAAGTGGATATAGATTGAAATCAGCATTTGGGAAATGTTTCTCAATTGATATTAATTCTTTTGTAATAATTGATTGCTCAGAAACTGTAAAAATTTTGTAATTAACAAAGAATTTTTCAAATCCATTATTTTCTTTTTATTTTGAAACTCACAAGACTATTGTGATTTAGGGCATAGATTACTATTCCCATTTTCAAGTGAGATTGTTATGTTAAGTGGTTTTGCCAAAGCCAAACTGTGATAAGCAGAAGATCTGGCATTACTTCTGACCACTAGTCCAGGATGATTTTCAATATTCTGTTCTCCTAATATCTGTAAAGTTCATTCATTCATTCATCCCTAGGTGTCTGGTGCTCTGCTAGGAACTATGGCACTCTTCTGAGGAAAAAATATTGTGAACCTAGAATTATATAGTCAACCAAACTACATAGTGAAGTTGGAGTAAAAACAATTTTGGATACAAATTTTTAGATATACTCAGAACCTGAGTAAACTAAATTCTAATAAATATACTTGCGATGCAAGAAGGAAAATGAACCCAAAAGAAAAGGATGGTACACAAAAAGTAATGCTAAGCAGATATCAGAAAAGTACATTGGTAATCTAAATAAGTACCTACAACACAAAAATAACCACAACACATGGAGAGGGAGCGGCAGCACATCCAAAGGAGGGCCTCCGGAGTTTGGAGACACAACTGAGGACTTAAGCCCGGGACACAGCATCTCCTGTGAGAGACTGCTCCAAAGAGATATTAATAATTTGAGACCTCTATTTCTGGAAAAAGACTGCCGTGTGGCTGACAGGGTCTTGGTGTACTGGCCGGGTGTCAGGCCTGTGCCTCTGAGGTGGGAGAGCTGAGTGCAGGACATTGGTCCACCAGAGACCTCCCAGCTCCACATAAAACCAAATGATGAAAGCTCTCCCAGAGATCTCCATCTCAACGCTAAGACCAAGCTCCACTCAATGATGAGCAAGCTACAGTGCTGGACACACTATGCCGAACAGCTTGCAAGACAGGAACACAGCCCCACCCATTAGCAGAGAGGTTGCCTAAAATCATAATAAGGTCACAGACACCCCAAAACACACCATCAGGTGTGGCCCTGCCCACTATAAAGACAAGATCCAGCCTCATCCACCATAACACAGGCACCACTCCCCTCCACCAGGAAGCATACACAACCCTCTGAACCAACCTTAGCCAGTGGGGGCAGACTCCAAAAACAACAGAACAAGGAACTTGCAGCCTGCGAAAAGGAGACCCCAAGTTAAGACTGTTAACTTGCTTAACAGTAAGTTAAGCAAAATGAGAAGACAGAGAAACACACAGCAGTTGAAGAAGCAAGACAAAAGCCCAACAGATCAAACAAATGAAGAGGAAATAGGCAGTCTTCTTGAAAAAGAATTCAGAGTAATGATAGTAAAGATGATCCAAAATCTTGGAAATAGAATGGAGAAAATACAAGAAAGGTTTAACAAGGACCTAGAAGAACTAAAGAGCAAACAAATAATGCTGAACAACACAGTAAATGAAATTAAAAATTCTCTAGAAGGAATCAATAGCAGAATAACTGAGGCAGAAGAATGGATAAGTGACCTGGAAGATAAAATAGTGGAAATAACTACCACAGAGCAGAATAAAGAAAAAGAATGAAAAGACAGTCTCAGAGACCTCTGGGACAACATTAAACACACCAACATTCAAATTATAGGGGTCCCAGAAGAAGAGAAAAAGAAAGGGACTGAGAAGGTATATGAAGAGATTATAGTGGAAAACATCCCTAATATGTGAAAGGAAAGAGTCAGTCAATTCCAGGAAACACAGAGAGTCCATTCCAGGATAAATCCAAGAAGAAACATGCCAAGACACATATTAATCAAACTATCAAAAATTAAATATAAGGAAAAATTATTAAAAGCAGCAAAGGAAAAAAAAAAACAAATAACATACAAGGGAATCCCCATAAGGCTAACAGCTGATCTTTCAGCAGAAACTCTGCAAGCCAGAAGGGAGTGGCAGGACATATTTAAAATGATGAAAGGGAAGAAACTACAACCAAGATTACTCTACCCAGCAAGAGTCTCATTCATATTCAATGAAGAAATTAAAAACTTTACAGACAAGCAAAAGCTAAGAGAATTCAGCACCACAAAACCAGCTTCACAACAAATGCTAAAGGAATTTCTCTAAGCAGGAAACACAAAAGAAGGAAAAGACCTACAATAACAAACCCAAAACAGTTAACAAAATGGTCATAGGAACATACATATCAATAACTACCTTAAATGTAAATGGATTAAATGTTCCAACCAAAACACATAGACTGGCTGAATGGATACAAAAACAAGACCCATATATATGCTATCTACAAGAGACCCATTTCAGACCTAGGGACACATACAGAATGAAACTGAGGGGATGGAAAAAGATATTCCATGCAAATGGAAATCAAAAGAAAGCTGGAGTAGCAACTCTCATATCAGAAAAAATAGACTTTAAAACAAAGACTATTACAAGAGACAAAGAAGGACACTACATAATGATCAAGGGATCAATCCAAGAAGAAGATATAGCAATTGTAAATATTTATGCATCCAACATAGGAGCACCTCAATACATAAGGCAAATACTAAGAGCCATAAAAGGGGAAATCGACAGTAACACAATCATAGTAGGGGACTTTAGCACCCCGCTTTCACCAATGTACAGATCATCCAAAATGAAAATAAATAAGGAAAAACAAGCTTTAAATGATATTAAACAAGATGGACTTAATTGATATTTACAGGACATTCTATCCATAAACAACAGAATTCACTTTCTTCTCAAGTGTTCATGGAACATTCAGGATAGATCATATCTTGGGTCACAAATCAAACCTTGATAAATTTAAGAAAATTGAAATTGTATCAGGTATCTTTTCCGACCACAACACTATGAGACTAGATATTGATTACAGGAAAAAAATCTGTAAAAATTACAAACACATGGAGACTAAACAATACACTACAAAATAACCAAGAGATCACTGAAGAAATCAAAGAGGAAATCAAAAAATACCTAGAAACAAATGACAAGGAAAACACGACAACCCAAAACCTATGGGATGCAGCAAAAGCAGTTCTAAGAGGGAAGTTTACAGCAATATAATCCTACCTCAGGAAACAAGAAGCATCTTAAATAAACAACCTAACCTTACACCTAAAGCAATTACAGAAAGAAGAACAAAAAACTCCAAAGCTTGCAGAAGGAAAGAAATCATAAAGATCAGATCAGAAATAAATGAAAAAGAAATGAAGAAAACAATAGCAAAGATCAATAAAACTAAAAGCTGATTCTTTGAGAAGATGAACAAAACTGATAAACCATTAGCCAGACTCATCAAGAAAAAAAGGGAGAAGACTCAAATCAAGAGAATTAGAAATGAAAAAGGAGAAGTAACAAATGATACTGCAGAAATACAAAGGATCATGAGAGATTACTACAAGCAACTATATGCCAATAAAATCGACAACCTGGAAGAAATGGACAAATTCTTAGAAAAGCACATCCTTCCCATACTGAACCAGGAAGAAATAGAAAATATAAACAGACAAATCACAAGCACTGAAATTGAGATTATGTTTAAAATTCTTCCAAAGAACAAAAGCCCAGGACCAGAAGGCTTCTCAGGCAAATTTTATCAAACATTTAGAGAAAAGTTAACGCCTGTCCTTCTCAAACTCTTCCAAAATATAGCAGAGGGAGGAACACTCCCAAACTCATTCTACGAGGCCACCATCACCCTGATACCAAAACCAGACAAAGATGTCACAAAGAAAGAAAACTACAGGCCAATATCTCTGATGAACATAGAGGCAAAAATCCTCAACAAAATACTAGCAAACAGAGTCCAACAGCACATTAAAAGGGTCATACACCATGATCAAGTGGGGTTTTTCCCAGGAATGCAAGGGAATATACGTAACTCAATCAATGTGATAAACCATATTAAAAAATTGAAGGAGAAAAACAATATGATCACCTCAACAGATGCAGAAAATGCTTCTGACAAAATTCAACACCCACTTATGATAAAAACCCTCCAGAAAGTAGGCGTAAAGGGAAACTACCTCAACATAATAAAGGCCATATATGACAAACCCACAGCCAACATCATTCTCAATGGTGAAGAACTGAAACCATTTCCTGTAAGATCAGGAACAAGACAAGGTTGTCCACTCTCACCACTATTATTCAACATAGTTTTGGAAGTTTTAGCCATGGCAATCAGAGAAGAAAAAGAAATAAATGGAATCCAAATCAGAAAAGAAGAAGTAAAACTGTCACTGTTTGCTGATGACATGATACTATACACAGAGAATCCTAAAGATACTACCAGAAAACTCCTAGAGTTAATCAATGAATTTGGTAAAGTAGCAGGATAAAAACTTAATGCACAAAAATCTCTTGCCTTCCTATAAACTAATGATGAAAAATCTGAAAGAGAAATTAAGGAAACACTCTCATTTACCATTGAAACAAAAAGAATAAAATACTTAGGAATAAACTTACCTAAGGAGACAAAAGACCTGTATGCAGAAAACTATAAGACACTGATGTAAGAAATTAAAGATGCTACAAACAAATGGAGAGATATACCATGTTCTTGGATTGGAAGAATCAATATTGTGAAAATGACTATACTACCCAAAGCAATCTACAGATTCAATGCAATCCCTACCAAACTACCAATGGCATTTTTCACAGAACTAGAACCAAAAAGTTCAAAACTTGTATGGAAACAAAAAAGACCCCGAATAGCCAAAGCAATCTTGAGAAAGAAAAACAGAGCTGGAGGAATCAGGCTCCCTGACTTCAGACTGTACACAAAGCTACAGTAATCGAGACAGTATGGTACTGGCACAAAAACAGAAATATAGATCAATGGAACAGGACAGAAAGCCCAGAGATAAACCCACACACAGTTGGTCACCTTATTTTTGATAAAGGAGGCAAGAATATACAATGGAGAAAAGACACCCTCTTCAATAAGTTGTGCTGGGAAAACTGGACAGCTACATGTAAAAGAATGAAATTAGAACACTCCTTAACACTATACACAAAAATAAACTCGAAATGGATTGAAGACCTAAATGTTAGGCCAGACACTATAAAACTATTAGAGGAAAACCTAGGCACAACACTCTATGACATAAATCACAGCAAGATCCTTTTTGACCTACCTCCTAGAGAAATGGAAATAAAAACAAAAATAAACAAATGGGACCTAATGAAACTTAAAAGCTTTTGCACAGCAGAGGAAACCATAAACAAGACGAAAAGACAACTCTCAGAATGGGAGAAAATATTTGCAAATGAAGCAACTGACAAAGGATTAATCTCCAAAATTTACAAGCAGCTCATGCAGCTCAATATCAAGAAAACAAACAACCCAATTTAAAAATGGGCAGAAGACCTAAGTAGATATTTTTCCAAAGAACATATACAGATTGCCAACAAACACATGAAAGGGTGCTCAACATCACTAATCATTAGAGAAATGCAAATCAAAACTACAATGAGGTATCACCTCACACCAGTCAGAATGGCCATCATCAAAAAATCGACAAACAATAAATGCTGGAGAGATTGTGAAGAAAAGGGAACCCTCTTGCACTGTTAGTGGGAATGTAAATTGATACAGTTACTATGGAGAACAGTATGGTTGTTCCTTAAAAAACTAAAAATAGAAATATCATGCACCCCAGCAATTCCACTACTGGGCATATACTCTGAGAAAACCATAATTCAAAAAGAGTCATGTACCACAATGTTCATTGCAGCTCTATTTACAATAGCCAGGACATGGAAGCAACCTAAGTGTCCATCGACAGATGAATGGATAAAGAAGATGTGACACTTATATACAATGGAATATTACTCAGCCATACAAAGAAAGGAAATTGAGTTATTTGTAGTGAGGTGGATGGACCTAGAATCTGTCATACAGAGTGAAGTAAGTCAGAAAGAGAAAAACAAATACCATATTCTAACACGTATATATGGAACCTAAAAAAAAAAAAAGTGGTTCTGAAGAACATAGGGGCAGGACAGGAATAAAGACGCAAACGTAGAGAATGGACTTGAGGAAATGGGGAGAGGAGAGGGTAAGCTGGGACAAAGTGAGAGAGTGGCATGGACATATATACACTACCAAATGTAAAATAGATAGCTAGTGGGAAGCAGCCACATAGCACAGGGAGATCAGCTTAGTGCCTTGTGGCCACCTAGAGGGGTGGGATGGGGAGGGTGGGAGGGAGACACAACAGGAAGGAGATATGCGGACATATGTATATGTATAGCTGACTCATTTTGTTATAAAGCGGAAACTAATACACCATTGTAAAGCAATCATACTGCAATAAAGATGTTAAAAAAAATCACAAGTTGTATATATTTTAAAATGTGAGAATTAAAAATCATAGTCAACAACATTAACTCTTTGCTTATTTGGGAGAAGGATAGGGACACTTTAAGCTTAGACTTGTTAGAGAAATCATATATTAAGAACTTATATGTGGTAGGCTGAATAATGGCCCCCAGAGATAGCCACATCCTAATCACCAGGCCTGTGAATATTATTTTATATGGTAAAGGGACTTTGCAGATGGGATTAAGGATCTTGAGATTGGAAGATTATCCTGGGTTATCCAGGTGGGTCCTAAATGTAACCACAGGTGTCCACATAGAAGATTTGATGGTAGCACAGCCAGAGGATAATGTGATGACTGAAGCAAGATGCTAAATTTCTGGCTTTGAAGATGGAGGAAGGGGCCACAGCCAAGAAATGTAATGAATGTAGCTCTAGATGCTGAAAATAAAAGGAAGCAGATTTATGCCCTAGAGGGCCTGGAAGGAGCTCAGCCCTGCCGTCACCTCGACCTCAGCCCAGTGATCCTCTCAGACTTCTGGCCTCCAGAACTGTAAAAGAATAAATGTGTGTTGTTTTAAACCACTTAATCTGTGCTAATTGTTACAGCAGCTGTAGGAAAGGGATATATGAAGAATGTGAGGGTAATCACTAAAAGAATGGACACAGAATATATGACTTATTTGGGGGGAATACTTATGCCTCTCCTTCTTCTGCTTCTAGGGGTGATTTTTATTAAAATAATACTCCCGAGCACTTAGGCCATGCCTTCCGACTCTTGTCCAGTAGAAACAAAATTACCTCTCTGAATGATGGTTGGGAGAGGCAACTTGTTGGTTCTCAAACTGACCCTGCACACAGAGGGCAAGGAGAGACCAAAGAAAGAGGCAGACCACTCCAGACTGGTAGGTGGCAGTTGTAATCAGCATGGAACTTACTTACTTAGGAGGCTCATCTTGGGACCACAAGTTGAGTAGATCTCTGCACCCGCCCAACAGAATCTTAAAAGTCTATGCAGAGACCTTAATTGGGTTCCGTCACAGGTAGACTCCAGACGGTCTCAACAACACCTCACTCTCTCAAGGCTGCATCCTTGAAAATGGCTTTGGCTGTGGGAAAGGTAGGCAGAACATACGTTCCAAGGGGAGGGGAGGGGGAGAGGAGCTTCTGATTGCCCTGGTCCAGCTCAGGGGTCAATCGGCGGTCACATCCTCTTGATGATCTCTTCCAACGACTGAACACTCAGCTCAGTCCTTTCTAATCTCCTACCTGTCTTGGGATCAGCTTATCAGCAGAGACCATGCATTCTGCTCTGCTCTGCTTTGCTCCTCCATAAGGAAGGGGTCCTGTGGTCATTCAACACTATTAGGGACCAGGTAAGTCTGTCTAATGCAGAGATGGTAGACTTAAAGCCACATTCTCCAAAACCATCATTAATAATAAAGGTGGCATTTGATCGACATCTGCCTTCCTCCTGTCCAACTCTCAATTGCTTCTGAACACACATAGAGGAAAGCAGGATATTAAACATTCACTTTTGAAATCTCAATTGTCTAGCTGATAAGGACAAAAAAAAGTGAGAGGACTTGATCGATTCAATAGAAAACAGAGAAAGAGAAAAGAAAAAACAAGCAAAGGAATGGTGGACCACACAGAAGAGACACAATCAGAACAAAAATTCACAGGGAATTAAAAATATAATGGGTTGGGGAAAAAGTATATCAGGTAAAATTACCCAAAGAAAATTGGTATGTCAGGGTTCATATTGTTCAAAATATAAATGTGATTTTTAAAAAATGCATTAGTGGGAATACATTTCACATTAGTAACAGATATTTATATTGGTAAATGATATAAACAACAAAATGATATGAAAATTGTAAAATATCATGCACCTAAAGTCGTAGCCTCAAAATATAAAAGGTAAAAGTGCCAAAGTTATAAAGACAAATTGGCAACTGCATAATTACAGTGGAAATTTTTAATGCTATGTATCAGTTAGCTATTCCTTCATAAAAATTACCCCAAAACTCTCTGGCTTAAAATAATTGTCCTTTGTTATTATTCATGAATCTACACTTCAGTTAATTAATTCAAGTGCAGGATGGACCTAGTTAGGACAACTTATCTTTGCTTCACAGAGTTTCTTAGACTAGCCAGGGCCTGTTTGCATGGCAAGGCAGAGGTTCCAGAGAGAAAGCAGAAGCACATAATACATCTGTGATCTAGGCTCAGTGTAGGCAAATCATTACTTCTGCTTTTATCCTACTGGCCAATGCAAGGCAGGAGGCCAGCCCAAATTCAAGACATGGGGAAACAGATTCCACCTCTTGATGGTAGGAGTCACAAAGTCATATACTAAATGCATGGTTATCCAGAGGCCATTATTTACAGTCATCAATGTAATCAATATGTCACATTTACCTCTCTCAGAAATTGATATGTCAAGTAGATAAAAATAGTGTTAAGGATGTAGAAGATTTAATAACATAATTAACAAGCTTGATTTTATAGATCCATGATAGACGTTAGATAGATGATACAGAGATACATAACTTGCACGTAACAAATAAATTTTCTTTTCAAGCACATATGAAACAGTTACACAAACTGAACAGAAAAACAACCAGGGAATTTTCAACAGTTTTCAAAGAACTTGTCCTTGAGATCACAGTATTTTATCATAGTGCAACTTAATTAGAAAACAACAAAGTAAAAAAAAAATCCAAAAATCATGTATTTGGAAACTAGAAATACACTTCTAAATAATTTATAGACTGATGAAGACATCATAATGGTAATTATAAATATTCAGATTTAAAAATAAGAATACTGCATTAAACTTGTGGGATGATAAAAGAGCAATTGCAGGGGAATTTATAACTTTAGATACACTTATGAGAAACAAAGAATGACAATAAACAAGCTAAGTATTCACCCCAGGAAGCTGATAAAGCCTAAAGGAAGAAAAATGAAAAAAAAAAGTAAAATTGATTGCAATCATTCAGAGGATATTCTCAAACCGCAAAGTAATTACGCTAGTTTATTTGAAGGAAGAAATACTATACTATTATTTGATGGTTGACTGTGATAAATTAAAAGTATATATTGAAAAGGCTAAACAACCACCAAAACTTTTTTAAGAAGAGGCATGGTTTATACGTCAATATTGAAGATAAAATGAAATAAAAAAAATCAGACCCTGAGGACATTATGCTAAATGAGATAAGTCAGACAGAAAAGACAAATACAAATACTGTAAAGTATGTGGAATCTTAAAAAAATCAAACTTGTATAGTATAGTGATTATAGACAACAATACTGTAGTACTGCAAATGTAACACTTGCTAAGAGACTAGATCTTAATTATTCCCACCACAAAAAAGAAATGGTAATTACATGATGACATAGAGGTGTTAGTTAACAGTATGGTGCTATTTCCCATTGCAATATATAAATGTATCAAATCAACATGTTGTACACCTTAAAGTTACACAAGGTTACATGTCAATTATATCAATAAATTAAATAAATAAATAAATAATAAATATTTAAAAATTAAAAAAGCCAAACTCATAAAAAACAGGGAGCAGAATGGTGGTTACCAGGGCCTGGAATGAAGATGGGGTGGGCATTGGCGGGATGTTGTTTAAGGGTACAAACTTTCAAATAGTAGATAAGTAAGTCTTGGAGCTCTAACGCACAGCATGGTGACTATGGTCAACAATACTGTATTACAAGCTTCAAAGTTGCTAAGAGACTAGATCTTGTTATCACCACAAAAATATAACTGGAAGAATCCCTAAACAACACTCTTTTAAATAACCCATTAGTCCAAGAGGAAATAAAACGGAAAATTATAAAATACTTTGAATTTAATGAAAACAACATATCAAAATTTGGGGAGCCTCTTAAAGTAGTGTATATAGAGAAATGTGTCACATTCACTTTTATATGTTAGAAAAGAAGAAAGGCCTCAAATCAATGATCTAAGCTTCCACCTTAGAAGAAACTAGAAAAATAAGAGCAAATTAAACCAAAACAAGTGTCAGGAAGGAAATATAAAGATAAAAGCAGACTCAAATAGCATTGACAACAGAGGAAAAAAACAATAGAGAAAAATCAGTAAAACCAAAAGCGGGTTCTTTGAAAAAGTCAATTAATGAGATAAACTTCCAGCCAAGCTTATCAAGAAAAGAAGTGAGGAGTCGCAAATTACCAATATCAGGAATTAAAGAGGATACATCACTACAGTTCCCACAGATATTACAAAGATAAATAAGGAGCTAGTATTAATAACTTTATAGCAATAAACCACAAATCAGAAAAAACAAATTACTTAGACACAAACTACCAATGCTTACACAAGAAGAAAAAGATAACCTGAACAGCCCCATATCTATTAATAAATTCAATAAAATCAATTTATAGTTAAAGATATTTGAACAAAGAAAACCCAAGACTTAGATGGCTTCATAGGCAAATTCTATCACACATTTATGGAAAATAATAGCATCAATTTTAGACAAACTTCTGGAAAATAAAAAAGGAGGGGGCTTCCCTGGTGGCACAGTGGTTGAGAGTCCACCTGCCGATGCAGGGGACACGAGTTCATGCCCTGGTCCAGGAGGATCCCGCATGCCGCAGAGCGGCTGGGCCCATGAGCCATGGCTGCTGAGCCTGTGCGTCCGGAGCCTGTGCTCTGCAACGGGAGAGGCCACAACAGTGAGAGGCCCGCGTACCGCAAAAAAAAAAAAAAAAAAAAAAAGGAGGGAACATTTTGTTTAACATTTGAAAATTTGGTTTTAACATTTGAAAATCAATAAGTGTAATTCACCATATCAGTGAACTGAAGAAGAAAGTTCATCTGATCATCTCCGTAGATGGAGAGTAAGCACTTGATAATATTCAGAGTATGTTGGAAAAACCTACAGATAACATCATAGTTAATAGTGAATGCCTTCCCCCTGAGGTCTGGAACAGGCTAGAATATCCACCCTTATCACTCTATATTATATTTACTTAATAATTTAATAAGGTAATAATAAGGCCAATTTAGTAAGGAACAAGAAAAATAAATATAAGCTGGAGAGTAAGCACTTGACAATATTCAGAGCATGTTGGAAAAACCCACAGATAACATCATACTTAATAGTGAATGCCTTCCCCCTGAGGTCTGGAACAGGCTAGAATATCCACCCTTATCACTCTACGTTATATTTCCTTAATAATTTAATAAGGTAATAATAAGGCCAATTTAGTAAGGAACAAGAAAAATAAATATAAGCTATTTAGATTCAAAGGAATAAATAAAACTGTCCCCATGTACAATCATAAAATGATTGTCTACATGAAAACTCCAAAGAAACACGGAAAAATCTACTAGAATCAATACATGGCTGCAGGATGCAAGCTCAATGTAAAAAATCAATTATACTTGTATATACTAAAAATCAATTTTCAACAAAGATGCCATGTCAATCCAATGTAGAAAAGCTAGTCAACATTGTCCATTGCTGGAGCAATTGGACATCCATATGCAAGCAAATGAATGAATGAATAAATCCTTGACCCCTACCTCACACCATATAAAAACACAACTTGAAATGATCATGTACCTAAATATAAAGCCAAAACCTGTGAAATTTCTAGAAAATGTTTGTGAGGTTCATCAGGCAAAAATTTCTTAGATAGAACACAGCACAAACCAAAAAAGAAAAAAAAAAAAAGAATTAGACTTCATCAAAATTAAACACTTCTTTTCCTCAAAAGATAATGTTTAAAGAACACAAAATAAGCCACAGACTGAGGGGAAATATTTGCAAAATACATATTTTTTTTTAAAAAACCTGACATCTAGAATTTATAGCTCTCACAACTCAATTGACAGCTGCTGAGCACTACGAACTGAAACTTGGCAGCCTTCTTCGAATGGAGTAGGCATGGAGGAAATTACCTGCTAAAGAATCCTGGAAACTTGTATGGGAGTCTTGGCCAGTTTGGCACCCTTGCTGCAGAAGACCAACATCTTCTACTGTGTGGAACCCATTCCAACAGCGACACCATGTGGCAGTGAGAAGCAAATGCAAACCAAAGAGGTTCTGGAAGCTGATTGAATATCTGGGGGACTGTGCCAAGCCCCTAGAAATGACGATGACTTCAAAGACTGGAGATTATGGATTTCTGCTAATTATTCAGATGTGTATTCCAATTAAAAAATTAATTGGAAAATAAAAGTTACAACTGTACCTTGAGTCTGCGAAGCATTTCATATTAGATGTTATCATAAATGGCATAACTATATGGTAACTTGATACTTGAACTATATCTCTACAATTTAAACTTATGAGAACTTGTATTAGTTTTCCATTGCTACCATAACAAATGATCACAAACCGAGTGACTTCAGTTTATCTTACAGTTCCACAGGTCATAAGTCTGACGTGGGTCTCACCAGGCTAAAACCAAGCTGTTGGCTTCAGCCCTGTTCCTTTCTAGAGGCTCGAGGGGAGAATCCGTTTCCTCACCCATTTAAGTTGTTGGCAAAATTCAGTTCCTTGCAGTTGTAGAACTGAGAACCCCGTTTCCTTGCTGGCTGTCAGCATGCAGATGCCACCCACATTCCTTGGTTTGTAGCTCCCTTCCTCCTCCTTGAAAGCCAGCAGGTGGAGTTCACCTCTCGTCCAATCTCTCTGGCCTACTCTTCTACCCCTCCTTTCCACTTCTAAGGATTCAACTGATTAGATTCGAGGACCCTCGAAGATAACCTTGGATAATTTCCCCATCTCAAGGTCTTTAGCTATGATCCTAACTTCAAAGTCCCTTTTGTCACGTAAGGTAATAGATTCACAGGCCCTGGAGATTCAGCTTTGCAAGGGGTGGCAGGAGGGTCATTATTCTGCCTACTATAAATATGTATGTTTTAATGTTTAAAAGTCTAATCTTAAAAATGTCTTGACATTTCTACTGGAGAAAAGTCAAACGTTTTAGGATAGGATTTACCCAACCTTCCTAATATTTCCTTCAGCCTGGTTCCTTATTCCCCTCCGTTCAGCCTACACTAGATTTAACTTGAGGTCAACGGAGGGTTTTTGATAAACCTCCTGCAGTAGTGTGCAAAATTTTACATGTATGCTTATTCTTCTGGAGACAAGGTACAGAGCTTAGATCAGATTCTCAAAGTACTCGTTGAAAGACCCTCCCCCTGAAAAAAGAAAAAGCTACAAAAGTGTTTGACAATAAATATGTTGCTTTCGCATAACGTACATTTTCATGCTTCCACATTTTTCTGCATCTCGTTCAGTGAGGCTGGGGGATATCGTGGGAAGATTGTGGGCTTTGAATCTCTCAGGTGTCTGACTCAAGCTAAAACTGGTCAAGTGGTGACGGCATTTATCTAATAACAAATAATGAAGGTAGCAAGACTGATGGGGAGCCACCAAGATGAAAGCAATTCAGGACAAGTTGGATGAACCTGCAAGACAGCCAAAAACTCAAGGGGAGGTCATCTTAACTCGGAATCTAAGGAAGGAAAGTTGTACTATCTATAATAAACTTACAAGTTTGGATATGATCAAAGTTGCCATAAGCTACATGGATGGACAGCAAAATCAGGGGAAGTTTTGTCACACATATGGCAGATTATCTATCAATGAGAAGTCAACCCCAAAGAACAGAAATCTTATTTTCACAGGAAAGTGTGAACTTAAATAAAATGGTTTTATTCATAATAGCCAAAAATGTTGTCCAAATGGGGATGCATCTAGAAAGTATTATACTAAGTGAAATTTACCAAGCACAAGATCCTATTTACATGGAAGGGGAAGTGAACTGACTGCAAAAGGGAACAGGGTGTGCTCTTCGGGGGATGAAATGTTCTTTATCTTGGTTACACAACTGAACCTATTTGTCAAAACTTGTACACTTAAATTTTATTGAATGTAAATTATACCTCATTAGCATACTTTAATATGTAAGAAGGATACATACTAGGTTATTAACATGGATTGGGAGGGATGAGATGGGGGAAGAGAAAGCTAGGTGAAAAGGTAAAAAATAAAACCACTCTATTTAAAAATTATGTACATGATCCAATTTATGCATTTATGAAAAATTATATGTGTATGCATGAAGAAACCTGTCAGCTATCTGATGCTGCAATATTGAAATCCAACACTTGCATCCTTGGCATGTTCAAATTTAGGGGTAGATCAGGTGATGGAAGCCAGATGGTGATGGATTACAGCAGAGTAGGAGGTGGAGGAAGTGGGACAGTGAGTCTAGCAAACTAGCAAAGTATTGGTTAAATTGTGTAGTTAAGCTTTGGAGCAGCAATAAAGAATGAAAGAGATACTATGAGGTGTGCTGTTAAATCCCCTAACTGGCCTCAATATTTCCAAAAGATTAAGTCCCAGCACGTCTAAAATGATGTTTCTGAGGGAATCCACACACAGGGAACAGCAGCAACTCTTGGGGCATCAGGGAACAGCAGCTTTTCTGGAAGGAGCCAATCTTGGCATGGGCTGACTATACTTCACAGGTAACCCACCCTGAGCAAACGGCCTGGGTCTGCAGACAGCAAGCCTGAGTTCTGTAACTCTGGCTTTTCTAGAAATCAGCCTGTGCCTCTGTTGAGTATCCAAATATTCAGACCAAAATGGAGATAACATCACCCAGCTAATTTTATGTTTTAAGAATTAGTAATAATGCATATACACAGGATGTGGCACAAAACAGGTACTCAATTAGTGATAATTACATTATGAATCCCCTGCCAAGAAAGGACTCAGAAACATACTCAGGAATCCCAAAATAGCTGCTGGATGGATGGATGGATGGATGGATGGATAAATAAAACTATAAGGGCTTCCCTGGTGGCGCAGTGGTTGAAGAGTCTGCCTGCCCATGCAGGGGACATGGGTTCGAGCCCTGGTCTGGGAAGATCCCACATGCCACGGAGCAACTAGGCCCGTGAGCCACAACTACTGAGCCTGCCCGTCTCCTGTGCTCCGCAACGAGAGGCCGCGATAGTGAGAGGCCCGCGCACCACGATGAAGAGTGGCCCCCGCTTGCTGCAACTAGAGAAAGCCCTCGCACAGAAATGAAGACCCAACACAGCCAAAAATAAATTAAAAAATTAAAAAAAAAAAAAAAAAAACTATGAATAAGTCAGTCAATTCCAGGGACCTATTTTTCCAGACTGAGCTTAAGTATCATTTCCTTGGGGAAGCTACCTTCATCCCAAGCTACACACATTTTCTCAATTAATAGGGTAGGTTTCCTACCAAAGGCAATGAGAGTAGCACAATTACATATGTATTTTTTCCCCCAAATTAAGAACAGGGCCTTGCATATAGTATACGCACAACAGATGACTGTTGACTAAAGAAATGAATGGAGATGATCAGATGGAAAGTGATTTCTGACCACTGACAGTACTACATCAAAGAGGCAAAAAAAGAGAGTTAGGAATATTCCAGTTTATAAACTTTTTATTTAAAAAATAAAATTATAAACAAAGTACAGAAAAATATTGACACCTGTGATAACAAGGAAACGACTCCTAATCTTTAGGGCAGTTGTTACCCTGGAAGAGCAAAATCATGAGTTTTATAAAGAAATTTTGTTGTGCAAAGGAGGAATGTATTTTTAAAGGTTCACTTGTAATAGTATTTGGCATTGACAAAAAAAAGTATTTCTATCTATATATTCAACATTCTGCAGCATATTTACATTCAAGTTACATTTCCAAACTCTATGCCAAATAGTCTAACTCACCATCAAAAATCCCTAAGATATTACTAAAATTCTGTTTATTTGGTAGGAGTGCAATATGACTTTATCAGAAAATAATTTTAAGTTCCTTCTAGATCAATTATATTTTAACTACTTCAACAAAATTCACTGGCCTTTTCTTCCCAGTTGAAGCCAAGCCTCTTCCAGACAAATTAAACACAAATTGAAACCTGGCTAGAAACGAAGTTATATAGTAATGTTTTTCCTCCTTCCTTATTTAAACTTCCAATGGAAGGACACTGGCTCTGATAAATTACTTTTCTTTTCCAGTAGTTAGGACATATTATGGATACAAGTTGCAGAATTTTAACTTCTTTTTCAAAGATGGCTGAAGCAATTTTCCCGCTCAGTTGTTACCAAATTCTTCATCAAAATAACATATTAAGAAACCCACATAGTTTTCTGAAAATTTTTCTCCATTTTCCCCATACATTCCTCGAATCAGATGACTTACTCATTAACAATTTGTTCATTTCTTGCTTAGTTTCTCTAAATTACACTAGGAGAGCTATCCTAATTTCCTGATAATCTTATCATTTCATTTTCTAGATTATGATTTTATTAAAATCAACATAAATTATACATAGCTTCCATCTTTACTACAGTTCTCAGAGAAGTTTATCTGAACTTCCTGTGGGGGGAGGTGTGGTCAAGGCTCCACGGGGCCTGTCCGTCTAGGCTGGCCAAACTAAAATGTCAAGATTTGAACATTCTCAGGCCTCCAAGTGATCCCAGACAAATCGAATATACTCATAATGTATCAATTCTTCCTCAGTTCTCTCAAGTTCATTTTTTACATCTAGTAAGATAAATGAATGACAAAACAAAGGAGACCCATGAATGTCATTTAGTGAAGCTCATTCTTTCTAACTGACTTCAGGTTGTAACTTCTCCTCCAGTACATGAGGGCTGGCAGGTGGCAGCTGGTTGCTGAGTTGACACCACTTCTAATTCAGATTCACGAACAAAAACCACTGCATCACCACTTACGTTTATAAGACACTGTGCCTATAAGAACAACAGGACATGTTCAGTCACAAACTCAACAACACGCTCATACTCTTCTGGCTACCCTGGGGGCAGTGCCGTAGAGCTGAAAAAGCGTACAACCCAAGAGAAAAATGAGCAAAGGATAAGAAGGCAATTCACAGGAAACAAAGAAACTCATTAATATAGGTATTTAATTTTTTAAAGGGATCTTTGACAATTGTGAGTTATTAACAAACTGATAAAAGAAATTTATTCTAAGATTTAACCTAAGCAACATTCCCTTGTCCCCATTAACAGAATTATATTACTTATTAGAAATAAACAAACAGTGTGGCCCCATCATGATGTACTCTTCACCAGCAGGGCAGTTAGAACTGGACAGCATCACATTCCAAACCAGAGGGCGTCTGTAACTGTCCTCTGTTAGCCATCACTGGATCCCAAAGACCCACCAAGAAGGTGGAGGAAACAGTAATTTAGGAGCAAAACTTCCAGAGGTATTTAAGAATAATAACTAGTCACTGGGGATGTGAAAACAGCATCTGACCTATGCAGGACCATGGTTACCAACATATTCATTAAAACATGTTTTAAGCCTCTAGAATCAAAGAGCTTTGAAGAGCAATTCTCTTTTTCGGGGGAGGGTGGGAGGTGAAAAGTCCATGGGATACATTCACAGGTTCCCGCCATCAGAGGTTTTTAACCCCATCTCACCTGGTTTTTATTTGGATTCTCCATGAAGACACACTGCTTCATTATGTAGGAGACAACAGCATTCCCTCCCAGTGCAGCCACGTGAGCTCTCACCATCGCAAACACTTCAGCAATAAAAGCATGGAGAAAACCACTGACACCTCCTTCCTAAATGATGACGCGCAAAAAACCAAACTGGATACATGTGTAAACTAATGTACATAAAACATCAAAGAATACATATTAAAACATCTTAAGTGATCTTAATATAACGGACGATCATTTTAATTCCCTCCATAATGGGGATTTGTTGCATGAATGAACAAACAAACAAACAAACCTTTACTGAGCACATGTCTACGACAGGGATTACTATCTTCATTTTACAGATGATGAAACTGAAGCTCAGAGAATCTGTGACGTGCCCATGACGAGCCAGGACCACAGAGCTAGCGGACAGATGCACCTCCCTCTATCAAGTCGTTCCCATCATCATTCAAATAAATTGATGGTAAATATAAACAATGAGACTTCCCTGCTATCCATATCTCCTATTCTGAAAATGAACCAGGTTCCAGTCGCACTCGTCTTTTTCAGTTTCTCAAAGGTGTGACATCTTTTCCTGCCTCGGGGTCATTGCACATGAAGGTTCCACACCCAATTTTCCACCAGGGTAACTTTTACTCAATTCTTCAGGTCCTGGTTTACATGTGACTTCCTCAGAGAAACCTTCCTTATCAGATCTAAATTAAGTTCTCCCATTATATTCTCTGACAGGCCCTGTTTTATTTCTTTATATGACTTACTATTACTAGGAGTTACCTATTAATCACATGATTATTTATTTACTGTCCACCATGCCCGAGTTCCACTAGACTAAATCCCATCAGGTCAGGAACTGACTCTGCTGTGCTCACAACTACATACGCTAACACCTACTTCAACAGATGCACATAATAAGTGGTCTGTACATATTAGTTAGGGAATGAAATCCAATAGTTTGGGGAACTTTTTCTATGTTCAAAAACAAACAAAACAGAAACCAAAGGCTAAATGAGAGCTTAAGATGCTTTTCAACCTAAGTTTTCCACAAATTTTACTGGATGTTATTTAGAGTCTAGGAAGAAATTTCCAACTTTAAACTGGAGGTTAAGGGCAAAATTTAATACACTGTTAGAAGAACCATTCGTCCAGGTCACATCTTTCTGAAAAGTCACAGGATGCTACATAAAGTTTTGTACAGGTATCTCTGTTGGTAATTAAGGAATTAAGTGAGTTGTGTCAGCCTGCCTCTGACTCAATCATCACCCGGGACAGTTTTTTCTTTTACTTTTATCAGTTTTCCTCCTCCATCTCAAATCAAGAAATTCTGATAGCAGAGTAACAGAGACTACAGAGGGGTACTTTTAAAAAGATTATATAATTGTAAGCAAATAATTCATCAAGCAATGAATAAATTTGGGATATTATACCATTCAGTTAATATTACAAATCTCTGTTGAAAGGAACTCTACTGTGAAGTAACATTTTGGGGTATGGTTGCTTAAGCAGTAGAGAAGGCACTTAGGAAATAAAATTTTATGGATTCAAGAGTACAATATCCATGTGTTAGTAAGAGCAACCAGAAAAGGTCAATTCACCAATCTATGCCAGCTTCTCACACCCAAATTTCTGTGTCAAACTTAATAAAAGTGTCTCCTATTTTAATTCTACACTAAAAGGTTTTTGAGAGTATCTTAAGATAGTTTCTTTCCCATCTCAACACAATTAGAATATGATTTTAAAAAGTAATTTATCTAAAAGGAAACATCTATCTAATTAGTTAATCTGTCAGAAGTCACTCTCTCATTTACACAAAAACAACTTATGTTTACTCTGCACCAGGCACTGTGCTAGGTGCAGGAGGGTGAGCATGATATCAAAAATTAATAAGCAAGCTGTTATTTCCAAGAAAGTATAGAAACACTACTAGTGAAGCAATGGGGAAAAAGCATAGTTAAGTCATGTTTATAATGAACACACTTTTTAAAAATACAAACTAGTGCTGAAGTAAATTTTGAAGAGTTTATTGGGTTTCACACCTAAATAATTAAAAATTTTCCCCGTTCACAATAATTTGCTTAGCAGTCCTGCTCCAAAACATAAGACAAATAGAAATATAATCTTTTCTTGAGTTTAAATTCCTCTGTAATGCAAAATATAATAGGCTGACTCTGATTCTTAACTTTGACTACATCAAGTAGAAGATTAGAACTGCTGTTACTTAAAAAACAAATTAAAGTTTAATGATACCCAGCCAGTGTGAGGTAAGAACTTGAACAAACATTTTTACACACTGATGGCAAGAGGCGAAGAAAACAAGCGGCCTCAGTCTTTTTCAGAGGAAGAAAACGATAGAGCTAAATGACATAAACAATCCCCAAGATATCCTCCATGATACAGTCCCTTACTATTTCTAAATGTAAACCCTTAAAAATTGCTATTTAAATATATCTCAGGCAAATACCTACTGAGAAGACTAAGCTGTTCTTTCAGGGCTATTTTAAACCTCTAATCAAACACGGATACATTTATTTGTTTTAGTTACCACATGATAAGGACCTGGAGTTTCTAATAACAAATGGGATTAAACCCAACACAACTCTTGGGATAATACTAGCTGCTAGAGACAATCCAGACAGGTTATGAAAAAAAGGATGTGTATGTGTGTGTGTGTGTGTGTGTGTGTGTGTGTGTGTGTTACTTCTGGCAAATAAACAACCAATTTGAAACTTGTTTGGTTTTGATACTAATATCTTCAACCACAGAAAATGCACAAAAACAATTAAATAACAATTATAAAATTACCTCACGAAGAGAAGTGGTTTCCCGAATAAAAAACATGTTAATTATCCCAAGATATTTCGTTATTTTTGCTCCAGGAATGAAGGAAAGAGGTGTCATCTTAACCACGCCAACTGTAGAATTTGCACAAGGTGGAGAAGAACGATTCCGGAAATTTCCTTCACCCACTGGACTTGCTTTTTCGACTGTCACAGCTAAAATTGGAGAAAGAAGAGAAAGCATCAAGATCATATGCTGGTGACTCAATTACTCCCTAAGGTTTCCAAATAAGTGGTGACAACATTCAGCTGTCTGTGAGGCTAAGCCATGTCATGAAAGAAAAGAAATTATCATGCACTGCATGCAATTAAAAATAGAGACAGAAAGAAAAACATAAGAGGAAATGCTGGAATGGAATCTTTTGGAAGAAAAATGGCATTCCTGCAAAAGAAAATGTTGATGAGGTGGAGCTACACACACAATGATCGTTATAAAGTGAAGAAAAAGCGGTAGAGCATTAAAAATTATCTGCTGTAGGAACAAATTATTATAAGGAGAGTGTGAAAGTTGTTACATTTCCCAGTGCAGCTTTTTCCGTCTTTTTTTCAGACGACTTCATCATTGTCAACTTGTAGATAAACCATATCTTAACTAGTTGTAGTAGGTTTCTTTTCCAAACCTTCTCAATAAAACTCATAATTTAAAAAATTCAACAAATGACCTTGGCTGTCTAAAAGTTGTTTGTTCATAAAATAACAAATAATAGCTACCACTTATCAAATAACTACTATAAAGCAGACATATATACATATATATACACACACACACATATATGTATATATATAATCCTTACAATAACCCAGCAACGTAGGTGTTATCTCCATTTTACACATGAGGAAACTGAGGCTCACAAAACTTAAATAACTTGCCCAAGGTTACACAGCTATTAAAATGGCACTACTAGGATTCAAAACCAGATCTGGCTGGTTCCATATCTTGTAATCTTCCCCCTAAAACACAGTTCCTTCCCTTTAATGTAAAATCTTTCACTCAAATACCTCAAAGTCTACCAAAACACATGGAGTATAGATAAAGAACATGTAAGTACTGATCCTAAGTCTAGCAGTGAGATAAGAGTTGACCACTTTCTCTCTGGAAATACCTCATTCTTTTATCACTCTGGATATCACTCTTAGTAAACTGACAAATACCGTACACTACCTAGTACCTTGGGTCCTGGAAGAGTGTCTCTTCAGTAAGAGAGTTCATCATTTCCTTACACTAGATGATATAATATCTATTTATATACTTTCAAGAATACCTTCACAAAAATAAAATACTAAAAACACAACCCTACAGTTAAAGTTAAAAAGATCTAAAGGCCCTTCAATAGCTTTTGCTAAATGACCTTTAGAGTCTGCAGCTTTCACACTCCAATACATGATTGATTGGCAATGTTATTACTGAGTAGTCAGGTCTAGCCTTCACCACTGGGAAATCAAGGATATGCTTCTCAGATTGTAACATGGTAGAAACATCCGCCTACTTGTCTTAATTGATCCACGCCTTATGGTCTGAGCTTTCAGTTTAATGAGCTCTATCCAGCTGCTGCATCTGTCTGCAAAGGAACTGTAATCAACTGACGTTGCTGAAAACACAGACAGAAAACAAAAGAAAAAACAAAGAAAAAATATGGATGACGTCTCTTACTCGTCGTAACACTCCTTCCGATGACGTAATTTAACTGTAACTTAGGGGAAAAAGTGGTCCTTTTCAAGTCAGGTAAGAGAGATAGTAAAGAGTCAAGCTTTAGACACTGATTTGTCCAAAACCAAGTTCTCGGCTGGCTGAGAATCTTTGGTGATGTCACAGCTGTGTGGTCTCTTAGGGGGAATGGAAGCGGGTCTAACAGAGAGATCAGGGAAAGGACCATACGCTGTGTTTTAACTAACTTCATTTCCCATTCTTTTTACTTCACACTGTTTTAGCTGTTTATATTCAGGGCTTTAATTTACAATCAGAACTTTGTGAATAATTCCTTGCCCTAATTTTACCCTGAAATCAAAACTAAAAATAATGAGAATCAAATGGTAAAGAATACATGAAAAAAAATCACTAGTTAACTTATCTTTTATTAAAATATCTTCTTTCTACCAATAGTAGGAAAGCCAAAGGGTCATTTTTGTCAATATTCTATTTCCATGTCTGATTTTGGCAACAAAGCTTCTGATAACATGGGGGGAGGGGCAAGTGTGAGCCGAACGAGTTCTTATTTTAAAAAGAATAACTTTTACTACTGCCGAGCTAAAAAAACAATGTTAAAAAGCTAAAGCCTTATTTTTAGAAAGTGGGACACTATTAAAAGGCTAAAAATGTAAATATTCGTTTAATTACTATTTTGTAAGACACATTCCAACTACAATAAAGCCACATTTTGGTGTCTATTCCATCGTCCAGTGCATTTCTCTGATGTCTGTACGCTCATGAATCACCACACTAGAATTTCACACCTTTGGAGACTATTTGCTTAATTAGACAAACTCACCTCTCTGTGCAGCTGGTATACCTGAGTTAGAACTTGCACTCTCCAGGTGTTCTAATAAGACAATATGAACAACATTAGCTTGGGTGCTAAGCATAAGCCAGTATCTCTTCTTTGCTCTTGGTTAATACTCTCTAAAAGCCAGACGAATAGGAGGAAATCTTTATGGCTTCATTATAAAAGTAAACCAAATAGAAGTATTTAGGTTTAAAACACAGTTTCTATTGATATATGAAAACTAGCTCCATTAATAAATACCATGCCAAGAAAGATTACTTGTTACTACAACACAAAAAAAGTTTCAGAAACTCTACACACAAAATATCAACACAGTAACAAATGTTAGTGGGATGGAAGCAGGACGTGAGAAGACTGAACAGAGAAAAGGGTCAACCTACTGGGAAGAAAATCTGAAATGAAAAACAGAAGGGAAATGTTTGTGGCGGAAGAGCCAGTAAGATTAAAAATTACAGACAAGGCAATGTCCTATGTCTCACAGATAAACACAAACCTCAGCCTGACCCGCCCCCTCACCACCAACCCCTTCATTCAAGGCCTTCGCTTTCAACAACTCCTTCTGGAGCTATCAAGACTTTGTGGAACTAAAAGGTGACCGCTCTCCACGGAAATAACTAGGAATCCCAAACTAGAATCCTTTTTACAGTAAGCTCATAAAAGCAGCATCCTGCATTCTCCCTGATAGTTTATATTTTTACTATAGATATTTAAGTCATTGTACAAATTTAAACAGTACTATAAAAATAGAAAACTTCATAATCTATTTCTAATGTTCAGGCTCTATCCACACTAGCATTATCTGAATTTTTGTTTCAAAGAATTTCAGAACTGAGAATATAGTGTGGCCAAGACAGAAATAACACATAAAAACACTAAGAATAATTTGGGTCAGCCAGTCTTTTTTTAAATTATAAACTAAGTAAATATATGTATTTTTGTCTCTGCTTAATGTGTTGACCTTCTGGTAATATTCTTAAATTAGCAAAAGTTAAACTTTTCAAAAATTGGATTTATAGAATGTCTCTGTTAATTGGGTGTAATGGAAGTATCTCCCGCACCCACCCCACCCCCCAATTTTTAAGGCAATGACCACAAGCTAATACTGGAGAGTGTACAGTGGCTGACAATCCTCTTACAATACAGAACTGTCCAATAAAAGGGATCACTAGGTGAGGTCCATACAATGGCTATGAGGAGATCACGCTGGACATGCCCTGACCATCATGCCCTCAGACTATAGTTCTAGAGGGAGTATCCTCCTGATTCAGGATCCTGAGGGGCAATGGAAGCCCAGGAAGCGATGGGACCTACAGGGGGAAGACCAGAACAGAACTGACATTCGAGGCTTACCAGATCTCTAGGGACAGCTCAGCCTGGAAACAGACCCAGTGCAGAAGCTGGGACAGTAAATAGCCCACCCCAGGCTCATACATCCCAGGAGGGTCCCAGAGCTCTCGTATGTCCTGTGCAGTATAGCCTCGGTAAGTATAGACACAGAAAATATTGTCGGCTTTAGGTATTCTGTGAAAGTTTTTAAGATGTGCGGATGGGAAGGAGGGGGAGGAAACTAAAAGAAAAAGTGAAAATTACTAAAATTGTCCTCTATACCTTGATATTATCTTGGTAATACGGAATTCTCTAGTAGCAACTGTATATAATTTAATGGCAAGTACCCATGAAAAGAGCTTAAACATGTAGAAGGTATCTGTTCCCATCTCTAAATATGTCAGGTGGAAAAAAACAAAGGTATACAATGATCTGTAGAATATTTGTGTTTTTAAAAAAGGATAGAGTACCTTTGCAAAGACAGACAATAAGCTGTTAAAGAGTATCTGCCTCTTGGGAAGGAAAATGAAGGGAGAAGGAAGCTTTATTTTGGACAATGTGATTTTTTTTTTGTAGTATTTGAATTTTTCACCATGTACACTTAGTACACTTACTACTTTTCCAAAATAAATTTTACGAAAGGTAGGGAAGAGGAGAAACGAGAGGGAAAATATTTATTCCCCGCCCTCAAATATGAATGTGTTTGAATTAAAATTTGAAAAGAACAAAACTTTTCAATTAGAGACATGGAGGGAAAGGCTGAGCGACGAGATTTTTGACCTCACTGAAGGAGAGCAGGTTCATCTCCTAACATGCTTGCCAGGATGCTCATGTTTTCTCTCAGAGAAAAGGCCCAAGAGGAGCTGGTCCTGGCAGCAGCTGGACGTCAGCACCTCGGACTGCTCTGAACACCTCAAGTATCTCATGACCTCAGACTCGCGGTCACTCTGCTCCTTCCGATTACAGTTTGGCTTCCCAGGTAGTAACAGGCTTTTCACAAGAGAAGGAACTGCAGATATTAGCTGTCCGGCTCACTGACGAAGCAGTAATTCTGCTTAAGAATAAATAAATCCGTATGCAATCTCTAAGCCAATACTTAAAAAAAAGACAACATATTTCATACTCAGGGGTAGAAATCTTATTAGAAGTCCTTTGGGCTTTGTTGAGGAGCTGGCACCAAGTTCTGGCTGGCTATTTGCACACCTCTGTGGAAGAGTTTGACACAAATACTTCGTATGCGAGGTCCCCACTGTAGCTGCAAAGACAGTCTACATCAAGCCACCCAGCAGCCCACTTCTCTTAGCATTTCCTTTCCCATTGAATACAATTTTGCTTTTTTGAAAAGTCACCAGTTACTGATAATCCTGCTATCCCTCAAAAAACAACCCTAGAAAGTTACTGAGGCAAACAGAACATGCAGAGTGACTATTTTCTTACTACACTTGAGCAGTTTTTAACAGGCCTTAGCGGAGTGGGGAGGGGGATTAACCTAGATTAAAGCAGTTTAGTGGAAATGAGCATATAGATGAAAAACAGAAAAAAAATGTGGCAAGAATTCCTCCTCCCTCAATTAGACACCTGCCAGTGCTTCTGAAGTTGAGATGCTTCCATTCTCCTAAATAACCAATGACAAAGGTATGGGTTAGCTATGATAAAGTTTTACACTGACTACTCTTCTAACAACTTACTTTCTACCATTAAAATTTACAGATCACCTTTGCTTTGAATAGCTAAAAAGTATTTGAGATAATCTTTTCCAGTCACCCTAAGAAAATTACAGAATTTGAAAAACCTCCTGCAAATTCTGAGAAGATTCTCTGGCAGATTAAAATATATGCAATCTGGAGTCCTTAAACTGTATGCTTTATTTTCCTGTTTAACCACTCTTAGTTTTAAATTATTATGATCAAAATTTGGTTTTATGTCCCTTTAAGCACTTCCATCAATCTATAATGCATTGATCAGCTATGTCTTATAACGATAAAATCTGGCTTAATGACGGAGTTAAACAAATGATGTACATAAACATTCAGTATAAATCTGGTCCATAATGGTCTTTAAATATTGGTGGATTGATAATGAAATTGCCATATTATAGTTAAAAATTACTAAGGCATACAGAAAGACACAAATTGCTTCGATCTGGATATTCCACTGGTAAAAAAAAAAAAAATTCAACTACATAGCTACACAGGTAATACATACAGTAGATGACAAAAGACAATTAGCTGCCCTATTTGAGTCATTATAGCTTCCAACCCCGGGTGTGCAACATTCTAACTCACTTTTCTTCTTCAATCCCCATCATTCACTCTTCCTCTCACTCCCATCCTTTGTATCCTTTTTTCCAAATAATCCTTGTTTAGGGTCAGTAACCCAATTCAATTTTCTTTGCTTTTCACTCCCTCTTCCTCTGACTCTGGATTTCACTGCCCTTGAGCTCTTGGAGAAGCTAAGATTCCTTATCTCTACGTCTCCATCAACTCTTTCTTTCCTTCCCACTTCTTGGGTGAGGTTTTCACATTTTCCACTCTTTAGTTTCTATTTTCCTCTCATTCTCCTTCCCCTCAGCATTTTTCTCCTTTCAGGACCCCTCACTCACTGCTGTGGCCACGGATAACATAAAGAACTTTAGCATTTTTTATAGTTGCTATCATTTGGTCACAGTGACAAAATATATCTTAAAAAAATAAGAGAGAAAACAGACATGCAATGAACTCTTAATACATAAAAACGTTTTTAGTTAGCATAAAGAATTATATATACTTGTAAGAATTCAGAACCATTAGTTTGGCAGGAAAAAGGAAAAGCTAACTTTTGTAGTTCCTATAGATTTATATTTCTAATTACAAGTTTAAAATAATGTGAGGCAAGTCATTTAAGTTTAAAAAATTAAACTGTCTTTTAAAATCAAATTTGGTTTAACAAAAAGTAATTCTGATAGCCTACCATAAAAATAAAGAAAAAAGCTTCAAATGTGGATATCTAATTATGGAGTATAATATATTGAGGGTGTAAGCAAACTTGTTTTCTTTTTTACTGTAACCCAGAATTTGACCTATATTTGTCTTATTCGTCAGCAACTGCTCAGTGAAAAAAGAACTTCTCCCAGGCTATAGCTAATGCCACTGAATGTGAGGATACCACCCCAGCATAAAGCAAAATGAACACAGAAACAAGGGTGGTATAAAAAACTTTTCCTCTATACAGTTTCATCCAACAGTATATAAATACTAAAACTGACTTAATTAAACCCTTTTATAGCCTTAAACTCTCAGAATTTTAATGAAAGCAATTATCTTACTATAGATTAGATTTATAAAGTATTTGAGATCTATTTATAGTGGTATATAATTCAGACACATTTGTCTAATATAAGTTCTTAAGTCCCACAATATGGTATCAAATATCTCGAGATTCAGGTCTTTAGACATGTATCTAAAGTAACATGCCAACCTTTTACAGAAATTACATGCATAAAATTTTTAAGATTAATTACAGTTCATGAGAAATATCTTATTGATTTTTTAAAAATTTTTACCCAGATTACATTCACTCAGATTCCTTATTTTTACTATATTTGCTCCATCTTTTTTCATTTTCATTTCATAAAAATATATATCATTTTTAAAGCCTCTTAAAAAACCATTTCAGAGTGAAGTGACAGATATTCAGAAAGCTGACATGTAGATATTAATGAGGAGGAAAAAACATTATGAAAGTGGTATAAAAAATTTGCTATAGTCATCTTTTTTCTTAATACAGTTTCATATTTTAAAAAAAGTCATTTATGGTGATGCCACATCATCTCTGTTCCTCATAGTATTCATCAAAGAATTTTGATGACCTTCACATGATAATGTCCTTTAAGAAATTACTTAGGCTCAGCAGGTGTTAATATTTCAAATCGGAAAAACCATGGTAACTATCAAGGTAACACCAAATCAACCACAAATTTGAGACATACATCAAACTATTCTGTTACCTTGAGAAACAAAATATGTAACAAATATAACAAAAGATGGAAGGAAAAAAATTAAGCATGGATGGACAATTCAGGCCCAAGCTTACTCTACACTGTCAGTTAGGAAACATGTTATTGAAGCATCTTTTCTTCACATAATACTCACTCATTTTCAATAACACAAAAAGATAAGGAAAGGTTTATCTACAAGTGAAAAGATTGAAGTATTAATAAACATACTGTGCCTAGCTCTTGAGAGTACTCTGTCAACATAAAAGGAAATAAAAAATTTTAATAAATTATCCCATTTGTGATAAGAACATGAAAAATAAATTAGTATTCAAAGTTTTCAGAATTAAAAAAGATAAATCTCGATCAGCTTAGCTAACTGACCTAACAAAACTATAAAAACTATATATTTATTTACTTATCAGTATTAGTTAACTTTTAAACCTCTTGTGGTTGCAGATAAGAAAGTAGAGAAGTTCTCGGAGCGTTTATTCCTCACCCTCACCTTTCTCTCTCCCACCTATTTCCTCTAAACTGCTAAGCTTATCTTTTCCCAGATATTTCTATTCTCTATTCAAAGCCTTCCTTCATGTTACAATGTTCAATTACTACATTCATGATATAACACTCTATTATTACACTTTTCAGACCTTTTCAAAACCATTTCTATCCTCAAATTTTCCAAAATACTTTGAGATAACTTTTTCTAATATATACATCATAGCCCATGTTCTCCTGGCAAAACATGAGGAAGCAAAGACAATACATAAGCATGCAACATAAACCACAATTTACACGACTTTAAAAAAAATAAACAGATAAACTTTTTAGTGTTCGTTGATGATTTTAAAATGTAACATTCAAGGAAAGGCACATAGGTTTTATAGTTAAGCACTTAGTATTAAAGTTTTATATATATTAGTATTAGATGTGATGATATTGATCATTATGAAGCTGACAATGGTGATGATGACGATGATGATGATAAGGGTGGCATGATCTGATTCAGTGATTTTCAAACTCTTTGAAACACTTTCTTCCAACAAAACCATATATAGAAAGCTGATACATAAAGCATAGTGCATTGAAGCTGCTCTAGTTCAGAAGTAGGGAGTCTAGAGACCTATCTTCTCACCCCCCCGGCACCTTGCCTCCTGGAAGGCCATGAGGCACCTCTGAAGAAACTCTATGGTCTGGAGGAACAGAGTTTAAAAATCATTGGTTTAACTGATTTGAAGTGATTTGGAAAATTAATTAACAGAAGCTCAGTGTGACCTCAGGCATAATTTAGCTTTTATGTTTTTAATAATAGGGACATGTTAATAATTGAAGAACCATAAACTATAGAAACTCAAGAAATCAGAGAATTTTAAAGGCTAGAGAGAATCTTAACCCTTTCACATTTTACAAATGAGGAACTAAGACTTAAGTGGCTTAATTAGAGGTTACCTGGCCCAAGTTCTCACACTTTATCAGTAGCAGAACTGAGAAGAAAAGCCAGGTCTCTTGGTTTATTACTCCACCTATGGCCCCTCTCCATGCTCCTTAAAATAAATTGCAAATATTTTAGGGATTGTTCAGATATGACTCATTCTACTCAAATTCTTCTTTCCTTGTTTTTAAGTTCAGAGTATCATTTGTGCAAAATATACTAATGACTTCAAAAAGCACTAGTTCTCATTACCTTTGAAAATATTTTGAAAGCTATTGCAGAAACTGTAAGTTATCAATATAGATATGGCCAATTTACAGAGTTTAAATCTAATCTTCTGCAGAATTCAGTAGCTATTAACAACATGGTAAAGTTGAGCTAACAGGGACCGAAATCCACAAATAAATATTTGTATAGGTTAGCAATTGATCAAACCTTTTCGTCGTTGCTGATTGGGTTTTTGGTTTTGGTTTCCCCCTCGCCACCACTGCTGGGTAAGGCTAAAAGAAGTGATACCTAAAAGTGGTTTGGAACTAACCCTGTGTTAAATATAAGTTTCTGTAGAAAATAGGTGTTTAAAATAAAATCCTATCTAGTCAGTTCAAGGAAGATTCTAGACTGTTCTGCTTTTTGTTCTGAAAGCTATGTTTAAGTTATAAATCTGAATTCAGATTGTCTTTGGATTTGATTTTTCCTCTCTATTCTTTCAAGAAATTCTCTATGGAGTTCTAAATTAGAATTTTAATTTAGACAAAAAGGAAAAAGAACCACAGTTACCATGTTAGAAAGTTCAGAATCTGAAAGTAGCTTCTTTTCAGCTTCAAAATATGAGACAAGATTTATCTACACAGGCCTTGCACTGATTTAGTAAAGACTCTATCGACATATAGGCAATGTGAATATAAAACTATGCTGTATTATAACTAATATGGTATCAGATAAAGTTACTGACAAGTAGAAACCATAAAATAATGTCACTTGTATTATAAAACGGAAAAATTAGAAATGCCAATTTGGTTTTAAATAACAAAAGCACCATTTCTAAGAATAAAAAATTTAGGAAAAAACACAAACTACATTTATTGTGTATGTAATGCTACAAGATAAGGTACAGTAATTCTGAAATTTTTATAATAAAAATTACACTGACATCAGAAGAGAAATGGAAAAAAACACCTCCCACTTTTCTCCAAAGATTGTACAGATCTAAGTAGATCTACTGCTATTGAATTAAGGGACAATCATTTTGCATTTGAAAAAATGTTCCTCAAATATAACCAAGACACCCAAAAGACAGAAAGCTCATCCCTTTCTCACTTGTACTAACCTCCACCCAAAACCTCTCCACATAGCTTCTGAAGAAAATAAGTATTCTGTTTGTCTATGAAAATCTAAAAATTTTTGCAGAAGGTTAGTGTTGCTAGAAAAAAATTTACCAGATATAATATAAATATCAAAATATACCATAAGTGAATAGTTACTTTGGGAGATCCAAATCTCTGAAAATAAAACTTTAATACATTTGAGTTACAAGAATGGAATATCACACAAAAAATTACCTTAATAAGTTATGATGAGATTACTTGAGAAATTAAAATAAAAGGAACATTACTCTCTCCCCTTTATGAACATGAAGAAACATACAATAAGGAAATGAAGAATAAATCTCCATCTCAAAATTAAGTTAAGATTACCTACAGTGAAGAAGCAAGTGAAAGGATCTAGAAACTAATATTTGTGCTTGCATTTCCCTTATTTAACCAACCTTTAGCCGGTGGAAAAGGATGAGAAGGAAGTGAATCTGAACAGAGTTCGAGGGGAAACTGCAGAAGTTCTTCATTATCTGTAGAGGCTTGAGAGGCAGGAAAAACACAAGTTAATTAGTAATGATCTCTTACTAGTTTTTTAAAAATTACTCTGGGATAACATATAAATTTCCCCCCAACTCAGTTAATTCTGGTTGTTTTGTCCTTGCTTTCTCCCATGGGGGTCCTTTACCTGCAGACACTGAGAGTGGTTGCTATCTTCTCTGGTGGGGCTCTTGTGAGATTTAGAAAGGGTAATGTATATAGATCTCTTAGCACAGTGCCTGGCAAAGAATAAGCACTCACTAATGATTATTATTATCCTACTTTTTGTACTTTACTAGTTCTATGACACTTAAACCAGTTATTATCTATATTTTTTGATAAATATCTGAACACAGAATCATTTAATACATCTATCTGATATTAATTCAATGCTATAGATGTAGGATATATTCAACTTAAAAAATTTTAGATTAATCATGAATATTTATTTAGCCAGTAAGTCATTCAACTTTAGAAAGTACACTATTTCCCTCTTCTTTTTTTTCAGAACACACAAATGGTTTCTAAGATTTTGCATTTCTCTGGAATATATTAAGCATGGTACTTCCTAAATTTTACTGGATAAAGAACAACTCTGAGAATCTGCTGAACACTATGGGACCTTTCCTGAGAAAAATCCATGGTGCTTGCTACATCAGTTGGTTCTCAGATGCCTTGAGGACCTCCCCAGAATTCCTAGGATAGGAGCCTCTAAATTACTGCAGAACTAATGTTATAAGCTAACTCTAAAAAACAGCAGCATTTTCTATGTAAATAGCAGCCAAACACCTATTCATGTGTGAAAAATATCATCAGCCATATGCTTATCCACAGTTATCTTGATAAAGAAAACAGAAAAAGTGACAGTATCCTGTCAAGAAACACGTCATTTATTTATTCTACCTATCCTCTATATTTTATCACTGAACTATAACACAGACAAACATGAACTATGCTCCCATCTACCATAGGTTTACCTCTTTGCAATGACTTCTCAGCATGTGTTTTTGTGGTCTGTAAAGCCTGATTTTTGTCAAAAGTTATTGCAACTGCTGTGACTGTAACCTAGAATCACAGTAACAATATGATTAGCAAAACAATCATTCCCCAAAAAAGCTTCTTATAATTCTTTTTCAGTACCATGGAACAACTTATACAAACTGGCTAATTTGCCTTTCCGGTTAAGATTCTCAACCAGAACTGCACATAAACTCAGACATTCAGACTACAACTAAGCCCAACATGTATACCTAAACGTAGGTATTCCAAAAAGAGCTCAAAAACCTTCTCTAAAAGATGGGGTCTAGAGAAGTCGCACAGAAGCACACCTTCTAGTGTACATACGCTGGAACACACATATGAGTACACCTTCAGATAACTAGAGTTCACAAAAGTGAAACAGACAGACAAGGTCTGACTCATACTAGTACATTTAAAAATATTTTGAAGTAAAGCAGCTTATACTTCTTTAATTATGGCAAATGTATAATATTAAAACAGACCAAAGTTAGAAATCTTCTTTAATAACAGACTGAACCTTAGTTACCTGAATTAATTCATCTTCAGGGAGAGATACTGTAAAATTTACATGGCAAAGGCAGCAGGGGATCATAGACCGTAGTTTAAAATACAGGCTCTACAGAAAAGAAAATATTAGTAATATCATTTCTTTTAATTTAAAAATTTATAAAAACTGATCTTTTAATGTACATTATACTATGGCAAATAAAGTTGAGAAGATTAAAACACTTCTGTTTCGTCTATTCTTTCATTAAGAATAAGCTGTGACAAAGTGAAAGAGCGGCATGGACATATATACACTACCAAACGTGAGGTAGATAGCTAGTGGGAAGCAGCCGCATAGCACAGGGAGATCAGCTCGGTACTTTGTGACCGCCTGGAGGGGTGGGATAGGGAGGGTGGGAGGGAGACGCAAAAGGGAGGGGATATGGAAACATATGTATATGTATAACTGATTATATTTGTTATAAAGCAAAAAAATAAAATAAAATTAAAAAAAAAAAAAGAATACATTTTTAATATCTAAGCAGACAATAAGATTTAATCATATTTCTAAGTCATAAAAAAAAAGGGGTTTTTTAAATTTACAAATATAGATTTTTATGAAGTTTAACGCTATGAAATAACTTAAAATATATTCCTTTTATAGTGTGGCATATTAAGATGGAGAGGACATCTTTAGCATTTTACTTGATGACAGGTTAAGACTGCTAAGTAAATAAAAATAATTCGGCCTGAAACTGTGTAAGGTATTCCAGACAATATACTTTTCTTCTTTAATTTCATGGTCCTGAGGAGTTTTAGCTAAAGTATAGTTAGTCAAAAGGTTCCTACCTTGAGCAAGTTTTCACAGAGATCATTAAAATTCTTATTGAGGGCTTGATTAGTTAGATTAAGGCTGCTTAATCGGATTACTCTTACTGATGTGAACATCTAAATATGGGGAGATATAATGGCATGTCATTTCATTATTTTGAACTAAATACTGTAACAGAAAATAAACAATCATAACTACTGTGGTATTTTTTTTAAAGATAAGATTTTAACTGCAGTAAAGAGGCCGAAAAGAAAACATATATTAAGAAAAAACTTGTTAAAATCACATATGCTATATTTGCTTAAAATAAAGAATAAAAGGTTTACCTGTATTTCAGATGTCCAATTATTTATACCAGGCATAATTTCTGTATTACAACTATAAAAGCCTGTCAAAATAAATTATAGGGAAAACATATGATAACATTTCATTTATTTTTGTGTTAAAGAATAACATTTTGGGGGGCTTCCCTGATGACACAGTGGTTAAGAGTCTGCCTGCCAATGCAGGGGACACAGGTTTGAGCCCTGGTCTGGGAAGATCCTACATGCTGTGGAGCAACTAAGCCCGGGCACCACAACTACTGAGCCTGCACTCTAGAGCCCACGAGCCACAACTACTGAGCCCACATGCCCACGTGCCTAGAGCCCGAGCTCCACAACAAGAGAAGCCACCGCAATGAGAACCCCACGCACTGCAACGATGAGTAGCCCCCGCTCGCTGCAACTAGAGAAAGCCATGTGCAGCAACGAAGACCCAATGCAGCCAAAAATGAATAATAAATAAACTAATAAAAAAAAAAAAGAATAACATTTTCAATTATTACATGAAGTTCTAACTAAGATCCATTCATTCTTTTTTCCTAAAACTCTATATCTCTGGGAAACTTTAGACCATGTTAATAAATTATCATGGTTTTTTTGTAATGCATAAACATAAAAGGATTAAAAATCAGTTCACCTAAGTTCTAATGTAAATATTTTTAAACGATGTGGTTTCAATCTTGGAACAGCAAAGAATGTGACAGAAGGTAACACTGATAAAGCCGTTAAAATAAAGTCAGTGCTATAATAATTATGAACTGAAATACTGATATGCAAAACTAGTCAAATCTCCAGGTAATTTTTCTCTGTTCACCTGAAGGAGGCGGAACATCAGTGAGTAGAGAATGTACGTCTTCCATAGCATCTGTGTCATCGATCTGAAAATGAAAGAATGAACCTATCACATAAGTAGTAAATATATAATTGTTTCAAATTTTTAAAAATTGTTTTTATTACTTATTAAATAGAAAATGTAAGAGTCAAGGAAAAGTAGGGCCATTTTTCCCTAAGTTAAAATATAAAACTTGAAAAAATTTTTGTAGTATCTATAAATTTTTCCACAATAATTATAAATACTTATAAATGAAATATTTTACATTATAAAGTACATTGAGTTTTAAAAAAATTGAGCCTTTTCTCAAGTCTTTATGAGGGCATGTTCCAAAAGATTTACAAAGATAACAAGCAATCATTATCTCTATTTGTTTAAATTAATAAAGTGCAATTTAAAAAATCTTTTGACTAAATACAGAACTGCTTTAAAATAAAATTACACAGGGGTAAATTTAAAGGCATGTCTTAAAAGAGTAAGTACAAATTCCATTTTTCCTACATCACAATATTCTGTTGTGAATTATAAGTAATGAACATATCCAACTGGACATATATTGACATTCATCTGTACACTGGGGATCTAAGTCCTGACTTACACCCGAGATGTCAAGAACCACTTTCACTTCCACTTTGCTTTAGCCACTCACAGTCATGGCCATAACTCGATTGTGGTATTCCCCAAAACATTCTACACTCAGATCTCCAGCATTCTCCAACTATAACCCCCATCTCTCTCACTGTATCTACACCTTGCCCTCTTCTGCCCATACTCCAATCACTTCTGTTCTCTACTTAGCCAGGATCCTTGGATCAGAAAATATGAAAAATGCTCTGGATCAAAGTGAAAGTAACCCTCATCTGGAGGGTTTGCTAAACAGATTCCTGGGCCCCACTTTGAAATTTTCATTTATTAGGTCTGAAGTAGGGGCCACAGAGTTTGCATTTCTTACAAGCTCCCAACTGTTGCTGATGCCACCATCACAGGGCACTTTTGAGTACAACTGCTCTAAACTGCACCCTGGAACTTTTTATTCCTTAACCTTTTACCAACCTCCATTTTTCTTCTCCATTCTCAGACTGTAGAGATTATGAGAAAGAGGCACAAATTCATATAGTTTGAGTTTTCTACAAGGTAACACTCTCACCTCAGTTAAGCTTTGAGCATCTCCCACAGCTGACATCCTGATCACATTCAAGGGCACTATTCTAGACTCTTCAAACCTCCAATCCCATCCCAATACAATTCTACTGGCACCTTCCTGCTTTATTGAGATCCAGGCATCTGATTTTTTCTCTCAACTGGCACCTTACCAGAAAACATTTCTAAGTATCCTCATTTATTTTCCTTTCCTTCAATATCAAAGGAAGATCGTCTATCCTTTCAGAGCTAACCATTCTACAGGGGAGTGCATGGGAAGAAGGTCTGTGAGGGCACAGGCTCCATAAACCTTTCATGTCACATTTATTCTCCAAGAAAGTTAGTTCATTCTGGATGCGTTTTTACAATGAAAGTTCAATTACACCCTCTGAATTCAGTAAAAAAACACTACACTCAGAATTCACAGTGCTTATATTATTGTGTTAAATGTAAAAATGTTATAATTATAGTAACATGTTATGACATATAAAGCAGGTAATAATTATAGTAAGTGAAAGAAGAGAACCATCTTATTGAAATTAATCCAAGTTTATAAAAAAAGCTCCAAAAGTTTAATATTTTAATTATATTTCAACCCAAACACTAATTTTTCCAAAACAAAGTTTTCCAAAACTTTTTAAACTTTTGTTAAACAAAAGATATGTTAACAAGTTTGTTGTAATTTCTGTAATAAAATATTCTTTTGATATTTTTAACAGTTGTAATGATACAAAAATATCACACCAATTTAGGACCTGACTGTAAAAATATATATCTTATCTTCCAAAAACTTTAAGAAATTAGTCCAATGCAATAATACCTCCAAAACAAATGCATCTTTTTTCCCATGTGAAAGGTCCAATTCTGTAACTTCATCAGAGCTTTCTGATTGAGATCTCAAAAGTCTTGAGCGTTGTCTAGGTTCTGGAATGGGTGATCCTATAATCTCTTCACATATCTCCTAAAAGAAATATAATTGATTTATATCATATGACTGTCTTTTTCTGTTTTGGGGTGTTTTTGTAAACTGCAGTCTTTTTTTTTTTATTGAGGTACAACTGACATGTAACATATTAGTTTCAGGTGTTCAACATAGTGATTTGATATTTGTATGCTTCAGTCTGGTTTTACATTTTTATATTAACAGAAAACTACCGGGGGGGAGGGGAGTATGTAAAATGTATTCATAGTCCATATTTAAGTATAACCTTTATGACTAATTAACCTTTTACAGAGTACATAGTTATTTCCTTTAATTGGTAATAACAACCTTCATACACTAATCCAGAAACCATCACAGACACAGCAAGACAACACTGACATCTAGTGTAAAAAGAGGACACTACAATTAGTAGGGAATTGGCGGTCCTTCCAGATCAGAAGGTATTTTCTACTCAGCATTTAAAAGTCTTAATAACCTGTAAAGAATTAAAGATTTATGTACCCAAATAAGATTCTAATCTTTTATATCTTATGCAGTGGTAATTTTTCAAAGCCTCACATAGTAAAATGTGGAATATGATATATGTATCTATGTATGTGTATATTTATATAATACACATATTATACATGTATTTGCTATGCAACTTATTTAGCTAAATAAACTTCGATAGTTACAGTAATGATCTTTTTGAGGTCAGTGTAGGCTACAATCTTATATGGGTTAGTAAGCTTTCACCCATTTTTTAGCCAAAGATCACAGCTAATCAGAGGTTCTAAATATCTGCTGGCCACAAGGAATATCAAGAGAATGTGGGTATGTAAGCACAAATGTAAAAGACACAGCCTGTTGTTGGTGTAACAGAACTACCTTTAAAAAAAAAAAGGATTATTTTAAAAAAGGTTTTTCAAAAATGTTTTCAATGTTCATTGCTAGGGCATACCTTGCATAAGACTGCAACCACACAGTTTCATAACACAGTTACCTCTGCAGCACCTTTGCATCCATTTATCTTACTTACACTCCACATTAACCGGCCCTAGATAAACCTGACAGGGTACCTATTACAGTGACTACAAAAATGAGAAAGAAAACACTCTGTATTCTGAACATTTTTACCACAGATAAGCAATCTTTCTTTTTACTAAAAAAGAACATTTTAAGCCATTCCTTTAGGCATTCAACAAGTGTTTATCAGGTGGCTACTACCAGGAGGAACTGGTCTAGCCATTAGGAATACAGCCCTGATGGAGCTTCATTCTATTGGGAGTATCAAGCAGTAGACAAAAATCAAAAACATATTTCACACACAAAGACACACAGAGGTAAGAGAAACAGAAAACAATAAAACACAGAAGGAGGATAGGAAGTACCAAAAACTGACAGGAGAGTTAATTTTTTAAATAGGGTGGTCAAAGTCAGCCTCCCTAAAAAATAAGACATTTGAGCATGGATGTAAAGGGAGGTGAAAGAATGAGCAATGAGGAGAGCAAATCTAGACAGTGGCGGAAAAATTTTTAAGAGAACCTAAAAATATACTAAAATCGAAATAGCAACTTATATATTCACAGTGGAGATAATTATTTCACTTACCGGAGGATTGATTTCATATAATTCTTTATTCTTAGCAATCGTGTCATTTATCTTCTTCTGCATATGAGATATATGCTGCTCGTACGAGCCATCATTAGGAGTCTTCCCAGCAATCTGAATACCACCAGGTGTTGGTAAAGCTGCTAAATACACACCTGTGGCCGACTGGTAAAAATAACGGGGAAATAATCAGAAAAAAATATCTAAAGAATAATAGTCTTTAAGTTTTCATATTCAGGAATGTGGTCCTTGCCCTGGAGGAAAAAGATAATTAGCACCAGTGCTTGCATAGGACATATGTGGAAGGGCACAGAAAATCAGAACTGGTAACAAGGGTTGGTTACTTCAGCAAGAACTCTGGGTAGGTTGGGGACAGCAGTGAAAGGATGATTTACTTTTCACTGCATACCCAACTGGACTTTAAAGTTTTTTTTGTTATGATTGTAAAAAAGCTGCACTGAAAAAAACAGCTTATAAAAATATGACTGAAGGTTGTTGAAAAGTAAATTCTTCATGAATGAGTAGTTTACATTTAAAGTGGCAAAAGTAAAAGGGAAACATGCAAAGCAAGTAAAGAAACTGAGTTCAGAAAGGACAGGAAACTTACTCAAGATCACACTGTCAATAAATGTGGGGAAGAGACTTGCATCTGTTTCCGACTCCAAATACCAAGAACTTTCCACTATACCATCCTGCCTCCATAATCACCAAGAGAGAAAACTTGATACAGACTTATTTTAAATATTTAATTAAATAACTACTGAATTGTGACTTTGTAACAGTACTACATGCCATTAGTACTGAAAAACTATTAGGGGAAATCAAAACAAGATAAAACACACACACACACACACACACACACCTATGTACATTTATGTTTAAATATGCTTCTGTAAGTAAAGCAAAGCAAAAAAAAAATGTATAAGAGTACAAACATCAAATTGTTAACATCAAAGGAGTGGAATGGAGAAAAGAGAAGACAATTCTTTTAACTCTGGATATTTGCATATTTTGAATTCTTAGAGTTGTTGTTGTTATTGTTATTACACAATTGCCAATTTTGTAAAAGTCTTTCCTAGAGAGGGTATAGTACTCTATGAGGAAGTCTGTGCAGCAGATGAAATTGATCCCCAGAAGCTCTTTCTCCTGGGTTGTTCATGTGTCCATGACTGCACTCACCACCCAGTCTCTGATGCTCAAGCTCAGACGCCTTCTGCGCCATAGCGCCCTATCTCTAACACTTTCTTAACTGCATTCACTAATGAGGCAACAGCCCAGAATGGCTGAGAACACAAACACCAGGACTAGACAGGTCTGGGTTTGAAACTGAGTTCCGGTACATATAACCATATCACTTTGGACAAGTCTCAACCTATCACAGCATCCGTTTCCTTGTCTTATAAAGTGAAGATAATATTACATTCTTTCTGGAGCAGCCCAGTGCCAGACACCCAGGAGGCACTCGTCGGACATTAGTTATCATGGAGGCTACTCTCGGGACCTTGAGATTTAACTGCACAGGCTAAAACAGCACAAAGATCAAAAGCTCAAACAGTTATAATGAGTGTCACTAGTGATCAAGAAGAAAAGATTAGTAAGAATCAGAAAAGGCAGTATTTGAGGCAGGCACTGAAGAATTATACCAGGGTCACAAACTAGTTTCCTGGGGCTCAACCATCGAAAGTGTTCGCTACAATTGGCACAATGTTCTTTAAACTTCTGAATCTAAAGCAAGCTCTTAGTTCCCAAGACACCCACCAATAACTACAGTTCTATATTCAGCCTGACTACACATTTATGTTATGCCCTCGCTAAGCTTGTGAGTTTTTAGATGGGTGAATTATAACTAACACTCTTTTCCCCAAATTAACCTAAATATCAAGTATTTTAATATGAATCAGATTACCTTTATTAATCACTGCAAATTCCTCTTGTTAAAAAAGTGAGATTTCCTAATTAATCATCAACACACACTTATCCCCTACATACATAAATTTGCATATTTGCTTTTATAGAAAGAATAGATGAAGCAGGAAACAATTTAGCATTTTATCTACAAATACATACTGAGAAAAAGAAACCAAATTCCATAAACTTCTATCTATCTATCTATCTATTTATTTATTTAGGCTGCACTGGGTCTTTGTTGCGCCATGCTGACTTCTTAGTTGTGGCATGTGGGATCTAGTTCCCCAACCAGGGATCAAACCTGGGCCCTGTGCATTGGGAGTGTGGAGTCTTACCCACTGAAGCACCACGGAAGTCCCCCATAAATTTCTTAAAATTAAATTCTATGCATGTCTCAGAAAGATGACAGAGAATTCCAATTTGAAAAGTACTGGTGACATAGACAAAAATTCTGGCTGGCAAAGTGTGGAGAATATGAAAGAATTTCCATAAATATTTTGCAGGTATCTAGTTCTCTGGGTCTCAGGCTACTTAAAAAGGCAGTTCTCACTTTCCCCACTGATAACTTTCTAGTCGGAACTTATTTTCTAATAAGCCAAGGTGAATGTGAAGCTGAGATAAAAAGCTTTTCACTGCCTCACAATTTATTAGCACTTCAGAAACACATGTATTTTATTGCACAATCCACTGCTGAGCACTGGTGCGCATGTCTCTCATGTATTGATTTTCTCCATTAAAACTAAAGATTCTTTTAGCACAGTGGTCCTCCCTGCTCAGGAGTGATTTTGTCCCCCAAAGGATATCTGGTAACGTTTGGGGACAGTTTTGGTTGTCACACTGTGGGGAAGCTGTTAGCATCTAGTGGACAGAGGCTAGGGATGCGGCTAAACATCCTACAGTGAACAAGACAGCTCCATATAACGGAGTTATCCAGCCCCAAATGTCAATAGTGCCAAGAAGGAGAAACCCTGTTTTAGCAATGTACAAACAATAATAAAGTTCAGAACAGTGGTGGCCAATTTACAAAACAAGCTATACATGGCAATTCTTAGAAATCTGACCATAGGAATTATGATCAGAATACAAAAATATAATAATAGTATAAATATAAATAAATTTATATAATAGTTTATTAATTTAATTTCAAATAATAATTTAAAAATATAAAAACATTTGAAAGCCTATCACTAGACTTTTTTTTTTACTTCTTATAATGTCCCTTAAGCCTTAGAAGCCTTAATGCCAGATCTTTAGATAAGTCTTTTTAGAAGACTCTTTGAATCACATAAAACAGAATCTACAGCTACAGGAATCACAGAACAAAACCAAAACATCGAAACTCACCGCTAAGCCCATCAACATATTTTCACCCACTGAGATCTGAATTCTCAGTCCAAATAAAGCGTTCATTCCTTTGAGTTTTAGTTTATTCATTAGCTGAGTATGCACTTCATATTCCATAAACGGCAACAGATTACTGATAGCTGTGGCATTTGCTTCTGCTTGTGCCTTCTTTTTTAAGCGACACAACCTGTTAAGGAAAATAATTTAGTCAGTGGAGAGTGTTCTTGGTACAATCTTAAGAAATGTCCAATTTTCTTAAAGTTTCTAAAAGTGTGCTTGATAAAACATTTACTTGTTTCAAACGGACTTCTTAAGTTTTATCAATAATCTTTTCTGTCATTTTTTTCACTGTACATACTTTTGCTAAAAGTCCTATTTGAATAAAAAGGAAACAAATCTCAAAATCTCTAGAAATGAAATAAATACTGATCAAAATCACGAGAGAATATAATTTTGCACCTTAGGTTTCATAACTCCCTGTGATCATATAATGGATGGATAGCAAAGGAAAAATCTTAATTTACTCATTAAAGAATACAAAGCCTACTTGAGTATACACCATGTGCCAGGCACTGTTCTAGGTGGTGACCAGTGATCAATTAATAAAACACAAAGTCCCTGTTCAGGCTTATATTCCAGTGGGGGCAGAGGGGAGGGGAGTAGGAATAAACAAAGAAACAAGGCAACCACAGATAAAGCTTAAGAATCCAGTCTGTGCAGAAAATAAACCAGGTGAAGAAAAGTGAGAATAACTCAACATAAGGCCTCACAGCAGAGATGACACCTGAACTGGGATCTTAAAAGCACGATGGAATTGAGAGCGCTGGAAAAAGACAATGACGGAATGGAGCTGGCATATTAGAAGAACCAAAAGGAGACCACTGTGGATCAAGTGAAGTGAGCAAGGGTGAGGGCAGCACAGATGAGGGTGCAGTTAAGCATGGGCATGAGCATGTTAGGGGCTTCGGGTCATGGTGAGGAGTTTGATTTTATTCTGCCAGCAATGGGAACCCCCACATAGGTTTTAGGTAGTAACACGATCCAAAGTATATTTTAGGACATCGTTTATACTGCTACACAGAGAATGGAGTAAAGATAAGAGAAATGATGTGGGGATGGCAGACAAGAGGCTTAAATTTAGGTAAGAGACAATGAGAGCTTGGACTAAAAAAGGTAGCTGTGAAGATGAAGGAAAGATCCCCAAATTGGCAAGCCAGGCTATTTAGGACAATAGTTCTCAAACTCTGCCTTGCATCAGAACCACCTGGAGGGCTTGTTAAAAAACAATTACCATCCCCAGAGTTTCCGATTCAACAGGTCTGGCACATGACCTGAGAATTTGCATTTCTATACGGTCCCCCAAAGATGGTGATGCTATTGGTCTAGGTACCACACTCTGAGAACTGCTGATGAAGACTAATTCCCTCTTACCTAAAACAGAAAAAAAAAAAAAAAAAACTGAATAAACTACATCTTTAAAAATCTTTCTAAAAGCATCACAGGACCAGGGCAAGGAGCAGTGCAGGGTACAAACATAAGGAGGTAGCATAAGGAAATTCTTTTGTGGTGGTGGGACAGTTCTGTATCTTGACTGCGGTGGTGGTTTACACAAATCTATTTGTGGGATAAAACTGCATAGACCTATACATATATACACAAATACATAAATGAATGCAAGTTTAAAAAAGTGTAAAACTGAATAAGGTCTGTAGCATAGTTAACAGTATTATAACAATGTCAATTTCCTAGTTGATACTATACTACAGCTGTATGAGATGTCCCCAATGGGGGAAGCTCATTGAAGGGTACACAGGACTCTATACAATTTTTGTAACTTTCTGTGAGTCAAAGCAGGTAAAACATAATGAACAGTAACCAGCAGAAATAACAGAAAAAGAAGATTTTAGATATTAAAATCATCAGTTACAGAATCAATCATAGACTATAGTATATGATATATTTGAAAAAGAACAAAATAAAACTTCTTGGAATAAAAATAGATTATCAAAAATTTAAAAACCCAATTATTCGGTGTAATAGCATATTAAAGACAGCTGAAGAGAAAATTAAAGAATTGAAAGATAAACAAGAAAATATCCAAAATATAACATAAACAAAAAGATTAAAAAACATAAGACAAGAAAATAACAGACATAGAGGAGGCAGTGAGAAAGTCTAACATACTTTTAATTGGAGTATCAAGAAGAGAGAACAAATGAAACACAGAACCTAAAAAATTTTTTTAATTCATGAAAGACACCAATCTACAGATTCAAGAAGCCCAAGGTATAACAATTAGGATAAAGAGAACTCCATACCTAACACTTTATAGGGAAACTGCAGAAACCAAAGACAAATAAAATAGCTCACACACAGCCTGAGGGGAAAAAATAGACAAAGTTCAAAGGAACAACATTTAGTCTAATAGGTTATTTCTCAACAGTCGCAATGAAAGCCAGAAGGCAGTGGAAGGGTATCTTCAGTGTGCTTAAAGAAAATAACTGCCAGCCCAAAATATCTTTTAAAGATAAAATAGACTCATTTTCAGACAAGTAAAAATAGACAGCTCACCACCAGCAGATCCACCAAAAAAAATACTCAAGATAACTCAAGCAAAAGAAAAACAATCCTAAATGGAAGGTCTAAGATGCAACAGGGAATGAAAGCAAAAGGATTAGAAACATACTTTAGAAGAAGATGTAACATGCCTTTGTAATAACTTTGATATGGGGAGGTAGAATACCATATCTGGAAGAAAGAACTGGATAGAGCAAGTATCACTTATTAAAACAGTAAAGACCAAAGAAAGAAATGGAAAAAATCAGCAGTTCAATTTGGAACAAGTATGAGATGCCTAAGAAAATGATGTGTAAAGCAGACAGGAAAGTATATGGGTCTGAAACTCACAAGAAAGTTCTGGACTAGAGCTATAAATTTGGGAGTCCTAGACTTACAGACAGCATACAGACTTATAGGAGTTGATGAGTTCAACTAGGGAGAAAGCTTTGAAAGGGGGTCCAAACTCACGGCTCTCAAGGAACAAGAAATGAGGAGGAATCAACAAGGAGACTGAAGACTATACATAAAGGTAGTAAAAAGGAGGAGGTGTGGCATTGTGAAATCAAAAGTTTCAAGAAGGAGAAAATGATCAAGTGTGTGATCATTGCTGAGATGTTAAGTAAAATGAGGACAGAAATGCTCAATGGATTTGGTAGGCTGGCAGTTGTTGGTGACCTAGATAGCTGCAGCTGTTTCCTGTGTGCCAACCATAATTTAGCATTTCCTATTCCAGTACACTTTAAAAGGAACTCTTAACAGCTAACTGAAGTTGTAAAGGAAACACCACATAGCACTGTTCTTAAAAAGACGAAAAAGTCAATTTCCACAATGTATTAGATATTTAATGTCATTAAAGCATACCGAGTCACACCCCCAGCCTGCAACAGGTTAATTAATAATCCTCATAATAATACACATTTGTACAGAATTTCAATGTTTAAAACTGCTTTTGCATATAAACTTATCTGAGTTTCATAAAGAGGATATTTTTCCTCCATATTTCCCATACAGTAAAATAAGAGGTTCAGATAGAATTGCCAAGCCTTCCCAGGATCACACAGGTAGGAAGCAGCAGATATTTGAAAATACGTCTATTTGACTCCATACCCTATGCTCCTTCAAGGACCCCAAATACCATCTTCACAAACATACCTTGCTTGGATGAGACAACCTTTTCCAATAACTGCTGCATCCATTGGGAGGTCTACAGTTGTAAAGAGAACATCGGGAACTTTTTGTTTCCTGCAGTTATAGCAATATGTGAGATGAGCTGGAAATGGCATATTCAGTTCATCATATGGTATATGGCAAAATCCACAGCCTGCAGGCAAATTTTCTTCTAGCCTATTAAGAATACATTAAGAAAAAAAGGTATTCTTGAAAATTCTATGCATTTTTTCAAAAACATATATTACAAATCCAGTACTTGTATACATACTACACCACAACTTCGACCATAGTAGGTACCACTATGACTGATAAGAAATGACCAGGAAATCAGAACCATGCACTGTGCTATGAAAGAAGAGGCTTATACAAGTAGAGTCATTTTGCATCAATTCTTATGTTTGATTACTTATCACCTGACAAAAACCACAATCATTCCAATGGCTTTTCCTTTGGGATACAACATAAAAACAAATGGCTAGACAATAAGTGTGACATTTTTCTACTGTGTGACAAAGATAACACAAAAAAAATCACAAAATAATTCCTAAGAAAAAAAACTTTTTAACCAACCTAACAATTTGAAAAAAATCTATGGTTAAAAACAAATCTATTTAAGAGGAAAAAATGTAAGTTAAAGCCAGGCATACTCTAAAGTTTCTAATTTATGATGTCTGTTTTAGCATTTCTGCGAAACCAAAACACCTGTGTTTCAGAAATGAATATCCATCATACATAAAGCAAAAATGAACAACCCACAACCTCCCCATTCATTGCAAAATGTCTGTTGTACTGTGCTGTTTATGAAATCATTTTAGAATGATTAAGTATTTAATCATTCAGTCATTAAATATGAGGAAATGAGGAGAACAGGAAGGGAAACAGAGGGAAGCTCCATGGAGAAATCCCAGCTTTCACACAGCCACATCTTCTATGGCTCTGGTAAGATGTGGGTTCTCCAATCCCTTTCATCTAAAGTAACCCTTTAAAAGTTGAAATTTGGGGGCTCCCCTGGTGGCGCAGTGGTTGACAGTCCGCCTGCCAATGCAGGGGACACGGGTTCATGCCCCGGTCTGGGAAGACCCCACATGCCGCAGAGCGGCTGGGCTTGTGAGCCATGGCCGCTGGGCCTGTGCGTCCGGAGCCTGTGCTCCGCAACGGGAGAGGCCACAACAGTGAGAGGCCCGCGTACCACAAAAAATAAAAAAAATTTTTTTTAATTTAAAAAAATAAAAGTTGAAATTTGGCAAGTAGACACATTAAAAAGGGAACAGAAAACTCATACAACGCCTACCAGGAGTCAGGCTTTCTGTAGATTCTTTGTATATATTATTTCACTGAATTTTCACAATAACCCTCTAAATCAAATTAAGTTTCTCCCAGATATTATTCTTTTATTGTTGAGATGGCAGTCTCGCCTATTAGAAGTAACAGGGGAATCAGACAGATCTGGGCAGAGCCGTGTGACTCTGAGCAAGTCATTTAACCTCTCAGAGCCTCCTCTATAAAAGTGCAACAACAATAACCACCTAGAAAGGGTCTTTTTTGGTTTTTTTGAAGATTAAGTAAGAAAACTATAGCTAAATACTCACTCCCTGTAATATAACACCCAACAGAGAGCAACAAAAACTAGTTCCACTTGGCCTGAAACCAAGCTGAGATATTAAGTAACTTGCTCAGTCACACTAAGTACTAAGTAGCAGACCTCAGATTTTTATGCCAGTTTGTTTGAATCCAAAGCCCATGTGTTACAAGGGGACACAGAAAGATGAAAACTGGGGCAATTTTTAACTAAACACCTCACAGAAATTTGAACATAAGTGGTGTAACATCATAAGGCATAAAAAATAAAAGTGCTAAAATTTATGAAAGCATTTGAAATATGAAATGTACAAAAGGCATTATCTTTGAATACTCATACCCTAGGGAATTTTTTTCTTCCTTCTACTCTCCTACATTTTTCAAATTTTCTCTACTTAAGCACTAATAATTTCATAGCAGAAAGAAAAAGACATTTTCCTCTTTTACAAGTAGGGATGGTATCTGTTGCATCAGACTGCCATTCAAGAGAGCTGTGTCCATCCAAGCCACAATACTGAAACAACCAATCTGGATGGGAAAGGCTGTTTGTTTAAGTAGGCTTCCATCTAGTGAAGAATGGAATCTATTGACACAGGTGAGAACTATATGACAGGACTGGGACAACTCACTGGCAAAGTCAGTTTTCTCAAAGGAATATTCCAATTGTTCAATATACTTCAAAATGTCCCACCTCCACTTTCCTATTTACCATGACTTTTAATGCTCAGAAATATATTATGGTCAAACCCATTTTTAATACTGACAAAAGAAGAAACTGACCAAGGTCTTCTGTGTGCCTACCAGAGCTAGCATATCTTTCTTTGCTATACAGAGACTTGCAAATTTATACTAAATTTGATCACATACAGAATTTTTTTTGCTTTCTTCCTTAATATACACTAATACATTAATACTGGGGGAAAATAAATATGCATAGTGTAGGGCAAGGAGTATTTAAAATTTATATTATTTGGGCAAACTCTGGTACCAAACTAATAGTTTTTTGTATATATATTTGATAACTTCGTTTTATGGAAAATACTTATGACATTTATGGAAGCTAACAGATTAAAGGGACAGATTAAAGGGACAGATTTTAACAGATTAAAAAATAATCAAATAAACCAAAAAGTAATCTCATTTTACCTAATGCTTTCATTTTTACTTTCTCTTTCACATATATTAAAGTTATATTTCATGAAGTTTTATAACATAATTGAAGCTTTTATACATAATTTTCGGATAACATAGTGTTTTGATTGTTTTGTAAATTAAGAATTTTATGAAAATTGTTTCATGACCTTTTCCTGTTTTGGAGGTAAGAGAAAGGAAAAGGAAAGGAAGAGAAAACTCAAATAAAATAAATTATTTCTACACTGTAGCAAACAAAAAAATGTATACTTGAAATCCTTCGATTGGTAATCATATGTGTCATTTATCAAGATATTAGAAATAATGATGTGTCATACAGTGCAGAACCCAACACTTCTTTGTTGCTACGGATTAAGTAAAAATCAGTAAAGTGCCTGGTCCTGATTTCAAAATTGCACGCCTATAACCCACCCTCATAGAGAAGGACTAGCCCAGCTCTGAGAGGAAGAAAGTCAACCTCTCCCTTCTCTGCCCTTAAGGAAAATAAGCCAGGATGTCATGACAACCTCTGTTCCAAACAGCCCTCCACGGTGCCATCCTGCAGAAATCTAGGGTTCAGTACAGCTGCTGTGCCGGATGCAGATAAAATACAGACCTCTTCACTACAAAAGAAAAAAACATAAACAAGTTAACATTTTCAGGGAATCTAACTTTGGAAAATGTTAAATATCAAAGTGATTACAAGGGTGACAATTTAAATTTAAAGTTAGACTCTACTAAATATTAATATCACAGGATTACCTCCTAAACCTAGAATAGAAAACAGAAGTGATGTTGTTAAAATGGAAAGGATAAGAATTCTTTCTTATTTAAAAATTGTACAAGATAAAGATATTAAAAAAAGATATTAAAGATATTTTAAAAAGATATAAAAACATATTAATGACAACTGATTCCTTTATTTTCTTTGTTTGTTTTTTATTTTTTTATTTTTCCATGGAAAGGCATTTTATTTTAAATACAGCAGTGTGATTCCTTTAAAATATGGTAAAGCTGATAAAGAGTGGAATGTTTCAAAATAAAGGTAGTAATAAACTATATTGCTGAATCCAGCAATAACCCATCAAACTGTATTAAAATACTCTTTAAATGTATATTGAATTTTATTAAAATTATTCTAAAAGCACAACTATGTAAATATCAATATTGTTATAGCTTAATTCAAACTTAATAATAAAAAGATATCTGAAACAAATAAAATACAAAATAAACTAAACAGAGCTTATGCTACATCATTATATGTATGATAAAAACTGATTTTCAAAAGAATTCTTTGAAACTCTTGATTACATACCACCCAGCTTGAAAACCAAAAAATTAAACAATCAACATAATTATTGAATGAGATCACCCAAAGCTAATGAGAAAAGTAGCAGCCTAGGGACAAAATGCTGGAAACAAAGAGTAAATGGACCAGAAGAAAGGATATAAAAGAAATGGTCTGTAAGAGGCCAGGCTTACAATGTTTAAGTGGGCACTGAGAACGTCAGAAAAAGTAACAGGGAGCCACAGAAGGCGCCAAATCAAGGAGCTACAAGAGCAGGTGTGCATTTCAAGGTATGCGTTTCAGGGAACTGAATTCAGTAATAGTAAGTAGGATGGGTTAGAACAGAAAAAACTAGTAAAGACAGGATTTAAAGACAATGATATTTTGAGGTCTAGAGGGAAAAGAGAAGTTTGTATCAGGTGAATGCAAACTTCTAAGTAAATTAATTGAACTCATTTCTATAGACTCCTGCAACTGTGCTTTATCTCCAGCCACTGATCTACACCTCTGGCCTTCTCCACATGCTAGTCTTTTCACCTTGAAAACCCTCCCTATGCCTTTTTCTTCATTGATATAACTCATGCTCATCTCCCAAGATTCAGTTCAAGCTTCAGTTACTTCCTTCACCCTTTCTTCTAATCCTAATTCTAACCTCCAGCCTTCTGAGATCCTAAAGCATCCTAGGATGTCTCTATCATAAAATATATTATACTTGTCATAACTCTCCAGGAGAATGTGAATCTGATGGCAAGAACTAGGTCTTTTAAAACCATATCCCTAAGACCGGAGAGCGCATGACACGAAATCCATGAATAAGCAAGCAATAAGCAATAACCTACTGGGGAGTAAGGCAGGATAAGCATAACAAAGTCAGTAGTTTAACAAAAGTAGAACAGCTACTATGGGAATACAGCAGTTCAAGGGTCTGCAAAGGAAAAGAAAGGGTCCTCAGAAGACGAAACAGCATGGCTCTGTAACATCCTCATTTACTACAGTCTAATCATTTTTTCTCCAACAAAAATGATCACCACCACCACCAGAGAGTTATCCATGTAATAGCTGGCAGTAAGAATTATCCAGCACAAAGTGGAAAAAGAAGACAGCAGAAGGTCACACAGTTTCTAGATGACATCCAATACAAACTTCTGAACGAGTGGGAAGTAGGGTTCAAGGATGGCAGATAGCAAGTCAAGTCAGAACCTATGTAAGGAGCTGGGAAAACTCTTGGGTAGGATAAGGGTCAAGACAAAGTAGGTGTAAATGAGCAAATGGGATGGGTGGGAAAATATTAAGTTGTGATCCAAGAGGGAAACTTTATGGTTTCAAATTTTTAAAGAGAAGCAGTTTCAAGTGACAGTGAGGTCCAAAATAAGGCTGAAAGTCACGTGGGGACAGAGGATTTGAGAATGAGAAAGTACAATGCCAGGCTGTTAGAAGGGAGATAACCTTGTTTAACTGGAGGAGATGGGCCAAGCAGTAATGAACAAGGCAGAAGAAAGTTTTGGAGGTAGAAAATTCTGAACTGTGGAATGGCATGGACGTTAAGGAGGAGAGGCTGTCCAAATGAAAGGGAGGAGAAAAGTGGATTGAGAACTAAGAGTACGCAAGTCCCTTCTTAACTGGGTAGAGTTAGAAAGGATGATTTGTGGGCTTCCCTGGTGGTGCAGTGGTTGAGAGTCCACCTGCCGATGCAGGGGACACGGGTTCATGCCCTGGTCTGGGAGGATCCCACATGCTGCGGAGCGGCTGGGCCCGTGAGCCATGGCCGCTGAGCCTGCGCGTCCGGAGCCTGTGCTCCGCAACGGGAGAGGCCACAACAGTGAGAGGCCCGTGTACCGCAAAAAAAAAAAAAAAAAAAAGAAAGAAAGGATGACTTGTTGGCAGGAGAAAGTTAAGTTACAGTTAGTAAAAGAAGGCAGAAAGAGTTTACAATGAATTTTAAAGACACATGGCAAGTTCAGTTACAATAGATCAAGGGTTCCAAAATCCCAGAGGAAGGAGTTAGCGGAGTCACATACTGGAGTAAAGTAGGCCTAGAGTTAATACTTGCTATGTGCCAGTATTATATTCTCATTTAATCCCTCAATAACCTTAACTGATAGGCAGTTATCATCTCCACTTCAGTGTACAAACTGGGGCTCACAGGAGTAGAGTAACTTTCCCAAAGTTTCACATTAATTAAGTAGCAAAAATGGCGTATGAACCTCGGTGTGATATACTCTAAAAAAGCCCATCCTCCTGGACCACTCCACTATTCTTCTTTTCCCTGTATCTGCATAAAGCTCTCCCCCTTTCAGATGACAATCTGTAACTTACAGCATCTAGAAAATCAAGTTGTTTTCATTTACCAGATGCTAGTTGATTCACTGTAGCCCACTACAGCATGACAGCCTAATGCTTTGGCATGTGATTTTATTTCTTGTCTGATTTCTGCCCACCACGCATCTCGAGTTTCTGGTTCATCTGAAAAATAAATTTTAAATCAGTTCAATACTCAATATAGCACATTGTCTATCTGAACAAGAAATGTTTAAAATAAGCATACTCTGGAAGGCAAAGAAGTACTATTCTACAACAGTTTTTAAAACTTCACATCTTTAAAATGCTACTTCTCAAAAAGCTTATTAACATTTTAATTTAATGCTACTTCTCAAAAAGTTTAACATTTTAAACTCGATTGCTAGAAGATAAACCACCTAGTTCTATTTGCTTTATTACTTTAAGGGACATCTATAGGGATGTATTTTATTAGATACAACTTGAAAGGTAGACCCAGAGTTTCCAGATTCCAATCTTAACCTAAAAGGACATCCTATGTCTCACCTCACTGAGTGGATACCTTATGAGTCATATCCATAACTTTAACTTAAATTCTGATTTCATTTCCTGGTACCTATTTTTTATAATGCGCTATATTCTGGGTTCTTTCCAAGACAAAGATTTGTCAATGTTAAAAAGCAGAAAGCCATCTGTAGCCATTCTTCTAAAGAGATATGGGTCCTGAAGCAAAGTGGCAAGAAATAAAGGGACTGGACAATGCAAAATAAGGAAAGCAAATACATTTAAAAGATTAATACAAAGAATCTGGTTAATGTATATAAGGACAAATTTCAGATAGAACACTGTAACTCCATAAATGGCTCTGTCATTAAGAAAATGCTTTAGAATCACAGAATTGCATTTTATTACCATAGAGGAGTCCAATATTGCTTGTAATGGAGCATTATAGATGGAGCATCTGTCACACATACTTCCTAATCACTTGCATTTAGCTGCAAACTACTGGTGAACAGCAGCTGCATATATAGCAACTTTTTAAGTGCAAAGATGTTAAAAACAGAAACGGTCTATAATCAGCATATCCTAATTTGTTTCTTTTTGTGGCAATTCCGTTTGGGAACAATTTGGAATAGAAAAAAACAACTCTAAATAATATGCTAAGTTCTTACTGTAAATTTTCCACATAAAAGGCACTAATAAGACTGAAAAATCAAACAATCCAAAAGCCTTCTTTTTTGAATTTCAGTACTTATGCAGTTTTCAAATACGTTTTTCAAAATAAGTAGAATAAGTAGAATCATACTCACTAGTGAAATACTGAAGACAGCAAAGTAAAGAAAGGTTAAAAGCCTTGGTATAGCTCACATTCCTATGATCACCTCCACAGGGAGGAGATCAGCAAAGGGGAGAAATGAGGAGATAAAAGCCAGAACTACAAATGATGCCAGCCAGTTCTTGATTTAAAGTTTTGGATCCAATACAGAGCTACCCTAAAACTTTCTTTCAGAAGAAAAGAAAGAAAGGCAAACTCCAGGAAACTCAGGAAAAGATCAGAGTACAAGATAAAGAAGGAAAAGAAACAGAAAATACTACAATATGGTGTTAGCAATCAATATTATGAATTAAGGAATGTGTGAGACAATTAGGTAGCCCTATTTTGCACATACGCTACTATGTTAAAGAACTTCTTCATATTCCTAACTGACATGTAGACGTCAACAGCACAAATACACTTTCAAATCTATTCTTTTTAGGACATACATGTTTTCAGACCAATTCGGATATCTATTTAACATCATCCTTTCCTAATAGGGAAATTTTATATCATAAGATGATATATATTCAAGTAGCTGATCAATCTATCAAAGTACTTATGATTCTTTGAAAATAGATATCACAAATAAGAGAAATATATTTCAGTTTAGAAAATAATTATTTTCCTGAAAAACTATGTAAAATGAAAAGTCTAACTTTTCTAAAATTTAATAGTAGAACATGCTATTTACTTTTTAAATCATTCCGGTAGTTTACAATATTACTTGCTAAACCAAATAATCATATACTACGTTTTTAGATTTCTCACATTAGGTTTGCCTACATCTTGCTGCAAGTAATACATGGTAGCTTTTCTGTTTTAAAAATGAATTTTACAGGAAGTAATCCACAATATTGTTGTTTAAATTAATGAAAAATGGAGGAAGTTACTTATTTTAAGTTCAAGATCTATTTATTTAGAAAGGCCAGCAAGCCTAAATGGAAAAATATGTAATAATAATTACTATGAGATACATGTAAGCACACAGAATACAAAGGTTTTTTACATCAAACTTACCTTGGTATAATACATAAAATAATCAGATAATTAAACCAAACACTATGAAAGAATAAGTGGCTGATTTAAAAAAAAAAAAAAAAACAAGAAAAAATGCTGAATGCAGTGCAAGTACAGCATTCATTCTCTTCTGACAAGTTCACAAGCAGCCTTTATTTTGACACATGAGCCACACAATTACACATGGGGATGCCACTGTTGTACTTAATAAAGTATTTACAAGCTTAATAAAAGCTAAAGAGTTACATAACAGGGGGGCTAAGGAAGCAAATGGCATATGTCCACACTCCAAAGAATTTCTTAAATTTGGTTTTTGGCTAAAGCAAAAGCTCAAAGAACGAAGGGTTTTGCAAAGCAGATTCAGCAGACAAGAGCCAGAAACAGTGGATGTTTTGGCGCATGCTTGGATCAGGTGACAGTACAGACTGAAAACTATGGCAGCTCACTGAAATGGTTACAGAAAGTAATGGCCCTAGATTCTAGGTGAAAGCAAGGCAAGCATACAGTAGGGAGCACTTAATCACAAACTAGTAAATGGATTAACAATAACAATAATTACCTACAACTGTAAGCAAGAAGTCAAAGGAACTTTTTGGCTATTGAATTTAGGGGTTAATTAAGATAAAATTAGGATAAATCAATTTATTTAATATTACAGAAAAATTAAATTTATCTTCAAAGCCTAGTTTATACTTAATGCCAGAGATGAGCCAGAGAAAAGTCAAGTAGTAATCATAACTCAGCCTAACTTACTACCACTGAAAATTGAGAAATATCATAGTATTTAATCTCTATTAATGGAATTTTTAAAGCTTAGAAACAGCTAATTACATTTCTTACAGGAAACACACTAGTGAATTTGAAGTGTTTTATTCACCCTACAAAAGTAAAAACTAAGGATTTACCATACTTATATAAAAGGCAAAACAAAGAGTCTGGCTTAAAAATTTACTGGCAACTATACATGCCATATATGAAACTGGATACAATTTGGTCACTTGAAGGATATACAGCTGAGATGCGAGGGTTGCAAATAAACATTTCAGAGATGTCAAGAAAAAAATATTTTCACTTTAAATACCATGCTCCTCCCAATAATCTATAGAATTATTTATAATTATAAAAAGATTATCACTTTAGGAGATATTAAAAGTTATTTATTTATACAAACTATATTTCATACTATTCTGTTTTTCTTCTAAGGGTCAAAACTCTTCATTGTTAATATCACAAATCTTTTACTATATCCTTTTAATTGTAGGCATGAACTGAGCTCTATCTAGATCAATACCTCACTGATGCCTTTTTTAGGGGTAATGTTGTCTTCACGCCTGGGTTGACACCACAGTCAATTCATTTTACTACTGTTACTTGTCTAGAGCATGGCCATAGCTTGATATCTTGCCATCGTTTTAGCATTTTATCTTGTTTTTGAAGTAAGGTGACACTGGTAAAGAATCCTAAAATGACAGTAATAGTTTACACCTCAAAAAGTAAAGAAGTGAACAACTCAACATAACATGCTTTTATAAAACTGAATCCCTTTGAGATTTTAGGCAATTACACACTTGCAACTAAGAAATGCTGACTACCTAAAGTGTTCAATTTAGTTCTATTTTTATATAGCTCTCGAAGAGAATAACTCTGTCCTTGGGAATCCTTTAATCTAGTCGAAAGAAAAACAGAAAATGGATAGTTATTCAATCTAATTTTTAAATAAGCAAGAGAAGATGAAGTGTTAGGTAGGATTTTCAGTACAATGATAGTGTATCTTTTTTTTTTTTTTTTTTTTTTTTGCGGTATGCAGGCCTCTCACTGCTGTGGCCTCTCCTGTTGCGGAGCACAGGCTCCGGACGTGCAGGCTCAGCGGCCATGGCTCACGGGCCCAGCCGCTCCGATCCTCCCAGACCGGGGCACAAACCCGTGTCCCCTGCATCGGCAGGCGGACTCTCAACCACTGTGCCACCAGGGAAGCCCATGAGAGTGTATCTTGTTAATGGACGGCACAAAAAGTTACATTCTCAAATACCTGAAATTAATATTCCAACCCAAAACAACCTTTTGAAGAAGATATATTTCCCCTAATGAAACAGAAATTAGAGAGTTCAGGTTCAAGGGAGTATACAACCTTAAACTGGGTGGTGATTCAATACAGACTAAAAAGAAGAGTCTCACTATAGAAGAAGTGATGTGCAAAGTCATAGCAAACTTCAAGACATAGTAATTTATAATGTTACGATGGTGGCTGGGATACAATCCATGTTGGATCAAACTGGAGTCTTTACTATTTGTAAAAAAAAAGTCAAATATGTAATCTACTCCTTGATTGTGAAATTTCACTCTTTATATATAATGTAACTGGCGACCAGTTACATTATTTTACACAGAGAGAGAATGATATATTACATTTACATGTTACATTAAAATAATGTAACGGAATATCCAGTTACACTTTACATATACATATATATGAAAAGAGTGAAATTTCACACTTAAGGAGATTACCCATCTGACTTTTTTTTAACAGATAGTAAAGAATGAAAAGTAATGAATATCATTACATTATGTATAGAGAGAAAATTATCTATTACAGTTATATGTCACATTATAAAGAAAAGCTCACATATCGCGCATGCTATATTTATGCCTTCTTGAACTCTATATATCTATTTCCTGAAAATCTTATTAAAATACTGAAAACCAAAATCTGCTTAACTACTTTAGGCTTAGTTTGCACAGCTGCTCATGAGTGTCTCTCAGACGCAGAAAAATAATAATTGCTGAGATCATCAGCAGAATTCAAGTTCCAAGAAAGCCCATCTCCATTTAACGAACACACACACACAAACACAGTAAAATAGTATAAGAAAAAGCCTAGACCAGGTATGTAAAAAGGATGAGGATTTACACTGCATGAACACTGGTGTTCCCAATCCCCAGCATTGTGCTCAAGACATGGTGGGCACTCCACAAACAACCACTGAAGAAAAATTTGCATGATCAGACTGATATGTATATTCTATAAATATTTCCTTATATGTCAGCTGACTCGTATTTTGTTAAAATTAAATATTTTTGAAGCAGTAACTATACATTTCTTAGGTTTTAACTATTAATTTTTGCCCCCAAAATAAAGTGAAATTTCTAAACTACAGTTCTAAAAACTAACAAAAAAGAGTAATATATTCTAAATTCAAACCACTAATCTAGAGCTTGCATTATCACTAGCCAAAGTTCACTTACTATAAGATTGAGAAAATCTTCAGTCTAATATGTCTTAAAATCTACAATCTGTCTAAAACTTAAAAAAAAAAACTTTTTAGAATATTCTCAGAAACAAAAGAAAAGTTACCTAGTTTCAAACACCTTGTTTTACTAACTCAGGACTTAAAAACACTCTTAAAAATATTGTCTAAGTTTAAAAGCTATTTCAAACTAGTACTTTTCAAACCACATTATATAACTACTTTATATTTCCTCTTGTCACTTCCTGAAAAAATTACCTAAGCTGACATGCATCCTACACAAGAAAGAATAACAAATTTTCCTCAACTCACTGAGACTATTACTAATTAAGAAACATATATGTGTGAGCTATTCAGAAATACCTTTAGTGGTAAACTCAGAAGAAAAAAAAAAAAGATCATAGCCATCTGAGAAACAATAAGCTCGGGCTATGAAAATTTACTCTTAAAAGTTTACAACTGGGGCCTCCCTGGTGGCGCAGTGGTTGAGAGTCCGCCTGCCGATGCAGGGGATACGGGTTCGTGCCCCGGTCTGGGAGGATCCCATATGCCGCGGAGCGGCTGGGCCCGTGAGCCATGGCCGCTGAGCCTGTGCGTCCGGAGCCTGTGCTCCGCAACGGGAGAGGCCACAACAGTGAGAGGCCCGCGTACAGCAAAAAAAAAAAAAAAAAAAAAAAAAAAAAAAAAAAAAAAGTTTACAACTGAACTTTCAAATAGACTTGAGTTTCCACATGCCCCCTGGGATGTCAGACTTGTAGACATGTGGAATAACCATAATCTATCTTTTTCTCTCAGCTGAAAGTTGCCAAGAGCCTGTTTCACTCGCCACATCCTACTAATCACCAAGTCCTGTGGATTTTACATTATAAACAGTTTGTAAATTTATGGTTACCAGTGTAAGTCCTGAAGCCAAAGTAGTAAGGTTGATAGTGTGGCTCAGTCACTTTCTATTTTACTTTGGGGAAACTGCTACGTTTCATATTGCTCATCTACAAAATAGGAATAATACCTATGTCAGGGTTGTGTTTTGAGGATTAAATGACCTACTACCATAAAGCACTTAGAAGAGTATGTAGTACATAGTAAGTGCACTATAAACCTTTCGCTCTCCTATTACCACCAAATCCTAGGTCACTTATCTGGCCAGTACCACTGCAGTCTACTAACTGGGCTCCCTGTCTCTAGTCTTGCTGCTTTTAAATCCATTCTCCAACCTCTAGTCAATGATTTAATGCAAATGTGGCCATGGGCTACCCTGTCTTATTCCTATGCACCTCCTGTTCCTGGCATGTCACATACAGATCTGCAAATGTTACATCCTCCTTCCTAGCAGCAAGATTCATCTTGTCTTTCTCAAAGTCTGTTACCAGGCCAAAAAAATAAGAAACAAGGTAAGAAAAGGTAATAATTTTTAAATAAATTCTCAGATACTGAGTTCCCTTCTTCCTGCTCTATAAAAATATTTTCTATCACTTGTAGTTAACACAAACTAAGGCAACAAAGCAGGAGAAAAGGGGGCAGGAAAAAAAAAGGTAAACTAACCAAGACATTCTGTATTAAAGGCAAAAAACTTAAAATAAGTATGAAGTAGCTATGTAATAAACATCATCGAATGAGTAATGGCTAGGATATTGTTTTGCAAATGCTTGAAGTTTCAGAACTACATTCAAAGAATGTATTAACATGGCTCCAAATACACTGTCTGAAAATAAATCTGCGTGAATCTCCCATATACCATCCAACACTGAGCTCAAGAATTACCACCTCTATAAGCTTCCCTGCCACACAGAGTTAATCCTGCCTTCCTCTTTAACTCTGTATCTTGTATCACTCCATAACACACAGTAAGCCATTTACATATTCTTCTATCCTCCCAGAATAAGAGCTTTCTGAAAATAGGAGGACTGGCACCTTTGCACACCTATTACCTAGTGAACTGTATGGCACAAAATAAATTCTAATAAATGTGTGCATGATATATCGTATTTCATGAAATACTATTGTGTGATATAAAATGTTTTCCTATATCTTTCCACATTTTAATGTTTCTGAAATAGGAATGTCTAATAATTAGTAAGTATGTTTGACTACCATGTGTTCCCTTCTCTTTTCTCTTGGAAGGCATCTAACACCTGGTATTCAGAGAGTCCAGAAAATACAATATTGATGAACAGTTTCTAGCATTAATAAAAACTGTATCAACAACTACTTTTCTTACTGATGTGGTCAATTCTTAATTTTCTATGGTAATACAGGACAGGAGTGGCTAAATATTCCCTAATGATGGAGAAAAATATATAAATGATATGAATATATTTACCAAATAAATCACTTTTTTTCTGAATTATCAAGTTATTTTTCTGAAACTAGTATCTGAAAAAACCTGGTTTCTGAATATGTGCCAACTATTATCAAAATATTCTAACACCTCAATTAGAATCAAAAGATTCTAACACCTCAATCAAAAGCATACAACTATGAGCACATTAAACTAAAAGCGTCATCTGTTAATATGCTATAACATATCCACCTTTTCTTTCTTATACTTACTACTGGACTTTATTTTAAATGATGGCAAGATATACTGCTTCCTCAACCATGTTTTTCCTCACCAAATTCTGTAATTCTGCTTTCATGAGACAAAGTCTTTATTATGTCTACAAGATTTAACTTTTGCCTTTTCCACTTTTCCAAAACTGTTCTGTCATTTAATACATCTCTCATTCTAAACATCTTTGCCCTCACAAGGTTTCAGCCTCCTTAAATTATTAATGATTGATGCCCTGAATGTCCTGTTCTTATGTAATTAGCCTTTTTCTCTGCCCACTACCCTAATCTGCCTATGTTTTAAAAATATATTCTTATTTTTATTAAATGAATCCAGCAGGGTACTTTTAATTTCTCACTAAAAATTAAGTATAAAGCATGACATTACAAATGATTAATTCTAATCAATGTGATAACATGCTGGCAAAAACCTGGATAGGAAATAGAGGTAATTTCCCCAAAGATTTACCAATTGATGTCCGTCTAAACCTGCAAAGGTTGGACTTGATCAGATTGTGGACTAGACTGACTTTAGGTAAATCTACATGATGAACATGAGTTACTTCATAGTCAAACATGCACTACTTACATCAGAACTTACATCCTGGACTCCTAAGAACAAACAAAGTTTACAATATTGGAAAGATTATGGGATATTATCTCAAATGCTAAGCCTCCTGGTGTTTCTGTTTTTATTTTTCTGTAAATAGATGTACTTTCTGACGCAATTAACTGAAAAAGTTCTATAGGAAAATACCAGTTTCTTATACTAAATGAAAATGGCTCTATTATTTAATTTAAATCTAAAATAGAAATAACATAAAAATGTAGATATTTATATTAAGAGAACATGCTTTTATCAAAAAGAAAAATTGCCTTTGACTCTAAACCACATCATCAGCTGTAAAGCTATCTTAGTTTAGTTTCTTTAAAAGCTACAAACTATATTCATATGTAAAATTACTTAAAAAGAAAAAATATATTCTCATTTCGAAGGGGAAGTAGGAAAGCTTATGAAAGCTGTTAATCCCCCCAAAATCTGCTCTTACTTACCAAATTTTGGAACACTCTAGAATTATAAATAAAAATGCTGTTATACTTTTATAATACTTATAGAGCACTAAATATATTATAATCAAATCTCAATTGAAGTTTAAATATACTTTACAATTATTAAACTAGTCATTTAATACTTATAATATATATTTAACAATTACTATTTCCTTAATCACAAAGCTAATGCCAGTGTCATTTACCTGATATGAAAAAAACTGTCCAAAATGTAATAAATATAATTTAAAATTATCATTCTGAAAGCTAATCACCTAACAGAAGTCATTCATAATTTATGGTATTTCTATGGTTTTGATTAATTCATTTTAGTTAATACATTTTTATGTTTGCCATTTCCATGGAGATTACAAAAGTTATCACATACGTATTACAAAATGTATCTGTATAACTGAATTGACATTAAGCCTATTTAATCTAGAACATTTCTAAAAACTTCACTGAGCTGCCATAATTTTTGTCAGCATATGTAGTACTGAATGACCATTAAAATACCTGAATTGAAACTATTCCAGTCTAGCAGTTTGTAAGATCTTGTGTTACCCATAATTCCGACAAAGGCTGAGTTCAAAACAGCAAATTAGTAGATCAGTTTTAGGTGCAGAATAGTAAGAAAAAAACAAAAAACACTACAAATAAGAACACAATTGACAACACCACTTGACAGGAACTAGAAAGACACAGACAGCAGAGTTAATAAGAAGTAGAAATAGACAGAGAAGAAGGAACATGCTATCATAATCTAACATTAACTAAAGTCTAATTAAAGATAATTATCTTTTCAAAACCACCCCATTCTTTCCCTTATTGTATGACCCTGTTTGCTTAGTGTTTAAAAAGAGGAAGTTCTAAAAGAAATAACTCCAAAATAACAACCCATAGAGTTAGTAGGTGGTTGTGATTTTAAAATAAGACTTTTCCTTTTACACTCAGTGTGAAAAGAAAATTTCCCATATTCACTAGTCAAAAAATAGCTGCAAGACTCATCTGAGAGTCCAATACAGCACTTTTAACATTAGCACATGCACCTCATCCATCATAATTTTCTCTTGGCAGAGTAACTCAGTGTCATAAAATTAATACATCATCATTATGGTAGATGCTAACTGAGTTTTGTTTTGTTTTAACATTCAGCTCTTTTCAAAATTAAAATTTTTTCATGAATAATTATTTAAGGGGCCTGGAGATTAAGAAAATGTTAAGCAAATGTTCCTTTTTAATGCATAATACACATACAAAAAAAACAATACAAAGAATGTGATGACTATATCAAAATAATATAACTCGACCATTAGACTATGTAATTAATTTGTGTTTAACTGAAAATAAAACAAAACTGAAATACAACTTATATAACATTAAAGTATTTATATGTATATGCCCACAGTCTTCTGGGAAATAAAACATTAGTAACTGAGAATTTCTCTATGTGAATTGAAAAAATATTCTGATAGAGAAGGAAAGGAAGAGAATGGATGAGCTGTAGTTACAATACACAAAACATATTCTGTAATAAGGAAGGATTTGTGTTTTCTTCCCTGGCTCTGGATTCTTACATTTCTTACACAGCTAGAATAAACTGGCAAGCATGGAAAACCCCCAAAAGCAGTTGTTGTTGCTTTTAAGTAATGCCATGTAAAATATGGCTCTCTACTTAAACTTAGTTAAGTAACCTTCATTTGTTCTCCCAGACTCTACAGCTTACTCAGAGTACATGGAAGTAATGATGACACCAAAATGTTTTCAATAAACAGAAGACATCACCAACAACTGAATATATTCCTGAATTTTTTGAGCTATTAGATCCACGGGTGGGTGCCATCTATCAAAATATTTGAGTCAAGGGTCACAGAAACACAGGTAACTGGCCTTGGGTCACCCAGTTAATGTCAAGTATTAACTCAGTATTTCCTCGCACTTTCCAAATAATTCAAGTTCCTAAACACATCGGTATGAAACTTGGCATAGTCCTCAAGGTCTCAATCCAGTAAACTGGCCTCAGTCTAAACGTGCCTTTTAATTATTGCAGAATACGCAAATACTACATTAAGGTAAGATCTTAGATTGACCCAAAAAGTAAGGAACAGGGAAAAAATAAAATAAACCAGAGAAGAAAAAGAGAAGACTGGTGCTTAAAAGATGTATTTGCTCAGCTTTAGAGTTAAATAATCCTAGCTAGTCTTGCTTTTCTGAAATCCTGTTCAGGGTCTAGAAATATTCCATTCTGCTTAACTCAAATGACATCAAACCATGGGACACAGATTAAATTTCCTAAAAATCTAAAAGAATGGTAATGCTCTATATCCTCAAAATTACTATTTGTGTTTAGCATACAATGATTTCAAAGCATTTTTCTCTTTTATATAGCTGTCGGTACAAGCCCCAGGAAGAGGTTACTGAAAGTGACAATTTAAAATTTTCAAAAACATATCTGTATTATGTGCCAAGTAAGAACATTAATATAACTTCAGGTTTAAGGTATGTGATCAAAATAATAAATGATTTGAGCAAGTTATTGGGCATCTAGTCAATGAGAGATGTGAGAACAGATTCCACAGGAAAGTTCCTACCATACTTATCATGCTTATTTTAGGTTTAGAAAAATCATCAAAGCATTTTTGATCCAAGGGCTTGAAATTACTAGGACTTCCATGCCTCTTCACTTTTATAATCAAGACCCCGTGTTTTAAAGAAGTGAGCTGTTATTTTTTCTTGTTCACTTATATGGAACAAATAGCTACATAAAAGAAACCAAGGACCCAAAGAGAATAGTTGCCTTTTTTAAACTCTTAGGCACTCTACACAATGTTTACAATTACATTTTAAAAGAATACTTCTTTTATGAATAAGGAAATTACTCAAAATCCATAAAGAGTTATTGCTAGTGAAAAGAATTAACATCTTAAGCTAATGGCCACAATGATCAAATTGTAAAATTTGTTATCTGCATGGGTCAAAGAAAATAATAGCTGACTCAAGAGTGACTTAAGGATTCCCTCAAAGTGATATACCTTGGCCAAAGATGAATCAAGATTTGTTCTGTATACAAAAGTAACTAAAATATATACTTCTACTTAGTTTAATTATTTTTAATTAAGATTACTGCAAATATTTTAGAGCAATGTGCGTCAGTTCATACTTTGTCATTTTTCTTTCTGGATAGATTTGGCTTAAAAAATTATAAAAATCAATATTAATAATCACAATGTAAGTAAATGAAACATCGAGAACAAACTTCTAAAGAACATACCAGGATTGTGGATACGATCCAAAAGCTTCACAGAGCGTGCACTAACAACTCCCCCGACATGCACAAGGAATCCAGGAGGAAACGCGGTCAAGGTAAAAAATGGAAATTCCTAGTAGAAAGAACGGGGGAAGAAAACAACTGACCATGTGTGAAGTACAAAAAGTGTGCTTGTTAAAAAGCTTGTCATAAGGAAATGAATTCTACCCCTTACAAAAGGCTACCAATTATGCATTACAGATGCTTTGTAATTAAAAGGTTTCTTGGATGTTAGAGTTCTAAATCCATTTTCCCATGTGTGAACACTCTTTTTATCAATTCTAAATGAGAAAAAAAAACGTTCTCAGAGTTCCAAATTAAGATATTTGAACAGGGGGCTTCCGTAGCAGCCCAGTGGGTGGGACTCCTTGCTCTCACTGCCGAGGGCCCGGGTTCAAACCCTCGTCGGGGAACTAAGATCCCACAAGCCACACGGTGTGCCCCCCCCCAAAAAAAGATATTTGAACACACTCTTCCTTCCTTGCAATGTCCTATTCTGATGCAAGGTGGCAATGAGACGGGAGGGCGGGTGGGGGGGGGAATCTGCCTGCCCCGCTACCCCACATCTACTTCTCAGTGGGCGTAGACTCTCCCTCAACACACATACCCTATCCCGGGCTACCGGTAAAGACTCTGAAGGTCTGGGGCCGGAGATGGAAAAGAATGTGGGACTCAGGGAGTAGGAGACACAGATGAACAGAGCAGGTTGAGAGCTACGTAGAAAGGTGAAGAGAAGAGCCAATGTCAAGTTCAGGTGGGCAGAGAATCACTGTGCGAGATTATTTACTCTATCAACATGGGGGCGGCAGGAAAAAAAAAGTAAAAACATAAATGCGTATTGAGAAAGGGGAGAGGTATGCAGATGACAGTAAGGGGGGCAATAAAATTCTACAAGTTCTTTTAGGCTTTATTCTCCCCTTCTCTCTCAAGGATATCAAACTTGTCAATTTAGAGACAAAGAGAAGCATGCAAGAGAGAAATGGTCAAGCAGAGAAAGGAAATTCATTGAAACAACACCCAGAAAGAAAGGGGAGTTCCTGTGGTTGCCCAAATACAGAAGCCTCTCATGTTGTACAAATTGGATGCAAGTAAGGGAAACTTAATATCCAACCTGTCTAGCTGCAAGATTAATGTAGCTCACTTAACCAGAAGTCACTTACCAGTAGCCTCAGCTATTCAGAACATAACTGAGAACTGGCAAATAAGCAAAACAGGGCTCTCAACAGTCAAAAGAACTGTTACGGTTCCAAGTACTAAACTTCAGGTACTTCATTCATAAGAGATCCCCACAGACCATATTCATATGATGATATATGGTAATTATAAATGTATAATGTTAGGAACATATTCTAAAATCTATTGGTATCTTTTTTTCTGGACCCACAGCAGATTAAATGCAGCAAATAAAAGCTGGGAGATAAAGAGATACAGAATACTACTAGAAGCAGGCACATTAAACACAGCAAGATTACTGATTGTCTGCTTAAATCATGGACAATACGAACTGACCAAAGCATAATTCACACAGCATAGCAACTTGGAGCCATTTACCATAGAGGCAAACAGTCCTGCACACCTCAATAACCCATGAGATACAGTATTAAAAAATATGTGTGTGCATATATGTGTATACATATACACACATACATATTTAGAAATAAATTCATTCGAATTTAAAAGTAATCTTTAACAAGGGCAAGAAAAACCTAGGCTATATAAAAAGGAGTAAAAAAACAGTCAATGGAAGTGGACAGGTTTGGCCCAGCTGATAGGAAGAGGAAAAGGAAGAGAAGGGAGACGACGGGAGGAGAATTTTACTTAAAAGTATTATAAAATGGTTAGTCAAGATAGCTCCTTATTTTCACCTAAATTTTTTAAAATATAAGTTTTAAATGAGAAATGTACAGGTAAGCTTATGTTACTGGCAACTTTAGTATTTTACCTAATAAGTTAGATCTTTAAGATTTTTCAATTTTAAGAATACAGAAGTTTTTAAATTTCCTCAAACTACTGTGGCCAAGTATAAAAAAGCACTTTACACTTAATCTTGATAGTTAACATTTTAAATATTCTGGGTAAGAGACACTGAAAATAAAAATTCTGTAAGCTAAATGGAAAACTACTTGCACCAAAAATTGAGAAATAAATTAGGTAAATTCCATGCTGGAAACCATCTGCATATAAGATTTTAGATAAGTATGAAAAAAATGAACCTAAATGATTTCTCTATTCAGGATTTTTTGACTCTTCTCCCCAGATTTCAGAAGATGGGATAAAGGGACAGGAGGGAAAGCATCACTCTAGAGCCGGTCACAGCAGAAAATGTAGGGGAATGGCTGCCCAAAGAGGCGGAGACCCACCCTACCAACTTAAACTCTGTCCTAACTGTCCCCAGTTCATCCAGCACACTCCCTCAGTTTAACACACAAAATTTAACCTACAATTAAAATGACATCGTTAATCAACCCAAACTAGCATCTTCAGACAATTCTCGCAGAAGAGCTACTGCCAGTATCTCAGCTGTTAAATACCTATCCTCCCACTACCATCACCAGTGACTACTATGGAGCACTTACAGCGTGCCAGTCCTATGCACAGTAGCTTAAAACTATGCTTCACAATCTTTCCCACACCCTGAGATGGAGGTACTATCATCTCCATGTTTCAGGTCAAAAACTGAGATGAAGAGAGCTTAGGTTCTCTCTGAACCACAGACTTTATCACCTGGCTTCTTGCCATTTCTGGTTAAAACACTGAGTTAAAGAATTGATTTTAATCTCTAGTCTGTTACTATACCTGATGAATCTATAGGTTCTCTTTCACTGAAATAGACAGCCTCCTTAAGATCAGCCCAAGCACACCCTGCTTTCAATGTCCAGGTGGGAATGCCAGGGACTACAGAAGACATTTTCTCTGGAAAGCCCTTATATTAAAAATATCCTGGACTTCCCTGGTAGCACAGTGGTTAAGAATCCGCCTGCCAATGCAAGGGACACGGGTTCGAGCCCTGGTCCAGGAAGATCCCACATGCCACGGAGCAACTAAGCCCCAGTGCCACAACTACTGAGCCTGTGCTCTAGAGCCCGCGAGCCACAACTACTGAGCCTGCGTGCCACAACTACTGAAGCCCACACGCCTGGAGCCTGTGCTCCGCAACAAGAGAAGCCACCGCAATGAGAAGCCCACACACCGCAACCAAGAGTAGCCCCTCAGTCTCTTCAATAAGTGGTGCTGGGAAAACTGTATACCTACATGCAAAAGAAGGAAATTAGAACATTCTCTAACACCATACACAAAAATAAACTCAAAATGGATTAAAGACCTAAATGTAAGGCTGGATACTATACAACTCTTAGAGGAAAACATAGGCAGAATACGCTATGACATAAATCACAGCAAGATCTTTTTCGATCCACCTCCTTGAGAAATGGAAATAAAAACAAAAATAAACAAATGGGACCTAATGAAATTTAAAAGCTTTTGCAGAGCAAAGGAAACCATAAACAAAACGAAAAGACAACCCTCAGAATGGGAGAAAATATTTGCAAATGAAGCAACCGACAAGGGATTAATCTCCAAAATATACAAACAGCTCATGCAGCTCAATATTAAAAAAAACAGAAACAAAAACAAAAAAACCCAATGAAAAAAATGGGTGGAAGATCTAAATAGACATTTCTCCAAAGAAGACATACAGATGGTTAAAAAGCACATGAAAAGATGCTCAACATCACTAGTTATTAGAGAAATGCAAATCAAAACTATAATGAGGTGTCACCTTACACAGGTCAGAATGACCATCATCAAAAAATCTACAAACAATAAATGCTGGAGAGGGTGTGGGGAAAAGGGAACCCTCTTGCACTGTTGGTGGGAATGTAAACTGATACAGCCACTATGGAGAATAGTATGGAGGTTCCTTAAAAAACTAAATATAGAATTACCATATGATCCAGCAATCCCACTCCTGCGCATATATCCAGAGAAAACCATAATTCGAAAAGCTACACGCAACCCAGTGGTAACTGCAGTGGTATTTACAATAGCCAAGACATGGAAGCGACCTAAATGTCCATTGATAGAGGAATGGATAAAGAAGCTGTGGTATATATACAATGAAATATTACTCTACCACAGAAAAGAACAAAATAATGCCATTTGCAGCAACATGGATGGACCTAGAGATTGTTATATTGGGTGAAGTAAGTCAGACAGAGAAAGGCAAATATCATATGATATCACTTATACATGGAATAAGGCTACAAATGAACTTATCTACAAAACCGAAATAGAGTTACAGATGTATAAAATAAACTTATGGTTTACCAGGCAGTAAGGGAGGGGGGAGGTTTAAATTGGGAGATTGGGATTGACACATACACACTACTATATATAAATTAGATAACTAATAAGGACCTACTGTATAGCACAGGGAACTCTACTCAATACTCTGTAATGGCTTATATGGGAAAAGTATCTAAGAGTGGATATATGTATATGGATAACTGATTCACTTTGCTGTATAGCAGAAACTAATACATCATTGTAAATCAATTATACCCCAATAAAAAATTTTTTAAATAAAAAAAAAGAGTAGACCCTGCTCACTGCAACTAGAGAAAGCCCGTGTGCAGCAACGAAGACCCAACACAGCCAAAAAATTAATTAATTAATTAATTAATTTTAAAAAAAATCTTGCCCTGTGGAGCCTAGATAAGACTTCATATGTTGATACTTTGACATAAGCCAAGTACATGCAGCATAAATCATTTAATAGCATGTGCTCAAAGACAGGCTAGTTGAAAATTCTGAGAACAAAATGGATTTTTTTAAGAGTTAAATAGGATTTTTCTTAGAAGATATTTAAGCAATTTGTTTTGAAATCAGGGATTCTTTTTATTATCTCAAGACACCAGAAAAAACTTTCTAGATATAAAACTCCATGCCAGGTTCCTACTATGATTTATTATATAATTTTATCCCCACTTCTAAAAAGATAATTTGTCAAAAAACTCTGCTTTATATCTAAGTTTCCCAAAGTTAAAGAAAGTTTCTTTCTTTAAATGGAAGACTCCATGGTAAAATATATTTGGGAAATACTAGGTTAAATTAAGTCAATTAGGTTTCTTTATTGAAGAAAAATATACATCCCGGAATCTAAAAAGTAACTTCATTTTTCTTACAAGTGAAAAAAAAATCATATTGAAAAAATAAATCTATTTGCTTTACAGCAAATAGTTCATAGGCAGAACCTAAATCTAAATAAAAGTTTTATCTCTATTTCTCATCTCCCAATAATCTGATACCTATTACCAAGATCTTGCCAACTTATTTTTTAATGCTTTTGTGAGAGAAAAAAAATAATAACGCTTTTATTTTTGAGAACTGCTACTTGAATAACTCATAAAATAAAAGATGATGGACAAATAAAGCTTCTCTTTTCCATAAGAAAAAAAAGCCATATAATTTATTAAAGGTAGCAAGGGGTAGAAATGAGTATTTTAAAATGAATATATAAAATGGTAAGTAGATCATGTGTTCGACTTGATCGAGTGTTCAACTTGGCAGAGTTAAGGCATATCTGTACACATACAGGGAGAATTCTTCATACTTCTGTACATATTTTTCCCACACTAATGGCAACCACGGGTAAATGGGAAAGCCAAACAAGATAATGCGTTTTCTATTTATTACGTACACAGGGTAGAGAGGGAGGCTCACAAATTCAAGTAACTGCCACTGCAAGGTTCGGTAATGTAAATACATTGCCAACTAAGGTTTTATAAAGTTGTAAATGAAAACTGTAGTTCTCCACACCTTTGCTGTTAATGCCACGAGGATTATCTAGTAATGTATGCCCAATGTGTTAATGTGTCCAAAATTTTAAGAATTTTTGAAAGCATATTTGAAAACATAAATATTATCCAAACTAAATCCAAAACAATTTTCATTGATTAGTATTTTTTTTTCTTTTAAAGCTAGGTGCTCTTCAAACTTCTTAGTACAGAGAGTGAAGTCACGGGCTTAACACACAAGCAAAATCTCATTATAGCAAATGTCAAGGCAACTCAAGTTTTTCTGTTCCTGTGAATTCTAGAATGGTAATTAGACTACAGGAAATATTCCTAGTGTACGGGACTCGGGAGTGTAAAACTGGGAGTAGGGAGGCGGTAAGAGCTCTTTGGCCTAAAAACTGTAAGTGACACAAACACCTTTATCTGACCTTCTTCCCCATGTTGTTAGTCTATGTTTGGTTTCAGTGCACAGTCTGAATGTTTAGGTGGGCTACTTGATGGCAGTAATTGGTATGCCTGCCAGATGTGAGAGTAGCTGAAAGGCAACTGCTGCCTGACAGAGCATAAGGCAAAGAACTAGGTATTGCTAAAGTCCCATCGCTCTGTTTGTTCAGCTCTGTTCTCTCCAGCCTCGTCTAACAGGCAAACAGTGCGTACACAGATACTTTCAGCACCAGGAAAGAAAGTCTAAAAAAATTACTTATTGTACTGTTTATAATAATAGGATCTGAAAAACACTCGTCTCAAAAGTCAACCTCTAGAAAAGAAATACCTTTTGTTTATAAAATACATCCTTTTACAGGCATTCACTATGTTTCATCTTTTTTTAATTTAATGCTAGTAAAAAATGGAACATGTAAAAGAAAATTCTGTGAACGCTTATAACTTCCAAATCAGACATAATGAAAGCTATGGAACTGTGCCTTAAAATAACTGACATGACATATAAAATCATGCACTGTATTAGTTGAGTAGAAAAAAAAATGAGCCTCATAGTGCTATTAAATTAAAAGAAAAAAAACTTTGCATTATGAAAAGAAAAAAAGCTGGCAACATTTGTTAACAGCTTAAATAAAATTTAAATGATCAAGATTAAAACTACAAAAGCTACTGATACATGAAATAAGTTCTCACACAGGTTCAGAAACATACCCGCCTCCTACAGAACCTATGAGGTGATCCTCCCTTAGCAATGAAGTTTATACCAAAAAATAAAATATAAAAAGAGAAAATCATCCCAAAACTTTAACTATTCATTGTTCCATACAACATATTTAATAAAACAAATTTATAGCAATTAAAAGTGATGTATGCACATATTGAACAACCACATTATCTATGTTAATCTGTAGAAATATGGAATCTGGATTTCTTAACCCCAAGGACATTGGCCAGTGATAAAAATCATCTCAGAAAATAAATATATTAATATACTAAAGAATTATTTTTAATATAACATCAATAAAATTTTTTCTAGAAAATTATTTTCTTTTACATATTATAACTTTAATGTAAAATCAGAAATGATTTCATCATTCAATAGATATTTCTAAATAGATTATTTCTAATATAATATTGGAACATAAAACAAAAATATTTATAGAATTATTCCAAATTAAAAGTAATTATTCATAAATGAATTACTCTGATACCTTAAATATATTTTGGATTGAAATTACAGTATTATAGATACATGACCAAAACTAGTTTATAAAAATAAGTTATAAGTACATGGAAGCATGATAATAAAATCATATTAACAGTGTAAGAATAAAGAATGTTGAGTGACTCTTACCCTCTGTTCCAATGCTGACTGAGTCTGTTGTCTTAAAAGAGCTTTAAAGGGCCCCCCTTCTTTTCCAGCACTACCACTTCCCATTCCTACAGAACATCAGTACATAAATAACAACCAAAAAACAACTAGAGAAACAGTTTAATTGCATTCATCTTCATAAATATCATGAGTCAAAATCTGTTAAAAACAATCCAAACATTTAAAGTATTTGTGATGGCAACTAAGCACGTATTTTACTTTTTTTATTGACAAAGTTTTCTTTAGAAGCAAGATGCCAAAGTCCTACTGATCACAGCAAGCTTTGGACTTAATTTGTTCTAAAAATCATTTATAAAATTATATTAATTTTATTATATAATTTTATAAGTTATATAATTTATATGTAAATTTTTATATAATATTCAATTTTTAAAGTTGAATCTTCTAATAAAAAATAATCAATATAACACCAATTATTTATACCATGCTAACAATTTAAGAGTACTAGAAGAAATAAGAGAAAAATTAAATGTTTGTTTAAAAGTAAATATATAGAGAGAAAAAGCACTAATTGGGCTTATATAAAATATTCCAAAATTCTCTAAAGAGCATGAATAATTTCAGGCAATTTTGAAATACAGTCACATCTGTTTTCTGATAATTTCCCATTCCTAAACATAACATTCATGACAAAACAGTATTAATATTCATATCACAGTTTTCAACACTCGTTTGCAAAAATTAACATAAAGAGTTTTTTTAAAAAACCAGAGGCATATAATAGACACCTCACAAATGTACACAGTCATGGATGAAAGAATTACATTTCCCAAGCTCTTAGATGTATTTTTTGAAAGGCTTAATTTTAAATTTCTTTCCCTATCTTAGTTTATTATTTTGGTAATACTAATAGACCAATTATAGTCAAAGAATTATAGAAAGCAGGGGACAGGTGAGAAGCCAGTACTCTACAAACTAGAGTTAATAGTTTAGTCCCACCTTTTAAAACTGAAGATACATGCAGGCAGATTTACGACGATGAGTTAAAAAAGGAACTAATTTACTTTTATATTTTTAGCTGTTCTTGGATAAGGAAACAAAAGTTAGCATGTGTATAGTCCCATTCTGTTCTTTAAAAATAAAAAAGAAATGTATTTTTCTTGTAGCAACCTAAACGTAATTTTTAGAGACTATACAATACTAAACACAGAAATGAAACTAAGATCTTTATATGAAGCATACTGAAAGCCATAAAATAAAACGTAATTTTGTAGAGATAAATGAAATATCAGAAAATAGAGCAGAATAACTTGAAAATTAATGCAACGGACAGAAAAAAATGGACAATGAAACAATATCACCAAAATGAGACTTAAACTGATTCAAACAGAATAATTTACTAATGTAACCATATGGTTTAACAACATGATGGTATAGGTCCAAAATGAATGGAGTTGGTGTGAAGGGAAAGAAAGTAAAGCATCTAAAACAGAAACTCTGATAATGAGAATCTAATAATTATTGGAAATATACAGATCTACGTGTCCTTAGACATATATTTTTTAATACATAAAATTCTTTTAGCAGAATATTCATAATTATCCATCAAGTAATCCTCAATCATGTCCTCATAATAATTCTAACCATTAAACTCTGTCTGCCAATAAGAAAAATAAGAGTACATCCTGTGTAAAATACCCAGTACTTCTATATGGTATGAAATAATTAATTTTTTTCAAAGATGATTTAAAATAAAGGGATTAAAAAGCTGACATAATATGATCCTACCAGAAGCAGCCAGGAACAGCTCTTCACTGAAAGAAACACTTTTCCTCAGAACTGGGCTGACAAGGCTAGAAGGATGAGGGGGAAGGCTAGATTCCGAGAGGAGAAGACAGGACTTTTTAAGATGAAGGGAACCACAAGAGAGAGAGGGGGAGCTGGGACACAGGTAAATCCTAGCCCCCTGTGGGTAAGGTGCTGTGGAGGAAAGTAGCAGAGAAAAGTTGCAGATTCAGAAGATGACCAGAAAATACAGGATAAGGAAAGCAATGATGAAGCAAAACATAACAGTAGAAATGAACTGTAAAATGCATACACAAATCAAGTAAGCATATGAAGTCATCAGCAAGATCATCTATTCAACATAATATAAATAAAAGGCAGAGTCTAAAACTCAACAAAACCTTTACAAACTCTGCACTCATTAAAATTTTTTAAATCACTAACATAGGATTTTATGCCATTCTAATTACTTTTAGCTGACTTTCCTGCCATTTTTTGCTTAAGACTGTGTAAAGCTAAAATGTACCACATTTTTTAAAGCCAGAAATTTGTCTCAAATATAAAAACTTATTCAAAGTGGTAAAAGTAGAGTTCTTCAAATGTTCTTAACTAAAACATACCACTTATGAGTATTTTAATTGAATACCCATTCAAAAAATATCAATACTTGCTACCACATTAAGCAGATAGTCACCATTATTAAGTTTAAATAAATAAAATATTAACTTCTTTCTGTCCATCTTTGAGATGTACATTAATGATTTTTTTTCCTCTAAAATTTTAAATATGCAAATCCTATCACAATACTGTTTATATTTACAAAGATTTGAGTACCTATGAGCCAAAGAAATACCCTCTGGATCACAAAAAACATACATGGCAAAAACCTGACCAAAAAAAGTAAAAACTGGCTTGAGTCAGGTGTCACATCAATATCCTAACATTAGAATTCTAAAATTCCACTCCTACTAGTTGAATACTTGAAAAAAAAAAAGAAAAGAAAAGAAAACCTTGTAAAATGTCAAAAATTAGACTCTACAAAAATATTTAAATCAATATGAAAGCTTTAAAAAACCCATCTGAAGACCCATCAGAAGGTGGGTGATAGCTTTAACTACGAACAGAAAAACAACTTTCTCAGTCTAAGTTTTATTAACTTTATTCTATTCTCTTTTTGGCTCTGCAATTTACCTATAATAAATCAATCATAAACAACTAATCTATCATGAAATACATGCTGAACTATAGCTCTAGGAATTTTAGAACATTCATAATTTTGCCACTTTAAATCTCCATGAGAAATAGGAATGCTCCTCAGGAGTATCTGAAGATTTTTCTGGGACCCATGATAAGGCCAAACAACTAAAAATTGTTAATATCCTATAAATATGCGATTGAGGTTATAGGAAAACAAAATGATTAATTTAGCGACAGCTTATAAATATAGAAAAAAATGAGAATAATACCCCTTTTGTAAGTTAATTTTTAAAAACTAAAAATTTGGAGCTAGAAAATAAAATGCAAAAAAGTTTTCGTTGATAGTACAATTGATTGCCTACTAGAAAGCTAAGGGAAGAGAAGTCTCGCTCAGTTAATTTATTACTTGACAATCTTCTTTAGACTTGGCTTTTCTGGTGAATGAAAAGAAAGAAACAGAAAAACCAAGGAAATACTTTCAAAAATGTGTCTGTAGTATGGCAAAAAAAAGGAAGATAAGAAATACTGAAAAGTGACCTGGAATACACAGATAAACAACCAGTGGACAAAGCCTCAAAAATACTTTTAAGAAAACTTACTCTTCAAATGCTATCCTAGGTCTTTATTGTTTTCATTGTTATGAATTTCAAGGCCAGAACCTCAGTCTTTATTTAAAAACAAAACAAAACAAAAAAACCCACTTCACTACAATTTCAATGGTTCAGTTTTTATGACACAAATATGGTGAAGATGCCATATTCCAAAGCATCCATTACTATCAAATATCACATTAGGTTGTTATTTATAATTATACATGTAAAAATAAAGCAATTATTTTCAAAGAATTAGGTGTTAATAATTATCTTCTTTACATTTGTGACTACATTTATAAAAATAGATATTATGTCTATAGGATTTTTTTAAAGGCCCTTTATTTACTTTGGAAGTAGTGCTGGTTCTTTTCATTGTTTTCATAAAATCTGGGGTCATTTTCTAAATCTCTTGTCTAACACAAAAATAAAGTTATTAAAGATGATAAATTAAAAATAATGCAAATAAACTAGGCAAAATGTTTTCATCAATCTGGCAAGGAAACTCCCAGACAAAAATACTATTTGCAAAAATTGCAAACTATTAACTTTTAAATGTTTTATTTATTTTTTATTTTTCTTAAGAATAATAATTCAATGACTTAAATAAGCTAATTCTATTTTAAGGAGTAAGAAACTAATTTGATTTTTTAAACAGTTTTTATCATAAAACATATTCACAAAAACTCAGAGATTAACAAAATACAAATAGGAGAGGGAAAATTTATGAATTTCATACCCTGGCAAATATGCAAGAATAAGTAAAGCAAAAATGCTATTTTCTTACCTAGAGAGTAAGATTAGCAAAACCAAATATTTTAAATAATAAGCTAATAAACAGATATATGTACTCCAAAATAACCATATCAGTGATAAGATTTTTTTCTTAATAAAATCTTAGAATAAATTCCAAAATAGAAACAATGAATTCAAAAATGCTTATACTGCATGAGGAATTGGATCGCAAGCTACTAGTGTTACTTTCTATTCAAATGCTTTACGATGTTATTCCTCTTAATTTGAGCATGAAATGGAAAATGACTACATGCAAAAATAAATCCTGGCCTTCTTATCTACGCTATGATTAAATCAACAAAATGTCACTCTCTGAACAAGGTAACTTCTGAACTACACAAAATTTTCACATTTTAATTGTAGTAACTGAAAACGATCAGTATTCACATTATCTTTTAACTTAAATGCCAAAAACAGGAAGAAAGGCTTGGATGGAAAGCTAATAAGGAACATAAACAAATTTGGAAAAAAAAGAAAAAAGAGAAAAAGTGAGTGGAAGTGCCTTACCAGTTTTGGGTGTCAAACTCAAATCTGTATCAGAAGAAGAGGACTGTCGACTGTAGGACTTGGAAGGTGAAAAGGAATAAGTTTGGTTTTTCAGAGGGGTTGAGGGTCCTGATGAGTGAGTATTGGGATTGGGATCTTCATTGAAGGGAATCCTGCCAGAAGAAGGTGGAGAAATATTAAGTAATCATGTGCCAAAGGACTTGACGGAGGCAGCATGATCTAAACACCAGGAAAGTATTGGGGCAGGGCCAGCAGTCATTTCTTAAGTGTGGAGCTGGGTGTGAGGCCAAAGACATCCAATTGCTGTTTAACCATTCATCATTCTCCAGATAAGTAATTATCTGCCTTGAAACAGTTAATAAGCCAAGTAAAAAAGCAAAGAAGCATGAAATGGCAGACTAAGGGGGTAAAAAAACATTAAAAGAAGAAATAAACAAAAAGAATAAATACATAAATAAAAATATTTTCAAACAAACAATGCTTTTTTAAGTTACGAAAGAAAAAATGATGACTGCAAATGGTGTGTGTAAATATTCACAATATTTTTTATATTTGCACACACAGATATCTTGAAAAGAAAAACATGTTTCCTTATCCTATAGCATCAAGAGTGCCACAGCTAAAAACACAGCAGAGTGGAAAATGAATATAGGCTACACAGAAACACTGCATTTTATGCAGAAGAGTCGCTTACCTGTTTTCCAACAGCTCTCTTCCACAGAATGAAACAGACCCTACTGTAACAAGTTTTGTATATAAAGAAAATAAGCAAATCAGAAGCTTTGGTAGCTATTTCACTTAGAGTCCAATCATCAATTTTATGTCTAACCAAATGCAGAAATAATGGCAAAAATACATACTGGAGGATTCTCCTAAAAACGCACAGTATACATATACAAGATAGGGTTCTTAGAGGATCTATGGAAGAGACTTTGGAAGCTGGAAGAACACTTTCACTTCCATGTAGTTAGAGCCTCTGCGGCGGCTAAAAACAGGATTTCTTCAGTGCCGCTGGACTACGAGTGAGAAAAGGAGGAAGCAAAGACTTGTGGTACCTGCCTACGCTACCTGCCTGCCTGCCCTCTGCAGCCACTCTGCCCGTGGCCTGCTTCCCCAGCTCTGGAGTCTGAGCAGTCTCGTACCAGTATAGATGAGAGTGGGAACAGACACAGAGAAGTTCTGAGTAAGTCGTGAGCCAGTAGCAGTGTGAATTGGGCTGTTGTGAGTCGAGCGGCATCCATGGCTTGGAGGATGAACCAGCGGAGACCTGAGGGAATTTGTGGTCAAAGTGGAAGAAAAGAAAACAATACATACAAGAGATAGCAAAGTTATGTTAAAATAATTTCAAAGGAGTTTTTAGTTAGGGGAGAAGAATTATTTTTTAATCCCTAGCATGCACAAAACAAGTTGAGATAAAAAAGAAGAGCTAAATATTAATTTGTTAAGAAATAGTTACAAAGAATCAGATTAATAAATTAGGAATGTGAATAAGAAAAATAGCAAGCAGAACTGCCAGTGGAAATAAATAAGAAAAAGATTAAAATTTGGATTTTCAGTTACTTTAAAATGTTTGCTATTATTTTGATCACCACAGAGCTTACTAAACAATATTTCAGGAAGAAAACACACATAAAAATGAAAAGCCAAATATGATGTTCTTATACTACTTTGAAACTGAGATATGAATAACTGCTGATATAATTATATTTTTCTACAAAGGAAGTTTAACTAACAGAACTGTTTCTGTCTAGCATATCAAGACAGAGTTATATAAGAATATGAAAAATGACAGCATAAAGAGAAATGAGCGAATTGAATTAATATAAGTAGATCCAATTATTCCATATTTCAGCACCCCAAGTATATAGCTTAAAACCAGGTTACACTGGGAACAAAACAAAGCAAAGGGACACCGCTTTAAAAAAAAAACATTAGTTAAGCAATATAATGACTTTTGTGTAGCTTTCAAACAGAATAGATTATTAAACTTAAACAGAATTTAAACTACATTCTAAATTGAAATTGTATAAGATATCAACTAATATTCTTCAATAGATCACATCTATGCACATGTAAAGGATACTTAGACCAGATACACAGATACATACATCTATGGCACTTAAAATTTTCACAAAGAAATTTAGCTGAAAGAGCAGTTATAGTGGACGGGGAAAAAAAGGCATATTATATAATTAAGAATCCTAGACTTCATATTAGCAACTATTTCATTGTACAATGCCTTCCCTTATGCACAATGAGGGGAAATGAATTAAGTCACTACACTCTGAAAAACTATCATACTCCCATTTTTTTAGAATTCAAATTAAAAGTAATCGAGAGCCCAACTTTTCCTGGCCTTTTTTCCTTTTCCGCTGCCCAGTGAACATTCCCAATAATCACAATTTATCAAGATCCAAACATGAGTTTTCGTTAACTGACAATAATGGTCTTTTAAAGACCATCTACTTTCTGAAAATATCACTGTTTTTACTATAGAACAAATGTTTCTGCTTTTGTTGCTAATTTAAATTTTTTAAGTGTTTAACTGGTAAAAATCAAAGATCTCATTGGTGAGCAATTTCTACACAAGCAACTGGGTGAGGTTTTATTTTTGTTTTTTCTTTCTCTGTTGAAGTAAGTGGCTAATGGAGTTAAACAGTCTAAGAATCGGTGCCGGACAGAGGAGAAACTATGACTAATGTCTCCTAGAAAGTACTTTTTTTTAAAGTAGAGAATCAATAAACCATATTTAAATGCACTTTCTACCATCAAGATAGTTCAGCTAGGAAACACCAAAGAGCTTTATACTCCGTAATACACTAAATATCTAAAAGGAAAACACAAACTGATGGAGTAGAACACACCATTAATAAAAGTAAAATAAAATGAACATCATTAAATGTTCAAATTATGACATCAAATTAAAATCCAAGTACAATGGAGAGAGCATCACCATGATGTATTCTTTGAGTCCTAATTCTTATCAATCTCCTTGCATGAAAGGTTGCCTTACAAGAATACCCTAGTGGTATTTCTAACATTAAATCTATTCAGGCAGGAACATAATCCAAACTACCTTATCAAATCTCTGTCTAGAATCAACAATGTTAAAATTAAATACCAAAATAATTATAATCAGGTGACTCATAAAACAATTTTAAACTAGCGCCCAAATTGATTCATTAACAAAAATACAAAGAAGCTGGTTGAAATAAGGCAGCCTGAGTTTTTTTTTTTTAAATAACATGACTTATGCAGTAATATGCCATTAGAAAATCTTAATGAAGCCACTTAAATTCTTCATGGTGTGAATAGCTGACAATTTAAGGCAAATGGCTACAACAAAATGAGAAAAAGAAAACTTAGACAAGCTCAGATTTACATTAATGGAGCTCTTCCTGAATGAAGGCGAAATGTATTCCCCTACCATCCATGTATCACTTTAAGGCACCAACAGGTACTGCAGCTTTCTTTCCACTAAGTAATTCAGTGAAAAGAGGAAAACTTCAGACATCACAGTTGCAAAGGCCAGGCCCCTTCAGGCAGTACAGATAAAGCTGGAGGGTGGCAGAAGGAAGAGGGACCCAGCTCTTTACTTACATTTGCTACGGAAAGAGAACAAAAACCTAAATCCCTCAAAAAGTTATACCTGCAATCTGACTTTACCTGTAGCAGAAGGCAGTTCGTATCTTTTTTAAGACAGATTTTAAATGGAAGATAAAGCAAATTCACTCAATAAATCATTTAAAACAATTATTTCACTTATCAATGTATTTCCAAATAAAATTAGGCAATATATGTAATACTGTGCTCCCTCTTGTGACTAAAATTTAACCCAAATAACTAAAGGCCAGAAGAAAGGAACAATTAAACAAAAAGAAAAAGTTGAGATAAAGAATCTCACTTTTACATAGACTGTTTCAAAAAAAAAAATTGTGATTGCTTTCTAGGCAACCTCTCTTGACTACTGCTGAACTGGGAAACATTTTGGGTTTTCTGACTACAGAACTCTGACCTCCTGATGACAAAAGACAGAGGTCAGCACACTATATACAGTACAGGCCAAATCCATCCTGACATCTGTTTCGAAAATAATTAAGTTTTATTGGAACAAAGACACACTCATTTATTTGCACACTATTGACGGCTGCTTTCATGCAACATCTGCAGAGTTGAGTCCTTGCTATTTCCATTCCGGTCATCTACCAAAAAAGTTTGTTGACCCTTGATCTAGAAGAATCTCTAGAGCAATGGTTCTCAATGGAAGTAGTATTGGCATTTAGTATGGAACAAGTCTTTGTTGTACAGAGTTGTCCCTAGCTGTGTGGGACAGTCAGCATTTCTGGTCCCAAATAGAATCATCCCCCTCACCCCAAGCATTACAACAGAAAATATTCATTTCAAGCATTCGTTGTTGATAGCACCACCAAACACCATGTTGAGAATCTCTGCCTTAGGCACAAATGATGACACATTAGCCAAATGGGGCCAACAGAAGTGTTCTGTTGGATCACAAACACTTTTTTTTAAAAATGTAAGAGTTTAAATTCCTTTAGATCAAGATTGGCAAACTCCTTTTTTTTTTTGGTAAACAAACATAAAAACTATATGGCCAGTGCTTGAAATATTAACTATCTGGCCTTTTACAGAAAAAGTCTGCCAACATCTGCTTTATGCAGTCCCCAGTATTCTCCATTATACCCAATTATTTTATTTATATAAACTGCTTGGCCTCTGTAGACACTGGAGTTTGAGACCCCTGCACAGGTCAATCTTTCCTGCTTTCTATCCTATGTTGCTAATAATAGGCATAATTGGATTATCAGATATAGGGTATTAAGCATTCCCCAGACAACAAGTAAAATTCTTCAGAATGCATAAACATTCATTTTGTGCTTTAGCTACACAGTGTCTAAAGATGTGGAACAAGTTTAATTTTATATTACTTAATTTGAATTTCATGACAGTATAAATAAAATATTAGGAATATCTAAATAGTTTTAAGCTCCAAATATTGATAGTCATCTCTGATAAGAAAATTGCTGCAGGAAAAAATGTATGTTGAACAACTCTACTAAAATGTTTCAAACCAAATGAAAATATGTAGACAAAAGATAAAAAGCTCCATAAGAACAATTTATTGATTCATACTTACTCCTTCATTTCTTTGGATGGGGAATTACATGCAGGAAGGAATGCTGCTGGGCTACTTAATTTATCCAGTGTACACGCTGTTCCTATGGCTCGTACCACTAACCCAGATTCGCCTTCCAGATCAAAGCACTGTAAGTACCCGACAACTGCATTTCCTCTCATTTCAAGTACTTTCAAGCCAATCTTCCTCTGCAGTTCACCTACGAAAAAAGGAAGAAAACAGTCAGCCTCTTATCTGCATATTGCATAATACAAAGCTGGACATGGTGGTAATAGGAAAGAGTCCAGGAAATCAGATTATTTAACATATTAAGTGTAACATTATGTTAAACATAAATATAACATTTGTATGTATTTATAAATATCAAATATAATTAATATGTTAATATAAGTATAAATATATTTCTATTTTCTATTTAAATACATAAATTTATTATAAATATAACATTTGTACTTATTAAATATAAATATAACATATTTATTATCTGATATATCTGTGTGAGAGTGTGTATGTATGCACGAGTGTATATATACACTCACACATACGTACATAATAAATACAAACTTTAGATGGAAATAAGTTTTTCAAAGGAAAATAAAGAAAAGTAATGGGGTAAGAGTGGCGGGGGAGTAGGGGTAAAAGGAGGTACAAGTCATCAGAGAAGGACTATGAAAAGGCAACATCTAAACAAAACACCTTAAGAGAGATTACCTAAGCTCTGACTACAAATAAACACTCCAAGGAGGAAAACTAGGACTCAGTTTCCTACCTCCTTGTTCAGGGCATTTTCTACCATGCCACTTCATGAGCACAATTTCCTTTTACTACCTAGTTAAGATGTAACTATAAGCTTCTGATTCAGGTTTCGTCTTGTTATAAGATGGCAATGCACATGTGTTCAGGAGGACGGGGCCAGGGATAGGGAATCAATCAGTTAACAATTCATAGTCTTCATTGTAAAGTTTTAGTAGCATGTCAAAAGGAAGTGAAGAATTTTGGAGGATTAAGTCAATCAGCCATGAAGTTATTATTATTATTTTTTAAATACCTGACATTAGAGAAATGAGTCTCTGTCTGGCCTCATTTGATGCCCTTGGTGTGCGAATTCGATCAATCCATTGATATTCTGGGTCTTCGTTGACCACAAGTTCTTCTACAAATCCATGAATTATTACAGCTCTATAGCACTTTGGAATCGATGTCGCTGTTAAAAAAAATTATCTATTATGCTTCTATTTATCACAAGGCTAAATTTAACTTTTTAAAAATGTACAACTAAGTTCTTACCTTTTGGATACATAGTACAAGAACATCTTTTACTGTGATAACCTCAATGCAATCATAAAAATACTTTCAATCAAACAGTCTTCTACGTTCCATTTTATTCTTAGAAATAATTTTCCTTCATGAGGCCTCTCGCCTTTCTCAAGTAAGCATAGTAGATATAAACTGTATTTTTATAATTTAGAAAACAGCTACAGACCATCTTAAATAGCGTTCAATACGAAGTGTAAAAAAGTCAAAATTAAAGTGAGCTAGCTGATATTATATAAAAAATCAGAAAGCAGATAATGAATACCAAAACACTCTAATTATTGGAAGCCCTTTGAAAAAGTTCTGCACACTACATACTGCAGCCTTAAAAACCAAACCATTACCTTTCTGACATAATCTGAGAAGTCATACAGGCCTGTAGTTTCTAATAATCCATGGTTATAAGGCCAATTGGTTCAGTAGTCACTATACTACTTAACAGACTCATTCAATACATAGAACAACGTCACTGGATTTATTAAAAAGGGGAGAATGTGAGAACATCTATACCAAACTATATTCATGCCTTGAAACTAACTCAACCACACAGGAGTTTTCAACCCTATTAGGCCAGGCTGGCTATGAACTGCCCAGATCTGTTTAATTGTGACCCACATTTCATGGCATCCGCAGGGCTCCATACCTGTAGATGCTTATGTCATTGTGGACAGTACCACAGTGCCGCCTCTAGTGCTCCACTTCTATCTTTCAGCATCCTATACCAGCATAAAATGCCACTGGCTGTTTCTTTTTTTTGACAGTTATTCAAAGCTTAATTATAGTCAGATCTTTTACACATTTGACAAAAGTAATTTGTTTTAACTTTTGAAAGAAATGTAATAGGCAATAAAATATGAACCTTTATAAAGTAAGACAAATACGTGAAAATTATTTTAACCTTTTGTTGACCTACTGGTACAAGAGTAAAACACACATTAGATGAGTAGCTTGCAATCTTCTCTATAAATTAGTGTCCAGTAATTATGCTTTTTAAATAATTCTGCTTTTTAAAGCCATTTGAGACTTCTGCAAGATATACACGTCCATCCACCACAAATGGCTCCACGTCTGTATGGCCTGGTTTTTTTTTTTTTTTTGCTGTACGCGGGCCTCTCACTGTTGTGGCCTCTCCCGTTGCGGAGCACAGGCTCCGGACGCACAGGCTCAGCAGCCATGGCTCACGGGCCCAGCCGCTCCGCGGCATATGGGATCCTCCCAGACCGGGGCACGAACCCGTATCCCCTGCATCGGCAGGCGGACTCTCAACCACTGCGCCACCAGGGAGGCCCTGGCCTGGTTTTGAAGAGCCCATTTGAATTAAGTCTGAATACGCCACACGTGTAGCCTCATCAAATTTGTTTCCCAAATGTAGACATTAATGGCATTTGTTTTCATTGGCTGAGAAAGTGTGACAAGTCCTCTCCCTCTATGTTGTCGCTAACCTCTGACAACCCGCTGACATCAAAGTAGCATAGGCTACTGTTCAGATACAGTGTATCACCTGAGTCATATCACAATGTTTTATATTATGCAGACACATACCTAGTTTAACAATGCAGTGATTTTCTTTCAACATGTGGCCTAAATGAATTGTGGACTCTTTCTGTATAGGTCCGTTTGGGTTTATTCCCTTAATTGTTGGGTTTTGAGTTAGGACTGTAGCAAATGCACAGTTCACCTACAAATGCACACTTCGCATTCCCATATCTAATTTCTCTAAGGATGAATTAATTTGTTGCATTGCAGGAAAAAACATTCCACCTTTACTTTTAATCTTGTTTCCAGTCATTCTTATTTCAGAGCTGTAATCTTATGTAGTGCTTTAACAATCAATTCTCCACCTCAGACCCAATATCACTAAACATAAGGTTTATGTAAATATTGTCTCATTAATATATGGATTCTTCTTTAAAAATTCTGAAAAAGAGGGCCTCCCTGGTGGCGCAGTGGTTGAGAGTCCGCCTGCCGATGCAGGGGATACGGGTTCGTGCCCCGGTCTGGGAGGATCCCATATGCCGCGGAGCGGCTGGGCCCGTGAGCCATGGCCGCTGGGCCTGCGCGTCCGGAGCCTGTGCTCCGCAACGGGAGAGGCCACGGCAGTGAGAGGCCCGCATACCGCAAAAAGAAAAAAAAAAAAAAAAAAAAAAATTCTGAAAAAGATCCAAAAATCTTCACCTGTTACTCTTTCTACTGGAGTTAAGTGACTGTAACCAGCAATGATTAATGTGATTCCTTCTAATCACACTCTTGTGGGCAGAGGCTGGCACAGAGACTAGAGAAGCGGGGATGTGGGGAACAGCCAGAGGCAGCCTCCCTGTGGGCCACAGTATCACTGTCATGATGACCGCATGCACACACATGCCCCACTGGATTTTTCTAAAACAACTTTCTATGAACTTGTGAAAAATTAGATATCATTTACTTTAAAATCAGATAAACAGTTCCCAGAGCTACAGTAATTACTTCTGAAAAATTCACAATTTTCTCTTTGGCATTAAGACCAAAGTATAATAGGTTTTCCATTAGACTTCTGAAACATTAATTTGATTTCTCATATTTAACAATTATTAAATTTCCTATCAAATGAGTAATAAAATATATTTACTTACTGCAAAAGAATTTGACTCCACATGACGACTGCCTAAATCGATTTAAATCATTGAAGAGGTCTACTTTGACAACTACATTGATTTCCCCACGGATACCTAAAATTTCAAAAGGAAAAACAAGTTTCTACCTTAAGAAAATAAAGTATAATTAAATAATCAGGCAAATAATTAATGATTTAAAAATAACGTATCAATCATAACAGCAATGCTAACTTTGTTTCCTAATTATTTTCATTCTACAGATGCTCTATAATTTATTTAAGTAAATCCTGTTCTCCAATTTATTTTACCATTTTAAACATCAATAAATAATATAGAATGTGAATAATGTCACAATACACATAAATCTCATCAAACATCTTATCTTCTTATAATAAACTACTATCAATGGAATTGTCAGGTCAAAAATGTAAAATAGACAGAAAAATGCAAGACTGTAGGCAGAAGCATCTGCCAGTTCCTTATGCCCATAATGGTCCATCTGCCATTTTAAAGAGATGACATATTTTTAGGCCAGTGGTTCTCAGACTTTTTGATTGCAGGACCCCTCTACAATCTCAAAAATTATTGAAGATCTCAAAGAATCTTTGTCTATGTGGGTCAAAACCTTCAATATTTACCATACTATAAATTTAAATTGAGAATTTAGACAAATATTTACTTATTACTTCATTTAAAGTAGCAGTAAATCAATTTATGTCGAAATAAACACTTTTTATAAAAATAACTATTTTGAAAAACAAAATAAATTTTAGTGATAAGAGTGGCATTACATTACATTTTTGCCAATCTCTATAGTGTGTAGCTTAATGAAATAGTTAGATTCTAATTTCTGCTCTACATTCAATGTGTGGTAACATCATACATCATAAAACCTCTGAAAACTCCAGTCAACTTGTAAGAAAGTGAGACTAAAAATGGCAAATGTCATGTAAGTATTATCCTGAAAACAGTTCTCATCTCACTTCACAGAGCCTGTGAAAGTATCTCATGGACCCACAGATGTCCCCAGACCACACTTTGAGAACTTTGCTTTAGGCAACAAAAAGCCTTTGAAGAATTTTTTTTCCTTTCAAGAATTTTTAAGCAGAAAAGTTTCAAGATTATTCATTTTAAAATGTGTTTTAGAAAGAGTAGCAATATTAGATGATTTTCAAATGATGCATTTGCTTACTATATTGTACAAATTTAGCAGGCATTATTTCAAATTATGGTCAGAAAAGTTACAATTCTACCAACAATACAGACTACCACATGTCTATTAAAAGAGAAGACATCTTTTGAAGACACGTATTTTAAAAATACCAGGCACAGCACAAAAGTCTTTAAGGATAAATTAAAAGACTGTGACTTATTTTCTTAAAATGAACGGCTTACCATGAATGGTATCATAAATTGGAAACCATCCTGAGATGACTGTTGCAGCCTCACTGTAGAGTAAAGGATCAATGTCAATGTACACTTTACCAATGGCATCATTTGCGCTATATGTATCATGATCAAGAACTGTGATCTGGAGAGGTTCATCTTGTAAATCTTCATCATCCACCTAAAAAAGTATATCTTAAAAATTAAATCTTATAATTTAAAAATCTTCATTACCATAAATGTATACACATACCAAATGTAAAAGATTACTTATTTCCAGGAAAAGAAATCTTATAGATTTATCTCTAAGCAAAGGTAGAGAGATTAGTCATTAGGGAAATACAAATCAAAACCAATCAGATAACACCTCACATCTACATTCTTTGTATTAAACTGGTCATCAAGTCTGGTGAAGTCAACCTCCGAAACCTAAATACCTTCTTCAGGTGGTTTAAATATGAGACAGTTCAAAGTAAAAGAATGCAGATGGTGGTCCTTAGCCATAGGAAATCAAACTCACTTCATTCATAATAAAAATGCACATTAAAATTATACTGTGAATACCACTTCAGACCTACTAGGATGGCTTACATTTAAAAAATAAATAAAATAAAATAACAAGTATTGACAAGGATATGGAAAAACCAAAACTCTCACACATGCTGGTAGGAATGTAAGATGGTGCAACCACTGTGGAAAAGTTTGGCAGGTCCTTAAAAAGCTTAACACAGAAATTACCATGTGACTCAGCCATTCCACTTCTAGGTATAGACCCAAAAGAACTGAAAACAGGGAATCAAACAGATACCGGTACACCAATGTTCACTGCAGCATTATTCACCATAGCCAAAAGGCAGAAACAAACCCAAGTGTGCATCAACAGATAGAGGATAAACAAAATAGGGTATATTCATACAATGGACTATTATTCGGCCATAAAAAGGAATGAAATTCTGATACATGCTACACAACATGGATGAACCTTGAAAACATTATGCTAAGTGAAAGACGCCATACACAAGAGGACAAATACTTATGAGTCTACTTATATGAAATGCTTATATAGGCAAATTCAGAGTCAGAAAGTAGATTAGAGGTTACGAGGGGCTGGAGAGAGGAGGGCATGGGGAGCCGTTGCTGAATGAGTATTTTCTCTTTGGAGTGATGAAAAAATTTTGGAAATAGTGGTGATGGTTGCACAACATTGTATGTATGTGAATGCAATTAATGTTACTGTATTGTACACTTAAAAATGGCTAAAATAGCAATATTTATGATATGTATTTTTATCACATAAAATTCAAAAAGATGTTTAATCTGTACATTATTCTTAAGTGATTTTTGGTATATGCTAAAATCCAGAGAAAATTACTATATAATAATATAATACCTTTTTAATCTGGGTTCTCCTATTCATATACGATATTTTCTGAACTGTAACATAATTTTTTGAAAACTCAATATTCTTAGGAAATATTTTTATGGTGTAGGAAAACTACTATACCTGAAATAAAATGTAGTCCAATCATTCCTGGGAAAAAAGGGTCACCTCAAAAATACACACGCAAAAATGCTGACATTTAAAAACTTACCTCAAATTTAAACCATTCTGAGTTCCACTGAGGGTTGAGTGACTTGAGATACACATCTGTTTTAAAGGTGGTATTACCAAATTTTACCTAAAAACAAGTAAGAACAGTTCAAATAAAAATATAAAAAATGTGAATAAAATTAAAATTTAACATCAGCTAAACAATAGGAGGATTAACCATGAAGGGGATAAAAGACAACTATCCCCTGAGACAAAAGGCAAGAAAGTATGGACGGGTCCAGGCAAGTTTATAAACTACACCTGGAACAAGGGATCACCCACTGTTCTGCTTCACTGGCTCTACAGGGAAATTAAAATCAGATCATTATGTGGAGAAAGTAATCACATGGCCTTCACTAAACAGGAGCTCAGACAAAAGGGGAAAGTCTTAAGGGTGGAGGACCAGCAAAATATAATCAGAAGGTAGAAAGGACAGCTGACTCTTACCATCTCATCGAGGGAATCCAGAACTACAGCCCATTTTTATAAGAACTTAGTAACATATCCTCATATTTTCTCATTTCCTCAGTATTTGTTACTTTTTAAATCCTTACCTGTGCATACACAGTGATCAGCAATAAACTATGGTCATTAAGGGTTTTATGTTTCTATCTTCAGGGACAATAAAAGGGGTTGGAATGGGGAGACTACCCTGTTTCATAGCCAGTCTTGGCAGACACTAAATCAAAATGCAGAAGTAAATAAGAAGAAAAGGAAGAAGGCAGAAAGGAGGCTAAATCCCTGGGACTTGCTTCTAAGAAAGGATGGAGATTGTGAAACCTCAGGCTGGACTTGAGAAGCGGTCAGGAAGCTTAAGAGCAAAACAGTTAAGAAACTACTTCCTAGATTGTCTCACCTTTCCTAAATTTGATCTCTCTAAGCTCTTCCCTAATTCTATCAGTTATCACCATTAAGTATCTTTTCTAACCTCAAAATTCATTAAAGGTTTATCCCAGTAAAGAGTTTTGCATGTTGTAGATACTTAGGAAGTGCTGGTTCAATCAGATAATCTATGAAATCTCCTTTCCTTCTTGACCTACAACCCTACTATTGGTATTATAATACTTGTAGATATTAATGTTTAATCAGTCCAGAAAATGTTCTAAAAGCAAAATACCCAAACCTATAGTTATTATCTTCTGTACATTTTTCTAGTTATTTTATCATGCAATTTGAATTATCAAGGAATGATACAAACCATTTGGTACCTAGGCAGTTTGGTCAGAGGGTTGAAAAGGTTTAAGAAATTACATAAAAATAATGAGTTCCTGGATGGTAAGGAATATGATAAAGTCAAAGATAAATAAGAAAGTGAGAAAAAGGATTTGCCAAATATGTCACAAACAGCTAATTTCTTCAATTTCTAACAAGTTCCTACAAAGCAATAAGAAAAAGATCAACAAACCAACCAAAAAAAGGAAATTCAAAGAAATAGAAATATAGATGTCTTTTAAGTATATCAAGAGCGGAAAACCTCATTCAGACTAAGAGAAATCAAACTAAAACCAACATTTTTACTACTCAGGTTGGCAAAGATCAAAAAGTTTGAGAACACACTGTGAATGAGGCACTCTCATACTCTGTTGCTGTGAATGCAAATTACAACAATCTTCACAAAGTGCAGTCTGACAACACTTATCAAAATTTTAAATGCCTATACCCTTTAAATTCATACACAGGTGCACAATGACATATATAAGCAGCATTATAGTAGCAAAAGATTGGAAATAACCTAGAAGTCCATCAGTCAGGAACTGGTTAAATTAAGTATGGGAAAGCCACACAATGAAGTGCTATACAGAAGATCGAAGCAGTTCTCCGTGCACTAGTATGGAACAATGTCCAAGATACATACATCCCTCTACTGCAGAGCAGTGTGTATGGCATTCTTTTTTTTTTTTTTTTTTTTTTTTTTTTTTTTTTTTTGCTGTACACGGGCCTCTCACTGCTGTGGCCTCTCCCGCTGCAGAGCACAGGCTCCGGACGCACAGGCTCCGCGGCCATGGCTCGCGGGCCCAGCCGCTCCCTGGCATGTGGGATCCTCTGGGATCGGGGCACGAACCCGCGTCCCCTGCATCGGCAGGCGGACTCCCAACCCCTGCACCACCAGGGAAGCCCCACAGCATTCTTTGTAGAGGAAAAAAAATGACAAAATGTTATAAGGCATATGATATATGCCTATATATGCACAGATTATTTCTGGAAGGATATACAACAAATGTTAACAGCGGCCACTAAACGAAACAAGACAGATCGGTTAAAGGAAAGGCGATGAGAGGCTGACTCATTCTGTACCTTTTGAATTTTGAGCCATGCACATATATTACCTATTTTTTAAATGGATTATTTAAAATTCAAAAACATCAAAAATTAAAATAAAATTCAAATGGCAAAAACTGTTTTGATTCAGTTATAAAATTCTGGATTCACTGCCGAGAATTTATCCTGAAATACTTTCACATATGGCCCCTTCCCAAAAGATATACAAAAACCTAGTGACAACAAGAAAATGACTAAATAAATCACATGCTCCCTACTAAAGAATGGAGTTGATTACATGTACTGTCAGGGGACGATGTCAGTGGCATAATAACTGAAAAAACCAAGTAGTAGAATATAAAAAGTACGATTACATTTGTTTTTAAAAATATGTAAAAGTTTTTGTTTTTGTTTTTGTTTTTAAAGCAGGGGAGAAGGAGTACATGAATACATGCCAAAGAAGTGACAGCAATTATCTCTGAAGAAGGGACTGATAAGGGTGTAGACAACACAGCACAGTGTTGTAAGTAAGAAGTAAGGGGCTTTCAAGTTTTACCTGAGTATTTGAATCTTTTCTAACAGGAGCTATTCATGTACGGTCATCCCTCAGTACCCACGGGTATTGGTTCCAGGACTCCTCCCACCCATCCCCCCTCCCCACAGATATCCAAATCTGTGGACGCTCAAGTTTCTCATATAAAATGGCACAGTACCTGCACATAACCTATGCACAACCTCCCATACACTTTAAATCATCTCTTTAGTACCTAACACAATGTAAATGCTATGTAAATAGTTGTAAATACCATGTGAATACTATGTAAATAGCGAACACACACAACAAAGTCCAGTTTTGCTTTCTGGAACTTTCTGGAATTTTTCTCCAAATATTTCCTACCTGCAGTTGGTTGAATCCGAGGAAGTGGAACCCAGGGATAGGAAGGGCCAACTGTATTACCTGCATAATTTTTTTTTTTTACTTTTAAATCACAAATGTTAAATGAAACAAGGAAAAAGAAACCTGGGAAGAAATCTGCTCATTTACTTATCTAGTTTTCATTACATTTTAATATTCAAAATATCAAAGAAATACTTATTGTTTAATTTACCTAAAAACTGCTTTATTTGAAGTAAAATGTCATTAGGAGTCATAAAAGCATTCAAAACCATTCAAAAGCCAAATGTACTTAAGGAGTTTGGCTCAACTGCCAAAAACAGAATATCATTTCTTAAGCTATGATTTCAGAGCCCTCTTCAGTTTTGTCCCATTATAATGTAGTGCTATACTGTGACTTTTTTTTCTTTCTTTTGGTCAACTGTCCATTCTAGATATAGTAAAAATCTGATAGTCCCCACACTATACTAAACAAACAAGCAAAAGACAAGATTTTAGAAGAAGAAAAAGGCTAGAGTGTATATTTTGCCAACATTGTGGTGATTCCCCTTCTACTAAAGAAGAATCAGAGTTCATTTGGCCTTATTTAATTCGAAGGAGATTTTATTACTCAGCAATTAAATGAATGCCTTACAATTTAGTTAAAGAACATCAGGGATTTTAACAAGATTCCCTAGTAAGGTAAACGCATTCTCTTTCCCCACTCATTAGCTAAATTACCTTGAGAAAGTTATTTAACCTGTTATTTAAAGCTGCTTCCTCCCCTGAACAGGGGAGTTGCTGTGAGCATTAAACAGGATAATGTACGTAGAGACTTAGCAAAATGTCTGGTAGAAAATGCTCATTAAATATTAATTTCTTTTCCTCTCCCTGTTCCCTCAAAGGCTCCTGGATAAACACAAAATGATAATGTAGTTTAGCGGAACAGTTTGTAACATGCACATTAATATTGGGATATATTTTGATTAATACTCCCCTTGTACAGAATCCCATCCTGTTCATCCTGGAGATTCCCACAATAATCATCCTTAAGTACTACCTGGTCTTCACTGGCTTCCTAAACTCCTCACATCATATATAGTAGAAATTCCCTCAACCCCAATGCAATCAGGACCAATATCTGATTAGTCAATCAAATAATCTGGTTAGATCAGATAATCATTAAAAATGATACAAACAGTAAAAATTTTCAAATAAAACATATAAATAAATATTCATTCCTCTATCTTTTATCGTAAGACTGAAGCCTCTTCTTTGAGTAAGGGTCCACTGTTGACAGTTCTGTGTCATCTTTTCTGCATAAACCAAAACATATCATCTGTGTTTGCCACTCTCTCATAACATATCATCTGTGTTTGCCAGTCTGGGTTTCTTTAAAATGTGGTAAAACTTAAAATCACTGGTAAAATAACTATGGATAGAGAATCCTAGATTTTTTACAATCTTCATCTAATTCAAGAGCAATTTTTAGCAACTGTATCCATAATGCTTTACACAGCATTATCAACTTCATTATCCCACTTATTTCACTGATTTGTATAAGATTTAAATAAATAACAATAACAAAGAGTGTTGGCATAAATAGGTTAGGGAATAAAGGCAACTGCCTCTTGGTAAAGCATATCAGCCAACTGATGGGAGAAGCAGGCACACTGGAGTATAATCTAACGGTATGGGGTATTCAAGAATGTGTTTATGGCAGAAATGCAGAGCGCTGGGCACTGTAATGAGGCAGTTAATAGAAACTGGTTAAGAGAGCATCTGCTGTATAGACTTCTCCCCAGCGTTTTCAGACCACTTAGTAATCCGCATCCTCTCTACCCAGCCAAATTTTATTTCCCACTTCTATTCAACAAGAATCCTCCCTTCAATTACATGTGCTATATTCCCTCCTTCTGCTTTTAACGTTTATCCCCTTCATCCAAAAAATGCCCCCTTTTCCTCTCTGCCTATGGAAATGGCACCATCTTTCAAGCCCAGCACAAAGATTTCTCATCACCAGCTCGGGCTTCATTATGTCCCTTTCCTATGAGCTTATACAGTACTTAGAGTCCATAGCACAAAATTTATCCCTTTATTATATTGTAATCCTTACTTATCCCCTTTTTCCTGCGTTAATCTTTCCCTTTCTGCTGGGTTATTCCTATTAGCATACAAATATGTTCTAATATCTTCCACCTTGTTTTTTTTTAAGTACTAAAAACTGCATACTCCCCCCGAATATCACACTATTTCTCCTCTCCCTTCACAGCCATATTTCCTGTAACAATTGCTTATTCACGCCTCTCCTACTTCCTTACTCCCGTGTACTTTTTTTTTTTTTTGCGGTACGCAGGCCTCTCACTGTTGTGGCCTCTCCCATTGCGGAGCACAGGCTCCGGACGCGCAGGCTCAGCGGTCATGGCTCACGGGCCCAGCCGCTCCACGGCATGTGGGATCTTCCCGGACCGGGGCACGAACCGGTGTCCCCTGCATCGGCAGGCGGACTCTCAACCACTGCGACACCAGGGAAGCCCTCCCGTGTACTTTAACCCTCTAAATCACTACAGTATGGGCTTCCGTCCTTGTCACTCCTCAAGCCAGGACCCTTAACATCCTTATGTTGTCCAATCCAGTGATTTCTGTCCCCTTACTTGACCTCTCAGTGCCATTTGACAGTTGAGGATTTCCTCTTTCTAGAAACTTCCTCTCTTGCCTTCTGAGACATTACTTTCTGGATTTTTCTCCCACCCACTGGCTAACAATCTCAGTGTCCTTCCCCTAGTCCTCCACCTCTAATAAATTCTTAATGTCATGTTCATTCAAGGATCCATCCATCTTCTCGCTCCCTCTTCTCTCCCCTAAGTCAATGGTTTGCAAAAGGGACAGAACCAACTTCTAAAGAAACTTTACAAATTTAGGGACGAATAATTTCTAAATTTCAAAAATTTCGTTTTTGGGATGAATAATAATAGTATTTAGTAAGGAAGACCAGAGATGCTAGGTGTCCTGCAATTCAAGAGACAGTCCCCAACAATGAAGACTTGTCTCACGTCATGACTTTCAAATATCCACACCAGATAGCCACATGGGCGAAAAACCCACCTAGACCCTAACTCAGGTTTATAGATAGAATATTATGATGGGTTTTAATACACATTAACTGTCAAGAAATGCAACCACTGTGAAAATTAATGGACAACTCTTTTTTTCCCATGAGTTGACTGTAGTGTATTTTGGGAAATCAGATAACCAATGGCAGTGAAGGCCCATCCGAGATGCCAAAACTACACACCTGTCTCACTCTGTGAGAGGAGCAGTCATGTTCACGTGATTTTACATGGAGGTGAGGTACTTCCTATCCTGAATTCTGCTTTATTTTCTCCACATGGGGAGCTTCTCACCATCTAGCATATTTTATCTCTTACTTAACTATTTTTTTGATTAACTCCTTCCTCCCACTAGAACCTAAGTTCCGTGACTACAGAAACTTTCATTTTGCTCACTGCTCTATCCCCAGCATGCTGTACAACAGCCAGTATAGTACCCGATATAAACAAAGGCTCAGTAAATATCATGGGCACAACCTGATTACTTCATGTCTTCTGTGGTCATTAACAAGCACTTCCATATTGAAACACATTAAAAAATACTTTTATTTCTCTATCATATTACAGTTAGAGCATTATATTGATATTTTTAAACTGTGGGCATAGATAGGTTATATTAGCTATAGATATCTTACCAAGATAGTAAAGGGAAGATTTTAAAATACCTGCTATATAAAGGCAGGACCGGGTCTCACAGAGTTGAGAAGCACTGGCCTGTGTGAGCTTATTTTTAACTCATACCTCTCTTCGAAACACCATACTCACAAATCCAACTTTCTCCTTGACAACTCCAATTAAAGGAACCAAAGACATCTCAAATTTAACATGCCCAAATGGAAGCTGATTCTCAACCCACTCAATTTATCTCAACCCTATGGAGAGTGAGAAAATTGCCCTAGTGACTCCAGAAAGCTAGGAATCACCTTTCAGTCTCCCTTTCCCTGATCCCTACTCCAGTCTACCAACAAATCCTCTACTGTCTATCTTCAAAGCATATCTGGAATCCATCCACTTCTACTAGCAAAACCATCACCTTGACCCTCACTGCCTCTTTTTTGAACTATAATGGAATCTCCTAACTAGTTGCCTGCTTCAGCTCTTTCCCCTCTGCAGTCCATTCTCCAAACAGCAACAAGAGTGCTCATCTCAACAAGTGCTTCCCTCTGAACTGAGAATAAAATCCAACCTTCAGTCATGGCCTCTAGGATCCTGCACAACTGGCTCCCTGATTAACTCTCCAACGTTACCTTACAGCACTCTCCCCTTCACTTACTACATGCCAGCACACACATCTTCCTTCACTTCCTAAAACAAAGCAAAGCCTCAGGATCTTCCCTCTGCTGAGACTCTCCTATCCTCCAGCCCCTCCCTTACACAGACACACACACACACACACACACACAGACACAAAACACACCCTGAGCAGCTAGCTCCTTCTCATCCACAGGTCTCCGCCTAACTGGCACTTCCTCGGAGGCCTCCCCTGATAATTCAACCTAAAGTTCCTGAGATTCTCTATCATTTTCTTTCATGGCACTCATCACAACTTGTAATTATAAATGTACTCTTGGGACTTTCCTGGTGGCGCAGTGGTTAAGAATCCACCTGCCAATGCAGGGGAAACGGGTTCGATCCCTGGTCCAGGAAGATCCCAGGTGCTGCGGAGCAACTAAGTCCGTGCACCACAACTGCTGAGCCTGCGCTCTATAGAGCCCAGGAGCCACAGCTACTGATAGTGAAGCCCGCGCTCCCTAGAGCCCGTGCTCCGCAACAAGAGAAGCCACTGCAATGAGAAGCCCACGCACCACGATGAAGAATAGCCCCCGCTCGCCACAACTAGAGAAAGCCCACGCGCAGCAACGAAGACCCAATGCAGCCAATAAATAAAAAATATAAATATAAATAAATAAATGTACTCTTTCTTTACTTTTTAATGTCTGGCTCACCCACCAAAATAGAAACTCCATAAAAACAGGAACCAAGTCTATTTTGTTCACCAGCACATACGCATCAGCTAGATCGGTGACTAGCATGGGGCCTGGCAAAGAGCAGACACTCAGTAACTATTTGTTGAAAGAAGGAATTAATGAGTCACCCTTTAATCCAACCCCTCCCTCACCAGCAAAAGCCATTTGTTACCAAGGCCTGAGAATTTTACCTAAGAAACGTCCCTCAAATCTTTCCCCTTTAATCCATTCCCATTGCCATTCTAAATGTGCACATATTATCTGGGTAATTTTACCACCTTCTTAACTCAACTCCTTGCCTCATCTCTCATCTATCCAGTCCATCGATAACATCACCATTCAAGTCATCGTACAAAGAAACAACCTAATCTAAACATGATCTTACTCCTTTTCTGCTTGAAGAACTTCCCCCGTTTACCCTCTATTTACAAAAAACACATAAAAGGGCGCTGGCGCCAACCTACCTTCCCAGCCTTATCCGTCACAACCTCCACTACGCACACATCCGCTTTGACTCCAGACACATCCCAAACTAAGATGGTTTCCTAACACACCATGTATGCCACTCTGTGCCTCTGATGTTCCCTCTGCCTGGTAAAATCCTGGGTACCCTACAAGGCCCAGTTCAAATGTCACTTTTTTTAGGAAACCTCCCTAAACCTTCAGAGACAGAATTAAGTTTCCACAGTCTACAGAAACACTCATCATCTTGTCTGGAGAGTCAGTATTTGCACCGTGGATTAACAAACCACTAGGCTTTGGAAATTTACAAGGTTAAGGCATCTTAGGCAAATTATTTACTGTTCCTAGGCTTTTTTTTAAGTTATAAAATATTTTTAATTGTAAAAACAGTCAATAGAGGTTGACGATGCAAATGTTATCTCAGAACATTTTCCCTTGTTTCCTGAATTTGCTAGGTTCTTATGTACCAGCAAGTCCCCATAGCAGTTCTCAGGTTTCATGGTTCCTTTCAGATATGTTTTAATTGATTACAAGTATATATTGCTTGGAAACAAAAATCCATGTGATATTAAAACAAATAAACAAAAAACCTGTGTCTTTCAGGTACTTCAATTACAATATGGGAAAATAATACAATAGCAGGACTGTTATAAGGACTAAGAATTGAAAAAAACTTAGCACAGACCTGGCAATAATGAGACTCAATACGTATTAGCTATTATTAACCTAAACTGTGTGGGTCAGTCTCTGAGATACCGGAAAGCAAAGACGAGGCTTTGGCAATCTGTGTATCCCCATGACCTATCACCTGGCCCAAGAACACACCCAGTAACTGTTCCTCACATAAAAATGAAGTTGAGCTTGAGAATTGCAATGGCAATGTCTGATTAGGTCAGAGAATCTTTAACGAACATCCACAATATTGTATATTGATATGGAATCAGGCTGTATATTATCATGCATCTATCAACTCTAAACATTAACAGCCCAAATGATTATCGTTCTAATGCTCTGGCTCATCGTGACAATTTTTATTACAATCTTACTTGGCTTCTTTCTCTGGATTATTACTTTCCGGGGCCTGTGCTAATTAGCATGAGTTTTAAACTAATCATTAGATTTAAAAAGCAATTTTGCAATTTAAATCCATGGCACTTAATTGGCTTCCTACCACAAGGCACTAAATTACCCTGAAACAGCTCCTCAGACCTACCAGTCTATACGAGAGAAGAAAAGTGTTACACTTGTGTTTTAGAACTTACACTGATGATTCAGAAAATCCTATGTTAAAGACTAGATCGCCTTGCAGCTCCCCCAGTGCCCATAACGGACCGTATCTACATTCTTAAACATCATCTCCATCACTCTAGCATTAAAAGCTAGCTACCCTCCCCCCCGCCAAAGAAAGGTGTGTGTCAAAGAAAGGTGTGTGTGTGTGTGTGTGTGTGTGTGTGTTTCAGTGGCCGCGTGATCACTCCTTGGGATGTCCTGACTGGCAGGTGGCCTGTTAGGAGTCCTGACATCAGGGTCACCCTGCAGGCAGAGCAGTAACAGCCTCCCTGCGCGGCACAGCGCGCCGCGGACGCCTGCGAGCAGGGCTCCTATCACATGGGCTGCAGTCTCGGCAGTCAGCCCTCCAGGGAGGGCTGGACAAGCACGGCACCCAGCAGGGCGGTCGACAGGGGAATAGGCTGAGAGGCTGCGGGCGAGGTGACTAAGATCCTTCACAGGGCTCGGCGCTCCCTGTGTTTGGAGGGGCAGGACCTTGCACCAACCTCCACGAAGGCATCAGTCAGGTCACTAGCTCGGTCCATCACCGGCAAATGGCGCCCGGCCACGATTTTCACCTTCAGCTTCCCAGGCATCGTCTCGGCTTCGGCCTCTCCTTGGACTCCTGCAGAAATAAACAAGCGAGTCTGCGCCGAGAGCCCAGCGGGGCGGGGGAGGGACTGGGGCGCGCGGGGTAACTGACAGCGGAGGGTGCGCGGGGACGTGCCGCGCCGCCGGCCGCCACTTACTCTCGGAAGAAAAAGGAAGCCGTCCTGCGCGGGAACTGAGGCCTCATTCCGGAGAGGCAGCCGGAGGAGCGGCCCCGGTGGAGGCTTCTGCCCCGGCTCCACAGCGCTGGCAAGAGAAGAAGAAGCTAGTCAACATCCCATTGACCCGCAGCCGCCCCTACGAGTGTTTCTCCTCCCCCCAAAATGGCGGCTCCCAGGGCGGGGAGGAGGCATCGATCGCTCGGCGCTCGGCCCACTTCTCCCGGGAAGCACTAAATCCGCGGTGAGCAGATGAAGGAGGCGGGACGGACTTCGAGGAAGCTGGTAGGCAGGGAAACGGGTCGAGCCCCGCATCATCCACCGAGTCTGGGGCTGTAGGTTGGCACCCTGCTGCTTCCCAGGAAGAAAACCGGCCCACCCTCTAGGAACGAACCGCAGCTGCGGCTCGGTAACTTCTGCAATGCATTTCCAAAAGGCTGGGACAGAAGGAGCAGCAGCGGAGGCTACTAGAGGAGCGATTTCAGTCTGCCTTTAACGACCCACTAGTAGTTCGTGAAATCAGCTTAACCGGTTTCCACCTGGAAAGGGTACAGTTTTTCTTATATCTGAAACAGAGTGAAAAATTTCAGGAACCTCTCGGATAGTCGAGTAAGTATTCTGCAGTAACACTCTTTATTCAGTCATATACACGTGTACTGGGTGACAGATGTTAAGGTAGATCTTGGGGGAAAAACAAAAACAAAAGATTTCGAAATCCAAAGCCACTGCTTGAAAGAAATTGCCCTGCACTCTTAGATCATCTCAGTGTGGTTATTAAACATCTGCAAACCTAAAGATAAGACCTACAATGCTGGCAGTAGTTCAGGACCTCCTACCATAGGAAATTGTGTTCGACTAATTGGACGAAATAAGCTTGATTAAACATCTTGAAGAATCGACCCAATTGTGTATATAGATAGATAGATAGATAGATACATGCTAAAATGAGGCTTAATTTATAAGCTCAGACCATCAGGAAAAAATTAGGGAAGTTGAAACACACACACGCAAGAGGTAACACAAATCACTCCATACCACGCATCAAAAATAGCAATAACAATACATGCCATATCAAATACTAAAATCAGCATTAACCATTCCAGTAAAAAGATTATACCACTGGATTCGTCAGGAGTGGAAAATTCCCAAATGAAGATATCAGGATGATACTTTCAACTTTAAAAATACTCAAAAATAAAGGCATCCAAATTGGAAGGAAAGAAGTAAAACTGTCACTATTTACAGATGACATAATACCGTATAAAGAAAGACTCCACGGAACAATAGTTAGAACTAATAAATGAATTCACTATAGTTGCAGGATACAAAATCAATGTATAGAAACCTGTTGCTTTCTTTAAACTAATAACCAACTATCAGAGGAGAAATTAAGAAAACAATCCCATTTATAATTGTATCAAAAAGAATAAAATACCTAGGAATAAATTAATACAAGGTGAAAGACTTGTATACCGAAAACTATAAGACATTGGTGAAAGAAATAAGACACAAAATATTGAAAAATATTCCATGCTCCTGGATTGGAAGAATTAATATTGTTGAAATATCCATATTACCCAAAGCATTCTACAGATTCAATGTAATCCCTATCGAAAATTACAATGCCATTTTTCAAGGACTAGAACAAACAATACTAAAATTTGTATGAAACCTCAAAAGACCACAAATGGCCAAAGCAATCCTGAGAAAGAACAAAACTGGAGGTATCACAGTCCATGATTTCAAACTATACTGCAAAGCTATAGTATCAAAACAGTATGATATTGTCATAAAAATAGGCACACAGGTAAGTGGAACAGAATAGGGAGCCCAGAAATAGACCCACAAATATATGGTCAATTAACTAACAACAAGGGAGCCAAGAATATACAGTGGGAAACTGGATAGCTACATCAAAAGAATGAAACTAGACTACTATCTTATACCATAGGCAAAAATTAACTCAAAATGGATTAAAGACTTGAATGTAAGACCTGAAACCATAAAACTCCTAGAAGAAAACATAGGCAGTAAGATCCTTGACATTGGTCTTGGCACTGAAATTTTGGACTGACTCCGAAAGCAAAGGTAGCCAAAGCAAAAATAAGTGGGACTACATCAAACTTAAAAGCTTCTGCATAGCAAAGGAAACCATCAACAAAATTAAAAGACAACTTACTGAATGGGAATACAAATCATATATCTGATAAGGGGTTCATACCCAAAATGTATAAGAATTCAAACAACTCAATAGCAAAAAATCAAACAATCTGATTTTAAAATGGGCTGAGGACCTAAATAGACATTTTTCTAGAGAAGAGATACAGATGGCCAACAGGCACATGAAAAGATGTTCAGCATCACTAATTATCATGGAAATGCAAATCAAAACTGCAATGAGACAGCAACTCACACCCATTAGGATGACTACTATCAAAAAGACAAAATTTAACAAATGTTGGAAAGGATGTGGAGAAAAGAGAACACTTGTACATTGTTGGTGGGAGTGTAAACTGGTGCAGCCACTATGGAAAACATTATGGAGGTTTCTCAAAAAATTAAAAATAAAACTACTATATGGTCCAGCTCTTCCACTTGTTGGTATTTGCTAAACAAAAAAACACTAATTTGAAAAGATGTATGCATTTGAATTGCAACATTATTTACAAAATAGCCAAGATATGGAAGCAACCTAAGTGTCCCTTGATAGGTGAATGGATAGAGAAGATGTGGTGTATGTATATACAGTGGAATACTACTTAGCCATAAAAAAAAGAAATGTTGCCATTTGTGACAACATGGATGGAACTTGAGGGTATCATGACAAGTGATATAAGTCAGAGAAAGACAAATACCATATGATTTCACTTACATGTGGAATCTAAAGAAGAAAACAAATGAACAGACAAAACAAAACTAAACTCATAGATACAGAGAAAAAATTGGTGGTTACCAGAGGAGAAGACAGTTGGGGGTGGGCAAAATGGGTGAAAGTGGTCAACTGTATGGATGGTAATTAGACTTACTGTGTTGATCACTTTGTGGTGTATACATATATCAAATCATTATGTCGTACACCTGAAATTAATGTAATGTTACATACCAATCTTACCTCAATAAAAAAAAATTACTCAACAGGTTAAATTAAGTACGCTAGGCAGTGGTGACCCAGAATTATCTTTTCAAAGCAAAATTTTCTTCTACAGAAGGAATATTGCTTACATAAGTGAGAAGTTGAACTACCTCAAAATAAAAATCTAAGAGAGAAACCACTGACTTTTTGGACTAGAGTAACCTTTATCCATCCAAACTATGACAAAAGGATAGAGACCACAGTTCCAACGCAAATTTACTTAGGTCTACCTGCAGTTTTTTTATGGAGTCTAACTCTACACTTAAAAATGCCCTTACCGTACTCTTAAGGTCAGCTATAGTACATGATCAGCTAACCCTAGTGTGTTTTGTTTTGTTTTGGTGGTAGAGGTGAAAGAGCTTTTTTACTGAAATCAAAGCATTGCCATACTACCAGTTTTTCTTTTTAAATACCAAAAAATACAAAGAGAAGAATTAGAAAACTGAAGTTTAGCGACAATCTTAATGAAAAATAATGCATTGTGTTACAAGATGTTGTAATGTAAAAAAAAAAAATTGCAAATTGCAGTTAGAGGTTAACAGTTCAGCCTCCTAATTAGTAGCCTCAGAGGTACTTGTACATAGCTGTTGCTTTAGGCTTCATCAACAGGAGATTATAATTAAGATGCTTCCTGAAAAAAAAATTTTTTTTTGGTAGAATTAAGCCTGACTTCAGTTTGTCTTCTAATAATTGCACCAGTTTCTTTTCATTAGTGCTGGGAACAATGCTGAATTTCCTGACAAATCCATCATGATCTGGTTCCTGATTACCTTCTTTAGCTTCATACCTTGCCACACTTTTTGCATTTTAGATCCTACAGTAATAACAAGAACTAATGTATATTGAATATTTACTGTGTACCAGCTGCTGAATACAGTGCATTTCAGCTTTTATGCCTCCCTAAAAATCTGACGTAGGAATTATCAGCTTTCATTTTATAGATGAGGAAGTGGAGGCTTGGCAAAGGTATGGTCATTACCCAAAGTCACAGAGCTGGTAATTTTGGAGGCAGGATTTATATCTAGACAATGCCATTCCAAGAACCCATATTCTTTAAAGGCTGTATATGCAGTCTTCCGGTAAATGATGCTTTTCTCTCTGCCTGGAATACCTTTCTCATAGGCATCCGAGAAAACAGTTAAGAATTCATTACTCAGTTTAAACGTGACTTTAAATGTCTTCCCTGTTCTCCTTCGTAACAAACATACTATGCTACCACTGTGTCTAGCGCATGTGTTACTACACTGTCCTTATACATAATTATTTAGCTGTTTCTCCCCTATTCAACTTTGAGCACCTTGAGGGGAAGGACTGCTTTCTACTCTCTCATCTTGCAATTCTCAGTTCCCTGCCCTGTGCCCCTCATGTGATCAACAGATGTTTGTGGAATTTAATTTATGTAACATTTAGCACATATACTATTACTACTTTGCTCTCTCTTCTTTCCTGGCTTCCTAAAATCTGTTAATCTCTCTCCATCCCCTCAAAGTTAAGCTCCTCAAGGGTTGTCTATATTTGGTGTCCTCTCCTCACCTCCCAGGCATTCCTAAAACTATTTCTATCTGGCTTTAGCTACCACCGCTATACCAAAACAGCTTTCGCTTAAGGCTATCAATAAACTTTGCTCGCTAAATCCAGTGGACAGTTTGCATTTTACATGACTCTCAATAACATTTGACAGTTGATCACGTTCCCCTTGAAACAGTCTCCCAAGCTTCTCTTCCCTATTCTGCTATATACATCTGTCTTCTCAGCCCGCTCTCTGTCCTTGTCAAATAGCGCGTTTCTCTCAGAGCCCCGTTCTTGCTCCTCTTCTGACTATACTCTCTCCCTAGGTGATCTCATTCATGTTCATAACTTCCATTTCTATCTGTTTGGCTAAGGATTCTCACATTTTTATCTTTAGCCCACAACTTTCTTCTGGGATCTGGACCCATATATACAACTGCCTAGTTCCTATTTCCATTTGGAATATCAAAGCGACCTTAAAGTCAACATATCCAAAACGGAATTTATTTTCTTTACCTTTACCTCTCACATAGCTGCAGCAACAGCAGTTACAACAGCAGCAGCAAAATAAGAGGCCCAGTTCTCCTCCACTATGGTCCCCATCTCAAACAGTAGCATAACCAGATGTCTAGTCAAGTGCTCAAGCCAGAGACTCACTGGTGTAACATTGAGGGTAAATACAAATGACAACTCGAACTCGGTTCAGTTCCTTTTGCATTGACTTACTTCTAAAGCAGCAAATCAGCTGCATAAAGGATAAAAATGAGCCAAATAGGCAGCTAGGTAGGCTCATCTTCCCATTGGTTTCCTTGAATCTCATAAAGCCAAGCCCAGTGGATGGTGGGCATCCTCACCACATTGAGTAAGATGTGCTCCAGATGGTTAGATTATTAAAGTGGAACCCATTGCTTTGTGTCGGTAACCATCAATGCGCTCAGTGAGCCATGTCACGCAAGTGTAAGAAGGCTAAAGGCCTTGACTTTCTTATCGTGCCAGCACCAGGACAAGCTCCCTTTATTAGTGTCTGTACTGCAAAGCTGAGAGATTTTCCATTTATGTGTACTTAAGGTCTATCTGGAAAAGTCTAGCCACAGTTGACAATTACCTTTGACTCTTCCTCTTCCTTACCGTTGACATCCAGTGAATCACCAAGTCCCATGGTTTATAACTCCTAAACAGCTCTCAAATCCATCTACGTTCCTCCATTGTTTATCACCTGAATGACTGGTATCCCCACTTCCACTCTTGCTTTCCTCTGATCCATTCACCGTGAAGCAGCCAAAGTGATGTTTTTAAATAGCGAATATATTTACACCACTCTATTTTAGGGGAATTTTTTGCCAAAGACGAGGTGACGCCCCTTTATTCTCGTGAGACCCTTTTCTTCATAAGAAAGTAAAAATGTTCAGAACTTAAAGAGAAGGGCATCAGTCAGAAGTGGGTTTTTTATTTAATTTTTGCCTTGTTGGGTTTGTTTCAAGTCAAACCATGATTCTCCACCTGTGCTAACCCTATCACCTAGTGCTAGATTGTTCCATTTCAAGGGGATTGTTTTTCGAATGAATTGTTTCATTTCAGTATATACAAACCGAAATAGATCCCAATTCACCTCAGTTCATTACAAGTTATAAAACTGACCCTTCAAAGTTTTAACTCAACACTGTATTTACATTATTTTTCCTTTGTCAGTTAGGTGGCACTAAGAGAGTTTTTAAGATCCTATAGGCCAGGCATCCCCAACCTCTGGGCTGCAGACCGGTACCAGTCCGAGGCCTGTTAGGAAGCCGGCCGCACAGCGGGAGGTGAACGGCAGGCCAGCGAGCGAAGCTTCATCTGCCGCTCCCCATCGCTCCCCATCGCTCACATTACAGCCTGAACCATCCCACCCCGCCACCCCCTGTCCGTGGAAAAACTGTCTGCCACGAAACCGGTCCCTGATGACAAAAAGGTTGGGGACCGCTGCTATAAGCCATTATCTTCACAAGACACTGACTGTAACATTGACTGGATTACACTGATACATAATTTCCCAGCCCCTTTGTTAACTTCCAATATTTTCGTTTGGTTAGAGGGGCTGTCCAATAATGTATACAATGTACCTTAAACAGTAAAACTAGAGAGATATATTTACTAAATGTGTCTTGAGCAAGATTCAGCTTCCAAGCTGAACTCACTGTGGACTATTTAGAGGAGGGGTGCTAACAAGTGGGGCAGTTAGTAATTACTGCAATTGATGGGAAGAACAGAAGTGAGCCGAATCTATGGCTAGTATCCCTGTACAGCCCACTGCGATACGATGCCTACACACTCTGTTCCAGACAGTTGCATAAGGGATTTCTAGACCTGCTGTAGGTTGAGTTGCTTCCCACAGGAGGGAGTAGCTTCACACATTACAGGCACCATCCATGCAGACAGCTACTGCAATTCCGATGCGGCCAGTTGAAATTTTAGCAATACCTATGGGAACCATATTGGAACAAGAAAAGTCAACTACATGTCTTTTAATACTAAATATGTTGGGATTTGAATAAATATTCCAAGTATAAATTCAGCTACATACCTTGGGACCTTTGCTACTACTTAACCTCTGTGGCTTGTCTTGCCTCTAACTTGGGTAAAGAAATTGACCCACTGCCACCACCCCCAGCCAAGGGAAGCTTGCTCAAACACCCCCTGACGTATACTACTCCTCACTGTCTATCTACTGCTACCAAGATAAAAATGAAAATTTCTAATCTGTACTGTAAAATTTTATATAATCTACCCCTTACCAACTTTATTAGCTTTATTTTCATGACTCTCCCACTGACCTATTCCAACTACATTGGTCCCCTTTCAGCTGCAAAACAATGCCATGTTCCATTTCTTAATGACTGATGTTGGGATAACTGAATAGCTGTATGGAAAAGGAAAAATCGTACATGTTCCTCACATAATAATAGTTGGAACTTGTATCACAAAGGAGCACTATCCCTGATGTATAAAGAACATCTAAAAGAGCTTTTGAAAAATGGTTAAGAAATATAAACAGATGGCTCACAGAAAAAAAAATCACATGATCCTTGACCATATAGAAAGCTGCTCATAATAAAAAAAAGATGCAAATTAATACCATTATGAGTTGCCATTTCTTGCATATCAGATGGAGAAAAACCCACAAGCTTGACAACATACTCTGTTGGCAAGGCTGTGGGGAAACAGATATTACCATACATTGCTGGTGGGAATGCAAAATTACATAACCGACATGGAGGAGAACGTGGTGATATTCAGGACAAGTGCAAATGGATTTGTGTTGACGCAAAACTCTCACTTCCAGAAACCTATCCCAAAGAAACACTAACAAAAACACAGAAAGTTGAATGCACAAGGCTATAAATGATAGCACTCTTTGTAACAGCAAAAGACTAAGAACAACATATATGCCCATCATGAAAAGACAGGTTGAATAAACTACTATGTTATTTTGCATATTTAAATAGTATACAACTATAAAATGAATAAAGACAGTATCTGTATACTACTGTGGAGTAATTACCAGCATATACTGGCTAAGCGTGAAAAACAAGCATGTTTAGAAAACAAACATGTTTAGGAAAAAAAATAAAACACCAGGTATCTTTTTTACCTAAGGAAGGGGAGGAATAATAATATAGAGAAATGTATTCACATATATTATTTTAAAATGAAGAATAAATGAAAACTAATAAAAATGGTTAGCCATGAGGGGATAGAGAAGACAGGGTGTGTGAGATAGGAAAAAAGTTAATCTTTTCAAAAAGGTACCTTGTTTTGTAGCATAGACTTTGGAAATATGTGAGTTTAAAGCCAAGTAAAATTTAAAAAATAATTGAAATCAAAATAAAATAAATAGGGCTTCCCTGGTGGCGCAGTGGTTGAGAGTCCGCCTGCCGATGCAGGGGACACAGGTTCGTGCCCCGGTCTGGGAGGATCCCACATGCCGCGGAGCGGCTGGGCCCGTGAGCCATGGCCGCTGGGCCTGCGCGTCCGGAGCCTGTGCTCCGCAGGGGGAGAGGCCACAGCAGTGAGAGGCCCGCCTACCGCAAAAAAAAAAAAATAAATAAAAAAAAATAAAATAAAATAAATAAACCTAATTATGTAGAAAGATGGCAGATTAATCACATAGAAAAAAATTATTCCAAATGTCTTTACAACATAGGAATTTATCTATGTATCCCCACTGGGAAGTATCCTAAGGACAAAAATAACTACAAAGAAATCTTAATCTGTTTTCTGTGATCAAATTGTTAGTAGTAATATTGGTGTTGTATACATGTATGTAATATACATACATTTATTCTTGGACCACATCAATGTATGTATACTTTTATTGGCACATTTCAAATTTGTAAAAGTCATGGTGATATTTACAACAATAGAATAAAAAGCCTCATTGTTCCCTTTGGGGAATGCTAGGAAACCAACTCATTATTCTGAAGACAGAAACTAAACAAAGAATGAATGAAGCATTTATCTTGCCTTTCCTAGAAGAACTGCACCTCAGAATAACCTGAGGGAATAGTTTATTAGGGAAAGTTTCTCTATATAGATGTATTCCAGTTCATAACTGAAGAAGGAATAGTAATATTAAAATATTACCAGTCTGCACTGTGTAGCACAGGGAACTATATTCAGTGTCTTGTAATAAACTATAATGGAAAAGAATATATATATATATTCTTTATATTCTTTATATGTATATATTCTTTTCCATTATAGTTTATATATATATATAAACTATATATGAATCACTTTGCTGAACACCAGAGACTAATACAACATTGTAAATCAACTATATTCAATTAAAAAAAGAAACACAATGAGATACACCTCACACCTGTCAGAATGTGTATCAACAAATAGAACACAAATAACAAATGTAGATGAGGTAGTGGAGAAAGGGAAGCCTTGTACACTGTTGGTGGGAATGTATCAATAAACTGGTATAGTCACTGTGCAAAACAGTATGGAGTTTTCTCAAAAAACTAAAAATTGAACTGTCAATATGACCCAGCAATTCCACTCTTGGGTATATACCAGAAAAAAACAAAAACTCTAATTTGAAAAGATACATGCACCCCAATATTCATAACAATATTTACAATTGCCAAGATATGGAAGCAATCTAAGTGTTCAAAAGATGCATGGATAAAGAGGATGTGGTGTGTGTGTGTATATATATATACACATACACAATGGAAAACTACACAGCCATAAAAAGAATGAAATTTTGCCATTTGAAGCAACATGGATGGACTTGGAGGGCATTGTGCTAAGTGAAATAAGTCAGACAGAGAAAGACAAATGCTGTATGATATCTCTTACATGTGGACTCTAAAAAATACAACAAACAAAGAAGCAGACTCACAGATATAGAGAGCAAACTGGTGGTTACCAGTGGGGAGAAGAAAGGGAGGAAGAACAATATAAGGGTAGGGGATTAAGAGGTACACACTACTCGGTATAAAGTAATCTACAAGGATATATTCCACAACATGGGGAATATAGCCAATATTTTATAATAACTATAAATGGAGTATAACTTTAAAAATTGTGAATCACCATATTGTACACATGTAACATACAGTATTTTACATCAACTATACTTCAATTTTAAAAAGTTAAAAAACAGCAACAAAAATATTACCAGACTGCAAACCCTAATGAAATCCTGGATTTATGCAATGGTGATCAATGGCTCCTGACATCACAAAAGGAGAGACAATTAGGCTTATAGGTCTCCTGATTTGATACCATAGGATGTGTACAACACCTATGAAGTATTCCTGCCAAAAGAAACTGAACCTGAATCTGATCAAATCTCTATACCTAATTACCAGTTCCACAGAAAATACAGGGGACAAAGGAACATGTTAAATAACATCATGGGGCTGCAATCAGGAAAATCCGAAATTAACGGCAAGTCTATAGAACAATTTCTCCAACAAACATATTGTTTAAAAAAAAAAAGGTGACAAAATGTTACATACTTTAAACGATTTAAGAAGCAATTCTACCAAATGTAGTGTATGAATCTTAATTGGATCCTTATGTTAACAAATCAACTGCAAGAACATTTCTGAAACAATCAGGAAAATTTTAACTTTGACCAGAAATTTGATAATATTATCAAGTTTCTTAGGCATAATAACAGTGTCATAGCTATTTTAACTCTTTGTATTTTAGAGTGAAGGAAAGCAGAATACACCACCCCAAAATATGTCCCTCTGCATATGTGGATTATTTTGAGCTGAAGGCAATCGAGACCCAGCAGATTCAAGAAAAACTTTTCTGTCTCTCTTAACTGTCTAAAAGAATTTAGATAGGGGGCCTGGCCCAGAGAGAGAGCTATTACCAGAGATAACTTTTCTATCTGAAAGATTTACCTTCATGGTGGGGCAAATATCTGATTACCAAACAAATATTAATGCATATATGTGGAACCTTGAAAAATGGTACAGATGAACTGGTTTGCAGGGCAGAAATTGAGGCAAACATGTAGAGAACAAACATGGACACCAAGGGGGAAAGCAGCGGGGGCTGGGGGTGGTGGTGTGATGAATTGGGCAATTGGGATTGACATGTATACACTGATGTGGATAAAATTGAGAACTATTAAGAACCTGCCGTATAAAAAAAATGTGATCAAATGTATTCTATTGGAAAGAAGCAAAAATAGACCATATTTACTGTCTAAATTATAGAATAATTTAATGAAAAAAAGAATAATAGGAAGGCATTATTTTAAATAGAATAACTTGAAACTAGCTCTCTAAGAAGATAATATCAGGAAAAAAGGAGAGGAATACGCAATGCAAAGATTTAGGGAGAGAAGGGATAGTAAAGAAATTAGCTTCTCCACAATAATCTACTAAGAATGTGGATTTATTTATTTTCCATTACAGTTTGGTCAACTTTTTTGCTTTATATATATTGAGACTGTTATTCAGAGGATACAGAAACAAAATTGTGATGTCTTCCTGATGATCATTTCAACATTACAAGTGAACTGCTAGTAATATTTTTTGTATGAAAGTGTATTTCATTTATATTAATATTGCTAGACCAGCTTTCTTTTGATCAGTATTCTCATGGTATATATATTTCCCTACTCTTTCATAAAACTTCTGTGTATATGATTTTTGTATATTGTTTATTGTGAGGCATGTTTCCTCTAGAACAGTGTTTATCTCAAATATTCTCTAGTATTCAGAGAATATTTGTTGAATAAATGAGTTTGTTGAATGGTTACAGCACTTCGTATCAGTTGTTAGAGAAGTTAAGGGCTTGTGTAAATGGTGGTTCCTGAGTGTTTTACTGGACCAGCTGTGTGACCCTCTCGAATATATGCAGATAGGGACTTCCCTGGAGGCCCAGCGGTTAGGACTCTGCCCTTCCACTGCAGGGGGCATGGGTTCGATCCCTGGTTGGGGAACTAGGATCCCTCATGCTGCGCAGCATGGCCAAAAAATTAAAAAATTTTTTTAAATTAAAAATTTAAAAAACCTGCAAATGTATGCAAACAGCACCCGTTTTAAAGAGCTCTCAGGAACTTTTGACTACAGGGCCCTCCCTTCCTCCACCCTGCTGGGTGTAGGAGGCATTTCCCCCCTGCTAACCACAAGGAAACTCTGGGGGATGGCGGGGGCGGGAGGGTTGGATAAAATAGATCCTGTCATTTTATATGTTAAGGAACTGGGGTACGGTGGTAATTTGCCTACAGTTCGTGAACCCTCCCCCTCTTTCCTTCCTGTAACACGGCTCTTGCAAACAACAAAGTAATTTTAAAATTCTATTTTGGTGATTATATTTTCCACAACAAGTGTAAAAGTGTAAAAGTCCTGAGGCAAAAATGACCCACCCTTGTGCCTTGGAGAAAAGTAAGCAAGGGGAAGAAGAATAACTGAGCCCTGCTTTTGTTGTTGTTCTTAAGGAATTAAACTGACCCTTTATTTGATATCATATTTCCAGTCTCTGGAACAAGCGGTGCATTTTCTCTTGTTCCTCTTGTTCCTCTCAAATGCCCTTTCTCTGCCCACCTACCCAAACCTGACTGCTTCCTTCAGTATCAGTTACTCTTTACTGATCACTCTTTACTCTGACAACACTTCATCCTTATACAAGGTCTGAGGTATGCACCTTGATCTCCAGAAGTCTGCAGTTTAGGTGTGTGGTTAGAACATTTATTACATATGAAAAATGTAACTATAATAAATGCCTAGGGCTTCCCTGGTGGCGCAGTGGTTGAGAGTCTGCCTGCCAATGCAGGGGACACGGGTTCGTGCCCCGGTCCGGGAAGATCCCACATGCCGCGGAGCGGCTGGACCCGTGAGCCATGGCCGCTGAGCCTGTGCGTCCGGAGCCTGTGCTCCGCAACGGGAGAGGCCACAACAGTGAGAGGCCCGCATACCGCAAAAAAAAAAATTAAAAAAAAAAAAAAAATAAATGCCTATATAGTGGGTGTTAATCGTATGGTTTGGACAAAATATTAAAGGAGTTAAAAAAGAATCTGAGAATGGTCAGGGAAGAGCAAAAGTAGTGAAGAAAGAATGCTTATGGATTAGTGTAGAAATAATAACTAGTGTTACTGGGCCAGAATTGGGGGTTTTGGAGAAAAGTGATAGCTTGGAAGAAAGATAGGTTATGCCCCGGACTACACATGGCAACCAGAATTGGGAGGGAGGTGATTCAATCAATAAAACGAAAGAGTAAGAACAGTGTTGTGTCAGCAAAGGAAGCCATTTAAAGATTTTTTGGAGGAAAGAAGCATAATTAGAGCAATATTTTACTACAATGACAGCTCCATGAGGATTCAGGATAAACTGAACTGCTAAAGATCAAAAACAAAGAATCATTGCTGTGCTTTAGTTATTAAATTAACGTAAACATGGTAACAGTGTTAAAAGAAGGGAAAATGGAGAAGGAAATTATTAAGGAAGAATTAATGAGACTTACACACTGTATATTAGAGAGGGAAATAAAGAAAATGAAGGAAAAAGCATGCCTCTGTTTCAAGACACAATGGAATAGAAATGAAGGCACTATTACTAGAAAAAGTGGACTCAGAAGGTCAAGAAAATTGAGTTTAGTTTTGTACATGTTGTTAAGCAATAAAAATTCAATGGAGTCAATTTAAGGATCAAATTGGCTTTATTAAACAGTTCGTAATCAGGCAGCATCCACCTAGCAAATAGATAGGCGCTCCCTTGAGTTACAGAAAAGGAAAGGTTATTAAAGGCAAAAAGGGGGGCAGAAACAGAAAATTATTAACAAAGAATGCAGTTTCAGGCAGGGTCACCTTCCTAAGGGGAAGGAAAGTACCTATTGGGCAAATTACCTCGATTAGTGCTGACAGACAATTCCAGGTTGACTGGTTAAAGGTCACATTCTTAAAGGGTTGAGATAGCAATTAGGTTAGGTATTAAGTCTTGGTTTGGTGATGTGGACTTAGCATAAATGACTCCATTTGGGGCCTGTTGTTTCTTTTTAGTTGAGTTTCATGATGTCTTCCTCAACTGTTCCAATCTGTTTCGACCACCCCAAAGCTTAGTGACTTAACAGCAAGGATTCCTTATGCCAGTTCTGGGGGTTGGTTGGATGGCTCCTCTGTCAGTTTTGCTGGGCCCACTCTTGTAGCTGCATATAGGTTGGCCAGGGGGAAATGTGGCCTTACAAGACGGGCAGTTTGGCACTGGCCGTCAGCAACAGGTCTCAGGTCTCCTGAGATGGCCTGCCATCCTATGGCGGGTTAGATTAGCTCTAACATGGTAGTCTCAGGCAGAATTCCAGTAGGGCAAAAGCTACCTGCTGCTGAAATTTCTTGCCTTAATTGTCTCCAAAGTTTGAAAAGTCCATCTATGGTCAGGACCCATTGTCATGACCTAGTTGCCTCTTTCCTTGTAAAGTGACCTTGATGCCTAAAGTGACACCAAATTAAAACATTTTATTTTTTTATATTTAGGGCCTTGAAGGGTGGGCTACTTTTAACTGAAGCATTACATGTATTGGGTTTCAGAGTAGGCCGCCCCAAAATATACCTCAATGGCATATTGATTATTTTGAATTAAAGTTATTTAAGAACAGCCAATGCAATAGGGCCACTCTGACCCTCCTCTCTGTCTCCCTGAAAGCAGGTAATAAATGGCTCATGTGAAAGGTGCCCTCTTTTCATCTGGAGGTAAAAGGACACCCTTATCACCAGAGACAGGGAATTGGGGCTGAGAAGCCTGTGTAAACAAACCTGGCAACATCTTTAATTTACTACCCCCAGCCCAAATTCTGTTTAGAACACTAATTGGGCACCCCAAACCTAAGTTTCTTTGTCCAGTCAATTCCTCACAAATTTATTGTTTCTTTGTCTAAAAAATATAAAAGCTGCCTCCTTTGGTCACTTCTTCGGTCCCATTTCTATGGGTCCGCCATATGCATGAATTTAAATTTTGTTTCCTTTTCGCCTATTAATCAGTCTTGTGTCAATTTTATTATTAGTCCAGCCACAAGAATGCAAAAAGGGTAGAGGGGGAAATTTCCCCCTCCTCAACACATGTACACAAAAATTCTCATAACAAAGAGAAAGATACAAAGACAAAAACATCCTTCATACTCTTTCCCTAGATCTTGTTTTAGTTTTTAAAAGTTATGTATTGAGAATAAAATAATCCTAGCTTTGAGGCACCTTGAATTTCCAATGACAGTGTATCAAATCTATCTCTTTCCAGGTAAAGGAGAGATTGTCACATGGCCCATGTTAAAGTCTAATGTTCCAAGAGTCCTTGTCATGCATATCTTTCTCCACTTTTTGTTTTTCTGACTCAGAAATAGAAATGATGGTTTGAGATATTCCCTGAAGGTTAGTAATTTGGGAAAAAATAAGTGGGGATTAGCAGAGTGAGGACACCTTCGTCAATGACCTCAATTATTACAGGCTTGGAATAATGAGGCATGAGGATTTAATAATGAAGATGTGAGGAGAAAATAGCTGGTGAACAGCATCTGGAACTTGCCTGGAAAATTTTTGCTTGGGGTCAAATTAAATAAATAAGTTAGAGATTGATGTCAATGTCAGAATATGATGCTTTTGTTTAGATGTTTCATTAAGTAACAAGCTAAAACTTAACAGTTCTTTTGAATACTTTTTACAGTAGTAATCATAATTAACTGAATCAAAGGCTCATTTCAGCTCTCTTCTCGCCTAGAGTGTAGCCTATCCACAGAGAAGAATACATTTATGGGCTCATCACATGGTGATGGTAACTGAAACCACTGAAACAGTATCTAGGAGAAAATAGGTACCTTGCTCTTTGGGTGCTTTACACTTTTTTTTATATTGTTCTCTATTATGTGGTCACAAAAGTCACAATGGTTTTGCTTAAAAATTCTGGTTCTCTGCATAATATAAAGGAAACTTTGGGAAATCTTTGGATTTCTAATCTTCTAAACAATGCACAAATTCCAAAGCATGAATAGATAATTTACCCACTTTGTGAAATCTAGAAACATCTGACTTGAGCTGAGGAAGAGCCTATATAGATAGAGCTTTTGCTCATCTCTCATTGAGCTCTTTCTAGGTTCCTCACTTTGGGTAAAGAACACTTTGCTTCACTTTAGCTATCTGAGAGCCTGTCTCCCAGGCTATTGTCTTCAGTAAGTTCCCCAAATAAAGCTTAACTCACAATGTTTTTTTGTTTGTTTGTTTGTTTGCTTTTTGCGGTACACGGCCCTCTCACTGTTGTGGTCTCTCCCGTTGCGGAGCACAGGCTCTGGACGTGCAGGCTCAGCAGCCATGGCTCACGGACCCAGCCGCTCCGCAGCATGTGGGATCTTCCCAGACCGGGGCATGAACCCGTGTCCCCTGCATCAGCAGGTGGACTCTCAACCACTGCGCCACCAGGGAAGCGCTTAACTCACAATTTTTATGTTTTATTTTATTTTATTTTTTTGAAGTATAGTTGATTTACAATGTTGCGTTAATTTCTGCTGTACAGCAAAGTGATTCAGTTATACATATATACATATGCATACATATATGCATACATATATTCCATATTCTTTTCTATTATGTTTTATCACAGGATATTGAACATAGTTCCCTGTACTATACAGCAGGACCTTGTTTATCCAGTGGTGTGTATTTTTATTTCAGTTGACACGTAATCTCAGCCCTCTTTGATTGAGAAGTCACATTCATTCATTCACTCAACAAATCTCTTGAGCAGCAATTGTGTATCTGTAAGTCAGGCTCTGGGGATACAAAGGAGTGGCATGATCTCTTTTGAAGGAATTTACAGTCTAGAGTTAGAGATGGTCCCCTGTGGGGCAGGAAGAAATTTTTCCTCTACTCTTCTAGGTTCTTCTGGCTGGTCCAAGAATTAAATTGACACGAGACAGATTAACAGGAGAAAAATCAAACAAAAGTTTAATAACATGTATATGAGGGTGAAACCCAGGAAAACAGAGTAACCCACCCAAATGGCTGAAACCCTCACCTGAAATGTCATCTTCAGCTAAAGACAAAAGAAGATGTTGTGGGGAGTGGTTTGGGACCTCAAAGTGGAGGAAGGCAATTTACACAGAGATGGAAAAGCAAATGTTTGGTAAACAAATGTTTGCTGGGTCATGCAGAGACAATGAGACCCAGAGAGAAATTTTAACAAACAGACTTTGCTACGTTCCTCTCTGTCTACACAAATAGTTCATACTATAATTATCTATGACAATAGCTCCCTTCCTGAAACAGGTTCTCTATCTAATTCTTTGAAGCAGTTGGGGGAAGGTCAAAGTTTCTTCCTGAGTCTTGTGGGCCTTGATTGTTTTCATGCCAAAGAGACATTTGTGGATAGCAAGGCTTGCTCGTCTATACTCCTAGCCCAGAAATGCAATGCAGCAAGGCAAGTACTACGAGAAAGGCAAGGCCAGGGAGGGGAGAGAACATTGGGGAGGAACATCTAACTCAGTTTGGGGGCATCAAAAAAGGCTTCCCTGTGGAAGTGTTTCCTATTGCTGCTGTAACAAGTTGCCACAAACTTAGTACCTTAAAACCACACACATTTGTACAGCATGGCAACAATAGTTAATGATACCGTATTGCATATTTGGAAATTGTTAAGAAAGTAAATCTTAAAAGTTCTCATCGCAGGAAAAAAGATTGAAACATGTGGTGATGGATGTTAACTAGACTTATTGTGGTGATCATTTTGCATTGTATACAAATATTGAATCATTTTATATATATATATATATATATTTACTGGAGTATAGTTGATTTACAATGTTGTGTTAGTTTTTGGTGTACAGCAAAGAAGTTCAGTTATACATATATGTCTATTCTTTTTCAGATCCTTTTCCTTTAAAGGTTATTACAAAATATTAAGTGGAATTCCCTGTGCTCTACAGTAGGTCCTGTTGGTTATCTAGTTTACATATAATAGTGTATATATGTTAATCCCAAATTCCTAATTTATCCCTCCCCCACTTTCCCCTTTGGTAACCATAAGTCTGTTTTCTATGTCTGTGGGTCTATTTGTGTTTTGTATATAATTTCATTTGTATCACTTTTTTTAAATTCCACATACAAGTAGTATCATATGATATTTGTCTTTTTCTTTCTGACTTGCTTCACTTAATATGATAATCTCTAGATGCATCCACGTTTTTACAAATGGCATTATTTCATTCTTTTTAATGGCTGAATAATAGTCCATTGTATAAATATACCACATCTTCTTTATTGTACACCTGAAACTAATACAATGTTCTATGTCAATTACATCTCAGTTTTAAAAACCCATGATTTTGGGCTTCCCTGGTGGCGCAGTGGTTGAGAGTCCGCCTGCCAATGCAGGGGACACGGGTTCGTGCCCCGATCCCGGAAGATCCCACATGCCGCGGAGCGGCTGGGCCCGCGAGCCATGGCCGCGGAGCCTGTGTGTCCGGAGCCTGTGCTCCGCAACGGGAGAGGCCACAGCAGTGAGAGGCCCGCGTACAGCAAAAAAAAAAAAAAAAAAAAAACCCATGATTTTATTATCTTGCAGTTCTGGACATTGGAGGTCCAAAGTCATGGTGTCAGCAGGGCTGTATTCCTTCTGGATGCTCTAGGGGATAATTGGCTCCTTGTCTTTTCCTATATCTGTAGCCCACCTGCATTGCTTGGCTCATGTCCCCCTTCTAGCAATGGTGGCATCACTTTGACCTCTACTTCTTTTTTTTTTTTTTTTTTTTTTTTGCGGTATGCGGGCCTCTCACTGTTGTGGCCTCTCCCGTTGTGGGGCACAGGCTCCGGACGCGCAGGCTCAGTGGCCATGGCTCACGGGCCCAGCCGCTCCGCGGCATGTGGGATCTTCTCGGACCAGGGCACAAACCCGTGTCCCCTGCATCAGCAGGCGGGCTCTCAACCACTGCGCCACCAGGGGAGCCCTGACCTCTACTTCTATGTCACATTCTCTCCCACTCTGATCCTCCTGCCTCCTTCTTGTAAGGGCCTTTGTGATTCCATTGTAGCCACCCAGATAATACAGGATAATTTCCCCACCTCAAAATTCTTAATATAGTCACATTCTCAGAGTGTCTTTTCTTTTCTTCTTCTTTTATTTATTTATTTTATTTATTTATTTTTGGCTGCATTGGCTCTCTTGCTGCATGCAGGCATTCTCTAGTTGTGGCGAGCGGGACCTACTCTTTGTTGTGGTGCATGGGCTTCTCATTGCAGTGGCTTGTCTTGTCACAGAGGAAGGGCTCTGGGTGCGTGGGCTTCAGTAGTTGTGGCACGTGGGCTCACTAGTTGTGGCTCACAGGCTCTAGAGCACAGGCTCAGTAGTTGTGGCATACGGGCTTAGTTGCTCCACGGCATGTGGGATCTTCCCGGACCAGGGATTGAACCCGTGTCCCCTGTATTGTCAGGCAGATTCTTAACCACTGCAACACCAGGGAAGCCCCTCAGAGTGTCTTTTACCATGTCAAGTAACAGGTTCTGGGGGTTGGGCTGTGGATGTCTTTGGGAGGCCATTATTTAGTCTACCACAAGAAGTAAACATAAAAGGAGATTGGAGAGCCTTCCAGGCAGTGGAAACATGTGGAAAAGGCTTTTAAAAACCTAGAGGAAGGGAGGTGTGGAAGTATATAGCTCAGTGTCTTTGGGTACAATATAATATATAAATAAATAATATAATATAAAAGTATTTACCCTACCTCATCATACAGAGTGAGATAATATATGGAAAGCTTTAAGAACTTGTTCATTCTGTACTGAGACATAATGTTAGCCATCGTGATGATGAGAAAAGGAGGAGGAAATCTAGAAAAGAGGCTAAAATAGTAAGTGGGAATTGGAAAAAGACTAAGCTTACTGAGGTCTTGTCGAATTAGCCTGAGAGGAATCCCTTGAAGAACTTTAAGCAGAAATGTGACATGATTACATATGCATTTTAGTTGGCTGCCCTCGCTAAATGGAAAACAGATTGTGGGAGACAAGAACAGAGATATTAAGTAGGGCTGGGACAAGGGTGAAGTGAGTGAAGCACTTACTTTGTGTGCACCATTTAAGGAGGCCCCCAAAAACTCAGTCAACAAGATCAATGATATTTTAATGCAATATTTTCAAAAATCAATGCAAAAAATCCATGATGAACAATATATGAAAATTTTAAATAAAGTCAGAGTTATTAGGGAGATCATTGAAAGGATGTTGTCGTCATCCAGGTAAGAGATGATGAGAACCTAAAGCAGAAGAGTAGCAATGGATCTCAACACAGTTGGGGATTAAGGAGAACCAAGAAAGGAGCTGTGGCAGGGGAGGGTTGGTGATGTCTTTCACTAATAGAATATACTCAAGGGGAGGCAAATTGTAGGTAGGGGGAGCTGGGAGACTGTGTCAAGCAGAAAATTAAGTTCTGTTTGGGCATATACTTAGTTTAAGAAGCCTCTGATACTTTCAGCTGGAGCACCGGTAGGACTTGAAATATATGAATATAATGAAGCAAAAAATATTACCCAGCTTTCCCACTGCCTCACCTTTTAGCCTCTAAGTTTCTTCACTGATGTTTTTCCGCTAGACCAATTCTTGGGGAGGAAAAAAAATGGATCTTGAAGGACTTAATTCCTTGGGATGTTGGAACAAAAAGTTGGGAGCTAATTTTTGGAAGGGAGATGGTCAGGGACTATCAGGCATATGATAGAGCAACTGATGGATTTCTCTCTGGCTCTGAACCATTTTCAGATCATTACACTTTCACCCTCACTATTCCTTTATGGTTTATGTCATCAGCTGTAGCAACCTCTAACCTTTGTTTGTACATTCACTTATTGACAACTTGGTCATTCCTTCTTTCTCATCACAGACTTTGACCCCTGGATGAGCCACATACATCCTGTTATTATCTGAAAACCTTTCACTCTAAAATCTTGAACTCAAACACACCACTCTAGGACTTTCATCTTCCTTCCAACTCTTCCTTTCACCATTCCTACTACATCAGTTCCTTGGGTTCATCAAGACTTAAGGGCCCTTGACCCACCTGCCTGGGTGTCTATCAGCCCCTTTCCACCTTCACTTCCACTCCTATCCAGCTTACACTGCAGTGACACATCACTTCAGCCATTGTTGTGCTGATATCCTTAATTCCCATGCTTTGTTTCCTGTTGTCATGTCATTGGATAGACTCTAACTCTGTGAGCACCATCACACACATAGGTACATTTGTGTAGTGTACAAGTGCACCCTACAAATGAAAGCCAACCCCGGCTCTACTCAAAGTTCTGGGGCAGTTCTTCTTCAAGGGTGCAACTTTTTTCTAATCTGTCACATTGTCTAGTGCAGAGGCTCACAAACTCTGGTCCCTACAGACCAAATCCACTTGTTGCCTGTTTTTGTATGGCCCACAAGCTAATATTTACTTGTACAGTTTAAAGCACTTGAAAAAAATCAAAAGAAGAATAATAAAAACTAATTTAGGGACTTCACTGGTGGTCCAGTGGTTAAGACTCTGTGCTTCCACTGCAGGGGGTGCAGGTTCGATCCCTGGTCAGGGAACTAAGATCCCACATGCCACATGGTATGGCAAGAAAAAAAATTTTTTAATTAAAAAAAACAATTTAAATAAATAACTATTTAAAAAAACTATATTAAATTCAAATTTTAGTGTCCATAAATAGTTTTATTGGAACACAACAATGCTCATTCATTTATATACTGTCTATGACAGACTTCACAATACAAAGACAGAGTTGAATAGCTGTGATGGAGACCGTATGAACCAAACTCCTAAAATATGTACTATCAACCTCTTTACAGAAAAAGTTTACCTATCACTGGTCCAGCCATTCTGTTGTCTGTCTTCTCTGTCCCAACACCTGAGCTGTTAAATATTTGCTAGAGAATATCCATCAATTACATCAATTGGTGAATTAGATGATACATTCATATCTCTAACCCCACGTGGAAATTCAACATTACCTGCTTAGCCTTCTCATTTCTCTAGTCAGCTATCTTCTCACCTTTCACTTTTTCCACTCTCTAAGCCTCCAAACACATCACACCCTCATCCTAAGAGATGTCTCCCTTCTAACCTCTTGGTGAAAATACAAGCCCTTCGATTGGCACTCCCTCAGTTTCCTGCTCCTGCATCTACAAATTTGCCAGTAGTTGCCCTCATCCTTCATTTACTACCTCTTGTTTCTGCAGAAGGGGGGACTTTTCACTCATTTAAGGCAAATTCTTCAACCAGTGCTCTGGATGCCATCACCTTCTTCTTCTTCAGTGTTTTACCACAAATAATTGGCCCTCCTTTCCCTGGAAGCTCCACAATTCCTTGTCTATTGTGTCCTTATCATTAGAATTTTGACAATCATTTGGCACAATTACCCTCACCCTCCTCCTTGAAACAATTTCTTCACTTGGCTTCCAGGACATCACATTTCTGGTTTTCCTCTTTCCTCATGAGCTGGTCCTCTTTGGTCCCATTTTCTGGTTCCTACTCAAGTCCCCAACTTCTAAACCAGTACTTTAGTCAAACATTGTGGACTCCCTTTATACTCTTCGAAATTATTGAGAACCTCAAAGAGATTTTGGTTATGTGGCTTATACCTATTAATATTTACTCTCCTAAAAATTAGTCAAGACTTAGAAAATCTATTAATTCATTTAAAAATGATAATTAAAAACCCATTACATGTTAACATAAATACTTAAAAATTATTTTTATTAAAATTTTTATTGAGGTATAATTGACATATATTAGTTTCAGGTGTACAACATAATCATTTAATATTTGTATATATTGCAAAACGATCACCACAGTAAGTCTAGTTACTAGGTATGTAACCTCACATAGTTACGAAAATTTTTCTTGTGATAAGAACTTTTAAGAATCTACTGCCTTAGCAACTTTGAAATATGCAATACTGTATTATCAACTACAGTTGCCATGCTGTACGTTACATACCCATGACATGTATTTTATGACTAGAGGTTTGTACCTTTCCCCCCTTCACTCATTTCACCAACCTCCACCCCCTGCCTCTGGCAACCATCAATCTATTCTCTACATCTATGAGCTCATTTTGTTTTTTAAGATTCCATATATATGTGAGATTATATAGCATTTGTCTTTTTTTTTTTTTTTTTTTTTTGCGGTACGCGGGCCTCCCACTGCTGTGGCCTCTCCTGCCATGGAGCACAGGCTCTGGACGCCCAGGCCCAGCGGCCATGGCCCCCGGGCCCAGCCCCTTCGTGGCATGCAGGATCCCCCCGGACCGGGGCACGAAACTGCATCCCCCGCATCGGCAGGCGGACTCCCAACCACTGCGCCCCCAGGGAAGCCCCATTTGTCTTTCTTTATCTGACTTATTTCACTTAACATAATGCCCTGAAGGGCCGTTCATATTGGCAAGATTTTCTTCTTTTTTATGGCTGAATAATATTCCACTGTGTGTGTGTGTGTGTGTGTGTGTGTGTGTGTGTGTGTATCACATCTTCATTATTCATTTATCCGTCAATGGACACCTAGGTTGTTTCCTTGTCTTGGCTATTATAGATAATGTGGCAATGAACATGGTGGTACATATGGCCTTCAAGTTAATGTTTTCATTTTCTTCGGATAAATACCCGGAAGTGGTATTGCTGGATCACATCATACTGTTTTCCATAATGACTGCGCCAATTTACATTCCCATCAACAGGGTACAAGGGCATGTTTTTAATGAAAGAAAAATGAAACAAAACTGTATTCTTCAAAACAAATTACTGAGAAAACTGACATTGTTTTACACTTTTGAAAATCTCTTTTACTGTCCAGTTTAGAGGTCCAGAAGTCCACAAACTATGGCCTACAAGCCAAATTCAGCCCACTGCCTATTTTTGTAAATGCAAATTTATTGGAACATAGCCATGCTCATTCACTTTCATACTGTTTATGGCAGCTTTCCCACTACAATGGAAGAGTTGCATTTCTGTGATAGAGACCATATGGCCTGAAAATCCTAAAATATTAACTATCTGGACTTTTATAGAAAAAGTTTGCCCATTCCTGGTCTAGTTTGTCTAGTTTAATAGGAGCCAGCTGGATTTTGATTTCTGCTTCTTACTCAATCCTTTGGAATTATGTTGTTTTGGTTGAAGAGTTACCAAGTCTAAGCTCATACTGCTTGCTGCAGGATAGGCCAATAAATTGAGAGACTAGTTGTTGGGACAAGGAATAGCGATTTTATTCAGAAAGCCAGCAGACCAAGAAGATGGCGGATTAATGTCCCAAAGAACCATCTTACCCGAGTTAGAATTCAGGCTTCTTTTATACTAAAACAGGAAGAAGTGTGGCTGTTTGTTGCAAATTTCTTGTTGCCAGAATCCTTTGTTTTTGCAGTTGTCCACATAGGTCTGGTCATAACGTTCTTACAAACCTCCAACAAAAATGTTATTCTCTGTTCTGCAACTTTTTATATCTATATGGAAAATTGTTATACCTTTCAAGGTCAGAGCCTTAAGGATAAGCTATCCTGCATATTTCAGGCTATAGGCAACATTCTTTTACAAAAGGTGCAGAGCCAGCATGATAAGCACAGGTTACAGAGCACAAAGGTTAGAACTCAAGCAATAGGTTCAATATGGAGTCAGATTTGTTCTTCTATGTTACATCATGGCTTTAAAAATTATTTAAATGCTCACAGCTCCTAAATTTATATCCACAGCCAGAATCACTCTCCTGCAGATTGGATGTGTATAACATTCTCAGATAGAATTCCTGATCTTACTAGTAAGTCTTCGCCTAAATTACTGCTTGCATTCTTCCCTATCTCATTAATTGTTCTCATCATCTGTCCACTTGCTCAGGCAAAAAATTTTTGAGCCATCCTTGATTCTCTCTTTCTTTTGTACATCACATTTAATTTGTCAGCACACTTGCAGCTTCAGAAACCAGATTCTTACCATTTCTCACCATCTGCTAGCTAATATCCAAGCGGTTCAAGCCACCATCATATCTCATGTATATTATTCCACCACATTTCTAACTGGTCTTCCTGTTTCTTCCCTTAGCTACCTATGGTTGTCTAGGTTTTCTCAACATAGCAGCCAGAATAGTCCCTATATAAGGTCAGATTATGTCACTCCTTGTCTCAAAACCTTCTAGTGTCCTCCTATCTGTATTAGCTTGGGCAATCTTAACAAAATACTATAGAGGGGGTAACTTAACAGAAATTTATTTTTTTCACAATTCTGGAGACTAGAAGTCCAAGATCAGGGTGCCAACATAACTGGGTTCTGGTGAGAGCTCTTTGGTGACAGCTACCTTCTCATTGTGTCCTCACATGTTGAAGAGAAAGTAAGCATGATTTCTGGCATTTCTTCTTATGAGGACACTAATCATATTGGATCATAGCCCCATCCTTATGATCTCATTGATCTCATGATCTTATAGCTCCATAAAGGCCCTATCTCCAATGCAGTTATACGGGGAATTAGGATGTCAACATATATGAATTTTAAGGAAAACGACACAATTCAACCCATAACATGCATGTTCAATGAAAAATTAAGTACTGTGTTTCCATTTCTTAAGAACATTGATGGTAGAAGTGTTACTTGCACAATATATTTGCCACTATTTATATCTACCATGGGGACAACAGTAATAACTGCTAAATGACTGCTAAAAATCCAGAAGACACAAATCATTGGAAGAAGCATTGGTGTATACTTGAAAAGTAAGTACTTATTTTAAAAAGACTATGCCCAAAGACCAAAAATTTAACATGTGCAGGTGTAGAAAACCTAATAACATATCACTTTGTGATGCATTAGGTCAAATGACTGTTTCCATTAATTTCACTCATTTTTTATTGAATGTTTTCTTGTGTTCTTATGAAAAGTGGAGCAAGAGCTGTTAATGTGTTGGCTCCATTAGCAGAATAAGAGCTTTGCAAATAGTTAAATGGTGCCTGTTTTTATGTCAGTGTTATCAGATGCTTCAAATTAAAAAATCAGTTCATTTCAATAATTTTTTAATACAATTCATGCAATCAAAATTAAGTTTTTGAAAGTCATTCTGTCAAAGGTAAAACATCTAAACTTCTAACATGATTGTGAAGGTTACTGTAAATTCCATTTAAAGATATCAGCACTGAAACTTAATTTTTGCAAAGTTTATTCAAATACAAAATACTGATGAATCACAGCATCACAGTAAAAACAATGATCCTAACAAACTAAGAAATCTGTGGAGCAAAAATTGGCTTTGTATACTCATATTCATAATTGTGCGCAAATGCATACTTCACAAGAAGACCTAGAGGTGTCAAATAAGTCCGTGAAAAGAAGTTCAATATCATTAATCACTAGGGAAATACAAATTAAAACCACATGAGAGGGACTTCCTTGATGGCGCAGTGGTTAAGAATCCACCTGCCGGGCCTCCCTGGTGGCGCAGTGGTTGAGAGTCCGCCTGCCGATGCAGGGGATACGGGTTCGTGCCCCGGTCTGGGAGGATCCCATGTGCCGCGGAGCGGCTGGGCCCGTGAGCCATGGCCTCTGGGCCTGCGCGTCCGGAGCCTGTGCTCCGCAGCGGGAGAGGCCGCGACAGTGAGAGGCCCGCGTACCGCAAAAAGAAAAAAAAAAAAAAGAATCCACCTGCCAATGCAAGGGACACAGGTTTGATCCCTGGTCCCGGAAGATCCCACATGCCGCGGAGCAACTAAACCCGTGCTCCACCACTACTGAGCCTGCGCTCTAGAGCCTGCAAGCCACAACTACTGAAGCCTGCGAGACTAGAACCTGTGCTCTGCAACAAGAGGAGCCACCGCAGTGAGAAGCCCAGGCACCGCAACGAAGAGTAGCCCGCACTCACCACAGCTAGAGAAAGCCCGTGGGCAGCAATGAAGACCCAACGCAGCCAAAAATAAATAAATAAATTTTAACCACTCTAGTGGATGGGGAGCAGTGTCTTACTGTGGTTTTAATTTACATTTCCCTCATGACTTATGACTGAGTAATTTTTTTTTCGGTGTTCGTTTTTTAAAAATAGACTTTTTGAAAGAGCAGTTTTAGGCTCACAGGCTTCCCTGGACTCTCAGTATCCTCTCCTGATGTCTTAGATACTGAATCTCTGAGGCTCTCTCCCCTAGGCTCTCTTCTCTCTAAAATCTTTTCAGATCAAACTCCTTTACTCCTACGGCTTCAGATACCGTCTAGATGTTAATGATTTTATAGTGTTCAGTGGTAATAAATATGAATATTTAATAAGTAAAATGTCTCATCTCTACTACTACATTATGATACTCCTAGAAAGAGGAAGAATGTTCACCTTAGAATTGCCACATTGCCTAGCAAAAAATAGGTAGACATCCACTCAGCCTGTGAAGTTGAATACTGTACACTTCCTACCTTCAATACGTGACATTACGCTCTGTTAGAAAAATACAATTGGGAATTCCCTGGCGGTCCAGTGGTTAGGACTCCGCACTTTCACTGCTGAGGGTGCGGGTTCAATCCCTGGTGGGGGAACTAAGATTCCACAAGCCACACAGCGTGGCCAAATTAAAATATATATATACAATAATTCAAGGAAATAACAAAAAGTATGAGCTAAATAATCCGATTATCAGTAAATGCTTTCAGACTAAAGAAGACTTCAGATGAAGTTGAACACCCACATGAAAGCTCTAGGAAGTGATAGCTCTTGAACATGGACTTAAAGGGGAAGTGCCCTTCCAATACGCAAGAGGGGAGAGCAGTGTATTCCAGGCACGGGGCAGGCTGTGTGCTCATCATTATGGAGCAATGACTAAGTGATGGGTACAATAGCACCTCTCTTCTGAACTTTAAAGATCCTTTCACGTCCACTTGGCTAAATGACAAAATAACTTTGTCAGGTTGGCAGAGTAAGCAGTATGATCTCTGCTTTACCTGGGATCTCAAGTGAAGTCACATGGCAGGAAAAAGGCAGAGCAGAGCCAGGACCAAAACCCCAACCTCTAGAGTCTTCTTTCTAAAACTACTTATCACTCAGAAGCATGTGCAGAAAACAAAGCTCATCTACTTAGATGTTTTTTTCTTGAAGATAGGTTTTTTTTCTTTCAAGATAGGTTTTCTCTTGAAGATCATGTATTTACTAAAAAAGGCACGTTAACTGCATAGATGAAAAAGGGTTGTATAGTGCAAAAACACATAATTTACAGCAATATCCACTTTTATTCCTAAAACATTTTTCACATCTGTTGTAATTTGCTCATAGGAATGACACTTTCTAATTTAATTATTCCAAGTGTCTTTCTAAGCTTTCTTACATTCCACTTGCACGTAATTGTGACTGCAGGGCTGTATCTTACACTTCCTTTGTATCTGAGCAGGATAAAATTTCAAATTAATTTCTCCCATTGCTGCATGTGAAAGAGATGTAAAGTAATAGCACTGAATCAGCACACAAACAGCAGAACTTAAGAAGAGGGTCAAAGTGAATTCCACAGTGTCACATGATATGGTTAAGGAGTAAGATTTATTGGGGAAGTAAAAATGAAAGTTATCAAAAGGAGACTGTAAACTTCAGGCCCCACAAATCCTAGATCCAACCCTTTCTGGAGATCTTTCGACCCATGGAAAATTGTAACCCTCCTGCTAGGTAGAAGAAGCCACCAGCTGATGGATAGCTGAGGTTAACGGCAGCCCTGTCCCCTGGGAGCTAGCTGCTTTTTGTCTGGGAAAACTGCAGTGAGTTCTCTGGGCCATTTTTAAACAATTCTGCTCCTCATGGTGTAGTACTCAAAAAAAGAAAATAAAAATCTCTTTCTTAGCAGTTTATTACTTGAAATACTTAAACATTCAAACTAAATTTTAGAAATGTAAATTTTAGCTGTTAAACAAATAGAAAAACAAAGCAAAAGAACACACATACATGGTAGCATTTACTCCTTTTCAGCAAAAACTTCACCTAACATTGATGAACTCTCGATCTGCATTATATCAATGAGAATATTTTGGTGTCCTTGACAATGACTCCAAAAGATTACTTGAGGTTATTAAAATTAATGTTTGATTTATTAAAGTTATAAGTTAAAAATCTTATTTGTTCTTAAGCTTTTAATTTCACTTACCAAATTATTAATTTATAAATCTGAAAAAATTTAACAATTACTTTTAAGAGGCTTTTGATTAATATTTGGTCACATTTATAGTTTTAGTTAAATCGTTCAGTTTTCTGATCGGCAAAACTCCCCAAGTATGTAAATAACTCCTAAATCTAGAAAATTAAATATATATATATATGTATTTATATTGAATCTTAAGTTATTTTAAAAGTTATAATGCTATTTATAAAGCCTAATAACTTTGTCTTATGCCTTTCAACTTAAAACTGCAAACATAAATCAATGAAATGTTTATATTGGAATCATAAAGATAATTTGTAAAATATTAAATATGCCATACTCCTCAAAGCAGCAAAACATAAAACATTAAAATATACCAATGACAAACAACTTATTCTCAAACCTACCATGAAAATATTAATACTGTAATTTTGGTTCCCTTCATCATTTTAATATGCGTTTCTTAAATAGAATTCTGCTTTCTCATCATGGAAGGGCCATAATTTTTATATATGTCAAAATGATATTCTAATAAATCTTAGTACATCTGTCAGAATTTGGCCTATGGCTTATCTTTCTTGTAAGATACTACTGATATCAAGGCTGTTGGGAATGGAGAGAGAATAGAGAAATAGACCTGTTTAGCTTTGCTAGAAGCTACAAATACATACAAAAATATTCTCAAAATTGCTAACTGGCTAAGTTAACTTAAGACATCTTGAAACATTTACATTGTCTTTCAACCCCTAGCAGAATGCCTGGAACATAATAGATATCAGTAAATAGTTGTTAAACCAATCAGTACTTAAATTATTTTATAAATATTTAATCCTGTTTTATTTTCTTTAAGGTGTTATAAATTTGACAGAACATTTCTGTTTATATATCCCACTCTGATCTCAAATTCAACATATTTGAATCCCTAATTATTAAACCATTGTTTCCCTAAATGTGTTCCACCATCCCCAAAAATGTTCTTAGGCACCCTGTTTTAGTTATTTATTGTTGCATAACAAATCAGTCCAATAATTTAGTGGCTTTTAAAAACGATCACTTATTTGCTCATGATTCTGCAGTTTGAGCAGGGCTCGGTGGTAATGGCTTATCTCTGTTTCATATAGTGCCAGCTGAAGTCGTTCATGCATCTAAGAGCTAAGCTGGATGGAAATACCCAGGACGGCTTCCCTTATAAGTCTGGGGCCTTAACAGGGAGCACTGGCAGCCAGGGCTTTTCTTTTGAAGTGCATGGTCTCTCACTATTCAGTGGTCTAGCCCAAGCTTATTTATATTGCTGCTGGATCCCAAAAAAGTAGAAACCTCTTTGTGTGTATGTGTGTGTTTGTGTTTGTGTTTTTCCAGCACCATGATTTAGTTAAGGGAGCATATTCATTGTAGAGAATATATTGATGATTGTAAATGTGACTCCTCATTATAGCCTTAAAATTTTTGAAACATCAAAGCACAAAGCTGTCAATTATATATCCAAACTGCAGGTCCAAAACAAGTACATGTATTTTCCATGCTCCAAAATTGAGTGCACATTGTACTGTCATAGGGAAGGGGTTTACCAATGAAGACCTGACAATAAAGTACTCAAGACTGATAAACCAAAATAAAATATAAGATAGGAGTTTATAAAAACAAGTTTGACAATAGCAGAGAGGACCCTTTTCATTTCTGAGCAAAACTGCATTTCATTATACATACTCTCTCCTAAAATGAATAAACCGGTCACTTGAGAATGCTTTGTTTATTTCCTCTATTATACTACAACATTCTCCATGCCTTTGGAAAAAAAAAATATTGTGCGGGAACTGTGGGATAAGCATGCATGTAGATGCAACAGCACAATTGCACTGGTTCTTACAACTCACTTCTAGATAAGGAGAAAGTGTTATTCATTAGTATGGCCCAGTCTTAGCCAATATTCAGTTTGGAAAGACACTGAGGTAAGATCAGAATGATCTGAAATTCCAAGTTCTAGAATTGATGATTTTATTTTATTTTTTTTTTTGTGGTACACGGGCCTCTCACTGTTGTGGCCTCTCCCGTTGCGGAGCACAGGCTCCGGACGCGCAGGCCCAGTGGCCATTGCTCACGGGCCCAGCGGCTCCGCAACATGTGGGATCCTCCCAGACCGGGGCACGAACCCGTGTCCCCTGCATCGGCAGGCAGACTCTCAACCACTGTGCCACCAGGGAAGCCCTAGAATTGATGAATTTATACGCTATTGTATTAGTCAGGCTTCTTTTCCTTTCTTTCTTTTTTTTTTTTTAATTTTTATTGGAGTATAGTTCATCCACAATGTTGTGTTAGTTTCTACTGTACAGCAAAGTAAATTGGTCACACATACACATATATCTACTCTTCTTTACATTCCCCTCCCATACAGGTCATTATAGAGTACTGAGAAGAGCTCCCCGAGCTACACAGCAGGTTCCTATTAGTTATCTACCCTTCCATACAATAGTATGTATATATCAATCCCAATGTCCCAATCCATCCACCCCACTGCCCCTTCCCCGCCCCCCCCACTAGCAACCACAAGTTTGCCCTCCACATCTGTGACTCTACCTCTGCTCTGCAAACAAGCTCTAGTCAGACTTCTTCAGTCATTAATTACAACTCAATTCTAATAGGCTGGAACATATACACACTACTATACATAAACTAGATAACTAACAAGGACCTACAGTGCGGCACAGGGAACTATACTCAACATTTTGTAATAACCTATATATATATATATCACTTTGCTGTGCGCCTGAAACTAACACAACATTGTAAATCAACTATACTTCAATTAAAAAACTCAAACCCTAAAAAATAGGCTGAAGAACAAGTTTTATTTATTAAGACTTAATAATGATATAATATATAACAATGAAAATAATAATCAAGAACTAATAATGTATCAAGAAAAAGGATTGTTACTGACTGATACACATAACTGAAAAGCCCAAGCATGGCTAGATTCCAAGACTCAGATGATGCGATCAGGATTCTGCTTCCCTCCATCCCTCGGTTTGGCTCTATTCCCTCTAGGATTCACTTTCATGCAGACTCTCCACACATGTGGTAATGAAAGTGGCATTCAGCAGCTCTAAGTTTAAATCCTACCAGCAGTAACTCGGAGACAAATAGCTTCTCTTTTCAAAGGGTTCCAATACATTGACTAATTGGCCTGATCCGGCTCATGCACCAACCTCAGAATCAGTCTCTCTGGGCAGGGAAAGTGTGATGCATCAAACCTGGGCAGGGCCACGTCCCACAGTAACCACACTGCCGATTTATAAAGGATTCATCTCCCCTAAGAAAATTTCAGATACTGTTGCCAGTTGAATAGGGTAGATTCTGGGAAGAAAACAGTAGCAGATATTCATTACCCTTACCTTAAGACCATAACCACTTAACCATATTTCTCAGATAAAGGGGTTTACTGAAATAGCTATGTGTGTGGTAGTTAAACTATTACTTTAAAAAGGGACATTGAGGGCTTCCCTGGTGGCGCAGCGGTTGAGAGTCCGCCTGCCGATGCAGGGGACGCGGGTTTGTGCCCCGGTCTGGGAAGATCCCACATGCCGCGGAGCGGCTGGGCCTGTGAGCCATGGCCGCTGAGCCTGCACGTCTGGAGCCTGTGCTCCACAATGGGAGAGGCCACAACAGTGAGAGGCCCGCGTACCAAAAAAAAAAAAAAAAAAAGGGACATTGAGTGATTAAATCTACACCAATGTATTCACGAAGGTAGCCTCAAATGCCCACAAACAATACTGAACACAAGAACAAGTGCTCAACTTTGGCTTGTCACAATAATAATGACAATAAAAAATATACAAAGGACCAAGAGCAGAGATTTGAGGCCTAAAATCCATATCTGTACTATAATTTAAAAGTAGAAACCTCTTAAGGCCACCTGTGCTTGGATGTTCTAGAATCTCAGTTCTTTTTTTTTTTTTGAAGTATATTTGAATTACAATATTATGTTAGTTTCAGGTATACAGTAAAGTGATTCAATTATATACATTTTTTTTCAGATTATTTTCCTTTATAGTTTATTACAAGATATTGAGTATAATTCCCTGTGCTACAAAGTACATGAGTATTGCTTATCTATTTATGTATAGTAGTTTGTATCTGTTAATACTATACTCCCAATTTATCCTTCCTCTCCCTCTCTTTCCCCTTTGGTAACCACAGGTTTGTTTTCTATGTCTGTGAGTCTGTTTCTATTTTGTATATAGATCCATTTGTATTATTTTTTAGATTCCACATATAAGTGATATCATATATTTGTCTTTCACTGACTTACTTCACTTAGTATGTTCTTTAGGTCCATCCATGTTGCTGAAAATGGCATTATTTCATTCTTTTTTATGAATGAGTAATATTTCATTGTATATATAGTCCACATCTTCTTAAACCAATCGTCTGTTGTTGGGCACTTGGGTTGTTTCCATGTCCTGACTATTTTAAATAGCGCTGCTGTGCATGTATCTTTTTGAATTCGTGTTTTTGTTTTTGCTGGATATATACCCAGGAGTGGAATTGCTAGATCATATGGTCGTCCTAGTTTTAGTTTTTAAAGGAAACTCCATACTGTTTTCCATAGTGGCTGCACCAATTTACATTCCCACCAACAGTGCAGGAGGGTTCCCTTTTCTCCACATCCTCTCCAGCATTTGTTATTTATAGACGTTTTTATCATGGCCATTCTGACAGGTGTGAGGTGACACCTCATTGTGGTTTTGATCTACATTTCTCTAATAAGTTAGAACCTCACTTCTAATACATTGTATAGGTCCATGTAAATTACAATCCAGCCCATATTCTGGGGGAGGGAAATTAGAATCTACCTTTGGATTGGTGAAGGAACATGCACATGCAGAGATGGGAGGAATTGTTGGCTCAGTTGTTTCTTTTTTTTTTTTTTTTTTGCGGTATGCGGGCCTCTCACTGTTGTGGCCTCTCCCGTTGCGGAGCACAGGCTCCGGATGCGCAGGCCCAGCGGCCATGGCTCACGGGCCCAGCCGCTCCGCGGCATATGGGATCCTCCCAGACCGGGGCACGAACCCGTATCCCCTGCATCGGCAGGCGGACTCTCAACCACTGCGCCACCAGGGAGGCCCGCTCAGTTGTTTCTTAAGATAGCTATCTTGAGAAACAATCTATCACAGTCTATCCTCCAGCAGCACAATTTACCTTCCATCCATATGCAAAATACGTTCATCTCTCCCTCTCCCCCAAATCTCATCCCATTATGCTGCTAGCAAAAAGTCCAAGATCTTGTCATCTGTATTAGATCCAGATGTGGATGAGATTCCTCAGGTTCATTTCATCTTTACCTGGAGACCTGTGAGTTAAAAATACCTGTCTACCCATCCCCACTCCCTACTCCCCAACATACCAGTATACATTGGTGAGAAAAGGATAAGATAACTGCAAGAGGAACTCATGTTCTAAAAAAGGAAATGAAAGATACATGTAAGTCACTGGTCCATAGCAATCTGAAGTCAGCTTGTGACCCAGTCCTCAGACCCCATGGATAGGTCCGAGTTCTGATCCCTGGGAGTTTTCCAAATTCATTGTCTAATTGATTCTTGGTTTAGCCTCTGTGGGATCTTTGCTTCACCTATGTTATCATTCCTTTTCCATAAGTCAGTCTCGCAGCCTGCTTTCTACCATTTGAATTTTAGGGCATGTGTTTCTATTTGGGGCATATTAGGCTGCCATGGTCAGATGCCCTTATGATTCTTAGAAGCCCTTCGGTGTAACTCTTAGGATCCACAAGACACTTCCTTAAGCATTCTGAGGTCTTAACAAAGGATCTTACAGCTGCACCCTTGACTTGCTCTTGACTGTGTTTTACTGGCAGAACTCTGAATTTTAACTTTGCTCTGAGGATATTTCTTAGCTTTGAGAATTTTTTGCTTAGTGGAAAGACCGTCCTGGGCCCTTTATATATATGTCCTCTAAATTTTGCTTGAAAACAGAACAATCCCCTTTTTTAACTCTCACTTTTCTCTTGTAATACCTTATCATTTGTTGTTGCCAGTAGAAACCAATTGGCACTTTCAATGTTCTGCCTGGAAAACTCCATAAAAAAATTTATAGGTTCACTGAGTACTTTTTCTCTTCCAAGTTACTACAGCTGTCAGGTTTCCTAATTGTTTTGCCACCACGTACTTTGACTTCCTCTTTCCTAGTCCCCAGTAGTAATTTCCTCATTGCCTTTCCAGTCTCCATGAAGTGTTATTCTTGCAATTTCTCCAGCCTTTATTGACAGCTTCTTCCCTGATTCTCCAGCCTCCCCCAACAGTCTCCTTGCATCCTTCCCTTCTCTGCCACAACCCAATCCCAAAGCCAATGCTGTGTATTTTAAGGTTTTTGTTGTGACTGGACTCCTTGCCCAGTACCAATTTCTCTTTGAGTTATCTATTACTGAGTACCAAACTATCCCAAAACTTAATGGCTTAAAACAATCACTATAATTTCTCATGATTCTGTGACTCCACTAGGTTCAGTTGAATGGTAACTCTGCCAACCTGGTGTTGACTAGGGTTACCCTTATAGCTACAGCCAGCTGGGAGCTCAGCTAGGGTTGAAAAGTTCAAGATCACTCCTTGAAGGAAAGGTCCATAACTGCCTGGTAAAACTGTACAATATAACTTTTGCCATATTTCATTGGTCAAAACAAGTCATAAGGCAGTCTGAATGAGAGGAGCAGCATGTGTTGTACAGGATGGACAGGAATTGCTGGCAGTCATTTCTGGAGATTATCTCTAACCCCTCACAACTTATTTGCTGTACTATTTGTTGACTGTACTATTCAAGAAGTTACATAGGCTTGTGTACCTAAGTATCTTACATTCTTCCATCTCCTTTAAACCTAATCCAATTATTGACTATCTTAATTTATGTAAAATAGTTTAAAATATATTTTACAATTTCTATTCTCTTAGTTTCTATCCTAGTTTAGATCATGCATACCTCTAATTATGAGCAAAATATCAGATTGCATGCCAAAAATATATAAATACTCATTCTATAAATTTTCTACTATAACTAAAATAACACAATTTGATGTATTCAATGTTTGTGATAGTTATTGTACATAAAGATTGTGAATCATAAAGGCTAAGCAGCTCACACAAATAGCTATAATTCATCATATACAATCAAAAATAAAATGTTATTTTTTCCTTCTTATTTCTGGATTCTTCCTCTCTCTCCCCAACATCAGTGTCTATGATTTTTTGTGATACCTGTAGCATCATCATCATTTCATCACTATTATCATCGTATGCAACATCGTAGGTCCTCCACATTAATTCTTGATATTTGATGTCTGGGGAGCTGTTTCTCCTTTTCCATCTCTTATGTTGGGACCCAGGGTAGGCTGTCCCAAAATATGTCTCAATGGCATATTGATTATTTTAAATTAAAGTTTCTTAAGAAGCTGCCAGTGAAAGAGGGAAACCCTGACCCTCCTTTCTGTCAAACAAGAAATAAATGTCTCATGTGCAAGGTGCATTCCTAGCCTCTGGAGGAGGACACCTTTATCACCAGAGGTAGGAAATTTAGGCTGAAAAGCCTCTATAAACCAACCTTGTTACTACTTTTTTTCCTTTTTTAAATTATTCCAGTTCTATTGAGATATAATTGAAAACCTTGTTACTTATTTAATTAATTACCCCAATACTAAACTCTATTTAGATTCTTCACCAATTAAGCACCCCAAACCTAAGTTTCTTTGTCTTGTCAATTCCTCACAGTTTTACTGTTTCTTTGTCTAAAAAGTATAAAAGCTGCCTCCTCTGTCCACTTCTTAGGTCACATTTCTATGAGACCTCTGTGAATTAACATTTGTTCCTTTTACTCCTGTTAATCTGACTTTTGTCAGTTTTACTCTTAGTCCAGCCACGAGAACCCAAGAAGGGTAGAGGGGTAAATTTCCCCCTTCCCGACACCAATCGTGGCCAGAGCTAAGCTTCTCTGTGTCCTGCCCTTTGAAGCCTATCGCTTCTATCCTCTTCTGTGTCCATATTCCTGGAAATCGTAGTGTAATAGATAAAATAAATGTTTCACAAATATTCACTCTACCCCTCTTCCAATTTGGAGTGGACTCTATTTTCCTGCTCCACTGATTTAGGGCTTGGCCATGTGATTTGCTTTGGCCAACAGAATATAATATGATAGGAAATTGTGTGAGCACATGCTTTATGTGTGCTCATAGTTTGTCTTGTCTTCTTGTGCTTTGGTGAGTTGACCTGGGTAGCTGCTGTAGAAACACATAGAGTACACCTGCACCCAACCTGCAACCTGGAGCATTTGCCTTTCCATCTCCATGTCAGTTGCCTTCCTCCTCTTTGAAGTCCCAAACCACAACGCCCAACATCCTCTTTCGTCTTTAGCTGAAAATGGTATCTCAGGTGAGGATTTCAGCCATTTTTGTGAGTTTCTCAGTTTTCCTGGGTCTCTCCCATTTATGCATGCTATTAAATTTTTGTTTGATTTTCTCCTGTTAATCCATCCCATGCCAATTTAATTCTTGGACCAGGCAGAAGAACTTAGAAGGACAGAAGAAAATTTCTTCCTCCCAGACATCTGTGACTAACATTCTATTTGTTTAGAAAAAATATATATATAATATATATATATATATATATATATATAATATTAAATAAAGAAAGAAGGATAAGGCAAATATTAACAATTAACAATTATTGAATCTAGATGGAGGGTATACAGGTATTCATTTGCACTATTTTTTCAACTTTCCTGTATGTTTGAACATTTTCAAAATAAAATATTGGAAATTAAGATTGAAAGATGAGATTCATAAAATGGGAGAGAAGTGGAGAGGGTATTTGAAAAAAATGGATAAGAATGAGAATGTTCTCATGACTGAAATAAATCTTACCTAATTCACCACTTTGTGGTGGGCTAATTCCCTGGTTCTATCCTAACTTAGGTTATTTGCTATAGGTTTGTGATGTGAAACTATATTTCATCTAACTAAACTATACAAAAATACTTATGAAGTTTATGCATCAAAGAAATGATCAGCTAAACCCACTTTCTCATTTATCTGTTCTATAAGTCAAAATTTGTAAAAACTATTTTTTCTTACAAGAATGTGGAGGAGATTGCTAGCTGCTTACTAAAATTCATGTAACGTAGCTATATTTGGACATGCAGCTACCCAGCTGAAGACTACATTTCCTACCTTCTGTTGTAGCTAAATGTGGCCACAGACTAAGTCCTTTTGAGCAGAAGTAATATATGCCACTTCCAGAGTAGAACTTTAAAACACTGAGTGTGCACTTACTTATTTGTACTCTTCCCCTTTCTGTAAGTGACAACACTGAGCTGCCTAGGATTCAGCTTCAAGCCAAAGAGACCCCCTAGAGCAGGGGTTCTTAATCTTAGGTTCATGAACATGAATGGGAAAATATTACACCCTTGTCTTATCTAGCCATTAGCTAAAATTAATATTTTCAGTTATGAGTATAGACCACAAACCACAGTGTGATATTGATTCCTATGAATTTGCCACCCAAAAGAATATTTTCATATCACATTATCATTTTTTCAGATTTCTCTAAATAACATTTAAATATCATAACTCAGTCCTACTTCAGAGTTATGGTTGTGATTAGACCCATTGATTATGTTGGACTAATGAATTAACAAGTATATGTTTTTGGAAATTCCCTGGTGGTCCGGGGATTAAGGCTCTGCGCTTTCACTGTTGAGGACCTGTGTTCAATCCCTGGTTGGGAAACTAAGAACCTTCAAGCCATGTAACCAATAAAAAAAAAAAAAGAAGAAGAAAAGTATGTTTTATTGTATCACAATAGAACACTATTTTGTTAACCATAATCCAGTATAATTGGTTTCCTTTGAAGCCAAGTGTATTTCATTTCACACACTAAAAATCATTATTCTGGGACTTCCCTGGAGGTCCAGTGGTTAAGACTCCACGCCTCCACTGCAGGGGGTGCAGGTTCAATCCCTGGTTGAGGAACTAAGATCCTGGATGCCTTGCGGCTAGCCAAGAAATAAAAAACAAAAGAAGGGCTTCCCTGGTGGCACAGTGGTTGAGAGTCCGCCTGCCGATGCAGGGGACACGGGTTCGTGCCCCGGTCCGGGAAGATCCCACATGCCGCGGAGCGTCTGGGCCCATGAGCCATGGCCGCTGAGCCTGCACGTCTGGAGCCTGTGCTCCACAATGGGAGAGGCCACAACAGTGAGAGGCCCGCGTACAGCGGAAAACAAACGAACAACAACAACAACAAAAATTATTCTGAGAGAAATTCCATATGCTTGAGTAGAGTGCCAAAGGAGTTCACGGCACAAAAATGATTAAGAACTTTCACCCTAGGCAATGGTGGAGATGCAGGCTGAGGGAAACAGGTTCATTTAATGACTTGTTGTGGAGCAGAACCGTCCAGAAAACGTGGCCCAATCACCCCAGGGTTTTTACATATGAGAGCACTAAATAATGACATTTTAAAGCCACTGTATGTTGGGGTGCCTTTTTTTTTTTTTAACAAAAGCTTACCTTAAGAAAAACACAGGGCATAGGTTTTGCTACTAACTGAAATGATACTTCTGCAAGTTTGATATCTATGTGATTAAATGGCGTAATAAGTAAGCAATAAGAGGAGTTTCAAGAAAAGAGATGGCATGGTGGGAACTAGTATTTGAAGAGATAATAAATAAGATACTCCAGACTTAAAGAAAGCCATAAATCTTGAAAATTAGGGAGTATACCAAAGTCCAAAATAAAATATTATAAAATAAAATAATCTACACCTAGGCCAATCATAATGAAAGCAAACTTAGACCATCTTAAAAGTAAAAAAGGAATTCAATGTATCTGTAAAAAAAAAAGTTCTGTTAACATAGAACAATCTCCAAGATATATCATTAATGAAAAGTCAAGGTCAAAATAGTACATAAAAATGCTACCATTTGTGTAGTATGTGTGGGTGTGATTGTATTTAACAACCAGCCGACAAATTTCATAGAAGTTAACAAATGGCTCTTCTGAGCCAGTATAAATTGGCTCCAGCACACCACTAATTATAACCTTTAAAATAAAATACAGATCCACAATGATGGCAAATACATGGTGTCTTTCCCATCATCACTTGTCCAACTCTACAACATCAACCAGGTGGCTACAGTTCAACAATTCAGTCTGGACAGTAACTACCTAGTACTAATATTAGACTCCTCAGATTTAAGGGCTCAGTCCCACAAGACTGCCCTCACTGCAGATGTCAGTCACAAGTTATACCCAGGTTATCCACAGTTCTGTCCAATTTGGCCACAAAGTCAGTTTCTTCGAACCTTCCCTCAGTTTCAATAATTTGCTAGAACAACTTGCAGAACTCAAGAAATTGCTATATTTAATATTATAGTTTATTATAAAGGATACAAATAAGTAGCTAGATGAAGAAGTACATAAGAAAAGGTCCAGAAGGGTCCTGAACTCAGGAGACTGTGGAGCTGGGGTGCGCCACCCTCCTGGCACGTGGATATATTCACCAACTTGGGAGCTCCCTGGGCCCTGTCATTTGGGAGATTTAATGGAAGTTTCACTGTGTAGGCATGATTTTGGCCACTGGTGACTAGCTCAGTCTTTAGCCCCTCTTCTCTCACCTGAGGTTAGTGATGGGTGGGGCTGAACATTCCAAGCTTCTAATCAAAGTTTGGTCTTTCTGAGGACCAGCTGTCATCCTGAAACTATCTATGGGCCTGCCAAAACTCAGTGTATTAGAACAAAAGATGCTCACAACACCCTTATCACGCAGGAAATTCCAGGGGTTTTAGGTGCGCTGTGCCAGGAACTGGGGACAAAGAACAAATACCTTCCTTCTTATTCCACAAGTGGAGAGGGAAAGCTCTTCTTTACAGGAGAACTTTAATTAACAAATGTAGAAAGAATAGTGCAAATAGAAAATAACAACGTGGCAAACACCATGGTAATAATTGTTTTAAAAAAGTGTCATCGATGGATGTAGGCAAATGTATGTTGAGAAACAGGATATTTACAGTCTTAGAGTATCTTTCCATAAGATACATATTAATTACAAAAGGAAAAATAGAAATTTTACAGTGGAGAAAGCTAGCAGGCATTATCTTAACCTCGTGATTACAATCAACATCACTAGTGAGATATCAATATTATGCACTTCATGATAGGATGCACTGAGATGGACAAAACATCACTTATGTTGTATTCTTGTCAAAAATACATAACCTGAATGTCATCATGAGGAAAAATGAGATCCAAGTTGAGGACATTCTATGAAACAACTGTACAGTACTCCTCAAAAGCGTCAAGGTGATGAAATACCAGAAAACTGAAAATTTTTCAGAATTAAGGAAAGTTAATGTTCTAGATTGAATCCTGGGCTTAAAAATGACAGTGGGTAATTGGCAAAATTTAAATAAATTCTACTGCTTAGTTAGTAGTATTGGGTCAGTGTTAATTCTCTGATTTTGATAATTGTATTGTGATTTTTCAAAATGTAAACAGTTGAGGGTTTTGTGAAGGGTATATAAAAATTCTTTGTACTAGATTTTCAACTTTTTGCAAGTCCAAAATAATTTCAAAATAGAAATTCATAGAAATACAGTTATATGCTGCTTATAAATGATATACTGATAACAAAACAACATGAAAAGGCTGAAAATAAAATGATGGAAAAAGTTAAACAAGGAAAAATTTAGCAAGGAAAATACTATGCAAAAGACAGTTGATATAGAAGTATTAACAGCAGACAAAAACTTAAGGCAAAAAATTTAATACTGTTACAAATGAATGCTGCATCATGAGAAAGAATTGACACATGAAAAGTTATAATAATGAAGATACTGGTATATGTATTCCTAGCAATACATTTCAAGAAAAAACTGTCAGTGCTATTGGAAACTGATGAAGCAAACAAATATAATTCTAAAGGATATAGAACATTTGAGTAATACAAGTGAACGAGTTTGATTCATTTTTTAATAGACCTACTACACACAATAATCAGAAAAATGTATATTTTTAAGCACACATGGAATACTTACAAAAAGAATAATAAAGCAATGACAAAGAAAATAGAAATAATAATGAGTAGAAAATAATGAGAAAAAAGAGACTATAAGTAAATGGAGAAGCTTATTCTTTGAAGAAATAAATAAAATAGTATGTCTCTAGCAAAAATAAAAAATAAAGAGCAGCCATAAATAAATAATATTTGGATGAAAAGAGAATATAACTATAGATACAGTTTAGACTGTTAAAACTATAAGAAAAATATTGTGAATCACCTCATCAATAAATATAAAAATATTGTTAAATGGGTAATGTTCTGAAAAAGCTAACTTTCCAATATTTATTGAAAAAGTGTTCAAAACATATCAACAAAACAAAGATACTCCAGTGATTTTAAAATGTGAAATGAGTTCTGTTGTAATCAAACTGTTTTAGAAATAGTAATAGAAGGGAAGTTGCCCAAATCATTTTTTTAAATTTATTTATTTATTTTTGGCTGCGTTGCATCTTCGTTGTCGCGAGAGGGCTTTCTCTAGTTACGGCGAGTGGGGGCTACTCTTTGTTGTGGTGCGCGGGCTTCTCATTGCGGTGGCTTCTCTTGTTGCGAAGCATGGGCTCTAGGTGTGCGGGCTTCAGTAGTTGTGGCTCACAGGCTCTAGAGCGCAGGCTCGGTAGTTGTGGCGCGTGGGCTTAGCTGCTGAGCAGCATGTGGGATCTTCCCAGACCAGGGCTCGAACCCATGTCCCCTGCATTGGCAGGCGGATTCTTAACCACTGTGCCACCACGAAGGTCCCCAAATCATTTTATGAAGCTGTGTAACCTTGGTACCAAAATTAATTAAGTGTTCTACAAGAACTAGAGCCAAAGATCATGAACAAAATGTGTTTCTAATCTAGTAATTGAAAAAATGTTATGACCAAATAAGGTTTATTCCATGAATATAAGCATGGTCCAACCCCAGAAAATCTGTAACAATTTATCATATTAACGTTTTCTTCATGTTCAAGTTCATGTTCATGTTCAAGTATATACGCTAAAGAGATTCTCACACATGTCCTCATGTAAAAGTTATTCACTGTGGTTTTTTTTGATATAATTTCCAAAAAATTGGAAATAATCTAAATGCTTTTCGATAAGTAAGCAAACTGTATGTTATTCACTCTATGGAATCCTATGCAGCAATTAAAACGAATCTATTAAATAGATCTTCAGGCATCAATCTCAAATACAGGTAGCCCCGCTTTCCAAACGTTTGCTTTACGCCACTTCCCTTTCACCAAAGACCTACATTAGTATGTGTTTACACTAATCTAATGAAATCCAAAGAGGACTTTTACCTTTAGGAAAACGGCAAAAAGTGAAAATCGCCTTCAGCATTTGTTTTGCAGCCAACGATTATAGAGGCAGTGTGTGCCAGAGCAGTGAGAATGGCATGCCAAGCTTCTTCCCTGGGAATTACACTCAGCATCAAGCCGCCATAGCTTTGAACTGTGAGTATCGTGCTTTATCTCGACTTATTTTGTGCATCCCGTTAGCAGGATGTGTCCTAAGGAAATTGTTTCTTCGCTTTACAGAATTTTGACTTAGGAAAGTTTTCACAGGAACGCTCTATGAACTTTCAGACAGCGGGGGAAACCCGTGCATAATTTTTAATGAAAAAGCAGTTTGCAGGATACAGTGTATTATATAATATTTGTGTAACATTTGTGCATTTGTAAACATGCAGAATAATACTACATAGTACATAATGGATATATACATACGCTAAAAAATGTAAAAACATGTATAAGAAGAACATACATTTCAACTTCAGGATAGCTGTTCTTCCAGCGAAAGAGGAAAGAAAACCAGGTAAGAGGGCTTCAACTCAATAATTTTTATTTCTTAGGAAAAATGGCTAAATGCTAATGTTTGCTGAATCTGGCTTATGTGAACATGGCTGGTTGTAATATCGTTCTTGGTACTCCTCTATATGTCCTCATTATTTCACTTTTAAAATGTTAGAGATGTTTGCTTGATGTGACTGAAATAAAACGTTTGATTATAGAGAGGGCGATAATGGCTCTTCCTGTGACCAGAAAGCCACGGTTCATTATACAGTAGTTCTAATATTGACATATGATTCCAATTTGTTGGAACTGTACTCTGTTTTAGGACTACCTCCTTTGTTTCATTCATTACCATATCAAAAGGGTATGTCTTCAGAGTTTGTATCCTTGGGAACCCTCCTGGTTGCTAGGTAAACCAATAACAGCCCTAAGATTCACATTCGATTGTCCGTGCTGGTTACTAAGCTAAAAGGAACCAAAGAGGGGTAAGGGAAGAATGCGTGTGTTCTGACCAAAGCAGAGTTTTAGTCTAATGTTCAGCCTATGTACAAAACATCACATTCAGCCCCTTGAGACCTCAGAGGGATCTAGAAAGCAGTCACTGCTCTCAGAAAAGTTCCATTTCAGTTCAGATACTTAAATGTAACAATAGAGAAGAGTATGAACATAAGTGGTAAATGTGATAGGAATTTGGAGGCAGAAACACATCTCTGTGAAGGGAGATACTTGGTGAGATTTCAAGGCAAAAATGGGACTTGCGGGGGGAAATCAAGAGTGAGAACTATTCAGAACAATTCAGATAAGAAAACAAAGTTGGAATTAAGTCAGGTTTTAGGATGAGGAAATCTGTGGCTGTGGACAGGCGGTATGGATTTAAATACCTCTTGCTTTGTCTACTGTAACTGCTCTAAGTTAATTTCCTTTAATTTTAAAATACAAGCAACACTATTTTATACACAGGTGATTTTCCTAAGAAAGTAGAGGTATGGTGTAAAAAAATAATTGAGAGCTAAATTTCCAGAGGTACAAGAGCAAGAAGAGGGGTGATGTGGGAAGTGGGAGAGAGCTAGTGAAGAATCTTGGAATCAAGGAGCAGTTTGATTTTTCACTTGTAATAAGAAATGCATTGGTGTTACTGTTAATGTCAAAATATCTTAAATCTGATATTTATGGTATACATGGGTTTTTTTTCATCCTTGGATGGTTACAACATTTTCAGATATAAGAAATTTTCAATGCTATTCTGCATAAATCAAAAAAATCTTCATCGATAGAATGTGAAATCTTATTCTTTAAAGCTAAGAGCTTAAAATTGCCTTCAATGTAACTACTGATTTTAATCTTATTATGAAAAAATTACAAACACTCACAAAGGTGGAGCGGCTAGTATAATGAACCCTAATACATGCAACACAGAGATTTTAAAACTTATCAGTATTAGCCATCCTGGCTTTATCCACCCTCTTTTTCTTTCTTTTTATTGCTGAAGTATTTTAAAGTAAATCCAAGACCTCATGAGACTTCATCCCACCTACTTACAATTCTACTGAGTTTTAATTGAATTATTGATTAAGTAGTTAACAGAAAACAGGATATTACAGGAAGTATCTAGTGTGGTGCAAAGTGCAGTAATTAATCTTTTCTCATTTAATCAAAGAGAGCAGCAGGGCTCTAGTGATATCAATTATGTTTAGAAATGGAAATTTTTTTAAAAATCAAAAACAAGGAAGCAATTTAAAGTATTTTTAAGCCCCTACTTCTGTGTTACTTCCTCTTGACATGTTCCCTATTAACAACTGGCTACTTCTCAGCACTCTGACCTCTCAGTGTACCTAGGATATATGTAAATCATACTTATGTGGCTAAGCAAGGGATTGGCAGGATCCTAGGACATAGTTCCAATAAAAGTTTTCATTTGTACCACAAAATCCTTGCCCTTCTGGTGGGGAGAACTTTCTAGTGCTTTATATTTTAGTTCTTCCATTTATGTTGCTATTCTTGTAGCTGTGTATTTATCAGTATTTTTAAATAATTTTTCCTAGTTTCACATGAAAAAAGAAACGAAGAAGTAAAATACCCAATGTTGATAAAGCCTTATACGATGGATTTCTGGTGCAAGTATTTATAAGTTGATACATTTAAACAAAAAAAAAAACAGTTTGATAATCATACTTGAATACCAAGTTTCAATATTTGGAACTTGATAACAAGTTTCAATATTTGATATCTTAAATTCTGTTAGCATGTTCATAATTGAACAGGATAAAAAAAATTCTTAATGTGGAAATGACACTCCCTCTGCTGAAAAAGAAAATGCTGACTTTGTTTTTGTTTTGCTTTGTTTTGTTTTGTCCTAGCCTCCCCCTCCCCCCCCGCCACGTCTTTTCCTCCAGAGAAAAGGTCACTCTGCCAGGCTGGATTGATGGACTTTTGAGATGCACAGTTCAAGATTAGTAAGGAGTGGGAAGAAGAGAAAAGCTAATTGATGTAGGGTAATGTAAAAATAAGTGACAGGGACTTTCCTGGTGGTGCAGTGGTTGGGAATATGCCTGCCAATGCAGAGGACACGGGTTCGAGCCCTGATCTGGGAAGATCCCATATGCTGCAGAGCAAGTAAGCCCATGCACCACAACTGCTGAGCCTGCGCTCTAGAGCCCGCGAGCCACAACTACTGAGCCCTCGTGCCACAACTACTGAAGCCCACTCACCTAGAGTCTGTGCTCCGCAACAAGAGAAGCCATGGCAATGAGAAGGCTGCATACCGCAAGTGAGCGTAGCTCCCACTCGCCGCAACTAGAGAAAGCCTGCAAGCAGCAACAAGACCCAATGCAGCCAACAACAAAAACAAAAAAACAAAAAAAAGTGACAAAGAGGCATGAACAGAAACGCAAAACAGTTGCGAAAAGGGGAAGTGTATTGGAGTGTGGCTTGTAAATAAGAGGCTCCAGAGTAATATGGGTTTACAGAAAATTGAAGAGGAGAGAAAAAGAGATATAGGAAGTGTTACTGGGGTGTATCAAAGGGAAGTTATTAACAATTTTAGACGAGAGCTCAGGAAATTATTAGAATTCCTTAAAAAATATTTGGCTACTTGAACTGTATTTCTTTGAGAGTGTTTCCCTTTATCAACAAACATTTTTCTATACTGGTACACATTATTTGAAACATCTTTTCAATGATAGCATAAGGTTCTATCCAATGAATATACTGTAGTTAATGCATCATTATTCTACAATTGGATTGATATTATTTCTATTTTTCTACTATTTAAAAACTACTATGATGAATATATTTGTACTCACTGCTTCTTTCTTATTGAACATTCCACTAGGACAGACGCACAGAAACAGAACTGAAACCTAGTCCACCTAAAACCGAGCTCTCCTGCTAAGATTATGACTAACCTCTCTGTCCAAAACTTTATTCCCTTCCTTGTCCTACACCTGTTCCCCTCAGAACCCATGTCTCATCATGGTTCTCTTTCATAGTGTTTGTGAAGGTTAATGATATTCACAAAGTGTGCAGACCACTGGCTGGCATGGAGTAATGGTCAATAAATGTTAGTTCTATATTAGTAACTACCGTTATTACTTTAGCTCCCAGGGAGCACAGATATAATCAGCCTAGATTTTCTGGTTATATTTATCCACATACTCATTAAAAGAGTATTATTCTTTTGTCTTTATTTTAATGGCATTATAAATTAATAACAATCCTATAAAAGTCTGATTTGCACTCAGTTCAGTGGAACTATTATTTTCTTTGTTCAAGATACCCATCTATGTGCGGAAAACATAGCTATGTACCAAAAAGAAAGAAAATCCTTTAATTGCAGCTCAGTTTAAGTACTCTTAAATTGTAAAATAATTAATTCAGGGGGTTTTTTTGACAGAAAAACAAAAGGTGAACAAGACAGGAATAAATGTCTAGATTGTTGCTAAGCTTGGTTTTCACTTAGTACTACTTTGAAAATATTTCTCCTTTATTTGAGAAAATTTTATATTTACATTAGACACGTTACCCAAGTCAACAGATATGAAGATACCTGTAGCCAGACTTGTAAAACTGAGATAATAGCCATATTAATACCAATGTCACTTTTAGTTAGAATCTAAAAGATATACAACCATATATAAGAATCTGCACAAAACAATATTAAATTAGCTTTTTTAATAGAATGTTCTTTAAATTCATCACTGTGTCACCATGTTTATTTCTTTGAAGAATTATTTCTGTGCACATATTTGAGTATGTGCCAAGTTGGAAGTTCCTTGTTATGAGAAATGAGTCACAAAACAAAGTTCAGATGAAGCCTTTACAACCCTAACTGCACCACATTTGAAGTTTGTATAGTTACACACACAGTGAAAACTGTGAGGGAATATCTCAGTGAATGAAAGACAACTCGAGCTGTGTAGCACTATAACAGCGTAAAATTGTGAAGGATTTCCCATTTCCAGAAACGTTTATTAGTCTGCCTAGTTCTTTCAGAATCATCATGCCCTTTCTGTTTGCAAGGCAAATAGTTAATGAGTTACTTGAAGAAGTTAAACACTCGTGTAGAATTGCAAGCCTTAGGTCATATTCCACCATTGAGCTCACTCTCACGTTACTGGGAAATTAAGATCTCTTAGAACTGTTCGTGGGCCTCCCTGGTGGTGCAGTGGTTGAGAGTCTGCCTGCCGATGCAGGGGATACGGGTTCGTGCCCCGGTCTGGGAGGATCCCATATGCCGCGGAGCGGCTGGGCCCGTGAGCCATGGCCGCTGGGCCTGCGCGTCCGGAGCCTGTGCTCCGCAACGGGGGAGGCCCCAACAGTGAGAGGCCCGCATACCGCAAAAAAAAAAAAAAAAAAAAAAAAAGAACTGTTCGTTGACTTAGTAATAAGTTCGTCACAGCCCGAAGTAAACAGAGCAATCTTTAAAAAGCCAACACAATTTAGATGTTTTTATAATTTTAGCAGCTGTGTTAGTGTCAGCAATTTGATGAGTGATAAAGTCAATTATCAGCTCTGTTAGGTAAATCTCCTGTAATTTTATGAAAAAAGGTCTTAATAACCTAGCACATTCAGCACTTCATGATCACAAACATCAATGACTTTCCCAAAATGTGCTAGTTATACAAAACTTAACTTCAACTTTTCAATGATGAGAAATACATGTGACTTACTCAATTCAGTAATTATCTCAGTCATTTCTTAAATGCCTACTATTTGAGGCGGGGGGCTAGGTAAGGAATACAAAACAAATAAAATGCAGTTCCTCTCCTTAAGAACATAATCCAGTTAGGGAAGTAGAAACATAAACAGATAATTGTAATACAATATGATATGAAGGCATATTAGTTATAACTTTACCAAAGATGACATTTTTACTGGTCTTTTTCTTTCATTTTTTTATTGACATGAAATTGACATAACATAAAATTAACCATTTAAAACTGAACAGTTCAGTGGCATTCAGTACGTTCACAATGTAATGTAATGTGTAAATGCACAACCCCCATCTCTATCTAGTGCCAAAACAATTGTTTCTTTTTTGTTTTTAGCTCTGTTGAGATATAATTGACATATGACACTATGTAATATATATATATATATATATATATACACACACACACCCCAAATTTTCTTTACCCATGCATCCATCAATGGACACTTAGGTTATTTCCATATCTTGGCTACTGTAAGTAATGCTGCAATAAACATGGGGATGCATATCTCTTTTTGAGTTAGTGTTTTCATTTTGTTCAGATAAATACCCAGAAGTGGCATTGCTGGATCATATGGTAGTTCTATTTTTAATTTTTGAGACCGCTCCATACTGTTTTCCATAGTAGCTGCACCAATTTACATTTCCACCACCAGTGCCCAAGTGTTCCCTTTTCTCCACACACTCACTAGCACTTATTTGTCATTTGTCTTTTTGATAATAGTGACTCTAACAGGTGTGAGGTGATAGCTCAGCGTGTTTTTTTTTTTTTTTTTAATAAAATTTATTTATTTATTTATTTGCTGCATTGGTCCTTCGTTGCTGTGCAGGGTCTACTCTTTGTTGCAGTGCGCAGGCTTCTCACTGTGGTGGTTTCTATTGTTGTGGAGCACGGGCTCTAGGTACGCGGGCTTCAGTAGTTGTGGTGCATGGGCTCAGTAGTTGTAGCGCACGGGCTTACTTGCTCTGCGACCTGTGGGATCTTCCTGGACTAGGCCTCGAACCCGTGTCCCCTGCATTGGCAGGCACATTCTTAACCTCTGCGCCACCAGGAAAGCCCCTCATTGTGGTTTTGATTTGCATTTTCCTGGTGATTCATGATGCTGAGTACCTTTTCTTGTACTATTGACCATGTGTATGTCTCTTTGGAAAAATGTCTATTCAGGTCCTTTGCCCATTTAAAAACCAGATTATTTCTTATTTTGCTATTAAGTTGTATGAGTTCCTTACATATTTTGAATAGATATTTGGTTTGCAAATATTTTCTCCCATTCCGTAAGTTGCCTTTTCATTTTGTTGATCTGTACTGATCTTGAAATATAAGTAGGAGCTTTTTTCAGGCACAAACTGGAGGGACATAACTTCGGGTGTTCTACTGTTTTTGGCTTTCTTTTTCCAAAACAGGCTATTTATTTGCTCCCAATAAATCGACCGTCAGTGATTAAGTGATCGATGTGGCCTGGGTGGGTGAGTTGCTCTCGGGGAGAGAAAGCTCTACTGCTTTTATTATAAATCATTAATCACAATTCACAAGTGGTATTTCTAGCATGATAAAATTAAGTGAAACAAATAATGTAACAGTTCTGGTACACTATGTATTTGTTACTAATGTTACTACCAGGTGATTCATATATATTATAAATTATTTTCTTCTGAACTATCTTATGGGTTTTTAAACTCTCTACAGGCTCAAAGTTTTTCAAAGCCCTTTTGTCAGAAAAATATACATAACTAGTTTTAAATAGTCTCCCCTCAATATAGTATAAACATAAATCTTATATTTTTCTAAATGACTTGAACTCATATCAAATCCCCCTGCCTCATCTCTTAAGGACATCCCAGGCAGAACCCAGAGCTTTCCCATCATATTCAATTATTTAAAATTCAGCCTCATTTGACCTACTTCTGCTCACCCAAGTGCCCCTCTTCCCCCGTCTTGGCCAGTTTGTAGCCTGAGGGACTGAAATGGAAAGCAAAGCTCTATTCTTTTATTCTTTGTTAGATGTCTTGCCAGACAAGTATGGCAGGATCTTTAGCACAACTCTAATGAAATATAGACTGTGGACTCTACTGTTTGTTTATAGGAAGCCAATGAACCCATTAACATTTTTATTATCTACCATCATATATCATCATTTCACAATTTGAAGCATGTGGCTGCCTCTTTATAACTTTACAACCCTGTTCATTCAAGAAATATTTGTTGATTACCCACTCTGTGTTAAATACTGTTCTACAGGTCAAACCATAGCACAAGCAAAACTTTTGGTTTCATTTGGATTTCATTTGATTTCATATTTTTTTAAGGTGTCTTCCTAGGTAGTCCAAACAGATGTTTTACTTTTTTATTGATGCAAATTCTAAGTTGCTTCGAAGTACTTCAAGGTCCCCATTGAGACTGACATTTCAGGTTGACTTAAAGTGACCAACATTTATAACAACAGCACAGGTATATTGAGTAGGTACTATGTGCCACTGTGTTAAGTGATTTACTTGTTTTATTTAATATGGATAGTAATCAGGTAAGCTAGCTAATCATATTATTCTCATTTTACAATGAGAAAACTGAGTGTGAGTGGTCATTAAACTAGCCTGATTTTATTGCTAAGTTAACCTTGCACTCTCATTCAAAAGCCAGCTAAGCTAGTCCAGCTGTCTGATTGGAGCCATGATATGAATTTAGGCTCCACCCCTTGTAAGTTACTTCACCTTTGTGTGTGTCAGTTTTCTCATCTGTAAAATGGAAATAACCACTATATCTTTCTCATAAGTTTTTTAAGATAAATTAAGGTAAAATAAATACAGCCCTTAGAATAATCTGGCACACAGTACACATTATAAAAAAATCTTAACAATTACAAGTATGTAATCCCTTACCAGAAAACCATGAGGTTTGATATGTTTCAGAATTCGGAATTCTTCAGATTTTACAAAACTAAATGAGAGCATTTACCAAAATTTATATAACATTTTCAGCAGAGTCTGGGAACCTCCCCATGAGCAAAGAAATGAACATATCTGACTTAAACTTGTTAATTCACGTGGAGCAGAACAAATGAGGACTCTACGTAGTTTGATTTCACTTCAGGTCTGAATTTGGTACCCAACGAGTTTGGGCCAAATGTAAATATATATATATATATATATATATATATATATATATATTTATTTATTTATTTATTTATTTATTTATTTGGTTTTTCGAGACTTTGGGTTTTGAGAATTTTACTAAAGGACCTATTATTAACAACTAAGTTATATTACCTATACCAAAATGGTCAGAATCATCTTTACTTCAGGCTCTAGAATTTCAAATGGGATTCAAAGGAACATTTCTCATGTAAATTCTCCCTACCAGTTACTTGGCAGAATTTAACACTCAGTGATATTATTTGACATAACCAATTTCATTTCATCTGCTTCACAAAATGTCTGTTGACTTTCCATTTCAGAGTTCCCAATAGACATTTGAAATCATTATAAAATTTCTGCTAGTTCCCCAATACAAAGCTTTTGATTCAATTTAGATTTTATCTTATGCTGTGAAGTTTCAAAAAACATATAAAATCTTCCCAAACCTTAACCATTTTGGTGCTGTAACCTAAACCTTTTAAAGTCATAAGTAACATTCAGGATACACTGGGTTTTACTGCAGCTAACATACAGTCCTCCAGATCTCCATGGCTTAAACAATAAGGGCAGATGGGCATGCACTTGGCTTATAAAAAGTTAGTTTGAAAAAGACTTTTGGGAAAGCAATATGACATCATGAATCAAATCTTAAACATAGATATAGCTTTTGGAACAGTCATCTTATTTTTTGAATCTATCATAAGGAAGTAATCAGAAATGAAAGTAAAGATACATGCACAAAGATGTTACTCAAAATGTTAATTATAATAGAGGACAATTGGGAAAAACAAAACATCTACCGAAATAGAATGATTCAACAAATTATGACACACTGCTGAAACAAATTAGACACAAATAAATCAAAAGACATCCTGCGTTCATGGATTGGAAGAATGAATACTGTTAAAATGTCCATACTACCCAAAGCAAGCTACAGATTCAGTTCAGTCCCTATGAAAATGTCAATGGCTGTATCAAATCATCATGTTGTACCCTTAAAATATTTTACAATTTTATTTGTTTATTATATTTCAATAGAAATTAATTTTAAAAATCTTTGTCAAGGTTAATGAGGTGAGAAAATTATATAAAATAGCATGGGCTGTAATTATATTTTGTTTCTGTCATTTAGGGAGACCTAAATAGTCCTTCCTTTTAGACTCAATAAATTCAATTTATTTAGTAAAATTGAAAAAAATCAAAATTCACATGGAACCATAAAGGACTCTATATTGCCAAAACAATCTTGATAAAGAAGAATAAAGCTGGAGACCCCACACTTCCTGATTTCAAAACATATTACAAAGGTACAGTAATCAAAACAGTATGGTACTGGTGTAAACACAGGCAAATAGACCAATTGAATAGAATAGAGAACCCAGAAATAAACCCATACATATACATTGAAATGATCTTTGACAGAGGTGCCAAGACGTATTGTATACAATGGGGAAAGGATAGTCTCTTCAAAAAATGATGATGGGAAAACTGAATATCCACATGCAAAAAAATGCAACTGGTCTCTTACACCAACACAAAGATCAACACAAAATGGATTAAAGACTTAAGCATAAGACCTGAAACTAAGTAAAATTCCTGGAAGAAAGCTTAGGGGAAAAACTTCATAACATTGATCCTGGCAATGATTTCTTGCATATGGCACCAAAGCACAGACAATGAAAGGAAAAATAGACTAATGGGAGTATGTCAAACTAAAAAGCTTCTGTGCAGCAAACAATCAACAGAGTGAAACACAACCTATGGACTGAGAGAAAATATTTGCAAACCATAGATCTGAAAAAGAAATAATATCTAAAATATAGAAGAAACTCCTACAGCTCAATAGCAAAAATCCAAATAATCCAACTTAAAAATGGGTTAAGGACTTAATACATAGATATTTCTTTTTTTTTTTTTTTTTTTTTTTTTTTTTTGCAGTACGCGGGCCTCTCACTGTTGTGGCCTCTCCCGTTGTGGAGCACAGGCTCCGGACATGCAGGCTCAGCAGCCATGGCTCATGGGCCCAGCCACTCTGTGGCATGTGGGATCTTCCCGGACCGGGGCACGAACCCATGTCCCCTGCATCGGCAGGTAGACCCTCAACCACTGCGCCACCAGGGAAGCCCTGTACATAGATATTTCTTTAAAGAGGACACACAAATGGCCCATGGGTATATAAAAATATGTTCAGCATCACTAATCATCAAGAAAATGCCATCAAAACTACAATGAGATATCATCTTACACTTGTTAGTATGGCCATTAGAAAAAGAAAAGTGCTGGTAAAGATGTGAGGAACTAAAAGATCCCGCATGCCAGAACTACAACCCCACACAGCCAAATAAATAAATAACTATTTTGAAAGAAGGAAAGAAAGAAAGAAAGACAGGGAAAGAAAGAAAAAGCAATCATGACCTCTGTTAAGGCAATGGCATCTATCTTCCTAATTCCTTTTCTGCTCCCACAAAGACACACACACACAATGTTTTAAATTGAAAAGACATTATATACATTTTATTTTGTTTTCATTTCAAAACGTACAATTTTGAAACCACATTTTAATTTATTGATTGCATAAATTTATGCTACACAGGCATATCACAAATCATCTAGTTTTGAATATTTAGATTACTTTCAAACTTCACTATTTTAAATAGCTCAGAGCAGCTGTAAATACTTGGGAAGAAAAGCAAAAATAATCTGAAAAAATTCTGAAACAGACAAAAATTTTAAACGATGTATGAAGAAATTGCTAAATGAGGCGTCATGTGTGTGAAATTTAAAATTACTGGAAATATGTTTTGACCACTTTGTCATTTTGCTCACTTGCAGTTTTTTGGGTTTTTTTCTGGTCGCTTGGCTTGTGGGATCTTAGTTCCCCAACCAGGGATTGAACCCTGGCCCTCAGTAGTGAAAGCACCGAGTCTTAACTACTGGACCACCAGGGAATTCCTCATTCGCTCTGGTGATTAAATTATTTTTAACCAAATCATCTGGAGCTAATGTTATTGATAATTATTGCTGAGTAAAAAAAAAAAAAATACAGGATATTTCTTTATACATGTTAATATTTTATAGTTTAAAAAAATGAGTGTGTACTATAGGAGAAACATTCTTACACATCTCTATTCCTGGGTAATTTATTCTTTTGGCTGCAATTGCCAATATGATTAAAACAATTTTTCTCCCAAACTAGTTATTGGCAGTACATAAGAATCCCATTTATGTTTGCATATTCTATAACAGCTAAGATAGCCTTGGCTAAGCTGAAAGAGAGATTAATTTTATGGGGCTTGTGCCCACCACCCCCTTTCCCCTCCTTGGGGTATTTTTTTTTCAATGAAAAATACAGTGCTTATTTTCTCTTTTTTAATTTTGATGATAAACACAAAATCATAAATTAACCTACAAGTGTGAGTTCTGATTTAGCAGAGGCCTATCTTGTGATACTGTTTTCATATCAATTATTTACCAAATATTTTTACTGTATTTTTAATTTCCTTTCTGCCTTAGTTTTTATTTAGAAGAATATTCATTTGATCTTCCCTGGCGGCGCAGTGGTTAGGAATTCGCCTGCCAATGCAAGGACACGGGTTTGAGACCTGGTCCGGGAAGATCCCACATGCCATGGAGCAAAAGTAACTAGGTCCACAAGCCACAACTACTGAGCCCGTGTGCTACAACTACTGAAGCCTGTGCTCCGCAGCAAAGAGAAGCCACCACAATGAGAAGTCCGTGCACCACAATGAAGAGTAGCCCCAGCTCCCTGCAACTAGAGAAAGCCCACATGCAGCAACAAAGACACAATGCAGTCAAAAATAAGTAAATAAATAAATAAATATATTAAAAAAACAGAGCATTTCTATCACCCCTGAAAGTTTCTAAAAGAAAAGGAATATTCATTTGCCTCCTAATGTTGTGCCCTTCTTTTTAACATCAGGTTAATAATTTTGCTTTTGTATGATTTGTCATGTGTCCTGTTGTTTTGTTTTGTTTTAATTTTTTTTCTATTTCTTTAATTTCTTTTTTTTTTCTTCTTTTGACTGTGCTGCCAGGGAATTCCGGCATGTGTCCTGTTTTAACATTTATTATTTTGTGATCAAGATACAATTAATATTAAAAGAATAATTTGTATCTATAGAAATACATAAGTTTTGTATTCTTTTTATGGCTAATTAGAACACTTTACATTATTTGAACTTTTTTTTTTTACCACTCTGCCTCTTCCTCTTTTCTCCTCAACCCAACTTTTTATTTTTTCCATATGAAAGTCTCTCTTTTAGCCACCTCTTACATATTTGTTTCAGACATATGGTTTTGGGTCAAGAATGTGTACCTTGGTTGGGCTATTATTATCGCTGAACACTGACTCAGGGGTGCTGGAGTGGGTAGAAACTCCTGCTGGTTTTCTACACTGTCTCATACTTGTCACATATAAGTATGTTAAAAAACCCTAGAACTGATCCTTAAGTAACCCCATCTGGCACATTTTGGCATCCATGGTACTTTTAACCATTTGGATAAGATATTCAGTCAGTTTTCTTTCTAATTTATAACTGGATCCTAGGCCATATGGTCCTAATGTGTTGACAAGAAGAAAGAATCACATCTCACCAAAGTCCAAACACATGAAATCCGATGTTTTCTCATTATCGCTAATGGCCTGACACCATCATAAAAGTTAATTAATTAGTATAGTAGGCTTTGTTCTCTTTAAACCATCAGAATTTTGCCTTACTGTACTTAAATCTCTTCTGGATGGTTACTATTGGATGGCTTAAATAATCTGTTAACAGTATATAGTAGTTACCTAGGCAATCCTGGTTTATCTCACCAGTTTATGATTAATAGGGCAACATTCTGCCCATCTTCCTTGAAAAACTAGTATTTCTTTTAACTCTTTAGCAATCTTCAGAGTTTTCATTATCCATCAATCCTCCAAAATAATGGCCTGTCTCCTTGTCTCTGCTCCGGTTTTAGGTACCTTGCAGACATTATCGCTGAGCTGCCAGTTACTGCCTCATTCCTCATTCCCTGCTATTGTGCTCTCTTTCCGGGTCATGTTACTCAGAGCAGCTTTAAAATATACAAAGGGAAGAAAAGGAGAGTAACATGAGCTGACCTAGTGGATCACAAAGGGCCAGAGAAAGTAGGTCCTTGATATTCTCTTTACCCTTCCCCCAGAATATTCTCCTCTAGTCTCTGATACACCTCTCCCAAGGAAAGAAGAGAGAAGCTTCCTTCGTTACGCAGACCCCCCCAAACCATAACTTAGTTCTAGATTTTGAAATCCCTTTGCTGAACTAAGGTTTAAGCATTGGAACAATACCCCTGGTCGAAGTTAAGAAAGACTTTTACCTTTTATTATCTAATAATAATAGCACCACCTCATTTAATAATAGCTAATTATTATGTACCATTTCATTTAATCCAGATGAAAACTTAATAATAATATTTGAGCCTTTACTAGGACCAGGCATTATCCTGGAGGTTTGATAATCATCTATTTAAATCTTCTCCGCAGACCTGTTTATTAGCACTGTTTCGCAGATGGGGAAACTGAGGTTAAAGGAGAGTAAATAAATTGCTCAAATTCTGCAGCAGGATTGTCTGCTTACAAAGCTCAAATTCTTTTCATCCCCTTCATTGTCTCTCCAGTCTCTGTATAATATGCTTTAATGAGCTAGAAAGTAAAGTTTCATCCTTTGGAACAAGGTGGAGTCTGAAGTTGGAGAAAGTGGCCCTTACTTGTTGTGTATTTTTCATGTGCTGTAGGCACACAAGTAGTAGGCATTAGCCCTTTGTAGTTTGTGTGCATACACAATTGCTCTGAAATCCTTACTTCCAACTATCAAAATACAGTTTCAAACACTTCTTATGGAGGACCGAATAGTGAGAATAGAGATATTAAATGTTTACATTGGGAATTGGTGTTTAAGCTATTGGGTGCATTTGGGAGAAAGTTGGAATGGTAGTAAAACAATATAGAGTGATTCAGTATACATTAGGAGTCTGAAAAAATTGCTTTAAAGTATAATGCAGAACATATTTAGCCTGTCACCCATTTTATTATCAACAAATAATTATTAAGTGCCTATTAAATGACAATCATCAGCTAAGTCCTGGAAAAATGGATTTAAAAAACCACAGGATTTTTTTTTTTTTTTTTTTTTTTTTTGGGCCATGCTACATGGCTTGTGAGATCTTAGTTCCCTGACCAGGGATTGAACTGGGACCCATAGCAGTGAAACACTGGACCACTGGGGAATTCCCTGTTTCTTCATTTTTAAAATGATGATTTTGCCACTGATGTATATAGAATTAAGATGAATTATTGATCAGCATTTGTGAACTTTTAATTAATACCACTTAAATAACAATAATAAGGAATTCCCTGGCTGTCCAGTGGTTAGGACTCCATGCTTTCACTGCTGAGGGCCCGGGTTCTATCCCTGGTCAGGGAACTAAAATCCTGCAAGCTGCTGCACTGCATGGCCAAACAAAACAAAACAAAAAAACACCAAAAAAGATAGGAAAAAAATAAATAACAATAATAAAAACTACTAAATCAATTTTAACAAATACTGTGAAAAATATGATTTCAACATTATTTTTTAATTAATCTGCTTTTCCTCACTGATTTAAACTATTAATCTTTATTACGTATAGAATACCCATTTATACATGGATTTTTCTTTTTTGGGATCTGTTTATTTCTGTGCCAGCCTCTCAACTTATGCCTTTATAATATGATTCAATATTTGGTAAGGTGTATTCCCTCTCATTACCCATATATCTTTAAAAACATTTTTCCCCTTACATATTTTAGATTCTTAGAATTAGGAATCATTTAAAATATTTCTCTGTTCTACTAAATCCACAATTGTAATTTACAATATGCAAGATACTGCCTTGAGACCATGGAGGCTATTAAGAGAAAAATGATAGAATCTTGTTATTAAGGAATTAGTCTATTGTATGAAATAGAGTTATAATCTGATTCTAGGAATAGGAAAAAGAGGCAAGCCAGAACAAGCACCGATAGACATGTTTTATAGAGTTAAATATTTATTAGCTCTTATTAATATAGCTGAGCATACATGTGTTTGTTATAGTAGCTTTATAGATGGCCAGCTCCCTTAGGCTTTCTTAGAAGAGCAGAACACGTGCAGCTTCATTTTTATGTAACATCTGAAAATCCAAACACCTAGAGGCTCTTTCTTTTTCTTTTTTTTAGAGGGGGAGCCGTGGAGCAGAGCATGCACATCCTTGAACACCAGGGATCACAGGTGTTTTGGATTTCTGAATTTTCAGTTCAGTCTACAATGACATTAACTAACCCTGATTCTCTGTTAGGCGTACAACAGTGATTTCATTTTAAACATGTGTTCAGTTTGGGGGATGATCTAGCTATTAGACACGTCCATATAATCTCGTTTCACATAATATTTTCTTCTGCAAATTCTTTATGTTACTACTCTGCTAACTAAAGTTAACTCCATTGTCATTAAAATATTTATGACTAGAGCCTTTGGGTGTATATTCAGTGATGCTTTTATTCCCTCATACTAAATGCTTATTATGTAGCAAGTTATAAACATTTTACTAGTCTTTTATATGTGGCACAATCTTTATGATTTAAATCTACAGTGTGGGTGGCACAAGGCAGAATTTTTTAGGTGTTCTAACGGATGCATAAAAGAAGTAAATTTAGATTAGGAAAATCCACGTAAGCTCCGTGAAGGTGATTGCTGGAGGTTAAGCTCTGAAGAGTGAGTGAGATTTCAAGAAGCAGAGAATGAGACAAAAACAGGTGGAGAGAGAAGAAACAGAGAAGTCAGCTATTTGCAAACTAACCAGAGGTTGCTGTTGGGTCCTCAAAGCTGCTGTTTGATTTCTGACTTCTAGGGCCCCTGTTGTCTCCTGAATATATGTCTAAGTAGATAGATGTATTCCACCTACCATCATTAGTCTGTTGTAGGATATTTCTTATCAATTTATCCATCTATCTATTATCTATCAATCATCTATCTAATTATTTGCTTACTGAGGGACAGCTGGGTTGTTGCCAGTTATAAGCCATTATGACTAATACTGCAGTGTACATTCTTGTACACACTTCCTCATGTACATATGTGGGATTTTTGTATATACCTGGAATTGAAATTGGTGGATGGTAAAGAATGCCTATCTTTAACTTGATTAAATACTGCAAAATTGCTCTCCATAGTTTTATTTTTTTTTAAATGAATGTATCTTCCCACCAGTAATGTACACTTGGCACTGTCAAAATTCAAACATTTTTCCAATCTAATGGATAGATATAAAATGGTGTCTTGTTGTTTTAATTTGCATTGCCTTGATTATTAGTAATAGAAGTATTATTTTTGTAAGCTTATTTGCTGTTTGGATTTCTTCTGAAAATTAATATTCTTTTCCCATTTTTCTCTTGGGTGGTTTGGCTTTCTTATTGATTAGTGGTATTCTGAATACTAATCCTTTTTTCATCATATACGTCACAATTATCTTTTATCTTTTTTATGACTTAATTAATTTCATGAAGTTTTAAATTTTAATGTTTTCAAATTTGTCAGTCCTTTTCCTTCAGGGTGTTTGCTTTATGAACCTTCTTTAGAAAATCTCTCCTTAACTTGCAGTCATGGAGACTTGATCCTATATTTTCTTTTTCTTTTTTTTTTTAAATGTAACTTACTTTTTATTGAAAGTATTTTGCATTTGTGACTGATGCTTTCTGGGTTATGCCATACATTTTAACATTAAAGGTTAAATTATTTTTTACATGCAAGCAGTGTTTATGGTTTTCCCCACATAGGATTACTGATTATAAAAAGATGACACACCACATGGGTTGTGCCTTTTTTAATTGAAAAGCCAGCAAACTGTCTAATTCTGTTTCCTCCCAAAACACAAACTGAGTAGTAACTGAGCCTCTAGCCAACATATTCAAAGCTGAGAGGATTAAAAATGCAAAAACAAGTCCTCAGATCCAATTAAGGGAGCCCTGCTACATAGAGGCTAATCAATACCAGTGGTACTCTGACTCCAGGAAGCTGGAAGACATTCTGATAACCCCACTCTGATAACATTTACCTCAAGTAGCCTTTTTCCAGTTTCCAACTCATGAATAAAGATAATACGTTGTTCATTCTATTTCAGAAAATTTTTTGCAAGTTGTTTTACTTACAATGCCAACTTCTAAAAGTCACTAAACTGAAGTTAACCGGACAATAAACTAGGCAGAAATCGCTTTACAAAAAGAGGGAGAGCCCAAAATGCTACTTTCTATAGAGAACCCACAGTTCAGTTTTATTCAGAGCAAAGAAAAAAGAACTTTTGATCATACTAGAAGAAACTGAGCCATAAGTTTGGAATCTGTACTGAAACTACACATGCAATGAGGACAACATTCTGCTAATACAACTGATTTGCTGCTGCATTTCTGGACCGTTTTTCTAATACTAACAATTATAAACAAAGCAGTGCAACTAGTATCTGGAACAATCCTTACAGTGTTACAGCATCAGTCACAAAGTTTCACTTCTCCTCACACCACTGGTTCTCTTTGTGTACCTGGGCTTCCTTTTCTTCAGTAAAATCTTTTTTTTTTTTTTTTTTTTTTTTTTGCGGTATGCGGGCCTCTCACTGTTGTGGCCTCTCCCGTTGTGGAGCACAGGCTCCGGACATGCAGTCTCAGCGGCCATGGCTCACGGGCCCAGCCGCTCCGCGGCATGTGGGATCTTCCCGGACGGGGGCACAAACCCATGTCCCCTGCATTGGCAGGCGGACTCTCAACCACTGCGCCACCAGGAAAGTCCCAGTAAAATCATTTTTGATATTGAATGTCTTTCGAATCTCCTCAGGATTTTTCCCCTTGATCATATTGTCAACAGTCTTGCAGGTAACATCAAGCAAACCTTTGAGGTCTAAGTAGTTTGCTGCCAATATAAACTCAAAAAGTGTTCCTTGGTCAACTTTCAGGAGTTCTTGATCCGAAGCAGCGATATCATCTGTTCACTTTTCTTTGTTCTCATTATCCTCAGGAGGAGGAGGATCAGCCTTGTGGTGGGTGCACCACTGAATGACCTTTTTTAATACTGCTGCATTAACATTTGGCAAGGGGACTGGATCAACATCTCCTTCATCATCCATTCCCAAATCTTCCAACATGGTCTTAATAGTCACAGATTGTTTCGCAATTACAACATCAACTTCAAATATCTCTCCATCAGAACTCTGCAACTTAATTGAAGGCATGGTGTTAGGACTCTAGGAGATGGCGGGCCAGCGTCTGATGAGAGTAGGGCGGCATCTGCAAAAAGAAAAACAGAAAAGCGGAGAACAAGGCCAACCGATCCTATATTTTCTTATACACTTTTTTCATTCATTTATTCACATTTTAAAAATGACTACTGCCTTGTCAAAGACATAAGTATGAACTACAGCCTCTAGTTTACATTAGGGTTCACTCTTTGTGTTGTACAGTTCTATGGGTTTTGTAAAGTTCATGTCATCTATCCACCATTACAGTATCATACAGAGTAGTTTCACAGCTCTAAAATTCCCTGTGCCCCATCTATTCATCCTTTCTTCCCTCTGGCTGGACACTTGGTAACCACTGATGTTTTTATTGTCTAATATTGTTTTGCTTTTTCCAGAATGTAATACAGTTGGAATCATTTTATAGCCTTTTCAGATTGGCTGCCTTAACAATATGCATTTGTTTCCTTTTTTTTTTCTTTTTTGGTGGATTGATCCCTCATTCCTTATTATTGCTGAATAATATTCCATTGAATAGATGTACCAGTAGTATTTTTTGTTGCTGTTTTTGTTTTTTCTATTCTACTCACCTATTCACAAATATCTTGGTTGTTTCCAAGTTTTGGCAATTATGAATGAAGATTCTATAAATATTCATGTGCAGGTTTTTTGTGTGGATGTACGTTTTCAACTCATTTGGGTAAACATCAAGGAGAATGATTATGGATCACATGGTAAGACTATGTTTAGCTTTGTAAGAATCTTCCAGACTCTTCCAAAGTGGCTGTACCATTTTGCATCCCACCAGTGATGAATGAGAGGTCCTGTTTCTGTACATCTTCACCAGCATTTGTTGTATTTTGGATTTCGGCCATTCTAATAGTTGTGTAGTGTTATCTCGTAGTTTTAAGCTGCAATTCCCTAATGACATGATATTGAACATGTTTTCATATGCTTGTTTGCTATCTGTATTTCATCTTGGGGTGAGGTGGCTGTTCTGATCCTTTGCCCATTTTTAAACTGGGTTGTTTTCCAACTGTTACGTTTTCAGAGTTATTTGCATGTTTCAGATACAAATCTTTCATCAGATATCTGTTGTTGCAAATATTTTCTCCCAGTCTGTGTCTTAGATTTGCATTCCTTTAACACAGAGAAGTTTTTCACAGAGCAGAAGTTTTAAATTTTAATTAAGTCTGTAAGCAGATAGGCTAGGGGGTCCCCAGAGAAAGAAAACCAGGCATGGCTTTCTTGACATAAGAGAAGTCATTTTTGAAGAGAGGCATGGACATATATACACTACCAAACGTAAGGTAGATAGATAGTGGGAAGCAGCCGCAGAGCAAAGGGAGATCAGCTCGGTGCTTTGTGACCGCCTGGAGGGGTGGGATGGGGAGGGTGGGAGGGAGGGAGATGCATGAGGAAAGGGATGTGGGAACAGATGTATATGTATGACTGATTCACTTTGTTATAAAGCAGAAACTAATAAAAAAAAAAAAAGAAAAAAAAAAAAAAAAAGAGAAGTCATTTTTGGCCTAAGCCATTTTGTGATCTAAGCTTGGCTGCAATGCTTGCCCTTGAACAGGTCTCAGTAATTAACGATCTTAAGGGAACAAAGGAATGTAGCAACAGTGGAAAAGCAGTCAAGCAGCCGCAGTTCAGCTATAAAACAGTCCTAGTTCCTCCTCAAAGGATATACATAATGATACATATCTTTGAGTTGTTCTACAGGAACTAAGCCCCCCTCCCCTTTAGTCCAAGACTAAAGCTTGGACTCTGTTGACCTTTGCCCCAATAATATACTGAATTCTCCTTAACTCAAGCATATTCATGAATAGGCATGTTCCCTTAGCTTAAAACTTCTCCAATTTTGCTGTTCGAGGAGACATTGCTTTGGGAAAGATCCCTGGTGTTCTCACTTGCTGCAAGTAATAAATACTACCTTCTCCAGCTCTTTGCCTTGGTTGTGTCTTTCGGCTTGAAACCCACGAAGAGGCAAACCCAGTTTTTGGGTAACAATGGGATCAAAGAAATTTTCCCATACAAATAGCAGTTATTCCAGTACTGTTTCTCCATCCTTTCCTAATTTTCAATGCCACTTTTATCATATTCAAAGATCTCACACGTGTGTAGCTCTTTTTCTGAAATCTTTATCATGTTCCACTTGTCTATTTGCCCATTCTTAAACCGTTATATCGTAAATCCTGGTAGGATGTGTTCTCCCAACTTATTCTCTAACCCTCCCTCCCCCACAAAGAATTACAGCAGCTTCTCTTCGACCTTAAGTTTTGGTGTGAATTTTAATGCCACTTTAACAAGTTCTGTGAAATACGCAATTGTGAATTAATTGTAACTGCACTATACTTATTGGTTTGTTCAGTGAAAACAGATCTTTTTAATAAGCATCTTTTCTTATTCATGGATATGGTTCATTTCTCCACTAATATAATTTCATCCATAAGGGTCTTACACATCTTTTGCTAGTTTTATTCTTAGGTACCTAATAGGCTTTTTTTTTTTTTTTTTTTTTAGGTCTTTCTAGTTATTAATGGATGCTTCATTAAAATTACAAACTTGTATAATCCCCCAAATAATTTTTGTAATTTGCTATTAAATCATTTCACAATTCAAACCATAGCTTCAAAATTCTTAAAATGCCAACTGTTTAATAATAAAAAATACAAATTATACAAAGATACAATAGAGGGAATTCCCTGGCGATCCAGTGGTTAGGACTTCACACTTTCACTGCTGAGGGCCTGGTTGGATGGGGAGCTAGGATCCAACACCCTGAGTGGCGCCGCCCCCCCCCAAAAAAACAACCCAACAACAGATACTACCTGAAATGTGAAATTAGTATATTGATTATTTCTCCCCAAATTGAAAGGAATGCATAATTTAGAGTTTCTCCTAGTATACGATTTAAAAAAGAAAGGACTAAGTCTGGAAAATGTTCAATCAACTGTCTTGCTGTCTATAAAACTCTCTTCTTTTTAATTTATGAAGTTTACCGTTATTGAAAGTGAGCTATTTATTTTGTGATTTACAAAGATAAGTAGGTTCTTTCTGAACAATCAGAATGTAAACTGATGCTAATGAGATAATTAAACATTTTGACTGTTAATTAAGCTGAGTCCAGTTAGCGATTTAATTTACCACTGACAAACGTATTCACCATTTACCAAATGCTGCAGGCAAGACAGATTAAGAGGTCAAATCTCAACCCATTTTCCTCAAATCATAGGGGAAATTAGGAGGTCCCAATAAATTACTCGTGGATTACCCAGTTTCCAGTATTCCCCTAGCAGGGGAATTAGGTGCTATAAGACAATGAGTCTAAGAGTTTGAAGGTGGCCCTTTCAAGGCCCACTCAGGGATCCCCTGAAACAGGCATCTAGCGGCTGAGCACCAAAACTCCTTTCCTTCCGTCTTCATCCTACACTATAACCTGTTTTTGCCGACTCTGAATAACTCTCGGTATGATCAAACATCTGACCTTAAAAACACATCTTCAAGTCGCTTTCTTACCCAAATATCTTAACTGTCCCAAATACCATGATCTCCGTATACTGCTGATGGGAATTTAGTTGCCAACCCAACTATGTGGTTAGTCCTCAGTACACAGCGGCTCCGAGATCAAGGCGACCCAGTTAACCCAGCTTGCCCAGACTCAGGCCAAATTCAGAGGCTGATCCTGGAGTTATTTCAGGACACCTTCCTCGCTTCCCAGAAAAACTCAGCCCTACCTCAAATCCAGACCCCAAGACCCTCCCGATCAGGTGAGCTAACGCTTCAGTGCCTTTCGTTCGTGGCTTGGCAGGGCTCAGGCTCATTCCAAGAGGGAGCCCCACGTTTTAAAGACTAGCACACGCACCGCACTGTCCGAGAACGGCCGAGGAACCTAACTCCAGGCACTAGGCCCATTGTGCCCGCGGCTAGAAACTCCGCCTTGATCCTAACGCAGCCGAGGCCACGCCCCGCGCGTGACGCCAGCGTCAGGCCAGTCCCAGCATGCTCCGCGCCCGCCGGCGGCCGATCGCAGACGAGACGGATATTCCCCGTGAGCAGTCCCTGGTCAGTTCAGCCGCTCTCCAGACCTGGGTCGGCGAGAGTGCCGCCACCAGCTATTCTCCTACCGCTCTGCCGTCAGTCTGAACGCCCCCAGCCCTCCCGCGAGGGCGCCCCGGGACGGAAGGATCCAGCAGCCTGTCGGCGCCCGCCGTTCTCGTGGTCGCCGTCGCCGTCGTCGTTGTGGTAGTCTCTGCCGTAGCCTGGGCCATGGCCAATTACATCCACGTCCCGCCCGGCTCCCCGGAGGTCCCCAAGCTGGACGTCACGGTGCAGGATCAGGAGGAGCAGCGCTGCCGGGAGGGGGCCCTGAGTCTCCTGCGACACCTGCGGCCGCACTGGGACCCTCAGGAGGTGACCCTGCAGGTAACGCCCACACCTCAGCCCCGACCTTGACGCGGCCCCGGGGGGCCGGGGGGCGGGGGCGGTCTCACCATCCCTTCTAGTCCCCGGTGAGCCGGCAGGACCTACGGGAACGTCGTCTCCCTCCGTTCTTTGGGAGGTGATCCTGTATTTCCTCTGTCACACCTAGGGAAGGTCACTCCCCCTTCCTTCACCATTGCTTACTGAGGTCGTCCTGAGGGCGGATTTTCTCTTTCCAGAGGCGGCTATGTTCGTGACGCACCCCTTCCACCTCGGGAAGGTTCCTGTTGATCGTTGCCCCTCCTCCCACTCCCCTGTCCCTTCTAAGTGCGAAAAGAATCTTTTCCACTCCCTTGCGAGGGGTCCTCGCCCATCGGCCCAAGCCACCATCTCCTCCCCTTTCACAAATAATGTGGTAATTAATCTTCTCTGATCTTTTCATTTCCCTTCCCTCCCCTCCCCCGTTGGTGTACTCCCATTGATGCTCACCCTGCGTCTTACCTTCTCAAGTCCTGGGATTGGCGACAGTACTCGATTCCAAAGTAATGACCGTGGTCCTCATGGGTTCTTCGGTAGCCCTGCACACGTTATTTTATTTGTATCGGTACTTCTGAAAATGTTTTAGTCATGTTAGTGAAACTAACAATATCTGATGTTAGAAGGATCAGCGGCTTGTGAATATTTCTTTTTCCTGAGGCACTGTATTCATAGATAGACAAAAATGAGAAAAAGTCCTTAAGAACCTATGCATTTTTAATAGCTTATTTCTAATAAGTTACGATTAAGCATACATGAAATTTATTTTGAATACTAATTTGTATTTAACTTTTGGAGTTTCAGGTACTATATCGAAAATGAACCTCCTTTTCCCTTGCAAACACAAAGTAATTTTAAAGGCTGGCATATTTTAGGTTTGTTTCAAATCTGAGCAATAATGTAAGAGTATTCATTTGAAGTAGCCACATCATCTGCCTTATTTTGTTGACTGATTTGTTTCAGCAATGTTAATTGACTTAACAGTATCTCAGATTCTTTGGTAAAGTAGTCACCTATACAAAAATGAATAAAATATGAACAGTGCCCTAGGGCCCAGAACAGTTCTTGACACTTCAGCTTTCATGAATGTTGGCTTCAGTTCTTACTGCCTAGAAGAGTTTGGAGCAGATTAAAAGGACCCATATGTTTTGGAAAAAAGTTAAGACAAAAATTTTGAAAATTTAAGGGAATGTTTGTTAGCCAAGTATGTAGGACATAGTGAATCCAAAATGATTTTCATGTGTAATTTTAAAAAAATAGTATATTTTCTTTAATTAAGGAAAATTAGTTTAATTGAAACTTCCAATTTGAAACTCTAGACTTCTTTAGTTTATTATTTATTAACTTATTTGTAGTTTATTATAGAAGATTTTTATATTTATTAAAATGAGTTATAGTCTGGCAGTCAAGTATAAATTAAACAGATATTAATTAAAAACATTGCTACTTCATGGTAAACTCTGGTACTGGCAAACCATATTACTTTTTAAGCAGAGACTTAAGAGTTTGAAGCTTTGAAGACTGGAATTTCAGTTGATGTGTTTGTCTGTAGAACAGCAGGAATAGCTACTCAGAGGTACATTAGGTGTGTTTTTAATCATTTAATCCCCCGAACAACCATTTTAGATAGGTACTATCTTTTTTTTTTTAGGTGAAACTCAGTGAAGTAAAGCTAGGATATCGGTTTAAAAAAAAAAAAGATAAAATATGCTAACATCAAACTGTTTTTTGATTGTTGTACTTGGGATTGAATCTTAATCTGATACCCATGTAGCAGCTTTTGACTTGAAGACCTTTGGACTCATTGTCCAAACTTCTAATATACTTATTTGTAAGTGAAGGTAAATACTACCATTTTTTTTTTTTTTTTTTGCCCTTAGGATGATTGTTATTTAGAAATATAATCCCTCCATTTGCAAGCAAAGCTATTGATCCAGAAACTGGAACAACTGCTAAGCAGAGTAGATTGTTATTCATCTCTCAGTATGGTAGATCTGACTCCCACATTCTAGGTCATTATAAACTCTGCTTTTATGATGCTTCAGGATTTCTTTAGTAAATATCAATGGGAATATTTTCTTTTGAGATTTGCTTTTATTTCCTTTGAGGTATAAAGATAAAAATCATACCTAACCTCATAGTCAACAGATTAAAACAGGTATCAGTAATACAGCCCATATTTTAAGAAGATTTTTTCTAAAATTCTTATGTGATATAAAATGCTTTAAACATACCTTAGAAGCTTACTCTAGTAATACTTACTCTAGTAATACTTATTTTACCTGACACTTACTCTTGACAGCTGAACTATTGAGAGCATTTTGGAAAAGCCAGAAGCAAACAAAAAAAGACTTCAGTGCATTCAGAATAATAGAGGACCCAGTCTTTGCTCACAACTTATGGACACAGGGGATAATATATCTCATTTTAGATAGAGTCTTAAAAAGTTTAATTATTTTTTCCCTATCTGTGCAAAATTAAAAGAATACAATATAAAAGGAGTGGTGAGCTTTGTGGAGTGTAGTATCTTAGAATAGGCAGAGTAGTTCTAAAACAATACCAGTCACAATGTTTTTTATTTAATAATATTTTACTATTTATAAAGGAAGCACTTTCACATACATTCTCCCAACGACCCTGTGAGATAGATGTAGACTGTTAATATGTATTTTATAGTTAAATGAAAGTGAACTTGGGAGTTTGTAATGGCAGATCTGAGATGAGAACTCATCTTATGAATTATTGCTCTTTGAGAAAAGTTTATGGTTGTATATTATGATTAAGACAGGGAAGCCATTTCTGTGTGATATCAGTAATTTCTTAAAAATTAAATCTTTGGCTCATAGAAGGATTTTGCTTTAAGTTCCTTAAACATAAATTTGCATTACTTTTCCACATGTGACATTATTCTGGAAATGGGATTCACTTCAGCTTTCTTTTAAGATAGTTACTATCTAATAATAAAGTATTTGAGTGGGTGGTAGGACCTAAGACTATTTGACTATGGCTAAGAGAGATGTGTTGTTTGATAGGTTCCCATATATGTTGATAACATGTGACCAAAAAGTCAGGAGCCTACTGTACTAGTTTATTTTCAGGTATTAATAGCTGTGTGATTCGGACTGAGCAAACCACTTCACCTCTCTGCGGCCTCAGCATAGTGTAGTGGAAAGAAGATGGTTTTGGAATCCTGATCCCAGCCTTTTGTCACCTTTGGCAAATTTAAAAATCCCTATAAAAAGGACTTACTCTCTACCTTGGAAAATAGTAGCATAGTAGAAAATAGTAGAATTTAACAACTATAGTACTCTTAGTCATTTTACTACTAGTACTAATTTTACTACTTTACTACTAAGAGTAGAGTATCTGGAGAATTAAATGAAATATGTAAAATTATACATAGTATGTTTTAGTACTCCAACTTCCCCCAGGCTCTCCCCCCACCATTTGTAAGTGGAAAGTTGTTATGAAAGAATTGTAAGCTCCTAAAATTCAGTAATTTTGACATGTATTTTTTTGTACTGGCATAATGCTACTTTTCAGCAGCATTCCTTGTAGCAGAAGGTAGGCACGGGAGAATGGAGAAGGGAAGGCTTCATAGAAGATGGGGTACCCGAACTGAGCTTGGAAGGAAAGATAGGAGATGGAATGGGGAAGTATTTCTGGGCAAAGAAAAACTGCTTTCACAAAAGCTAGACTATGAGTATCTTGGACAGAATGGTGTATGAACAAGAATAGAAGTGGGAGTGATTTTCAAATAAGGGAGTGCTTAGATACGAAGGTTTTATGCCTCTTTAAGGAGGTGGTATTTTATTATCTCGGACATGATGGGAAGCTGGTGAATGTTTTTAAGCAGGTAAGTTATATCATATATATTTTAGAGAAGTGGCAGATCACAATTTAGGTAGCATTCATTGAAGGAAATGTTTTGAATTGGGGATTAAGTGATCACTTACAAAGGACATTGGTGGTTTTGGAACTGATGGTTATTGCACACTAAGAGGATGCTAAATCAGTATAGTGGGTTGAAACCACTACAGTTTAAAAAGATGAGTTAGAATAAGATGTGATGGGATAGATCAGAGCACATTGCAAGTAATAAGGTATTATCTTGTGAAGCTTTTAGTTTTATATAAAAGTATATATGTACTGAATTAGAGGATAAATACATTTCTTTCTGTGTATTGCATTAAAAAATGTTTGTGAAAGACAACCTAGGAGAGACTGTTATGTTAGTACAGACAAGCGGTGCTGGGATCCAAATTAGGACAGTGGCCTTGAAGATGGAAATAAGGGACAGATTTGACATTTCAGAAAATAAATGTGCAGGACTTGTTAATTGCTTGCAGGTGAGGGAGGAAGTGGGAAGCTTAAGTTTTTTTTTTTTTTTTTTGTGGGTGACAAAAATAAGGGAAGTCATGAAACATATATTTAAGGAATCAGGTTGTATTTTTCAGGATTTTATCTTTTTTTTTTTTTTTTTTTTTAATCTTTTGGCCCTGCTTCGTGGCATGTAGGATCTTAGTTCCCTGACCAGGGGTTGAACTCGCGTCCCCTGCAGTGGAAACACAGAGTCTTAATCACTGGACTGCCAGGGAAAGTCCCCAGGATTTTGTCTTATAAGGAGTTATTTTGCTCTGATATATCTGATGGGCTATAAATAGGTAAATTTTTATCACCCTTTTAAAAACTTTGAGATACAACAAACAAACAGAAAAATGAATGAAACATAAATTGTTGTAGAATAAATACCTTCGTAGCCCCAGCCCAGGGAAAGAGAAGATATTACCAGCAGCCCAGAATATCTCCGCTTTCTCTTGCTCCTAACTTTACCCTCCCTCTAGTGGTAATCACAATAGCAGTTTAAAAAAAATTGTTAACAAACAGAATATTTTGAATTAGTCATTTTTTCCAGTACTCTGAGAAAATATACTGTGTATGAATTTTTTAAATAAGAGACTATATGATCGTGAAGTAATTTAGTTTTACTGAAAAGATGTATCACAATATTAAAACTTTAAGTAGAAAACTACCCCCTTCCTATTCATAGTTTCTTAAAAAAATCAACTGTTTCATTTTGTTTATTACCTTCTACTTCTCCCTTAAATATTTTACATAGTTGTTATTGAACCTTATGTACAACTTTTAAAAATTAATTTTTATTGGAGTATAGTTGCTTTACAATGTTGTGTTAGCTTCTCCTGCACAGCAGAGTGAATCAGCCATACATATACATATATTCCTTCCCTTTTGGATTTCCCTCCCATTTAGGACACCACAGTGCATTAAGTAGAGTTCCCTGTGCTATACAGTATGTTCCCATCAGTTGTCTATTTTATACATAGTATCAATAGTGTATATGTGTCAATCCCAGCCTCCCAATTCCTTCTACCCCACCCCTTTCCGGCTTGGTATCCGTACATTTGTTCTCTACATCTGTGTTTCTATTTCTGCTTGGCAAATAGGGTCATCTATACCATTTTTCTAGATTCCACATATATGCGTTAATATACGATAGTTGTTTTTCTCTTTCTGGACTTACTTCACTGTATAACACTCTCTAGGTCCATCCACATCTTTACAAATGACCCAATTTCGTTCCTTTTTATGGCTGAATAATATTCCATTGTGTATATGTACCACATTTTCATTATCCATTCCTCTGCTGATGGACATTTAGGTTGTTTCCATGCCCTGGCTATTGTAAATAGTGCTGCTATGAACATTGGAGTGCATGTCTTTTTAAAAATAAATTTATTTATTTATTTTTGGCTGCGTTGGGTCTTCGTTGCTGTGTGCGAGCTTTCTATACTTGCGGTGAGCAGGGCTACTCTTTGTAGCAGTGCACAGGCTTCTCATCGTGGTGGCTTCTCTTGTTGCGGAGCACGGGCTCTAGGCGCACGGGGCTTCAGTACTGTGGCACACAGGCTCAGTAGTTGTGACTCACGGACTATAGAGTGCAGGCTCAGTAGTTGTGGTGCACAGGCTTAGTTGCTCTGCTGCATGTGGGATCTTCCCGGACCAGGGATCAGACCCATATCCCCTGCATCGGCAGGCGGATTCTTAACAGCTGCACCACCAGGGAAGCCCCATGTGTCTTTTTGAATTATGGATTTCTCTGGGTATATGCCCAGTATTCTGGGTCATATGGTAGTTCTATTTTTAGTTTCTAAAGGAACTTCCATATTGTTTTCCATAGTGGCTGTATCGATTTACATTCCCACCAACAGTGCAAGATTGTTCCCTTTTCTCCACACCTTCTCCAGCATTTATTGTTTGTAGATTTTTTGATGATGGCCATTCTGATGGGTGTGAGGTGATACCTCATTGTAGTTTTGATTTGCATTTCTCTAATAATTAGTGATGTTGAGCTTCTTTTCATGTGTTTGGCCATCTGTATGTACAATTTGTATTCCGTTTTTTCATGTAGCCTTTCATAAATATTTTCCCATGCTGGTATGGTATTGACCACAATTTTTGATAGCTACAGACATAATATTTAGTCATGTTAAACATCATGTGACTGAATTACTTTTAAAGTGAGGTTTAAAAAAAAATTGTAAAGAGTATAAAGAGGAAAATTAGAAAGGCTCATATTCTAACCCTGTTGATTTTGTTTAAAAAATACAAATGATACATGCCCTTAAAAAACAAGGCTATAAAATGAAAAGTAAAAAATCTAGCCCCCCCAACACCAAGTCATTCTCCCCAAAGGTAATTTTGTGAACAATTTCTTTTGAACTTATAAAAAATTATCAAATTATAGATTTACCAGTGTACATTATCTACCTATGTTTATAAATATAGTAAATATAACTATATTCTTTTTTGTATACATAATTAAGTTATTCTGTGTCTTGATTTTAAAAGTAATATATCTTAGACATTTCCATGTCAGTATATATAACCTGCCCCATGTTTTTAAAAAAACATTGAGTCGTTTTTATTTTTTAGGTATTAAAAAAAGTATTGCAGTGATCTGCTTTTATACATATATTTTGGATAACTTTTTAAAGTATATCCATAGAATAAATTCTTATTAGTGGAATTAAAAGATTAAAAGTAAAAAAAAAATTATGATCTTCAAGGAATTGGCTCACACAAGTGTGGAGGCTGGTAAATCTGAAATTTGTAGGGCATTCTCTGGTAAGCTGGAAGCTCTCAGGCAGGAGTTGATGTTGTAGTCTTAAGGCAGCATATGTTCAGGAAAACCCGAAGTTTTGCTTTTACAGCTCTTCACCTGATTGAATGAGGCTCATTCATGGGGAATAATCTTTTTTACTTGAAGTTATCTGGTTAATACGTCTGCAAAATACCTTCAGAGCTGCATCTAAATTAGTGTTTGTTTGAATAACTGGGTATTGTAGCTAATCCAAGTCGACACAAAACTGTTATGCTATTTCTCACTTTCATATAATTTATACTCCTCAAAACAGTGTTGGAAGGTATCCTTTTCTCTATACCTTGTCCAACCTCTGATATTAAATTAAAAAATCTTTTGCCGGTTAGATACCTGAAAATGATATTTTGTTTTGTTTTTACATTACTTTTAATTTTGTTATTTTCGAAGATGGTGGAATCCAATAGTTACTTCCACAAAACAGTTAACTGACATGCATTAATTCCATCTTTCCAGGCTTCTGGGCTCGTCCAGTAGCCATTGTCTTAAAGAATAATTGAAGCTTGTCTTTCCCGTTGTATTGGTCTGTGCAAGCTCATTCATTTGAATTCAGTATTGAATTCAGTTAATCGGTCACTTTAGACCATAAATAAATAGCGAAACTCTGCTTGGTATCTTAATCATCTTTAAGGACTAAAGAAATTTCATAGTAGCTAAGGTAGAGTTTAATATTTTTATCATCTCAGGGTTTGTAGTTGCAGGGCAGTGTCACGTACTGAAAGAAGGTATTGGATTGTGTTTTGGGGGTCTCAAGATGACCTTCAAGTTCACTGATAATCACTTTAACTTCTAAGGTGTCACTAAAACTGTAATATCTTTTTGTCCACCGGGTATTCTATATTGCTTCAAAGAGCAACCTGTGCAGGTTTGGGCAATTCTTTAAGTTCCTAATTGATACGGTCAATTAGTCCTGGCTGAAGGGTGAATTTATGTCTTCTGTTACAGTACTAAAATAGCGAAAGTGTTACTATAAAACATATTTATCTCAGTATTACATTCAGGCAAAGAAGACAGAACCACCTCTCATAATACCTGTTCCAGCACTCCACTTTGCATACAAATATTCACCATCAACAGTGGCATCCTCATGTCCTCGCAGGGTAGCTGTTGCTCCTTTAAGAGTCTCTCAGGGCCTCCCTGGTGGCGCAGTGGTTGGGAGTCCGCCTGCCGATGCAGGGGATGCGGGTTCGTGCCCCAGTCTGGGAGGATCCCATGTGCCGCGGAGCGGCTGGGCCCGTGAGCCGTGGCCGCTGGGCCTGCGCGTCCGGAGCCTGTGCTCCGCAACGGGAGAGGCCACGGCAGTGAGAGGCCCGCATACCGCAAAAAGAAAAAAAAAAAAAAAAAAAAAGAGTCTCTCACATAGGTTTTGGATTAAGTGCATTGGGCTTCCCTGTCAAAAGGTTTCTTCTCTACCTCTAGGCCATTTTACCCACTTATGTGAATTTGGCCTTGGGTTCCCAGCTGCTGAGGGTTGGGCCAAGATCTTGACCTCACAGTCAATTTGCTTATTTCCGAATTGGTGGCAGACTCTTAATATCATCTTTGTACCCTGGCTTTTTAAAATCTCCCAAGCTAGAGTAAATATGGTGGATTTGTTCGGGGCACTCAATGCTGGGAGACCACTAGCAGGTCCCATCAGTCCATCCAATCTGATAATGCTTCATTAAAAAGCTTTGCTTCAACCCCATCAATGTCTGCTTTATTCATCCAGTTTTTTGATAACCACGAAAAACTTTCACTCTCTTGGGACAAGTCATTTGCCATCTCCCTTAACTTTTCCTCTTACTTTTAATTCAGTTTTCTTACTATCATCCCTAAGACCCATAAAGGGAAGCTTGAGACAGCAAATCGGATCCAGCATCCTGAACAGTTAGTTTATGTTGGTAACAGGAGAGTTACATGGGGGACCCATGTAGAAGGAGAAACCTTTATCATGGTATTCACCATGACCTGGGGGTGGGGCATATTAAGTGGTTGAATATCCTGGTCACTGTAAGGCCAGGCTTGTATGGCCTGCGTATGCAGTATATCAGCCACTTCATCTGGAATGATCGATCCACTTTGCATGCAGAGGAGGGACCGCACAATTCCCCATCTCAGGAAACAAACTTGGTAGCCACTTCTATCCATTCTTCCAGTCTAGCAGTCTTGCTGGGATTAGGTTGCTGTATGTTTGGGTTAGTTGCAGCCATTCAGGACTGTTCAGTAGTAAGCTGTGGGTCCTGCATTAGCCTAAACATGCCATGGACTTCAAACCATAGATTGCTCCTAACTTAACCATTCTGATGGTGAGACAACTTTACACTATATCCTCAGGTTTCAGTAGTTTCCTTATTTTGTCCCTTCCCACCTGAATCATTTTGGTAAACAGAGGGTGAGTTACAGAGGTCAAAGAAGAGTTACCTGCTGTGGAGCACGAACTCTCTTTTGTGACAGTTCTGTGCTTAGCAGCCTGATGTTGTATCGGACCATCTGGAACCTGGGTTGGTGCACCATCAAGATCTACCCTAAAACAGTCTTTATCTTTCTGTCGTAGGTAGTATGGCTAACAGCAGCCAAGCAATCAAGCATTTAGCCAATTTCTCATTATTTTGCACTTTATTGTGGACTCAGGGACAACTCTTCTGGGGTTGGAGCTATCATTTTTAGGTTTCACTAACTTTTACCTCTTGTAATAGATGACAACATGCCTGCCGTTTCATACTGTGGGTGATCTGGCAAACACCCAGGCATCAGGGATTGATCATCCACTGCCCCTTCCTTATTCTTTTCTTCAGATAATACTTAACAATATCACAGTGAGTCTAGGGTCATGCTAGCTAACCCATAAACTTGAGGGTGTATCCCTGAAACAGATTAAGAGTCATGACATCAGGTTTTTATCCCGTTTTGCCATTGTATGACTTTGGAAAAATATGAGAACTGACCTAGGTCATAGTTTTTTCATTCTACAAATCGATCATTCAGTCTATATAAAAGCAAACATTTACTGAATATCTCTATGTTCTTTGTTCCACTCTTTCTCAACGTTTTAATAATTACTCTCTAAAGAGAAGGTTAAATTATGTTAATTTTTACCTAACAGGAGAAATTAAATACTAAAGAATAGGATTTTGCAGGTAGGGTTGAGCTTTAGAGAGCCACAAACTATTGTAATATCTCTAGATTTTTTTCCTCCCTCAGTAACCAACTTTTGCTCCTTTGGTATCATCTCTGTTGAGAATGTAATACATGAAAGAAATTTTATTTTATTTCATATATATATATATATATATATGAGAGGATATGTATCTGTATGTATATCTGTATCTCCTCTTTAAGATAGTAAATTAAAATTAATTAAATTTAAACCAAAGCACTAAAGTACCTATGCATTTATTTTCAGTTTTAAAAACCTTATCGCTTTAGGAAATTTTCTCTAGGGTTACTGTGAGTTGAAGGTAATCAAAAGATTAACTGGCAGTACATTTTTTCTGATCTGAATATTACATTAACTCTTTTCTAGTTAAAATTGTTGTTGATGTGTGATATACATAATAAAAAGTGCACAGATCTTAAGTGTAGAACCTGATGAATTTTCCTACAAAGCAACCACACCCATGTAATAAGTATCCAAGGCAGGAAACAGATTTGGGAAATGGTACCCCAGAATCCTCTCTTATACTCTCTTGGAGTCACTATCCATCAACTCTCCCCAAGCAAGTGTTACTCCTATCCTGATTTGATATCGTAGCTTTCCCTCTCTATGAATTTTTTTTAATGGAATCGTATGGTATATACTTTTTTGGGGGGGTTGGCATATGCTAAAGTTATGAGAGATTTATTTCTGTATATATAGTTCTTTCTTATTCTCATTGAAAGACTATACCTCAGTTTATCTTCTGTTGGTGGACACTTGGGTTGTTTTCGGTTTTTGGCTATTACAAATTATGCTGATGTGAACATAGCTGTATAAGTCTTTTGATGAGTGTGAATATCTGTTTCTGTTAGGCAGATACTTAGAAGTAGACTTGCTGGGTCATCTGGTGTGTATTTTAGCTTTACTAGATACTTTAAGTTTTCCAAAGTGGTTGTGTCAATTTATACCCCTAATGGCAATACTGTATGAGTGTTTCAGGGGTGCTGCATCTTTACCAACAATTGTTATTATCTGTCTTCATTTTTATCATTAGGGTAGGCATTAAGGGTATCTTGTTATGGGTTTGATTTGCATTCTCTTAATAGCTAGTGCATCTTTTTTCTGTGGGTTGGATATTTGAATGTCTTCTATTTTGAGATGTCTGTTCAAGTTTTTTTGGCTAATTTTTCTCCTGGATTATTTTTTTCCTAATGATTTGTAGATGTTCTTTACATATTCTATATTTGAGTTCTTATTTCTTTTTTTTGGCCACGCTGTGCGGCTTTGCAGTATCTTAGTAGGGATTGAACCCAGGCCCCCCAGCCGTGGAAGCGCGGAGTCCTAACCACTGGGCCGCCAGGGAATTCCCGCATCCTTTTTTTTAAAGAAATGTATTATAAATGTTTTCTGCCAGTTCGTGGCTTGCATTTTCACTCTTAGTAGTGTCTTTTGATAGCCTTAACACCAGTTTTTCAATTTTTTCTTTATGGGTATGTGTCTTGATCTCTTCCTTTGCCAAAGTCCTGAAGATATTCCTCTGTGTTTTATAGAAACTTTATTGTTTTGCTATTTTACATTTTGATCTGAAATAGTTTATGATGTAAGGTGGAGGAGGTCATGACTCATTTTTCTTCCGAATGGCTATCAGTATCCAGTGATCCAGTATCACTTATTGAAAAGACCATTTTCTCCCCATTATAGTGTTACCTGAAACCACCATTTTCCCACCATTACAGTGTTACCTTTGTCATAAACCAGGTGTCACTGTATGTGAGTCTGTTTATGAATTCTGTTCCTTTAGTCTGCTTTGTCTGTTATTGCACCAGTATCACAGTGTCTTGCCTACTCTCAAGTTGCTTCTAGGTCTTGGTATGATGTAGTTACTATAATCCTTGGTATGAGACACTAGCTTTGTTCTTCTTTAAAATTGCCTTGGCTATTCTTGGCTTTTTAAATTGCCACGTAAATTGTAGACTCAGCTTTTCAATTTCCTCAGAAGAAACTAGATGGCATTTTGATAGATATTTTTGTGCAATCTATAGATATTTGAGGAGAAGTGAATTCATTAACAATACTGAGTCTTAGAATCTATAAATATGGTATATCCCATTTATTTAGTTTCTTTCAAACTTTTTTTTTTTTTTTTAAAGAAGATGTTGTGGGTAGGAGTTTATTAATTAATTAATTAATTTTTTTGCTGTGTTGCGTCTTCGTTTCTGTGCAAAGGCTTTCTCTAGTTGTGGCAAGCGGGGGCCACTCTTCATCACGGTGCGCGGGCCTCTCACTATCGCGGCCTCTCTTGTTGTGGAACACAAGCTCCAGACGCGCAGGCTCAGTAGTTGTGGCTCACGGGCCTAGTTGCTCCACGGCATGTGGGATCTTCCCAGACCAGGGCTCGAACCCGTGTCCCTTGCATTGACAGGTGGATTCTCAACCACTGCGCCACCAGGGAAGCCCTCTCTCAAACTTTTGAAGTTTTCAATGTAGAGATCTTGCATTTTTCATGTCATTTTTCCCCCCAGGAATTTGATGCTTTCTGATATTATTTAAAGAATATCATTTTAAAAAAAAGGTTTGCTGTTGGTATAGAGAAATTCAATTGATATGTTAATACATTGAATTTTTCACATGTTCTAATTATTTGTTTTAATTTAGATACTTTGTGCATTTTCTCTGTATCTGCAAATAATGACAGTTTTGTTTTTTGCTTTCCTGTTCCTATTTCTGTTGTTGTCATGTCTTTTTTTTCCCCCACATCTTTATTGGAGTATAAATGCTTCACAGTGTTGTGTTAGTTTCTGCTGTACAACAAAGTGAATCAGCTATATGTATGCATATATCCCCATATCCCCTTCCTCTTGAGCCTTCCTCTCACCCTCCCTATCCCATCCCTCTGTCGTCTCAAAGCACCAAGCTGATCTCCCTGTGCTATGCAGCAGCTTCCCACTAGCCTTACATTTGGTAGCGTATATGTCAGTGCTACTCTCTCACTTCATCCCAGCTTCCCCTTCCCCCCCCCCCGCTATGCCCTCAAGTCCCTTCTCTACGTCTGCCTCTTTATTCCTGCCCTGCCATCAGTACTGCTTTTTTTAATTCCATATATATGTGTTAGCATACGATAATTCGTTTTTCTCTTTCTGACTTACTTCACTCTGTATGACAGATTCTAGGTCCATCCACTTCACTGCAAATAACTCAATTTCGTTCCTTTTTATGGCTGATATTCCATTGTATATATGTGCCACATCTTCTTTATCCATTCATCTGTTGATGGACATCTAGGTTGTTTTCATGTCCTGGCTCTTGTAAATAGTGCTGCAATGAATATTGTGGTACATGACTCTTTTTGAATTATGGTTTTCTCAGGGTATATGCCCAGTAGTGGGATTGCTGGGTCATATGGTAGTTCTATTTTTAGTTTCTTAAGGAACCTCCATACTGTTCTACATAGTGTCTGTATCAGTTTACATTCCCACCAACAGTGCAGGAGGGTTCCCTTTTCTCCACACCCTCTCCAGCATTTATTGTTTGTAGATTTTTTTGATGATGGCCGTTCTAACCAGTGTGAGGTGATACCTCACTGTAGTTTTGATTTGCATTTCTCTAATGATTAGTGATGTTGATCATCTTTTCATGTATTTGTTGGCCATCTGTGTCTTCTTCAGAGAAACGTCTAGTTAGGTCTTCCACCCATTTTGGGATTGGGTTTGTTTTTTTGTTATTGAGCTACATAAGCTGCTTGTATATTTTGGAGATTAGTCCTTTGTCAGTTGCTTCATTTTCAAATATTTTCTCCCATTCTGAGGGTTGTCTTTTCACTTGTTTATGCTTTCCTTTGCTGTGCAAAAGCTTTTAAGTTTCATTAGGTCCCATTTGTTTATTTTTGTTTTTATTTCCCTTACTCTAGGAGGTGGGTCAAAAAGGATCTTGCTGTGATTTATGTCATAGAGTGTTCTTCCTATTTCTTCCTCTAAGAGTTTTATAGTGTCTGGCCTTACATTTAGGTCCTTAATCCACTTTGAGTTTATTGTTGTGTATGGTGTTAGGGGGTGTTCTAATTTCATTCTTTTACGTGTAGCTGTCCATTTTTTCCAGCACCACTTATTGAAGAGGCTGTCTTTTCTCCATTGTATATTCTTGCCTCCTTTGTCAAAGATAAGGTGACCATATGTGTGTGGGTTTATCTCTGGGCTTTCTATCCTGTTCCATTGATCTATTTTTCTGTTTTTGTGCCAGTACCATACTGTCTTGATTACCGTAGCTTTGTAGTATAGTCTGAAGTCAGGGAGTCTGATTCCTCCAGCTCCGTTTTTCTTTCTTAAGGTTGCTTTGGCTATTCGGGGTCTTTTGTGTTTCCATACAAATTGTAAAATTTCTTGTTCTAGTTCTGTGAAAAATGCCATTGGTAATTTGATAGGGATTGCATTGAACCTGGAGATTGCTTTGGGTAGTATAGTTATTTTCACAATATTGATTCTTCCAATCCAGGAGCATGGTATATCTCTCCATCTGTTTATGTTATCTTTGATTTCTTTCATCAGTGTTTTATAGTTTTCTGAGTACAGGTCTTTTGCTTCCTTAGGTACATTTATTCTTAGGTATTTTATTCTTTTTTGTTGCGATGGTAAATGGGATTGTTTCCTTAATTTCTCTTTCTGATCTTTCATTGTTAGTGTATAGGAATGCAAGAGATTTCTGTGCATTAACTTTGTATCCTGCAACCTTACCAAATTCATTGATTAGTACTAGTAGTTTTCTGGTGGCATCTTTAGGATTTTCTATGTATAGTATGTCATCTGCAAACAGTGACAGTTTTACTTCTTCTTTTCCAATTTGTATTCCTTTTATTTCTTTTTCTTCTCTGATTGCTGTGGCTAAGACTTCCAATACTGTGTTGAATAATAGTGGCAAGAGTGGGCATCCTTGTCTTGTTCCTGATCTTAGAGAAAATGCTTTCAGTGTTTCACCATTGAAAATGATGTTTGCTGTGGGTTTGTCATATATGGCTTTCATTATGTTGAGGTAACTTCCCTCTATACCCACTTTCTGGAGAGTTTTTTTTTATCATAAATGGGTGTTGAATTTTGTCAAAAGCTTTTTCTGCATCTATTGAGATGATCATATGGTTTTTATTCTTTAATTTGTTAATATGGTGTATCACATTGATTGTTTTGCATATGTGGAGGAATCCTTACATCCCTGGGATAAATCCCACTTGATCGTGGTGTATGATCCTTTAAATGTGATGTTGGATTCTGTTTGCTAGTATTTTGTTGAGGATTTTTACGTCTATGTTCATCAGTGATTTTGGCCTGTAATTTTTTTTGTGCGTGTGATATCTTTGTCTGGTTTTGGTATCAGTGTGATGATGGCCTCCTAGAATGAGTTTGGAAGTGTTTCTCCCTCCGCAATTTTTTGCAAGAGTTTGAGAAGGATAGGGGTTAACTCTTCTCTAAATGTTTGATAAAATTCGCCTGTGAAGCTGTCTGGTCCTGGACTTTTGTTTGCTGGAAGATTTTAAATTACAGTTTCAATTTCATTAACTGTGATTGGTCTGTTTATATTTTCTAATTCCTCCTGGTTCAGTCTTGGAAGTTTGTACTTTTCCAAGAATTTGATAATTTCTTCTGGGTTGTCCATTTTATTGGCATATAGTTGCTTGTAGTAGTATCTTATGATCCTTTGTATTTCTGTGGTGTCAGTTGTAATCTCTCCTTTTTCATTTCTAATTTTATTGATTTGAGTCCTCTCTTTTTTTCTTGATGAGTCTGGCTAAAGGTTTATCAATTTTGTTTATCTTCTCAGAGAACCAGCTCTTAGTTTTATTGATCTTTGCTATTGTTTTCTTTGTTTCTATTTCATTTATTTCTGCTCTGATCTTTATGGTTTCTTTCCTTCTACTAACTTTGGGTTTTGTTTGTTCTTCTTTTTCTACTTGCTTTATGTGTAAGGTTAGATTGTTTATTTGAGATTTTTCTTGTTTTTTGCAGTGAGCTTGAATTGCTATGAACTTCCCTCTTAGAACTGCTTTTGCTGTGTCCCACAGGTTTTGGATCGTTGTGTTTTCACTGTTATTTGTTTATAGGTATTTTTTGATTTCCTCTTTGATTTCTTCAGTGTTCTTGGTTATTTAGCAGCACACTGTTTAGCCTCCGTGTATTTGTGGCTTTTACTGTTTATTTCCTGTAATTGATTTCTAATCTCATAGCATTGTGGTCTGAAAAGATGCTTGATACGATTTCAGTTTTCTTACATTTTCCAAGGCTTGATTTGTGACCCAAGATGTGATCTATTCTGGAGAATGTACTGTGTGCACTTGAGAAGAAAGTGTACTTCTGCCTTCGGGTAGAATGTCCTAAAAATATCAATTAAGTCTATCTAGTCTGTTGTGTCATTTAAAGCTTGTGTTTCCTTATTTATTTTATGTCTGGATGATCTTTCTATTGGTGTGTAGTGAGGTGTTAAAGTCCCCCACTATTATTGTGTTACTGTCGATTTTTCCTTTTATGGCTGTTAGCATTTGCCTTATATATTGAGGTGCTCCTATGTTGGGTGCATAAATGTTTGTAATTGTTATGTTTTCTTCTTGGATTGATCCCTTGATCACTATGTAGTGTCCTTCTTTATCTCTTGTAACTGTCTTTATTTTAAAGTCTATTTTATCTGATATGAGTATTGCTACTACAGGTTTCTTGTGATTTCTATTTACATGGAATATCTTTTTCCATTCCCTCACTTTCAGTCTGTATGTGTCCCTAGGTCTGAAGGGGGTTTATTGTAGACAGCATATATACGGGTCTTGTTTTTGTATCCATTCAGCCAGTCTATGTCTTTGGTTGGAGCATTTAATCCACTACATTCAAGGTGATTATCAATATGTATGTTCCTATTACCATTTTCTTAGTTGATTTGGGTTTGTTTTTGTGGGTCTTTTTCTTCTTTTGTGTTTCCCGCTTAGAAAAGGTCCTTTAGCATTTGTTGTAAAGCTGGTTTGGTGATGCTGAATTCTCATAGCTTTTACTTGTCTGTAAAGCTTTTGATTTCTCCATCGAATCTGAATGAGATCCTTGCTGGGTAATCTTGGTTGTAGGTTTTTCCCTTTCATCATTTTAAATGTGTTCTGCCACTCTCTTCTGGCCTGCATAGTTTCTGCTGAAAGATCAGCTGTTAACCTTACGGGGATTCGCTTGTATGTTATTTGTTACTTTTCCCTTGCTGCTTTTAATATTTTTTCTTTGTATTTAATTTTTGATAGTTTGATTAGTATGTGTCTCGGCATGTTTCTTTTTGGTTTTATCCTATATGGGACTCTGTGCTTCCTGGACTTGATTGACTGTTTCCTTTCCTGTGTTAGGGAAGTTTTCAACTATAATCTCTTCAAATATTTTCTCAGACCCTTTCTTTTTATCTTCTTCTTATGGGACCCCTATAATTTGAATGTTGGTGCGTTTAATATTGTCCCAGAAGTCTCTGAGTCTGTCCTCAATTCTTGCTGTTCTTTTTTCTTTATTCTGCTCCCTGGCAGTTATCTCCATCATTTTATCTTCCAGTTCACTTATCTGTTCCTCTGCCTCAAGTAATTCTGCTATTGAGTCCTTCTAGAGTATTTTTAATTTCAGTTATTATGTTGTTCATCACTGTTTCTTTGCTCTTCAGTTCTTCTAGATCCTTGTTAAATGTTTCTTTTATTTTCTCCATTTTATTTCTGAGATTTTGGATCATCTTTACTACCATTACTCTGAATTTTTTTCAGGTAGGTTGCCCATTTCATCTTCATTTATTTGGTGGTGTAGATTTTTTCTTTGGTCCTTCGTCTGTAACATTTTTTTTTTGCCGTTTCTTTCTTTTTTTTTTTTTTTTTTATGTGTTGGTCTGTCTTCCTGTCTTACTTGTTCTTGGACCTGAGGTGTCTGGCACTGGAGTTTGCAGGCAGTTGGATAGAGTCGGGTCTTGGTGCTGAGATGAGGACCTCCGGGAGCCCTCACTCTGATTAATATTCCCTGGGGTCTGAGGTTCTCTGTTAGTCCAGCGGTTTGGACTCGGCGCTCCCACCATGGGAGCTCAGGACCAGCCTCTGGCCTGGGAACCAAGATCCTGCAAGCTGCGTTGTGTGGCAAAAAAAAAAAAAAAAAAAAGAAAAAGAAAACAAGAGAAGCAGTACAATAACAAAGAATAAAAAACAAAGTTAGAAAGATAAAAAATATATTAGGAAAAATAAAAATATAATTAAGACAACTGCAAGAAGGTAAAACAAAACCACAACGGAAAAAAAAAGGGAGGAAGGGGGGCAACAAGCCAAAAGGAGCAGAACAATAACAAAGTCTAAATAAAATAAAAGCAGAAAGAAAAAAGATTTATGAGGAAAAAAAAATATAAATGAATCAACAACAGTGAATCAATGACAAGGTAAAACAGAACCCCAATCTAAAAGAGGAAAAAAAATTAAAAAATAAAAAGCTTTGGCTCTGGGGGGGCGGAGTTTAGGCGGGGCTGGAACTTACACAGGGGTGGGGTTTAGGGTGGAGCAGGACGTAGTGGCGGGGGTGGGTGTCTTAGGCTCAGGACCCACACCCTGCAGCGGGAAAAGGCTTTGGGGGCAGAGCCTAGGCTGGGTGACATTCAGGCATGGGGTGGGGTCCCTGCTTAGGACCTGCACGGAAGGGGAGAGGCAGCATGTCCAAAGGGGGGGCCTCTGGAGTGTGGAGTTATGGAGTTTGGAGGTAAGGCCCTGGGTCAGGGTGTGTGGGTGGGGTTTAGGCCCAGCGTGGTTGGAGCGGGTCTCAGAGGGGCTCTCCGATTGTAGAGATGGAGCCCTGGGTGGGGGTGTAGGGGCGGGGCTTGGGTTCTGCATGGCAGGAGGGAGGCTCCAAGGGCAGAGGATTAGGCCCAGGAGCCCAACAGGCTCCCTGGTGCCTATGTAGAATGTGGACAGCAAAAGCACTGGTTGCATTCCCTTCCGTTTCTCCATGCCCCCCCTCCCCTTGGGTTTCCCCCAGGGTCTCCCCTGTTCCTGCTGGACCCCTAACCATGGGAGGGTCCTGCTGGGTGTAGGAACTCCTCCCCTTCCTCAGCCACCCGTCAGGAGTGCAGGTCCCCTAGGTCTGGCCTTTACTTTTGCTCCCCTTCCCTCCCTCCCACTCCCTCAGGACCCACATGGCCGGAGGGGGCCTAGGTGGGCAGAGGATCAGGCCTGGGATCTCAGCAGGCTCCTGGGGGCAAAGTGGGCAGGGGAAACCTGGCCATGCTCCCTTTTGACCCTCTGTCCTCCCAGTGGCCCCCCAATTTCCCCCTTCGGCCATGGGATCCCTTCCCCTCCCCCAGCCACCCCTCAGGGGCGCCAGTCCTGTCCCACCTCCACTTCTCCTCCCCCTTCACTCCCCCCCCACACCCCCCATCCACCCAGTTGCTGGGGGTTCCTCCTGTCCCCTTAGGTGTCCATGGTCACCCACTGGTGCCCGGTAGCTTCCCTAGTTGTTCAGAGATGTGAATTCTGCATCCTCCTAGTCTGCCATCTTGACTCCGCCCTTTGTTGTCTTGTCTTGCTACACTGGCTAGGACATCATCACAGTATTGAAATAAGAGGTGATAGTGGGCATCCCTGCCTTGTTCCCATTCTGAAGGAGAACATTTTCAATAGTTTATTATTAGGTATGATGCTTGCTGTAGGCTTTCTTTGGATACTCTGTCAGATTAAGGAAGTTTCATTTTATTCTTGGCTTGCTAAGTATTTTCATCATGAATAAATGTTGAATTTTATCAAGTACTTTTCTGCAACTCATGATGGTTACGTGATTTGCCTCCATTTTTCTGTTATTGAGCTCAATTACAATGACATTTTAAAACAATTTGTTAAGAACCACTGCGTTCCTGGAGTAAACCCCATTTTGTTGTGATGTATTCTCCTTTTTATATATCGTTGTATTGGTTGCCAATATTTTGATTAGGATTTTTGCAACTATGAGAGAGAGTGGTCTGTAATTTTCCTTCCTTGTCCTTGACAAGTTTTGGTATCCAGTTGGGATCTGTTTCTTTTTTGTCTGTTTTTGGAAGAGTTGTTTATATTAATATATGTCTGTACTCTAATAAAGTTTACTTCTTTATTGATAATTAGTATCCTTTTTCCTTGATGATTTTGCTTGGAAGTTATCAACTTTATCTTCAAAGAAGTTTTTTTTTTTTTGTTCGTTTGTATTTTTTTGGCTGCGCCACTGTGGCTTATGGGATCTTAGTTTCCCTACCAGGGATCAAACCCGCACCCCCACATTGGAAGCACGGAGTCTTAACCACTGGACTGCCAGGGAAGTCCTGAAGAACAGTTTTTGACTGTTGAGTTTTTCTGTTTTATTGATAACTTTGCCCTTTTGTTTTCTTCCTAATTCTGTTTTTTAATCGAAGGTTAATTGATTTATTTTTCTAGCTTCTTGAGCTAGAAGCTAAGATCACTAATTTTTTGCATTTTTTATTTTAATATTTTTATTTACATGTCCCGGAAAGCACCCACAAGTTTTAATATGACTTTATTATCATTCAGTTTAGAATGCTTTCTAATGCTTTCTAGTTATTGTAGTTTTTTCTTCATCCAGTGGATTAGATGTGCATTGCTTCACTTCAAATAAGTGGGAGAATATTAAGTTTTTTTTCTTTATTGGGGTAAAAAAAACAAATAACCTAAAATTTGCTATCTTAACCATTTTATTTGAGGTGTGTATATGTGTATGTGTGTTGTGTTATTGATGTCTAGTTCATATTCAATGTAGCTTGAGAAGATACTCTGGATGATTTTAATTCTTTGATATTTATTGAGGCTTGCTTTATAGTCAAGCCTATAGTCAATTTTGGTAATATTTTATGTATACTTGAAAAGGATGCGTATTCTCTTGCTGGGTACAGTGTTCTGTGTATGTCAGTTAAGTTGGATTTTTAATTCTATTGCTTAGCTCTCTTGTAGATGTAATGATTTTTCCCTGTTTTTAAAAAATCAGCTCTTAGAGATGTGCTCAAGTTTCAGACAATTATTGTGGAATTTGTTTAGTCTGTCAGTTTTTGCTATATGTATTTTGAAGTTATGTTATTGTATGCACTCAATTTAGAATTCTTGTATCTTCTTGATGACTCAATCCTTTTATAATTATAAAACATCCCTTTTTATCTCCTGGAATGTATCATTAGAATCTATTTTGTCTGATATGGTGTAGCTACATCAGCTTTCTTTTACATGTCTCTTGTAGAAAGTAGCATATAGTTTTCTTTTTCATACTTAGTTTTTGTTTGTTTGTTTGTTTTGTTTTGTTTTTTGCAGTACGCGGACCTCTCACTGTGGTGGCCTCTCCCGTTGCGGAGCACAGGCTCCGGACGCGCAGGCTCAGCGGTCATGGCTCACGGGCCTAGCCGCTCCGTGCACGTGGGATCTTCCCAGACCGGGGCACGAACCCGTGTCCCCCGCATCGGCAGGCGGACTCTTAACCACTGCGCCACCAGGGAAGCCCCATACTTAGTTTTTTAATTGGATTATTTAGTTCTTTTACATTTAATGTAACTACTTATATGGTTGAGTTTTTCACTGTACCATCATACTTTTTTTTCCTCTTTGACCCATCTTTTATATTCCTGTTTTTCACCTTTATTTTTTCTTATTTCCATGTGTTCCAAATCTCAGAGGAACTCACAGTAAATATGGAGTGGCAAATATAATTAAGAAATTACAGTACTTTTTTTTTTTTTTTTTTTTGGGCCATGCTGTGCAACATGCGGGATCTTAGTTTCTCGACCAGGGATCGAACCCGTGCCCCCTGCATTAGGACTGTGGAGTCTTAACCACAGGACCGCCAGGGAAGTCCCTACAGTGCATTTTAGTAATGCTATATATAGGGGACTAGCAAGCACTGAGAAGTATTTACGTCTTATCTGAGTTTAGGAATTGTCTCCTGGAGGATATAACTCCTGTGTTGGAATTTTGAAGGAAGTTAGAAGTTAGTGAGGTGAAGAAAAAGAAGGGTGAATTTGTCAGGTAGATCACTAGATAACTTGGGAGGTATTGTGGAACTTGTACGCCCTAAGGAACTTAAACTTTATCCTCTAAACAACGTGGAGTCAGTTGAAGATTGCCAGTCGTCATGTTCATGTTTGTATTTTATTTATTTATTTATTTTTTCTGCGGTACACGGGCCTCTCACTGCTGTGGCCTCTCCCCCTGCGGAGCACAGGCTTCGGACGCACAGGCTCAGCGGCCATGGCTCACGGGCCCAGCCGCTCCACGGTATGTGGGATCTTCCCGGACCGGGGCACAAATCCGTGTCCCCTGCATTGGCCGGCGGACTCTCAACAACTGCGCCACCAGGGAGGCCCCCATGTTTGTATTTTAGATGGATTATTTTGGTGGCAGTTAGTGAGTGAATTTTTTTGAAAGGTGGGAAGGTGGTTAAACTGGCGTAAGAGAGACCAATGAGGTTATTAAAATACTGCAAATAGGAGATTGACAAGGGGATGGAGAAACAGGAGTGGATTTCAGAATTACCTAGGAAGAAAACATTTTATGTGGGGGATGGAGAGGGAGGGGTCAAGATGACTCTGAAATGTGCCTGAGTGAATGGAAGATTAAAATGAATTGGTACCATTAAATGATTTATCTCTGGTTTTAAGCAGTTTTATTATGAGGTGCCTTGGTGTAGTTTTCTTCATGTTTCTTTGGCTTGGGCTTGTTGAGCTTCTTGGATCTTGAGTTTATAGGTTTTCATCAAATTTGGAAAACTTCTGACTGTCATTTCTTTAAAAATGTTTCTGTTCTCTTTTTTTCCTTTCTTTGAGGACTCAGATTTTATATGTAGTCTCTCAACTAATGGATGCTCTTCTCTCTCTCTCTTTGATAATTCTTTTTTTCCTCTGTATTTTGTTTTGCATAGTTTCTATTCCTATGTCTTCAAGTTTGCTAAATTGTTTTTTCCACTACCTAACCTAGTGTTAAATCCCATCTAAGTGTGTTTTCCCTTCAGACATCTTGAGAAGTTTAATTTGGGTCTTTTTTATGTCTTCAATGACTCTGCTTAATTTTTTTTTTTTTTTTACAAATTTTTTTTTTTATTACTTTTTTATTTTTGGCTGTGTTGGGTCTTCGTTGCTGCCCTCAGGCTTTCTCTAGTTGCAGAGAGCAAGGGCTCCTCTTCATTGCGGTGCGCCGGCCTCTCATTGCGGTGCGCAGGCCTCTCATTGCGGTGGCCTCTCTTGTTGCGGAGCATGACCTCTAGGCGCACGGGCTACAGTAGTTGTGGCACGTGGGCTCAGTAGTTGTGGCTCACAGGCTCCAGCGCACAGGCTCAGCAGTTGTGGCACATGGGCCCAGTTGCTGCGCAGCATGTGGGATCCTCCCAGACCAGGGCTCGAACTCGTGTCCCCTGCACTGGCAGGAGGATTCCCAACCACTGCACCACCAGGGAAGTCCCCCTGCTTAATTTTTTGTTGTAAGAATACAATACACTTTTTTTTTGGAATACAGTTTTAACACCTGCTAATTCTAACATCTGTGTCAGTTCTGGTTGGTTTCAATTAATTGACCCCCCTCTCACCCCCCATTGTGGGTTGTGCCCTTTTTGCATGCCTGATAATATTTTTCTTTTTGGCCTCCTCACCCAGCTTGTGAGATCTTAGTTCCCCGACTACGGATTGAAACTGCGCCCTTGGCAATGAGAGCGCAGAGTCCTAACTGCTGGACCACCAGGGATTTCCCCATGCCGAATAATCTTTAATTGGATATTAGACATTGTGAATTTTACCTTGTTAGGCACTCGATAGTTTTTGTAGTTCTTTGGGAATAGTTTACATCTTTGGGTCTTGCTTTCAAGATTTGCTAGGTGATACCAGTGCAGCAGCATAGAGTCTAGGGCTAATCTATAACATAGATGTTGTCTTAATTATTAACTTTTATGATCCCATCATGAATTATTTTTCTGTCTTGTGTTCAGATTTAAATATGTAGTTATCTACATAGTTGATAAGAGCTTAGTTTGTGTCAGGAACTGTTGTAAGTGCTTTTGTGTATATTAAGTCATTAATTCTCATAAAAACCTATAAAGCAGATTCTAATGTGCTGATATTAAACATGAGATGAATGAAGCACATACAGGTAAGTGACTTGCATAAAGTCACCCAGCTTACAGATAACACAGCTCGAATTTATAGTCAAGCAGTCTTGCTCTGTAGCTCATCCTCTGAACTGGTACTATCTTAAATACTTGACAAACAGTGCAGGATAAACCCTGTGAAAAGGAGCTCCGTGAGATTTGTAGTAGTTTTGTCCCCCCTCCGTTGAGGTGGAATTTTATATTTCTAGTATATATCTAGTATAGTACACATACCTAGCATATGCCTAGTATATTTTTAAATGTGTGTTTCAGAAGGCTGAAGCACCTTGAATTAATTGTTGATTTATATATGAGGTGGGAACCATACAAGAGCAAAAAGCATTATCCATACATCTTTAAAGTCAGAAATCTCCATCAAGAGATCATTAGGATAAGCCAAACAAATTGGGTTTATTACTCCTTCCTTAAGGAAGACTTATTCCATGGGGAATGGTGGGGCTCTCAGTATGTGGGTGTTAGAAAGGACTTCGTATAAGATTTGAATTTGGTGATTTGGGAGAGGGTTCAAGGAAGCAAGGCTTTCCTCTGCATTTGGGTGTTGTCAGGAAGGAAGTGGGGCAAGTCTATGACTGTGTGGGTAACTTATCTTACCTAGAGGACTGGAGGAATGAAGCAGGACCAAAGCTGTTCCTTGAAAAGGAACGGCAGTCCCTCACATTAGCCAGAATAGGGGAGTGTTTGGTCATTTTTGTGGTTTGGAAAAAATGCATAGTTTTGTCTTTGTTCAGACATGATTACAGAGTGACTTTGTTTTTGTCTTGATGCATTATGGTCACAGAGTGGCCTCATCTGATATTGATGTTCTATGAAATTGCTTATGTTCAACAGAATCTCCAGGCCTTGCTGTACATGCCAGGTCAGTTCCTAGCCCCTTTCGTTTTTCTCACTATTTAATTTTTTCACATGTAAACTAGATTGATTACAGGAAAAAAAAAAAGAAGTGAGAAAACGTATATAAGCCAAATGAGAAAAGTTTAAACTACTTAGAAATAAGAAAACAGCAGACAAGATTTAAACTACCTAATATTTTATTGGATATCTTTGCAGACATTTTTATCCTTATTTATACATAAACTACTTTTGTAAATGAAGTTATTCATATATTTATTTTTTTGCTCCAGGGGTTTATTGTGACTATCATTTCATTGCAAGTATGTGGCTGTTTTGTGCAACAGAGTATGTTAGGGTTAGTGTCATTGGAGTTGTGACTCTATGTTATACTTAGAAATGTCTATATAGTATTCAATAATCTTATCCAGTAATGTTATACATCTCTAGCCTTTTTAAGTGCATATGTCTTTATATGTATGTTTCTGCATGTACACGTAAATGTACAATATAACGTGCACAATTAAAGAAATTTATTATAGGCAAGAGTGAAAGAATGAATTTGTTATAAGCTAGATCAAGAAGACAAGCTAGTGTTTAAGTATTAAGTCCTTACTATTTGTTAGGATGTAGAAAACATAGATTTCACGCCTGGCTTTTGAGGAGTGTAGAATGTCTTTCATTACAAGCATTTCAGAATGTTAGCTTCTCAAACTTCATTACAATAATTGAAATACTTCATCTCTACATGACATCTGGAGGAGTTACAGAATAATATGTGTGAGTTGTTATGGCATTTTAATAGGAAACAACATGCTTTCAACATAGATTTTAATAAAATGATGATTGGAGTTTAGTTTAAGGGCATATGCTTCTTGTCAGTGTCTCCCTACATACCATCTTTTTGAAATCTAGGTGGAAAGCAAAGTTTGTATGTCTGCATACCCAAAAAACATAGATATTCAAAGGTGAATAAGGATACATAAATACTTTCTTTCAAATTTCAACTTAAGATCTAAAGCCTTTTCAGATGTCATTTATCATTACAACAATCTTATCAAAACAGAAACGTTTACCTTCTTTCCCAGGCATTAGTTAAATGTGTATACATTTAAAACTTATTCTTTGTCCATTATTCCTTTTCTTTCCCAGTTGTCTCTGGAAAAATGTCCTTAACGCTTACTTTCACTTTTACCTTTTATCCCTTTATTCCACTGAGAGCCTCCAAAAGCTCTGAGTTATAATTGGGTAAATAGAAAGTTAGTTTTAGTGTCAAATTAGTGTAGAGGAAAATGAAAGCTACAATTTTGAATAGACTTAGAGAACTAATATTGCTAATCATCTGTTTACTTTTTAATATACCATTGTACTCAAATCTAAAAAAGGACTGTAAGTACTTAAAACTCTTGAAGAGTCCTCAAACTCCCTTTTAGAAAATACCTGAGAAATCTCTATCTTCCTCTAATTAAGGTTGTGCTTCTTTTTTTTTTAGCTGTAGCATTCAAGTGTAAATTATTATAACCCGAATACTTAAAACAATTTTTAATGCATATTATGTTAAGTAATCTTTGGAAATAACATTTAAAGTTGAGTTTTTTATAAATTGGAGATTTACCATAATATAAATTATGGTATATTTGTATATTTAAACTTATGAACATTATTAAGGACTTTTTAATATCATATACTATGCTAGCAAGAGAGCCACTTTCCCTGTCTTTAGAGACTTTCCAATCTATTTAGATACAGGAGAGAGAATGTGTATATTGTACAACACAACATAGTAAACAGTGGTATTCCGTTTTGTTTAAATCTAGAATTAAAATTATAGACATGTTAGGCAAAATTGTATATTAAGTAGATATTTTCTTTCAATTAGTATTTAATGATTTTCAAGTTATCTCCTATTCCTTCCTTAAAAGTAAATAATTGTTTTTCCCCCATTTTTTCTTTTTTTTTGGTCAGCTTTTCACAGATGGAATCACAAACAAACTTATTGGCTGTTATGTGGGTAATACAATGGAGGATGTAGTCCTGGTGCGAATTTATGGCAATAAGACTGAGTTGTTAGTCGATCGAGATGAGGAAGTGAAGAGTTTCCGAGTGTTGCAGGCTCACGGCTGCGCACCACAACTCTACTGTACCTTCAATAATGGATTGTGCTATGAATTTATACAGGGAGAAGCATTGGATCCAAAGCATGTCTGCAACCCCGCCATTTTCAGGTACATTTCTTTTCCTAAATAATTTGTCCTTTTGAAAAACAAGAGTATTAAGTGCACTAAGGAAGTGTTTTTTAAAACTGCCTTTTCTTTAGGCAGCTAGTTGGTTAATTTAGAAACTTTCTTTTGTTCGGGTTTTGTTTTATTTTTGCTAAAGAAAAAAACATTCCTTTTTTCTGAATTCTCATAGTTAACTCTGCAAAAGAAAGGACTGTGAGAGGTTTTGGATTAGCCTGTCGCAGATGGTCAAGGCTTCTCAATTTTTTAAAGTAGTGCTTGAATCAAAGCATTACACATTTCTTATTACTAAGTTTCGTTACTCAGCTGCTCATAGTTTCAGAATTCTTGCTTACTATGAGTCTTTTTTTTTGTTTGTTTGTTTTTGTTTTTTCTGTACACGGGCCTCTCACTGTTGTGGCCTCTCCCGTTGCGGAGCACAGGCTCCGGACGCGCAGGCTCAGCGGCCATGGCTCACGGGCCCAGCCGCTCCGCGGCATGTGGGATCTTCCCGGACCGGGGCACGAACCCGTGTCCCCTGCATCGGCAGGCGGACTCTCATCCACTGCGCCACCAGGGAAGCCCTTACTATGAGTCTTAATTCTGTTAACACGTCTTTGTTACTCTTTAAACTTAAAAATTATTTAATTCAAAGTATTATGTTTTCTATAAGAATAATGTCTTGCATATGCTCGATCATTTTTCTAAAATTGCTGAAATTTTCTTTTGGGCTTGATTTGAAAACAGCAAGTTCATTGATAGTTTAAATCAAAAGTTCTCAAACATTTCAGTCTCAAGATCCTTTTACGACTCTTAAAAGGTTATTGAGGACCCAAAGAGCTTTTGTTTATGTGAATTATATTTATCAGTGTTTACTATGTTAGAAATTAGAACACGAAGGTTTTAGAATGAAAGATTATCAAGTGCACGTTCTTTTAGTTGTCGGTCAACATGATGACATCATCACACCACTTCATGTAGCTTCTCAAAACTGTACTGTACATCACACCACTTCATGTAGCTTCTCAAAACTGTACTTGTTAGAAAATGAGAGTGAAAAAGGTAAATAATACTTTATGAAAATAGTTTTAACCTCACAAACTTCCTGAAAGGGTCTTGAGCCATAGATCAAAGTCCACAGTATTCTCTTGCTTTGGCTTCTTCAGACGTAGCTACTTGCCTATATTATGGTTATAATAAAGAGTATCTACTTTGAATATAAAAGGCATTGGAATGTATTTATGTTTAATGTAGTCTAGGGGAGGAAAAATGATTCAGTCAGCTGCTCTACTAATAATTTACAGTCTGTGACAGACAATAACCTTGGGGAAAAAGTAAGCTAAATAGTAGACACAGAGGAACAGAAAAGGTTTTCAAAAAAAGTACAAATAATTTACTGTGGTATAGTTGGGAAATTAGGCAGTGTTTAACTGAGGTAACATTTGAATTGGATTTTAAAGGATGAGGCAGAGCATGGAGGAGTCTGAGGGAGATGATAGGTAAAGACGAATAGCATCAGGCTAATGCTTAACTAGTCATTCAACTTACGGAAGTTTATCATGATCTTTTTTATTTGAACCTTTGTGTAGCAATCAAGTATTGCAGAGACCTTTAAATTTTTTTTTAATTCAAATTAAGGTGTTTAGGAATTTTCTCATCAGGTATTTCTCTAAAACTTGCCTCTTGCTGGGAATACTGGCTGAAGTATAATTAAAGCCACTCAGCAACAGACATAATGGGAGAAATGCAATTTAAAATGAGTTATTGCTCACTTATCAAGAAACATAACTAGAAAACACCAACTTCCAGTGCTGAGGGTATTGTAGTGGAACTGATACACTGTGAGTTGCAAGTAAAATTGGTAATGTTCTCTTTCGGAAATCAATAGGGCATTATATAATAAGTCATAAAAGAAAGTCATATGCTTGATTGTGTCATAACAACTCATATTTAGATATAACTCAGGTACATCAGTACAAATAAGTGTTCTGTTACTATTGAATATTGTCTAAAACATGCAAGATGTCTGATGCAGGACTAAGAGGAAAAAAGCTTACTAGTTGAACTGTGGCTACAATCAGGAAATAATTTGCTTATGTGAAAACTCAAAGGGAGTTTGTAAAAAAGAAATAAATTCTGTTGGGATGGTAGGATTAGGGATTTTTTTTTTCCAGTTTCAAAAAAATGCCTGTTATTATAATTTTTTTAAAGCTTCCAAGAGAGGAGAAATTAGTGAGTATTAGTGGGTGTTTGAGGAGATTCTCTGCAGCCTTGAGATTTTCAAACATTTGGCTTTATTGAGTATGGAATTTAAAGTAGCATTTGCCTTGATGTTAGTGCAGTAAAACCTTATCTTACTGAGACTAGGTAGAAGAAGGACCAATCTATGATAGTGAAAATCAGAAATTTAATTTTTTATTACCTAGTTTTTTCTCTGTTGTATATAAAATTTACTAATAGAAAACAATTGAATTGCTCTAATACAGTTCTTTTTAAGAACTGTATTCTTTCTTATGACCATTTAATTAATTTAGTTAACATTTTTTATTTTTAATTGTGATAAAATACACATAACAAAATTTACCATCTTAATCATTTTTTAGGTATACAGTTCCATAGTGTTAAGTACATTCACATTGCTGTGCAACCAATCTCCACAGTTCTTTTCATCTTGCAAAACTAAAATTTTATATCCATTAAACAACAACTTCCCATTCTCCCCTACCCCCCAGCCTTGGCAACCATCTTACTTTCTGTCTGCATGAATTTGACTGCTCTAGGTACCTTATGTAAGTGGAATCATACCTTTTTGTCTTTTTGTGACTGGCTTATTTCACTTAGCATAATGTCTTCAGGGTTCATCCACGTTGTAGTGTGTATCAGAATTTCCTTCCTTTTTAAGGCTGAGTAATATTCCATTTTATATGTAGGCCATGTTTTGTTTACTCATTAATCCATGGGTGGACATTTGGGTCACTTCTGTTGATACTTTTTCACTGTTGTGAATAATGCTGTTATGAACATGGGTGTGCAAATATCTTTTTGATATCTGATATCTGTTTTGATATTTGATATCTGTTTTCAATTCTTTTGGGTATATAATCAGAAGTGGAATTGCTGGATCATATGGTCATTCTATTTTTAATATTTTTAGGAACTGCCTTACTGTTTCCCATAGTGTCTGCACCAATCTACATTCCCACCAACAGTGCACAGGGGTTCCAGTTTCTCCAAGTCCTTGCCAACACTTATTATTTTGTTTTTTTTTTTGATAGTAACCATCCTAATTGCAAGGAGGTGGTACCTCATTGTGGTTTTGATTTCTATTTCCCTAATGATTAGTCATGTTTTGGCATCTTTTCTTATGCTTCTTGGCCATTTGTGTATCTTCTTGGGGGAAATGTCAATTCAAGTCCTCTTCCAATTTTCTAACGGGATTTTTTTTGTTGTCTAGATGTGAGAGTACTTTATGTATTCTGGATATTAACTCCTTATCACATATATGACTTACAAATACTTACTTCCATGAGTTGTCTTTTAACTTTGTTGATTTTGTCTGTTGATGCACGGTTCTAAATTTTGATGTATGTAGTCCAGTTTATCTGTTTTTACTTTTATTGTCTGTGCTATTGGTGTCATATCCAAGACCTTGTTACCAAGTTCTGTGTCAGGAAGCTTTTCTCCTATGTTTTCTTCTAAGGGTTTTATAGTTTTTTTAGCTCTTACATTTAGATTTTTGATCCACTTTGAGTTAAGTTTTATGTATGATTTAAGGAAAGAATTAAGGAACGTCTTTCTTTTACATGTGGATATCCTGTTTTTCCAGCACCAGCTGTGGAAAAGACTGTCCTTTGCCATTGAATGGTTTTGGCATCCTTATGGAAAATCATTTGATCATAAATTGGAGGGTTTATTTTGGAGCTGTCTATTCCATTTGTCTGTATGTCTGAGGCTATGCCAGTGCCACTCTGTTTTGACAACTGTAGCTTTGTAATAGTTTTGAAATCAGGAAGTGTGAGACCTCCAATCTTTCTCCAGCTTGTTTTAGCTATCTGGGGTTCCTTAAAATTACATTTGAATTTTAGGGTGGATTTTTTTCTGTTTATGCAAAACATGCTATAGGGATTGTATTGAATTTAAAGATCACTTTGGGTAGTATTGACATCTTAGCAATGTTAAGTCTTCCAGTCCACAAACATGGGATGTCTTTCCATTTATTTCTGTATTTAATTTTTTTCAGGAACATTTTGTAGTTTTAGGTATAGAAATCTTTTACCTCGTTGGTTAAGTTTATTCCTAAGTATTTTGTTGCTATTGTAAATAGAATTGTTTTCTTAATTTCCTTTTTGGATTGTTCATCAATAATGTAGAACTGCAATGTATTTCATGTGTTGATTTTGTGTTCTGCAACTTTGGTGAATTCATTTACTAGTAAAAACCATAAATTTTCCTAACAAAGCCATCCTTCACAAATTGCGTGTTTTGTTCAACACCAATTTATCAAAAATTTTAGATGAGTATGGAACTTGTAAGTAGGACTTATTTAATTTTTAAAAACTCTTAGCAAAGCCTAGTTTTTAAGTATGTAGCTGCTATGCTTGCAGTTGAACTATACTTGTTATTGCCACGAGGATATTTGTATAATAGATTTTCTTCCTTTCCTTGTTAATTTTGCTACAGAAAAGATACACTGGTAGTTCTGAGACCTGTAGAAATTGACTTGAATCCTAGATTTTGCAAAAAAGGCTTATTATACAAGATGTGTCTTGTTAAAGAACAGGCAGTATTTCAAATGGATGGTCATTTTGTTTTTCTGTAGCTAGGCATTAATTTTGGCACAGTTCTTATATGAGATTTTTTTAAAATCCAGGATAAATTTTAATCCACCAGAGAAAAACTCTAATAGTGGTAGAATCCACTGGTAAGTTGGTAAGTTTCTAAATGTATCCTGAGTATGTTGCCAAGATGATGATTCTTATTCATCAAATATCTGTTAAGGACCTCCTCTTAGTGCTGAATGCTAGGATAGAAGAATAAGGCATGGTCTTTGCCCCTTGTATGATAACTTAGTGATAGTATTTATCAGTAGTATTGATAAAGCAATGTCAAGTATACTATTATTATTGCTGCTATTTTTTTAATTACATAGGAAAATGCTACAAAATATTTTAAACACTATTCTGAATATAGTTTTACCTATTATGTAAGCATGATGTTATCATTTAACATTAACTTTGTCCCTTATATAATCAAATTCTATTTTTAACAGTGCACCTGTAGGTAAGGTAAATATATCTGTAATTTACTTTAGAAGATATTAATCATTTGCTCTTAAGTTTTGGTATAGTTTTTTTGCAGATATTAATTTTTCTATTGTATGGTGGTTGTTAATATTTTAGTTTGTTTTCCATTTGAGTAGGTATATATCGCATTATGCAGAAATGTTTTTAAAATTGCATATAAAATAATTTTTATAATTTCACTTGTAATTTCAGAAATTTGTTCAAAGGAGAAAATATTTGATAATTTTTGATAAAAATCAAAATCAAATTTGGAAAATTTGCCTTTCACTCCATAGTTTATGTATATTTAACATTTCTATTATACCTAGTAGGAAATTGGTATGAAATGGGAAGTTAGTCTACAGGATCTTTGTATATGAATATGAATGTGAAATTCCTGTTGTCATTATTGAACTTAAATCTCTAAATTGAATAAATGTTTATGTAAATTTTTTTCTGGTATTCAGGGGTGTATCATGTTAGATTTGAAGGAGAGCTTTAAGATTACACCAGTAGGGCCTCCCTGGTGGCGCAGTGGTTGAGAGTCCGCCTGCCGATGCAGGGGATACGGGTTCGTGCCCCGGTCTGGGAGGATCCCATATGCCGCAGAGCGGCTGGGCCCGTGAGCCATGGCCGCTGGGCCTGCGCGTCCGGAGCCTGTGCTCCGCAACGGGAGAGGCCACAATAGTGAGAGGCCCACATACCGCAAAAAGAAAAAAAAAAAAAAAGATTACACCAGTAATTTGATTTTCCTTGTAAGAAATCTGAGACTCAGAGAAATGAAATGATTTGCTTAAGTTTAGACTTAAAATACAAGGGCAAAGTCAGAAGAAAACCCAACTAATTCTGTGCAGTGTTACTGCAGTATATTATAGTGGAAAGGCCTTGGCCTTTGCATCACATCATCAGTTCAAATCCTGACTCAGCTCCAGTTAGCCACCTTTCTGCCAGAACAGTAAAGACAATCAAAATTAGTAGGTGCTTTTTCTTGTAGCAGCTATTCATGTTCAACAGATTCCATTAACGTGTAAAAACCCCTTGGAGTTGTGGCCATTTTGAAGTATTTACCTTAGAATTGTCATTCCAGTCACTCATAGCTAAATAACTTACATTTGGACAACTTCTGAGACTACATTTTGTGTTTTGCAAATCAGGGTCTCATACGAACTCTGGGGTAAAACTATAAAAAAATAGACATTATTATTTATTTTTAAAACAGCAAATAAAATTTTTTGGTATTAAATACCTGTTCTAATATGTGACCCTTCTTCTGAATCACTGGTCTCATTTGTTGAGTAAACATTTCTAGTTCATAATGTTCTGTTGATATAGACTGCCCCTTGAGTTTTATGTAACATGGATTACCTTTCTTCAGGCCTTTTGTTCCAATTCCCCTCCTTAAAGTTTTAAAACCAGTTTTTTACTGGCTTCAAATATATATGTGTCACACACACATATACATCTATTTATGTATATGTGTGTTTGTGTGTATATATGTGTATATTTGTACTCTCCTTTGTTTTGATTTTATTATCACTTGGTTTTTGTCATGAAGGTTCCTGATGCTTAAAGTACTACACGTTCATTTGGGCCTAGCTTTTTATGCAAATACTGTATGAGAGATTGATATAAAAATAGATTTTTTTCCTATATTCTTGTAGAGTATATGGTCTTGGGGAAGATCATTTAAGCAATAATTATTTAATTTATATAAAAATGTTTATTTGGTAATTTCAGAGGTATGGACCAAAACACACATACCTAAAAAGATCACAGATTTTAATATTTTGGTAATGCATTAGGATTCTTTTTTCCCCCCAAAATAAGATTTATTCTTCACATGGTTGCATACTCAATTATATTTTATTCTCAAAAGAGCCAAATTTTCCATTTTAGACAAGAATGCAGTGCCTTAAAGGCAAAAGATATTCTCAGATATGATATCTATGTTTCTCCTTTCACATAACTTCAGCGTCCATAGAATCCTAACTTAATCATCAAGATAAAGGCCGAAAGCAAATTTTACTCAATTACAGTGAAACCTCATCATACTTATTTTCCAGAGTAGAAAACAAGGAGAAAATATTGAATGCATCAGACACTACACTTGGCAGCAGTTTTAGGCTGAGGAGCTTGCTGAATGTGATCTACATGTAAACTTTAAGCTTTAGAATAACAATATAAGCTGGTTTCTCTTTAAAAATTTAGGTGGGTTAAAGAACAGCATTACAAATATTTTATTACTTATTTTAAATTAAGTAATAAAATCCAGTGGTACTCTGAAGACAAGAGAAACTCACCAGTTTCTGTACCTGGGTACATGAGAGAATCAGTAGGGTAACAGCTAATTCAGTTACAGCTTTGGGTATCAAAGATTTGCAAGGGCCATGTCCTATAGACCTCTTTTCGTTGCATCAAGTGCTGTCAGACCAATAAGTTTTCTGCTCCTAACAGGCACTGAGCATTTTCCCCTACTGTGAAATATTTTTCAGATCATCAAACATCAAACGAGATGTGGTCAGCTGAATTACAATCATCCAAACTGAAAGATGAAGAATATTAGTCAATCTATTGGTTCTTTAATGCTGTGTTCTTTCAAACAAAACTTCAAATATTTCTTGTAGTAGAACTGAAACTCACTTGCAGTAATGCCTAAACACTTCTGAGATGATTAGGACTTATTGAGAATAATAATTTGAAAATTCAGACTGACTCAAAGAAGGAGGAATTTGTCGATTCATATATCTGAGAATACTAAGTTCAAGCATGGGTGGATCCAGGGGCTCTAATAGTGCCATTAGGAATATCACTGTCTGTTTTGTCGTGAGTTACCTTTTTTTTTCTGGCAGACTTTTCTAAGGAGTGACAATTATGATTCTTAGCAGTTACAGGCTTATCTAATCAATTTGCAGTGTGGGGAGTGTGTCACTCCTTTTCTGATCACCTCAACCAAAGTCTTGGGATCAAATCTTTTTGGCCTAGCTTGGGTAATATGCCCTGAACCGATCATTCTGGCCTGAAGGATGGAATGCTCTGGGCAAGTCTGTGTCATCTCTTTGCTCCTAAAGTTAGTGGTGCCGGTGGGATAAGGAGTTAGGATTGAGATGAGCTCTGACTGAACCAAAAGTGAACTAAAAGTAAGGGGGATGGAAGTTTCTCCAAAGGAAAGTCAGGACTCTTATTAAAAACTAGATAGATGAGAATATTCACTGTAGTATAAAAATATAATATAAACTGTGTTATTTAATCACAGATCGGGGAAGGACTACTACAATGCTAGATTCCCTGTGTATTTAGTTAAGTGGTTTTTGTGTATTAGTCATCTGGGAAGCTTTTAAAATATCTTGACGCCCTGGATGCACCCCAAACCAATTAATTTCTCGGGGTAATACCCAGGCCTCTGTATTTTTTTCTTTCTTTCTTTCTTTTTTTTAAAAAGTTTCCAAGGATTGATTTTAGTACATAGCCAAGCTAATGTTTGTTCAGAGAACTTGTTAACACAGTTATAGGAATTAACTCACTGAACCTATTTATCTGCCCACTTACCTTTTTACTTTAGTCCCTTTTGCCCTTTAACCTCAGTGACTTCAGAAGCAAAATTGGAGCATTACATCAGTGCCTCTCAAATTATACAGTGAATTAGGATCACCTGGAAATCTTGTTTAAAATGCAGTGCTGAGGGCCTACCCATAGAGATTATGATTCAGTAGATCCGAGGTGGAACCTTAGAAATTCCTATAGGTGGTGCTATGTTGTAGGTCCTAGGACTGTACTTTGAGGAACGTTACATTAGATTGTTAGCATCTTGAAAATTTGCCAGTTTTAAGTTCTTTTATTTGTAGGTTATTGTTAAGTCATGTTTCTACTTACTATTCTATGGACTGTATGGTAATTTAGTTCTTATTTCTATTTGGTATGCTTATTCCTCCATTAGCATTTGCTGTACTAGGTTCTGACAATACAAAGATGGTGTGGACACAAATATACTGCACAGCTTCAAACTATTTTGTTGTTATATCAGTATTGATTCTGACATCATAAAATCCTAACGTTTGTTCAGAGTATTTGTTGTTAACAACACACTTACAGAAATTAACGCATAGAACCTATTTATCTGCCCATTTACCTTTTTACTTTAGTCCCTTTTGCCCTTTAACTTCAGTGACTTCAAAAGCTCAAAATTAAAATGACTCCGTGTAATTTAAATGCATCAGTGATTAATATCTAATATGTGCCTTGAAATCATTTATAGTCGTGTATTGTTCTGCTGGTCACAAACATTGTATATTCAAAATAGGCTGCCTATATCCAAACACTCAGTCCCTTTTGGACACAATATTTAATTACTGTATTAATTTTAGGTGTTTCTTCCTACTTATGCTTTAAACATTTGTTTGCCTCTCCTTGTGAGAGTTGACTTGCCAAATTATTTTGAATCTTATATATGGTAAAAATAAATCATGTTATAAGGTAAAGGCACACTAGTTATTTTAGTTTACCTATGAGTAGATATGAACTGTATGGTGCTTAACACTTTCTTTTTTATGCCATTTTGTTTTTAAACAGGCTTATAGCACGTCAGCTTGCTAAAATCCATGCTATTCATGCACACAATGGCTGGATTCCCAAATCTAACCTATGGCTAAAGATGGGAAAATATTTCTCTCTCATTCCCACAGGATTTGCAGATGAAGACATTAATAAAAGGTAAAATTACTTTTACATTTTAAATTATGTTTTACATTGCTTTGCTCATATATAGGGTTTCAAAGATAACTGTAAGGTTTCTGTGTATAAAATCTGGTTTGGTTTATCTCTTTGCATTTAAGTAAAATAAGCATTAATTCATTTGACTCTCAGAAGGCACTACAGAAATGTCCTTCCCTTCCTACAGCTGACTCAAAAAAAAAAAAAAAAGAAGAAGAAAAATAACCCCTATAAAAGTGGGGAAGTGGTGAGCCAAGAAACAAATATGGAACGTTTATTTGGCAGTAAACATAATATAAAGATTACTATGAATGGGTACATTTTTCATAGTGTGAGTTGACAACAGAGACCTTTTTAAAAAAATTCCTTCTGTCCAAAGGAAGGCTGTTTTGAAGGGGCCTAGAGATGTATACTGGGGACAGTGTAGTAATATTGGAGTGTGAAAAAGTTTGGGTTTTAGTTTACTGTGACTATTTAAGTCTCATGAGGTTGAAAATTCATTTACTGGAGTGTCAGCTTTTGTAGGACTTCAGGTTCAGAGTGACTAAGGTATTTCATTTCCTATATAGAAAAATGTGTAAATCAGTATTTAGAATCCAAATAATTTAAACATGTTTTTTTTCTTCCAGTTTTATTGAGATATAATTGACATACAACACTGTGTAAGTTTGTGTACAGCATAATGATTTGACATATGCATTATGAAGTGATTACTACAGTAAGTTTAGTGAACATCCATCATAACTAAACAAATAAAGACATAGAAAAAATTATTTTTCCTTGTGATGAGAACCCTTAGGATTTACTCTCTTAACAACTTTCATATACAACATGCAGCAGGGTTAAGGGGGCTAGTGCTGGCCTTCTGGTGGGCAGAACTGGGTCTGGGGGGGCAGGTTGTGGGACCAGAGGTCCCGGATGTAGTGTTGGCCTGCTGGTAGAAAGGGCCCAGATCCCAGAGGGTCCTGGGCCTAGTGCTGGTCTGCTGCTGGGTGGAGCCAGGTCCCAGCGTTTCTGGCTACAGGGCCCTGGGGTTCCCCAGAGTTGGTGTTAGACCCCCAGTGGGCAGAGCTGGTTCCTGGCACAGCTGGCTTTGGTGTCCAGCATGTCCTGGAAGTTGGTGTCAGCTTGCTGGTGGGTGGGGCAAGATCCCTGGATGCTGCCTGAGGGACCCAAGGGGTCCTAAAACTTGGCCTGCTAGGGCGGGCCTGGGTCCTGGTGCCAGTAAGCTAGAGGGAGGATTCCAAAATGGCACTTACCAGGGCGAGTGTCCTCCTGGTTGAGTGAGCTCCCCAAAATGGCTGCTGCCAGTGTCTCTTAGCCCAGGGTGGGCTCCATATGCCTCCTGCCTCTCCAGGAGGCTCTTGAAGATCAACGGGTGGTTCTGACTCAGGCTCCTTTCAAATTACTGCTTCTGCCCTGGATGCCAGAGTGTGTGAGATTTTGTATGTGCCCTTTAAGCGTGGAGTCTCTGTTTCCCACAGCCCTCTGGTTCTCCGGAAAGTGTGCCCTTAAAAAGCCAAATGTCTTCCCAGTGCAGGAGTCCCCAGGCTAGGGATCCTGCTGTGGGGCTTGTCCTCTGTCCTGTGGAGAACCTCTGCAATTGTAATTATCCTCCCGTTTGTGGGTTGCCCACCCAGGGGTACGGGTCTTGACTGTGCTGCATCTCTGCCCCTTCTACTCATCGTCTTGTGGCTTCTTCTTTATACCTTTAAAAAATCTTTTGTGCCAGTCTTCTGGTCTTTCTCGTCAAGAGTAAGCAGCTCTGTAAGTAGTTGTCATTTTGATGCGCCAGTGGGAGCAGGTGAGCTGAGTCCTCCTCCTCCGCCATCGCAGCCACTCTTGACAGACACCCAGAGCACAGTCCTGCTGCGACCTTCTGAAATACTTGGTGGCACATGCCTCAAAACCACACCAGACGTGTTTTTCCATAGTGTGATTAATACTAGTACAAAAATTGGAAATTTTATTTTGTCTTTATACCTAAAGTGTACATGAAGATTTCAGCTTTTATATTCAGGAAGTCTTTGTTTTAAGAACAGCAGAAGTAAGCAGGACCTGTGGATTTTTTTTTTCTCGTTTCTTTTAACTTTTTATAATCCATTAGCGAAAAATAGCTGTACTGTTTTGAGTTTGATTATTTCAGAGATTAGTTTGACTCACTCTGTGTGTGCTTTATTTACATGTAGTTTGTCAAACTTTGAATGGATAGGGATATTATACCCCTTTAACTGGGATAGGCAGACACCTGGAAGTGTGTCCAGTGTATTGGATATTCAGAAAGTGATAACATAAAAACAAAAAAAATTCTCTTTTGAAATAGCTATTTTATTGAAAGATTTTGGGAAAAATCACTTTAAAATAAGTAGATGGCAGTGGTGCAGAGTTGAGAGGCAGTATGGTGCTGTATGGATTAAGAGCACAAGACTGGAGCCAGACTGCCTGGGATCAAATCTCAGTTCTGCTGTGTAACCTTAGACAAATTACCTATTTCTTTTTCTGTAAAACATAAATAACAAAGGTAGTATATTTACCTTTTAGGGGTTCTGTGAGGATTAATTGAGTTGGTATATACAAATTTCTTAGAACCGTGTTTGGCCATATAAGTGCTAAATAAATGTTAGCTGCTATTTTAAAAATTATTATTAGTCAGAGAAGGTTACTTCAGATGCTTGAGGTTAGTGATACTTGGGTAAAGCTGGAGATGCAGTGTGGTAAATAATGAAAGAACCTCGCCCCAACAGAACATATACAACTAAAACATTAGAAACAGTTAAAATATTAAAAATATGTTTCATATTTTCTTCCATTCCTTTTTGTCTGTACATGATTGTAATTATGTTAATAATCCTTTGAATCCTATTATTTCCATTCAACTCAGTACTTTTAAAATAAATTCTTGAATAATAACACCATTTTAAAAAGCGCATATAAGGATCTCTGTTGGAAGCTATGTGTAGAAGAGAATGCAGGAGTGGGGAGAACAATGAACAGGCAAATTCATTAAAGTAAACTCAGTGATACAGAATCTTTTTTGTGTTATAAAATGGAAATGTAAGGGGTAATTTGAGAGACGATATAGAGAAAGAATGAAGAGAACTTATTTTGTAAGCCTGATGATGCTATTGAGGAATTAGTAGTAGCACCCTATTTTTGTTCCATTGTATTTTTATCAAATTATTACAAATACAGCACAATAAGTAGTACAGAAAAGAGTTTAGGATAAAAAGCCATGATCACTAATCCTTCTTGCCATACCAACTCTCACCCTTCCCAGTCTGACTACTGAGGCAGTTCTCTGTAAAGGTGAGTATTCTGTGATGTGGTTACCATATGATAGTACCATAATTTTATATGATTAATGATTGTATGATCATCATATAATAATGAGTTGATTTATCAATAGTAGATAATATCTATTGACTGTCAAATGTGACTTTAGCTGATTTATACTACATTTACCCTTACAAGCTTGAAATAGATGTTTTAGTTCTTTAATGGACTATCTTTGTAACTTTACATAATATACTTAAACTTCTTTTTATTTAACTCTTTGTGTCTTGGTTTCCCCCACCTATAAAATGGAGATAAATATAAGACATTTAGAATAGTGTTAGTAATTGTTAGCTGTTAGATATACATATTATTCCCTCACCCCATTTTGTACTGATATATTTTTTACTTTTCTGCCCTGCATTTTATCTGTTGCTCTGTTTCTTTTTATTCATGTTTAAGTTCTTTTTAATGGTTTTTCTGTATTCTAATCTTTAGAATAATTGGCTTGCTTTAATTCAGAAGTCTGTGCATTTAAATGGAAAGAACTTATTAAAATAGATTTTCTTTGGTATGTATAGAAATATCGAATTACTGTGTCATGCACCAGGAAGTAACAAAGTGCTGCAGGTCATTTATATTTCAAAAACAAACAAACCCAGAGAAAAAGAGATCAGATCTGTGGTTACCAGAGGTGGGTTATGGGGAAGGGGGAGTTGGATGAAAGTAGGCAAAAGGTTCAAACTTCTAGTTACAAAATAAATAAGTACTAGGGATGTAATATAAAACATGATAAATTAACACTGCTATACGTTATATATGAAAGTTGTTAAGAGAGTAAATCATGAGTTCTCATTACAAGAAAAAAATAATTTTTTTCTTTTTCTTTTATTTTGTATCTTTGTGAGATAGTGGCTGCTCATTAACCTTATTATAGTAATCATTCCATGAGGTATGTAAGTCAAATCATGCTGTACACCTTAAACTTACACAGTGCTGTGTGTGTCAATTATATCTTAATAAAACTAGAAGGAAAAAAATAAGTTCTATATGACCAAAAAGAAAAGAAAAGAAGATTTTATTCCTTAATGAAACTTTAAAAAATGTTGCCATTAATATAAACAAGATATAACTCTTTTTTTTTTTTTTAACTGAAAGGTTCCTAAGGGATATCCCAAGCCCTCAGATTCTTCAGGAAGAAATGACTTGGATGAAGAAGATTCTTTCTAACCTGGGCTCACCTGTTGTGCTTTGCCATAATGACCTGTTGTGTAAGAATATAATCTACAATGAGAAACAAGGTAGGTGTTTGACTTTAGCAGTGAGTAAGGTTTTTTTCTTCATGTTCTTAACAATCTTTTGATCTTTGTGTCAGTAAATTTAATTCAAATGCAAGGGTTAAAAACGTGTGCAGTCTTCAACGTTTTCTTTTGGTTACAAAGTGACGGTAACTGTGCTAAATTAGGAATATATATTCTCTGCATAGCTGTATAAAATATGTTTCTTAGAATTGGTTTATTAGAAGCAGTTTTTGGTTTCTGTTAGAGTTTTAAATGAAAAATGATAAAATGACTTGGTTTATGAATTTAATTGTAAATTTTTGGTAGCTCATGGTTTGAAAATGCACCTGCTTGTAATGGGGGTTATTGAAAGACCAGCTGACACTGCACTGTTTTATAAATATAGAAAATTTTTTGAGTGTCGGGGGGGACAGCAGTATTAGAAGCAAATATGTCTCCAGGTTTCCTATTACCTGTTTATTATACTGATTTGTTAGATATTTTGATGCTAAGGAGGGAGCCACAGATGGAGGAAATTTTATTTGTAGTTGCTGAAATTTTATCTACTAAAGTAATAATCAAGACAATTTAGTAAATTGTTTTAACATTTTTTGAGATGCTCAGTGAACTTTTTGGTTAAATGTTTTTTGGGATTGTTCCTATCTTGCTGTATTCAAATTCTCTGTGTTTTTATCGTTAAGAAACACTTGGTTGTATTATATTATTGGATAAAGTGGTTTGAGGTTTGGTTGCTAAAACGGTAGGTGCCCTTCAATACTACATTGACATTTTTAAAACAATTTTGGTTGAAAGATTAGTATTAATTCAAAAAGTCTATTTGGAACTTTGAAGCTATTGCATTTTGTAGGAAACCAGTTTTGAACATAGGTATCATAGTTGGAAGATTATTTTGAATTAAAAGTGTGCTGTTGTGAAGATATTGAAGCCAAAGAATTCTGATTAAGTGGTCATATTATGTTAAATTACTATTTATGACCATTCTTATCAGATTGTAAGCTGAGACTGTTCTAATGCAAAAGCTTTTAATATTTGTAACTGACTTTAATTTGAAGAAAACTAACCAAAGAACACTGTCAAGGGTGGTAGACTGAAGCACATATTTTCAAAAACATACTTAAGTACCTTTTATATTTGATATTTTAATCTGGATTAGAGATTCCATTTTTAAAATATTTTCTGAGCTAACATCTTTATTTTGAATGTCTTGAAGTCTGTGTGGAATCGTTTTTTGAAAACTTCAGGTGTACCCCAAAACATTAAGTACTTGACAGTGTCCTTTAATTTATTATTCATTTATTATATATAATTGTCATAGTATATATGTACTACATTATATACTAGTAACCAAATCTCAATGCCATTTGTGAGACTAGAGTATTAGTTATGCATTAAAGTGATGTATATTAGCTTTTAAGTTCAGTGCAAGATCTAATAACACATTATTTTATATAATGGAATTTCAAGTGAGGGTCTTCATCTTACATTTGAAGTGGACACTCAGCTTTATTTTTAACTGCAAGTTAATCAAGAGAATCTGTTATTTCCTTTGGAATATAATTTTAACTTTTCATATTTTTATTTTATAAGTTTCTTTTGAATATTCATTCCACTGAACAAACTTGTTTATAATCTAAAACATAAGGGACCAAAAAAATCAGATTACTATGTCTTAGGTAAAAAAATTAATTTTTACTTTTTAATTTAACCAGTTGCCTATCTAAACTACTGATTAGTGATATGAAAAGTTCTCATATTTTCAGATAAAATATTTATGCTTCAGTCTGGCTTTAAGAGTTCAAGGTTGTCATTGTTTACTTTACCACGAGTTACCTAAATCATACTTTTGTGTCTAATTTTTCTTCCCTACACAGAAGAATAAAACTCGCAGTTCAACAAGTGTAAATATGTTGATATAGGTTTTAGAGTTTGCCCTTCACAGAAGTCTATTATGTACCATTTGTTTCTTCTTGTCTTTGTGGTTATGTTTGTGTGTTAGTTGTGGAGATATTCTGTTATTTTTTTCTTACCAATGGCTTTATACTGTCCGTTAGGAAGGCTACCTTTGGACTTTGTGGCATCCATTAAAAAAATCAATTCCTATGTGATTAGTTGATACATAAGCATTAAGAAAACATGGTTGGAATGTTGTTCAGGTAAAATCTGAAACTCATGACAATGTGGCAAGAAGCTTGTTCTTTTTATTATTATCTTACTCTTTCAAATTAGGAGCTAATGGTTTTGAAGTAATGTGACTATGACATATTTGTCTTTAGTTATAAGGAGAAGTAACATGCCTCATATTTTATAAAAGGTAAATTATATAAATTTAGTAAGTTTATTAAGCAGAAAACATATATATTTGAGCTGTAGCATAGCGTTAGTACTTATAATTGCAATATCAAGGAGGATCATGAAAATTAGAAATGTGCACTGCAAAGTTCTTTACCTGAACTTGTTACTTTATTATAGCATCTAAAAGCCAAGTGTTAAGTCTTTTCAAATTAAAATGGTTTCTACAAAGAATAAATGATTAAGCTATGTATTATGTTCACAAATGTGTTTGATTTGTTATCACTTGTTAAATCATTCATGTGATTTGAGGTCAGGACTTCACCATTTTGTATCCACCTATGATATATATAAAAATAACAAGATGAAAGCCATGGGACTAGCCTTTGCATCATCAAGCTCAGTATCTCTCTGTAGTGTGTTTCAGACCCTTAATTTCTTGGAAGTACAAATTTTAGTTAAACTTCATGAATTTATATTGGATCATCTTGAAGTCTCTGCATGTACTTTTCAAACGTAGTAAATTAGATTTTTTTATATGTTGTAACTAGATTGAAAATCTCTAAGTAACTCTCACAAGCAGTTATATTACTCTTAAAATAGTAATCAAACTCTTAACTCTTAAGTAACTTAAAAGAGAAGTCAAAAAGAATATAGATGTTGGAACCAAGCACACTCGTGTTCAGATCCCTGCTTAATCACATATGGAAGTAGGTGGTATTAGACAATTCATTTTATCTCTTCATTAAGTGTTTATATTTGATCCTTTACCATCTGCACCAGAATCACCTAGAGTACTTGGGAAACATGTAGGTTTCTGGGCTCTATCCAAGACCATCTGAACAAGAATTTCTACTGATGGGCTTAGGACTCTGAATGTTTAACAGATTTCTAGGAAGTACTTATACTGTTGATAGTCTAGAACTTTTATTTGCTTTATTTGAAACTTAGGAGATGATATCTACTTCAGATGGTTCCTGGCAAGATTTTAGATGATGCATATATTGTAAATAGCACCAGACTGGGTGCTTAGCAGCTCTCAGTTGCAGCTATTATACCATGATAGGAGTTGGCAAACATTTCCTGTAAGGGGCTATGTAGTACATACTTTAGGCTTTTCGTCCCATGTTATAGTCTCTGTTTCCACTATTCAGATTTGTGTTGTGGCACAAACACAGCCATATACTGTTCATATAATTCATGAACAAATAGGTGTGGCGGTGTTCCAATGAAACTTTGTTTACAGAAACAGGCACTGGGGTGGATTTGGCTTGAGAACACATTGTTTGCCAACCCCTGTATTATGTTTATAGGAGGTGCATTATACAAAATGTATCTGATTCTGAAAAAGTGAAAATGGTTACTATCGGTATAAGCCAGAAGGATTTATGGCTCATTGGTATGCGGTGACAATTCAGATTATCTTTAAGTGCAATTTACAGATTCTATCTTAACTATAACTTGAGTGATTAAAGTTTAAAAATGTATATATGTATATGTGTATATACGTACTCATATATACACACACACAAAGACTGTGAGCACTCTGCAGTTTATAGGCATTTTCACCTGCGAATGTTACAGAACTGGTAGGCATCACAGAAGAAATACTGCTTCTACTTGTTTTCATCATGTCAGTTGACAGGACTCAGGAATATGGGAGAAGAGTAAGCTTCCTTTCTGAAGTTGATGGTAGCTGTCAAGATTTTTGAAAAGTTAGTCAGTGCCAGGAATTAGGTGGTTGGTAAAACAGCAGCCCATTCCTTGGCTTCAGTGAAATGACATCTTAAAAAGGTAAGAAAAGTATACTTAATGATATGATAGAATTTGTTATATAATAATAAAACCAAAAGCAGTGGTTCTCGCTCCAGAATTGTAAGATAAGACTTATATCAGTCATCTTTTAAATTAATCAGCAATTAATTAAAAAGAATTTATACTAAGTAGAACAAATTTCAGTATTGCTTATTGACTGACTTCAAATCTAATATTTTAATTTCAACTAATCCTTTAACTGCTGACATGTTAGAAGTAATTGCTAAAGCTTTTGAGTTTGTTGTCTCATGTCTTGATGCTCTGTCAGAATGTTTATGGTGGCTGTTTTGTTTCTCCTTTTCCCCCATTCATAAAAGCTTCATAAAAAGCTCACTTGAAGACCTAATATGTAACTTAAAATGGCTGCCATTGATTATTTTCTCTGTCAGCAAATGCAAGAAGCTGATTCACAGCTATTTAAGGAAATACAAATGAGTGGAAGAAAAAGGAAGCTTTTCTGGGAATTACAGAGTAAGCCAGGTTTTTCTTTAGAGTTTTAAATAAAACAATATAAATAGAAAATGGGTGAGTCACCATTCTTAGTCACTTGATTGACTCTAAATCTTATCCACTTTATTATTATTCATGAAAAGGCATTGATATGGTTACTTTATTGATATTTTAACAAGAGTTTTTTGTTTTATTTTAAAAGTTAAATTTATTTTTTTATTTGCTAACCTATATTTTCCAGGGTGGAATTTTTATGAAGGATAATCTTAACCTTGTTTTAACTTGTAGTCTAGATCACTATTTAGTATAAAATAAAATAACCCTAAATCAGGTAATAAAAAACTTTAAATGGACTGTAAAAACCTGAACTGTCAAGGAAGAGCTACCTAAAATAGTTACTAGTTCAGTGTTTTTTCTTTACTCATACATTCACTCCCACTGTATGTTCAATCATATACTGGAATAAGAATGTTAGAAATGCCATATTTTGTTCCTCAGTATTTCATGCTTATCCTCCACTGCCACTTAAACATGTGTTATCATTGTGTCTGAGCATTTTCTGCAAAACCACCATTATTTCACTAGTATTTGAATACTTCCTGTGTGCTAGGATTTGCTCTGTGGATTGCATAAGGAAAAGTGGAAGGGACTTACTGCCTCTCCAGGAAGCCATGTGCCATGTAGTGGACGAGTCAGATCACAATACAGAAGTTTACATTCAGAATGATGAGTGCTGTGTGGTGAAGGTATACACGTCCAGGGTAAAGTTACTGGACGCTAGAGTAAGGGGTGAAGCGAAAGTTTCCCAGAACAGAATACTTCCTTTTTCTGTGGAATAGAGAACATTTTGCCAACATTAGTGTAATCATGGTTACTTTTTCTCTCCGTTCTCTTTCTGCCTTACATCACAGTGTAGAGCAAGTTGAGTGAGTTGGAAACATTTTCAGGTTCTCATATTGGCTATTTTGCTTTTCATCTTTATCCCTTTCTCTGTAACAACAATAAATAAAAGGAGTCCAAATGAATGTATCATGTGAATTATATAGCCTTAGTTAATAAGCTAATTTGTTTTGGTTTTAAAGTACTTTAAATATTATTTAAACTGTACTGAAATTTGAACAATTTAACTCAGTGGAGTGTGGATTTCATTACTGCGAAGATACGTTAAGAAACGAAAAAAGAAAAATGTCACTTTTGAAAATTCAGATTATAGTTTTATTCAGTAATCTTATGCTTTACCCGCTGTGTGCTAGTCAGTGTGCTAATTATATACAGATAAAATAGTCTTAGCTCTTAAAGCAATGCTTTACTTTTTAGGGGTCAAGGATCCCTTGAAAATCTGGAAAATTGAGAATCCCCTCAGAATCTGCCTATATAAAATTTTGTGTAAAGTTTTTGGGAGTATTCTCGTTTCCTTTCCACCCTTGAATCAATTAAAAATTCGTATCTTAAAGAATTAACAAGATAGTCATGCCATATGAGCTATTAATTATTATAGTGATGTGGATGTTCCTCTAAATACTTGGGAATTTTAGAATTCAGAAGTTAAATTTGTAGAAGAAAAAAGTTCAGTGCATTTTTTTGGTAGGAGAGCATTTTCCAGTAATTTGATTTTTCTGGCACCCAAAATAAGGGAAGCAGGCCTCTTTAATTTTACTTTGTTGCAGAAGATTAAATTTAAGGTTGAGTTCCACTTTGTTTGCAGTTGTTTGAAAAGAATAGTTAATGCAGATTTAAAAAAAAATTTTTTCCTTTTAAGCTTTGTGTCTTGTAAAATGTGAGTTTGCCAAATTTTCTTCATCTGCTACAGATTAGGTATGCCATTGTTGCTGCCATGTGGCGGCGCACCCGTGCTTCTTAAACGCACTGACTGGAGGTTTATCGCATCACTTGTTCACATGCACGGAGCCTGGTAACAGCCTCATCTGTATCTTGTTAGCTTCATTTTCTTATTTTTAAAATTTCATTATTTATAAACTCAACATAGCATTTAAAAATAAAGGCTAGTTTTAATGAATTAATGCTACTACAAAAAGTCATTGCTAAAATTTTCATACTGAAACAGATTTTAACTTTTGTTAAAATGATCTATGCTTTATTTAAATTGTATTTATAAGCAGGCATGTTTTACCTGCCATTTTATTTATGTTTGCCAAATTCTAAATATAATTTTGAAAATTGAAATTGAAGCTTTTGTTTATGTGGCAAAAGTAAGCTTCAGGACTGGGCTGTGTATTTTTATTGGCATGTAACAGTTAATATGAGCTCTACAAGAATTTGTGTTTACAAGAGCTAAAGCAATCAACAGCTGCAATTTAAAACATTGTTTATTAAAACTATTTGGTTGGCTCAGTAATACAACTTGGTAAATCCTCTGGAATCCTGATTTCTTGAAGGCTGGGTGGTTAGGTATTTCCCAAATCGTGTTTAGTCCCTTATTCATCTTAATCTTTTTAAACTGTCTTTTTTTTTTCCTCCTAAAAGTAATGTTTATTGCAAAGAATAAAGGAAGAAAGGTCACTTGTCTACCATCTGAAATGAAACTAGTAGAAACATTTTGTTTTTGGTTTATTTCCATTCATCTTTTTTCCCCTATGCATTATGTTTTTTTTTTCTTTTTTCCTCTCCAGGCATAATATTTTAATAGTTTGGATCACTGTGTTTACTATTTTGTGTCTTTTTTCATATAACATTTGTAATTCTCCTGGTCATTTAATAATTTTTGAAAATGAAATTTTTATCATGGCTGCAAAGTATTTTGTCATGATGGTGGTCTTTACTCTCTCATTCCCAAGGGTACCTAGAAAAAAATTTTAAAATATGTTCTGACTTTTCATTTTGGAGCTTATTAGTAAAGTAATTTGGTTAAAGCTTGTTCTGTCTTCCCATTCTGCAGTTTAGTGAAGTGATTTGGTTAACTCTAAGACTTTCTGTGGAATAATTTTTGTGAATTCAGGAATTTAAACTGGTTGAGTTGCAGTGGTTTATGTAGTCACCAACTTTTAAAAACCTTATATTATTTTGTCAATATGCATATAGATTTTGGTAACTGGGCTTTTATACTTTGGTAATCTCACTTATTTTACTCTAGACTTGACTATTATAAAATTTTTGAATTAAATATTAAATACAATTACATTAAATTTTTTGCTTTTGTCTAAAATACTCCACTTGCCATTACATTTTTCTGTCATATAATTCTCTTTTTCTGAGTTTGAATATGATCAACATACATCCCCAGATTAAACATATAAATCTGTATGACACATGACAGTTCAAAAGCTCTTTTATCTGGGAAAAGCCAGTGTGTATAAACCAGAAGTTTGTTTTGTTACCTCAGCTTGATGTTTTAAAAGACAATGTAACTAGACACATACTCTGCATTTTCTCAATAGCAGCAGCTTAGAAACTGTTCTTACAGCCATCTCTGTTCATGTATCCATTTTAACTGTTGAGCCCTGTTAGCCTTTGAGTTTGTGATCCCTTGATGTAGACAGTGACCCATTTTTGATTTTTTTGTTTTAATGTTTCTCTCTGTCTCTCTTTCTCTCGTCTTTTAAAAAATAGGACCTATATCTCTGTTGAGCCAAACCCTCTCTAATACTCAGTACTCGAAAATGAAGTGTTCATAAGCAGGAGTTTGTCCCTTGGGCAGGCGGAACAGGATAGTCTTTGGAGAATTATAATGAAATACGCATATCTGTATCTGTATTTAGCACTAATTTAGAATAGGAATCTCTTTAGTTTATGTAAAAATTTCTCAAATTAAAAAAATATTTAAAAGCAACTATACCTTTGCTCTTTTTAAATGATAAAACAACCACCTTAAGGCTGCTCAAATATGCTATTGGAAACCTTAATTATGTAGCATTCCAGGAATATGTAAGAGTTTGATAGCAACTAACTTCTTAAATTAGGCATGTTGTTATGTTGATCAGCAAGTGTTACGTAAGTGCAGGGTTCTCAGAATTCAGGTCTTTGAAAGTCTGTATTTTATTTCCATATATAGATTAGCTTGTCAATTCACTGTTGGAGTATCATAGATTAATTTTTTGTTGAAGTTGCGTAGATTATTAAGTTTCCAAAGATAGTTTTCATTTCTAACCAAACTTGAATTTTTAAGTAACTGATGCCCCCATGTGGTTAAAGACATATTTTGCTTTTGTTTGAACTTGGAGAATGACTGTATTTTGATTTTTCTTTAGTGTAGTGGACACTAATGTTCACAAAGAAGCTGTTGACCCAGATAAATAATTTGAATTTTGTAAAGCTCATTGCCATAAAATTCACAGCCTTACCCTGTATTGTCTCAGAAGTGCATGTAACCAAGCACGTACAATGAGACAAAATATTGGAAGCTATTTAATTATAAATAGCATAGGGATTTTCTGATCCTATATGTGATTTCTTATGTTTCTGTTTTTGTGTCTCACATAGGTGATGTACAGTTCATTGATTATGAATATTCTGGATACAACTACCTGGCATATGATATTGGAAATCATTTCAATGAATTTGCAGGTAAAATCTAGAGGAAGATGTTCCTCTAATGGAGTAGCATGTATAATTTTAAAAGGATGCTTTTCGAATTGTTTTTTCTTTTCTTTAAAGAAGATCAACTGGGGGTTTGAGCAACAATTTTTATTCCTGACCTTTTTGGTTTTTCTTTATTATTGGAGGAAAGAGATGATGACCTCTTCCTTAATTTCTTAAGGAAAATAATGATTGTGGCTTTTTCTGTGTGTGGCTTTTGTTAAGAATTGACATAGTTGCTTCGTAAATCTCATCTCATCTGATTTTTTCTACACAACAATAAGTTGGGTAATATTCCCAGTTTACAAATGAGTAAAGTAACTCACCAAGGTCACAGTAAAATGCAAAGAACTAAGATTTGAAACCAACTTTTTAATCATTTAAAAGCCTTTGCTGTTTCTATTGTGTACTTGGGCTTTTAGAATGTTGTTTAACTAAAGAGCGCAATAATTTTTTTTTTTTGTCATTGGCTATGAATAATTGAAAAGCTGGTCATTTTTACCCCTGAAAATAACCTTTTATTACCATCAAAGATAAAAATTTAAGTTTTTTTATGTAAGGATAATTAATTTAAAATACATTTTATGGCTATATTTAGAAACATGAAATGCTCTAAAATAGTGAAGATTAGGGAATTCCCCTGAGTGGTTTATACCTAGCAGGAACTTTTCATTGCTGAATTTGTATTTTTATATATTTATGTATTCATGTATTTTCATATACTTCTAAGTTACCAGACTGGGTAAAGAAAGTTGGGGGAAAGTTTTAGTTTACATGTTTTCAGTTATTTCCCTCCACCAAGCCTCTATACATTGCCATATCCCCACATACGTGTTGTACATAAATATCTATAGGAAGGGAAAGCAGTTGTGCATATAGTGAGATATCACCATGTTAGTAATATGGATAGTCACTGCTGTGGATACAAAAGAGTGATCTTAATATGATTTTGTGTAGAAAAAAATTGAAGAAGTTAGGTAGAGTTTGGATGTGCAGATAGAAGAGAAAGAGAGGGCACTGTAGGAAGAAGGAGGAAATCTTCAAGATCAGTATACCTATTTCTGTAGGATATAAAATCCATGAAGGAGAATAGAGTGTCATAAGACCAGAGAAGTAAGTTTGGATCAACTTAGGAAGAACCTTGAATGCTAGGCAAAATACTATGAACTAGATTAGTATTTTTCAAACTATACATCATGAGATTAGGTACGTGGGGTAATTAAAGCAAGGAATGGAAAAGAAATAGAAAGTATCAGAATTGGAAGGTGTATTTAGGGTAAATACTGTTCTGTGAAACTTAATATCAGGTGTGTGTATAAGGTTTCAATATAAAAATGTATTTCTTACTCTGTGAGAAATGATTAAACAAGCTTTAGAGCCACAGTTCTAGGAAATGCTCTAGATATTAGTGTGCGTAAGAATCTCATAAGAATCTCCTGAGGTGCTTATTAAAATCGAAGATTTGTGCCTTCTGATGCAGGTGGTTCAAGCTTCATACTCTGAGGAAAAATTGAGGTAATGAGAATTGATGATGGTGATCAACTGTATTGTTCATTAGAATTTAATTTGGAATACATTATGATTGGTTTATTATTCTAGTAAATGCTATTTCCTTAATAATATCTAGTATTTCAGCCCAAAATGGAAACATTTAATAATTTTTTTCTGAAAAAATATGTAGATGGTAGGGATTATTAAAGTTAGCACAAGATGTGTAATGTGTTCTTAAAAATCTCAGTGTACTTTCTTTTCTGTTTTAGGTGTGAGTGATGTAGACTATAGTCTTTATCCAGATAGAGAACTGCAGGGCCAGTGGCTGCGTTCTTACCTTGAAGCGTACAAAGAATATAAGGGTTTTGGGTCTGAAGTTACTGAAAAGGAAGTAGAAATACTCTTCATTCAAGTCAATCAGTTTGCATTGGTAAGTTTAAATTTAAACAATTAATGAAAGATTCTTGATATAATATTAAAAACTAAACATTTTCATCATTTTTTAAACAGTTGCCCATTTTGAGTTTTGTGAACTTGTTATTTGTTTAAAATAATGACAAAACGAGATTGTTTAAAATTCTCCCACTATAATGCTTTTGAGGACAAAAATTTTGTTTCATTCACTGCTATATCCCCAGCCTCTAGAACAACAGTGCCTAGCCACATGGTTAAGTGCTCAGTGAAATTATTTGTTTAATGAATGGATTCTAGTTAGAGTTAGGATTAATGTGTGAAGTAGTTTTTTTAATATCTAATTCTCTTTCTTTATGTTATAAAAAACATAATCAAGGACAGACTTATGGGTAGTAAGGTTTTTCTACAATACATTTAATCATCACACGTTAACATGTTAACATATCATGTTAACATGATAAAAGTAGATTGGAAGGACTGGTAGAATTATGTTTTCATAACCACCAGTATTTTGTCTTACTGACCTTCTTTTGATAAGCAGTTATTTCCTGCCTCTTTGATATTGTAATGCTTTATTATTTTCAAGACCCACTTCTCTTTACTCTAAATGCATTTAAGTTTTCAAATTTTAGTTCATTTAAATTACCTTTTGAGAATGATGTGATGCCATTAGAATGAGCTTTCAGCTAAGGTGTTGAGACTAATTAAATTGAATACTGGGTTGAAGTTATTTTAGCTACTACTTCTTTTTAGTTTTAATATAATTCTCTGCAGTTGACATGGGGAATATTTGCTATGTAGTCTTCACAAATAGACCCTATTGGTGGCTCACAGGTGTACTGTTTCCATAGTTTTAAGAGCAGCATTCCCCCAGAGCCATATAGAATACATCTTAAGTAAGAGGGTGTGCTGAAATGTGACTTCTTTACCTGCTGTTTAGATGTCTATTTTGAGTAGAACTGTTGGTTAAATTAATGGCATGCTCTCCAGTTGGTCCTAGGATGCCTGCTGTTTCTATTTATTCTATTTATTCTATTTAAGCATGGTCTTAAAGTAGAGAATATAGGGTTTTCTTAACAATGACATAATTGCTAAATCCAGTTAAAACTCTTCAGTCTTTATCTTACTTGATCTGTCCATAGCATTTGACATTATTTTCCATTGATTCCAATTTTTCCTTTCATTAATTTTTGTGGTCCCATTCTTCTTTGGTTTTCCTCTTTTGTGCCCTCCTGCTTGTCTCCTTCTCTGGCTCCTCTTTCTTCTTACTCTTCCTCCAACCCTCTTACATGCTAGTGTTTCCTTGTGTTTAGATTTTGGGCCTCCCTCCTTTCATTTTATGTACTTTATTTTTTTTTGGCCGTGCCACACGGCTTGTGGGATCTTAGTTCCCTGACCAGGGATTGAACCCAGACCCTCAGCAGTGAGAGCATGGAGTCCTAACCACTGGACTGCTGGGGAGTTCCCCACTTTATATACTTTTATTGGGTGATCTAGTCCCATGGCTTTTATTGCCCTTTCTGTTAATGATCCCACTGACAGGCTCCAGATCAGTACTGACTGTATGTATCCAGGGTCCCATTAGTATTTGACCACAAGGTGTCCAAACTTGAATTTTATTTTCTGCATCCTATCCTCTGTCCCATTCTTTATTCTTTATTGTACTATCTTGACTTAATTAAAATGCTGTCCATTCTGTTGCTGTATTCTGAAACCAGGAAAGAAGGAATTTTTTTTCATGTGTTCCTCTTCTTCTCACATTTTTTCTATTTTCAGGTTCTATTCTAAAATTCTGTCAGTTCCAACCCTTTCTCCTTAACTGCATGACCTTTGATTAAGGCCTTTGTCTCTCACCTATGTTAGTCTTTACTGGTCTCTTTACCTACAGGTTTTTTCTGTCTGTAATTCACACTGTATATTTTAAAAGTGCTCTTTCTAATAACTAGAATCTAATTTATGAATCTGATTATGTCACTTTCCTACTTTATGACTCCCCATGACTTACAGAATGAAATCCAAATGATAGCATCTACAAATTGTCTTATTTCCCACTAAATTTCTCACCTCCCACCTCCTCTCTGGCAGAGTCATCTTGTTTTCTAAACAGTCCAGGGTGTTCTAAGCCTGTATGCTTTTGTATACATTATTCCTTTCTACCTAGAATGCCCTTTTCCCGGTATTCTCTGGCAAGTTCCTCTTGTTCCTTATGGATGTGTCTTAAATACTGTTTCCTCCTCTTTCCTTGATCACTTGTCATGAAGAAGACAGCACATACATACATTATAAAGCTGTCTTGATAAGGGAGGAAAAGAGGTTTGAATAAGATCGAGGTGTAGCTGTTCTAAATAAATAAATGTTTGGTAAATGTTTATTGTTTGGTAAATAAATGTTTGGTAATGTTCTAAATAAATAAATGTTCAGTAAATGGTATGATCAGACTTCTCAATATTAAAAGATTTCACTTCTAATTAATTGTTTACTATAATTAATTAATGTTGAGGAGATGACAAACAAAAGTAGGTATTTGCATTACAAAACCAAATAGGGAATACAGGGGTTTTTTAAGGTTTGAGGAGCTTTTAGGCACATTGTTGGCAGACTTCAGATTCTTTCTAAGTAAAATATTAAAGTTATATTGAGGTTTTCAGGAAACAGTTTGAGGATTCATTTTAGTTATTTGTTCACCATATAAAGCTTTTAATTTTTCTTTGCAACAGATGTGGGTAGCCTAAGAATTAAAATACCCTTTGATAGAGAGACTTACATATCCATAACTTCCAAATCTGAGAGAAGTAGTATTAGTAAATCATAGAATCACAGATTATTATATTATTTGTACTTAAATATTCTCTCTTTGCCATTTTTGGGAATGCAAAATGACAAATGGGCTATTTCCTCACTTCCCCTTTTATCCGTTTATGAGTCTAATATTACATATAAATTTTTAATTTTTCACCCTATAAAAGGTGTTACCTACCAAAAAAGTGAAGTTTTATGTATAATGCTTCTCTAGTTTAGAATCATTTAGTTATTTTCCATTACTATATGAATAAAAATTGAGAAATAAATTTGCCAGCACTGCTTGAAATGGTGAGGAGAGCTGTTTTGATGTTATTTTTAGGTGTAGAATATCCCCTGATTTTAGTCTTTTCTACTACCGAGCCCACCTAATAGGAAGAGATTATGATACCATTTGCAGATGATTTTTATATCATTAGAATATGCTGAGGTGATTAAGACTAGTGGTTCTCAAACTTTTTGGTGTCAGTACCTTACTTTACGCTTCAAAAACTTATTTGAAGACCTCTACGAGATTTTGTTTATATGGTTTAATTATCAGTATTTACCATCTTGGAAATTAAAACAAATTCAAAATATTTATTAAATACCTGTTTTTTTAAAAAGCTCATGTTAACATAAACAGCATTTTAAAAATGAAAAATAGCTATTTTCCAAATCAAAAAACACTTCAGTGCGAGGATGACATGATTTTATACTTTTGCAAACCTCTGTAATGTCTGGCATAACAAAAGCTGTATTCTCATATTTGCTCCTGCATTCCATCTCTTACAATGTATTGTTTTGGTTGAAGTATATGAAGATAGTCCTGTTTCACACACATAGGGTTGTTGGAAAGGAGGAGTGTTTTGCCTTTTCAGAGAATTGTGGATATTCTTTTTTGATGCTTCACCAAAACTCAGCAAGTGATAGTTTCTTAAAGGTTAATTGTAATGTTCAATCTGAACACATAAGTTAACTTTTGTATTCTATTACATTAAACTCCATTAGTTTATCTTGCACTTTGAATGGTTCTTTACCAATGCGTGATTTTGTAATTTGAATGTCATTCATTAGTTATTTGGAAAATATGGATTTATTGAGCTTTATAGATCTTCTAAAAGTTGATACATCTCATTATGTGATATTTAAAAAATCACATTTATTGATATCACCACCAGTATCAGAAAAGTTTTAGGTACTTTATTGAGAAGCTGATAAGCTCACAGAGTTGAATACAGATTTTCCAAAGTTCTAATTTTAGGTTGAATAGTCAAAGTCTGTCATTGGCAACAAATACTGTCAGTTATTCTCATTGAAATGACAAGTTCTCTTTTTTATATTTGAGAAGTGTCTGCCAAATACCCAAGTCTAATAACTCTAGTTCATATGTCAGTTGTTTTTCAAGTAAAAATGATGTTCCATTAAAAATGTGCAAGTTTAGGTCACAACTCAGTCATATGTGGTTTTCCTTGAGACAGGCTTCATGCTTTGGGTATGCATCAGACATGCTTTATGTGTACTTCCTATATCAGCCCACAGAATATCATGTACTCAAGGGTGGAGATTTAATAAAATTAATAGTTAAAGGACTTTAACTATTAAAGGACATTCTTTAGTGAGGCTGGATTTGTACTGTGAGTGTGTGGTGGTGGTGAAGAATAAGACTACTATACTAATTCAATTTGGTACCACTGCCTTGACTTATGTTAAGGTACCAGGAGCTTCACCCAGTATTGCTTTTTCATCATTGCAAATGTAAACATAGTCGAAAAGACAAGTAACGTATTAGTATTATTATGAATATAGTTTTGGGCCTCAGAGTCTTCCATGGATTCACGGACCACTTTGAGAACCACTGATTTAGACTTTCAAAAGAAGGAAGGCATCTCATCTCATAAATCACTTTTCAATACGTGAGACACTTCCTTAGACAGAAAAAAAGCCATTAAAAAAATCTTCATCATTTTTGTCATTCTGGTTTCATATAATTATAATAATTAACGTTTTATTGAATGTTTGTTGTATGCCAGCTGCTCCGATGTGGCTTTTTTTCCACACACCAATCAGTTCTTTAGTTCTCAGCAGGCAGTGATTGGGTGTCTTACAAATTTAACTCAGGTCTGACACTGTCTACCTGGAGATAGTGTCAGATTCCATAGGTTAAAGGTTCAGTCCCACAAGACTGCCCCCTCGCCCCTTTAGATGCCACTCTCAAGTCCACTGGCTTTAAATGGGAGGCTTCCACAACTCCCTCCTTGGGGCCTATTAATTTGCTAGAGTGGCTCACAGAACTCAAAGGAATGTTTACATTTGTTTACCAGTTTATCATAAAGGATATTATAAGGATACAGAAGAACAGTTGGATGAAGAGGTACAGTACAGTGAGGTCTGGAAGTGTCCTGGGTGTGGGAACTTACGTTCCTGTGGAGTTTCGGGTGTACCACCCTCCCAGCATGTGCGTAGGTTCTGGTTCACGAAATATGGAAGCTCTCCAAACCCCTTCCTTTTAGGTTTTAGTGGATGCTTCATTACCAAAGCAAGATTGATTAAATCATTGGCCATCTCAGTTTTCAGTCCCTCTTCCCTCCCTGGAAGTCTGGAGGTGGTGGGGCGGAAAGTTCCAACCTTCTAATCACATGGTTACTTCCCCTGACAACCAGCCCTCAAGCTTAGGGACTTTCCAAAAGACACCTCATTAACATGTGGTTGAAAGGGGCTTGTTAAGAATAACAAAGACATTCCTTTCACATTTATGGCTGTGGAACTATTTCAGGAACCAATGACAAAAGACCAAATATTATAACAAAAGATGCTCCCAGTTGCTCTATGCTTAGGAAAGTCCAAGGAGCTATGAGCCAGGAACAGTGAATGAAGATCAAATGTCTGTATCTTATTATAAATTATAATATCTCACTTGCATTTTACAGATGAGGGAACAAACGTACAGAGGGGTTAATTAAGTTGCTTACAACCACACACCTAGTAATTTTTTTCTAGTTATAGTATTTCTAGTTAGAACAGAGTATTTCTTGGGAAGTGAAGTCTTAGTGTTATCAGAAACTTTTTTTTTTTAGATTATCAAATATTTAACTCTGTATAATGCAGTGTTGTGTAGTCCCAGCCTAGAAAAGCTAGGAGTACAATGCAATGGTAAAACTTAGTAGAATCTGACCACTATAGAAAGATACGAAAATTAAAGCTGGATATATAGTAAGGTATGAGGTATAAGGTATTTTCCAGTAGGGAAAAATATAGATCAGTCCATTTTCAAGATATGAGAACAGATGGTCTAAATATTTGGATGTGGATTATAGCTAATCAAAAAATGCATAGGTAGAGATAAATGTAAGCTAAATATCTATCTATGTAAATGTTAAAAAAGTACACATGCAACTATTTTATTTTTGCTTGTATGTACAATATAATTTATACCAATATTCTGTTTAATGCTTTCAAAGAGAAAGCCAATTGGAAGGCTCATAAATATGTAGCAGAAAAAACTGAAACAGAACAAAATAGGTTTTCTAATAAGATGTAATAAGTAGGGATATAAAAAGAATGATGACTAAAAAAGTAAAATACCTAGTGCTTTAAAAATCTGTCATTAAACAAGATAAACTGAAGACAGTAAAGTAGACAGAAACTAATGGGAAAAAGCAAACTGGAGATAAGTATTCCTAAGTCATCAGAATGAAAGAAATGCATCTGAACCACAAAAGGCATAAAAACTAGGAGCCAGCATATGCTTGGCAATCTTTTCTGTGTAGCTTTACTGAACTGACCAAAACACTGCCCGTTTTTTTTTTTATTGTACATAATTTTTTATTGAATGAAAGATTTTAAAAATTTTGTAGTGCTTTACAATTTCCAGAAGTTTCATACACGTGACTTCATATAACCCCATGATAACCATTTTTTCCCCCACCCCTATATTGCCCACCCCCACAAGTGGTAACCACTAGTTTGTTCTTTTTATCTGTGAGTCTGCTTTTTTTTAAAATTTAATTTATTATTTTATACAGCAGGTTCTTGTTAGTTATCCATTTTATACACATCAGTATATACATGTCAATCCCAATTGCCCAATTCATCACACCACCATCCCCTCTCCCTGTGCTGCTTTCCCCGCTTGCTATCCATACGTTTGTTCTCTACATCTGTGTCTCAGCTTCTGCCCTGCAAACCGGTTCATCTGTACCATTTTTCTAGGTTCCACATATATGCGTTAATATACGATATTTGTTTTTCTCTTTCTGACTTACTTCACTCTGTATGACAGTCTCTAGATCCATCCACGTCTTAACAAATGACTCAATTTCGTTCCTCTTTATGGCTGAGTAATATTCCATTGTATATATGTACCACAACTTCTTTATCCATTCGTCTGTCAGTGGGCATTTAGGTTGCTTCCCTGACCTGGCTATTGTAAATAATGCTGCAATGAACATTGGGGTGCATATGTCTTTTTGAATTGTGGTTTTCTCTGGGTATATGCCCAGTAATGGGATTGCTGGATCATATGGTAATTCTATTTTTAGCTTTTTAAGGAACCTCCATACAGTTCTCCATAGTGGCTGTATCAATTTACATTCCCACCAACAGTGCAAGAGGGTTCCCTTTTCTCCACACCCTCTCCAGCATTTGTTGTTTGTAGATTTTCTGATAATGCCCATTCTAACTGGTGTGAGGTGATACCTCACTGTAGTTTTGATTTGCATTTCTCTAATAATTAGTGATGTTGAGCAGCTTTTCATGTGCTTCTTGGCCATCTGTATATCTTCTTTGGAGAAATGTCTATTTAGGCCTTCTGCCCATTTTTGGATTGGGTTGTTTGTTTCTTTAATATTGAGCTGAATGAGCTATTTATATATTTTGGAGCTTAATCCTTTGTCCGTTGATTCATTTGCAAATATTTTCTCCCATTCTGAAGGTTGTCTTTTGGTCTTATTTATGGTTTCCTTTGGTGTGCAAAAGCTTTGAAGTTTCATTACGTCCCATTTGTTTATTTTTGTTTTTATTTCCATTACTCTAGGAGGTGGATCAAAAAAGATCTTGCTGTGATTTATGTCAAACAATGTTCTTCCTATGTTTTCCTCTAAGAGTTTTATAGTCTCCGGTCTTACATTTAGGTCTCTAATCTATTTTGAGTTTATTTTTGTGTATGGTGTCAGGGAGTGTTTAATTTCATTCTTTTACATGTAGGGGTCCAGTTTTCCCAGCACCACTTATTGAAGAGACTGTCTTTTCTCCGTCATATATCCTTGCCTCCTTTGTCATAGATTAGTTGACCATAGGTGCGTGGGTTTATCTCTGGGCTTTCTATCTTGTTCCATTGATATGTGTTTCTGTTTTTATGCCAGTACCATATTGCCTTGATGACTGTAACTTTGTAGTATAGTCTGAAGTCGGGGAGTCTGATTCATCCAGCTCCACTGTTTTTCCTCAAGACTGCTTTGGCTATTTGGGGTCCTTTGTGTCTCCATACAAATTTAAAGATGCTTTGTTCTAGTTCCGTAAAAAACGCCATTGGTAATTTGATAGGGATTGCATTGAATCTGTTGATTGCTTTGGGTAGTATAGTCATTTTCACAATATTGATTCTTCCAGTCCAAGAACATGATATATTTCTCCATCTGTTGGTATCATCTTTAATTTCTTTCATCAGTGTCTTATAGTTTTCCGCATACAGGTCTTTTGTCTCCCTAGGTAGGTTTATTCCTAGGTATTTTATTCTTTTCGTTGCAGTGGTAAATGGGAGTGTTTCCTTAATTTCTCTTTCAGATTTTTCATCATTAGTGTATAGGAATACAAGAGATTTCTGTGCATTAATTTTGTATCCTGCAGCTTTACCAAATTCATTGATTAGCTCTAGTAGTTTTCTGGTGGCATCTTTAGCATTCTCTATGTATAGTATCATGTCATCTGCAAACAGTGACAGTTTTACTTCTTCTTTTCCAATTTGTATCCCTTTTATTTCTTTTTCTTCTCTGATTGCCGTTGCTAGGACTTCCAAAACTATGTTGAATAATAGTGGCGAGAGTGGACATCCTTGTCTTGTTCCTGATCTTAGAGGAAACGCTTTCAGTTTTTCACCGTTGAGAATGATGTTTGCTGTGGGTTTGTCGTATATGGCCTTTATTATGTTGAGGTAGGTTCCCTCTGTGCCCACTTTCTGGTGAGTTTTTAGCATTAATGGGTGTTGAATTATGTCAAAAGCTTTTTCTGCATTTATTGAGATGATCATTTGGTTTTTAATCTTCAATTTGTAAATACGCTGTATCACATCGATTGATTTGAGTATATTGAAGAATCCTTGCATCCCTGGGATAAATCCCACTTGATCATGGTGTATGATTCTTTTAATGTGTTGTTGGATTCTGTTTGCTAGTTTTTTGCTGGGGATTTTTGCATCTATATTCATCAGTGATATTGGTCTGTAATTTTCTTTTTTTTGTAGTATCTTTGTCTGGTTTTGGTATCAGGGTGATGGTGGTCTCATAGAATAAGTTTGGGAGTGTTACTCCCTCTGCAATTTTTTGGAAGAGTTTGAGAAGGATGGGTGTTAGCTCTTCTTTAAATGTTTGATAGAATTCACCTGTGAAGCCATCCGGTCCTGGACTTTTGTTTATTGGAAGATTTTTAATCATAGTTTCAATTTCATTACTTGTGATTTGGTCTGTTCATATTTTCTGTTTCTTCCTGGTTCAATCTTGGAAGGTTATACCTTTCTAAGAATTCATCCATTTCTTCCAGGTTGTCCATTTTATTGGCATAGAGGTGCTTGTAATACTCTCTTAGGATGCTTTGTATTTCTGCAGTGTCTGTTGTAACTTCTTTTTCATTTCTAATTTTATTTTATTTTATTTTTTATTATTATTATTTTTACATCTTTATTGGAGTATAATTGCTTTACAGTGGTGTGTTAGTTTCTGCTTTATAACAAAGTGAATCAGTTATACATATATTCCCATATCTCTTCCCTCTTGCGTCTCCCTCCCTCCCATCCTCCCTATCCCACCCCTCTAGGTGGTCACAAAGCACCGAGCTGATCTCCCTGTGCTATGCAGCTGCTTCCCACTAGCTAGCTATTTTACATTTGGTAGTGTATATATGTCCATGCCGCTCTCTCACTTTGTCACAGCTTACCCTTCCCCTCCCCATATCCTCAAGTTCATTCTCTAGTAGGTCTGTGTCTTTATTCCTGTCTTACCCCTAGGTTCTTCATGACATTTTTTTTTCTTAAATTCCATATATATGTGTTAGCATACAGTATTTGTTTTTCTCTTTCTGACTTACTTCACTCTGTATGACAGACTCTAGGTCCATCCACCTCATTACAAATAGCTCAATTTCATTTCTTTTTATGGCTGAGTAATATTCCATTGTATATATGTGCCACATCTTCTTTATCCATTCATCTGATGATGGACACTTAGGTTGTTTCCATCTCCTGCCTATTGTAAATAGAGCTGCAATTAACATTTTGATACATGACTCTTTTTGAATTATGGTTTTCTCAGGGTATATGCCCAGTAGTGGGATTGCTGGGTCATATGGTAGTTCTATTTGCAGTTTTTTAAGGAACCTCCATACTGTTCTCCATAGTGGCTGTATCAATTCACATTCTCACCAGCAGTTCAAGAGTGTTCCCTTTTCTCCACACCCTCTCCAGCATTTATTGTTTCTAGATTTTTTGATGATGGCCATTCTGATTGGTGTGAGATGATATCTCATTGTAGTTTTGATTTGCATTTCTCTAATGATTAATGATGTTGAGCATTCTTTTATGTGTTTGTTGGCAGTCTGTATCATTTCTAATTTTATTGATTTGAGTCCTCTCCCTCTTTTTCTTGATGAGTCTGGCTAATGGTTTATCAATTTTGCTTATCTTCTCAAAGAACCAGCTTTTAGTTTTAGTGATCTTTGCTATTGTTTTCTTTGTTTGTATTTCGTTTATTTCTGCTCTGATCTTTATGTTTTCTTTCCTTCTGCTAACTTTGGGGTTATTTTGTTCTTCTTTCTCTAGTTCCTTTAGGTGTAAGGTTAGATTGTTTACTTGAGGTTTTTCTTGTTTCTTGAGGTAGGCTTGTATAGCTATAAACTTCCCTCTTAGAACTGCTTTTGTTGCATCCCATAGGTTTTGGATCGTCGTGGTTTCATTGTCATTTGTCTCTAGGTATTTTTTGATTTCCTCTTTGATTTCTTCAGTGATCTCTTGGTTATTTAGTAGCGTATTGTTTAGCCTCCATGTGTTTGTGTTTTTTACATTTTTTTCCCGTAATTCATTTCTAATCTCATAGCCTTATGGTCAGAAAAGATGCTTGAGATGATTTCAATTTTCTTAAATTTACTGAGGCTTGATTTGTGACCGAAGCTGTGATCTATCCTGGAGAGTGTTGTGTGCGCACTGGAGAAGAAAGTGTAATCTGCTGTTTTTGTATGGAATGTCCTATAAATATCAATTAAATGTATCTGGTCTATTGTGTCATTTAAAGCTTCTGTTTCCTTATTTATTTTCATTTTGGATGATGTGTCCATTGGTGTAAGTGAGGTGTTAAAGTCCCCCACTATTATTGTGTTACTGTTGATTTCCTCTTTTAGAGCTGTTAGCAGTTGCCTTATGTATTGAGGTGCTCCTACTTTGGGTGCATATATATTTATAATTGTTATATCTTCTTCTTGGATTGATCCCTTGATCATTATGTGGTGTCCTTCCTTGTCTCCTGTAACATTCTTTATTTTAACGTCTGTTTTATCTGATGTGAGTATTGCTGTTGCTACTCCAGCTTTCTTTTGATTTCCATTTGCATGGAATATCTTTTTCCATCCCCTCACTTTCAGTCTGAGTGTGTCCCTAGATCTGAAGTGGGTCTCTTGTAGACAGCATATATATGGGTCTTGTTTTTGTATTCACTCAGCAAGACTGTGTCTTTTGGTTGGAGCATTTAATCCATTTATGTTTAAGGAAATTATTGATATGTATGTTCCTATGCCCATTTTCTTAATTGTTTTGGGTTTGTTTTTATAGGTCCTTTTCTTCTCTTGTGTTTCCCACTTAGAGAAGTTCCTTTAGCATTTGTTGTAGAGCTGGCTTGGTGGTGCTGAATTCTCTTAGCTTTTGCTTTTCTGTAAAGCTTTTGATTTCTCCATGGAATCTGAATGAGATCCTTGCCGGGTAGCGTAATCTTGGTTGTAGGCTCTTCCCTTTTATCCCTTTAAGTATATCATGCCACTCCCTTCTAGCTTGTAGAGTTTCTGCTGAGAAATCAGCTGTTAACCTTATGGGAGTTCCCTTGTATGTTATTTGTCATTTTTCCCTTGCTGCTTTCAGTAATTTTCTTTGTCTTTAATTTTTGCCAATTTGATTACTATGTGTCTTGGTGTGTTTCTCCTTGGGTTTATCCTGTATGCGACTCTCTGCACTTCCTGGACTTGGATGGCTATTTCCTTTCCCGTGTTAGGGAAGTTTTCGACTATAACCTCTCGAAATATTTTCTCTGGTCCTGTCTCTCTCTCTTCTCCTTCTGGGACCCCTATAATGTGAATGTTGTTGCGTTTAATGTTGTCCCAGGGATCTCTTAGGCTTTCTTCCTTTCTTTTCATTCTTTTTTCTTTATTCTGTTCCACAGCAGTGAATTCCAGCATTCTGTCTTCCAGGTCACTTATCCGTTCTTCTGCCTCAGCTATTCTGCTATTGATTCCTTCCAGTGTAGTTTTCATTTCAGTTATTGTATTGTTCGTCTCTGTTTGTTTGTTCTTTAATTCTTCTCGGTCTTTGTTAAACATTTCTTGCATCTTCTCAATCTTTGCCTCCATTCTTTTTCTGAGGTCCTGGATCATCTTCACTATCATTATTCTGAATTCTTTTTCTGAAAGGTTGCCTATCTCCACTTCATTTAGTTGTTTTTCTGGAGTTTTATCTTGTTCCTTCATCTGGTACATAGCCCTGTGCCTTTTCATATTGTCTGTCTTTCTGTGAATGTGGTTTTTGTTCCATAGGCTGCAGGATTGTAGTTCTTCTTTCTTCTGCTGTCTACCCTCTGGTGGATGAGGCTATCTAAGAGGCTTGTGTAAGTCTGATTGGAGGTACTGGTGGTGGGTAGAGCTGACTATTGCTCTGGTAGGCAGAGCTCAGTAAAACTTTAATCTGCTTGACTGCTGATGGGTGGGGCTGAGTTCCCTCCCTGTTGGTTGTTTGGCCTGAGGCAACGCAACACTGGAGCCTACCTGGGCTCTTTGGTGGGGCTTATGACAGACTCTGGGAGGGCTCACGCCAAGAAGTTCTTCCAGAACTTCTGCTTTCATTGTCCCCGTCCCCACAGTGAAACAGAGCCACCCCCCGCCTCTGCAGGAGACCCTCCAACACTAGCAGGTAGGTCTGGTTCAGTCTCCTATGGGGTCACTGCTCCTTCCCCTGGGTCGTGATGCACACACTACTTTGTGTGTGCCCTCCAAGAGTGGAGTCTCTCTTTCCCCCAGTCCTGTGGAAGTCCTGCAGTCAAATCCCTCTAGCCCTCAAAGTCTGATTCTCTAGGAATTCCTCCTCCCACTGCCGGACCCCCAGGTTGGGAAGCCTGACGTGGGGCTCAGATCCTTCACGCCAGTGGGTGGACTTCTGTGGTATAAGTGTTCTCCAGTCTGTGAGTCACCCACGCAGCAGTTATGGGATTTGATTTTACTGTGATTGCGCCCCTCCTATTGTCTCATTGTGGCTTCTCCTTTGTCTTTGGATATGAGGTATCTTTTTTGGTGAGTTCCAGTTTCTTCCTGTCAATGATTGTCCAGCAGCTAGTTGTGATTCTGGTGTTCTCACAAGAGGGAGTGAGAACATGTCATTCTACTGCGCCATCTTGGTTCCTCCCTCAGAATCTTAAAATATCGTGTTTAAAGGAAAATAGATTGTAAAGCACACATACAAAATTATTGTGTAGCTCCTAATTATCCAGTCATCTGTTTACTCTTTAAGTCCTAAGACTCATTTTTCTCCAACATAAGTCAAGTTGTGTAACTTTATATCTTCATTGATTGCGCAGAATTGTTGGGTCAATAAAAATTGATTTCAGAAATTTGTCACTCCCTGAACATCTTCAGGTTTCAGTATACGTTTTATTTTTGAGATTTAAATTTTCCTTTTTGTATATATTTTAAGAAACAAAATCCTTTGATAATGTATTTTATAGGAAATCCTGTTAGCAATTATGACCCATTAAAAACACTTAACTAACAACATGTATCAGTGCTGATGCTGAACTCTGCCCACACAAAGCAGGGTACGGGAACTGGGCTCTGTTTCTTTTTTAGTGATTATAATTTATTATAACCTCTTTTGTGGACAAAAGTGGTCTGTAGCAATCCAGATAACTGTACACTTCAGTATTACCTGTGTTTTAGATACTTTGTGTTAAAAAAGCATCAAGAAAGTATTGTTCATGGAGTTGATGAAAAAGAAAAAAACTTACAATTTAATATTTGTTTTACAAAGAAATGCATTATCATAATTCTTGATTTTTCTTCCCTTTTTTTAGGCTTCACATTTCTTTTGGGGATTGTGGGCTTTGATTCAAGCCAAATACTCCACTATTGAGTTTGATTTCCTTGGGTAAGTTTAATTTTACTGTATGCATTACATTTGTCTCTACTCTTTTGGGATTTACATTCAGAATTTATAGGGGACATTGTAGTTATTATTTTTAGTCAAATGTCGCAGAGTTTGCATACATTTAATAATTGGTCTGCAAGGAAATCTGGTATAATCTGTTAAATGATTTCAGTATTAGAAAAGTGTCCAGTAGGTGGTGCAATAAACTAAAAATATGTCCCTTGAAAATTTAAAAACTTAAAAAAAATCAGTTTAGAACGGGTGGGTGGAAATAAATGGAGGATTAAGGTTTTTAGCTGTAATTATGTTGTTACTCTGTTTTCTCAATAGGTATGCAATTGTTCGTTTTAACCAGTACTTTAAGATGAAGCCTGAGGTTACTGCATTAAAGGTGCCTGAGTAAAGAAGACATTTAATTATTCTTAAGTAGCTGAACAATGCTTGTGGATATTTTAATAAATTCCAAAAAGCCAGTATATGTTAAAATTCTTTTAATTTGGTTATCTTGCTTTACAAATTATGCTTCTAAGCAACCAATTTATTTTTTAAATAGTCTGAATGATGTTAAGAAATACACCTACTGCTCTCAGTATGTGGTGGGTTAGAAGTTTGTTAAATCAGCAAAAAGGTATAAAGATGTCAGTTTAATCCTTTGATAATTTAATCTATGTTATATGTGAATTATTTATTATAAATTTAACATGAATTCTGTGACTGTTTTCATCTGTTTCATCTGTTTGTTGAGTGTAAGCAACAAAAATTTTCCAGAGAGAATTTTTTTTTTTAAGTTTTACGTTAATAAGATTAATTTTAGTAAACATTTTAGGTGTTCAGTGTAACCTTTTTATTTTGACACACTGTTAGTTAAATGGATCATTTACTCTTGGAATGCCGGACACTGGTTTAGATAAGATGTTCATAGAAAAATATCTGTTTAGGAGAGTGAACTACATTCACTGTCTGTGCTAGTGGTACATCTTTCTGGAGTACTGGAAAGCATTTTGGGGGGGGGAGCATCTTAGAATTAAATTCCCCTCTTGCTACATAGTCTGGCAGTATAAATATTAATATTTACCATATAATCCTGGAATAGATACATGATGTTTTTATGTTACCAAAATCTGTATTAAATAATGTTTTCATATACTATATATGGTCATTTAAGTTACAGTTTGTTTTTAAAATTTTACTATATCAAATTGTTTCTAACCAAAAATTTTGTTTTACTTATTGAGATGTTGTATATTTTGTTTGTTATTAAATAGTAGCTAGTACAGCAATTGCTAATTTTTGAAACAAAGAATGCTTATCATACTTGGGAACAAGAAAATGTCATTTAGATTAATTCTTTTCTGCTTCTTCAGATTCATTCCTTACACTGTGGTTTTAATGTTTTAGTCTGGCTCCATGTCTTTAGAATGATAGCAAATGATTCCTTGATAAATGTATCAATAGTTTCAGAGAAATAAGTTGAGGTGGTTAAAAGAATTAAATAAGGAACATTTAGAACATGAATCTTGTACACTTAAAATCTGATATAACAATGTGAATTAAGCAAAAATACTCATGGTAGGAGGGCTTCTGTTTGGTTTGATTTCTTTTGATTTTGTTTGTTTGCTTTTGTCTGTCTGAGAGTGAGAGGACAGCAGTTATTATTTGGAAGGAACTTAGATCTTTGGGATAGATAAGCAAGCATCCGGTTTTGAAGACTGCTGTGTAGAGTTGAGCAGTCATGGTTAACTTTGCTTAGAAAATTAGTCTGACAAGCTTTGCACTTTGGTCACATAAGTGCCCATGTACAAAGTTGGCTTAATGGATCTGCATATTCAGAATATGCAGCTACAGATTAATCCTCTGAGAAATCTTCTGGGGAGTCTGATGTATTATTCCAAGTGACTTGTATTCTCAGATAAGTGCTTTAAAATACTTGGATTATCTCAAGATGTTTAAAGCTAATAAAGTAAGTAGAAACACTTACAGGCCATTTAAAATGGTAAATTCTAGTTACATGAATAGAATCTTAGAATCTGTTTTGTGTCTCTATAACATTGTTAGACCAAGATTTGTTTTCTACCTCCCCAATGTTACACATGTTCACTTCTGTTTTTATAAACCGTATTACTGTAGGATCAATAGAATTTTACCTAATTAACTAAATGAAAGGAACCAATTAAACAATGAATAGCTTTTTATATAATGTTAAGAGTGAACTTGAAAAATTGTTTTTGGTGGAATTTCCTCTGGGGCTGGAACATTTTCTTAGAACAATGAAGAATATGTAGTACTCTTGATTTTTTTTGCTTTCCGACTTCTTAAAGGTGCAGATATATCTTGGAGAACTGTGGGAAGAGAGAAGATCATTTTTCTACCTTACTCCACATTCTTCACACTATTTTGAATAGAGATTCACTGAGCCATTGCTGGTAGATTGTGCATAGCTGCTAGCTGTGATACTCTTGTAAGTGGTTCAGAGAGATTCATATAGAAGTGAATGTAGAGGGGAATAAAGGCTCTCACTTTAGCCCTAGGCAATGAATCTTGGGAACAAAATAAGGTAGTTAAGATATTTCCCCCACTTCTAGGCTAGATTTTGGGTATTACGATGTTCCCACTTCCTGTACAGGTTTTTGGGATCATGCCTCAGCCTAATAATAGGGTTCAAAATTTGCTTCCCTTTTAATTGATCATTTAAGGGATTCTAAAGGGAAAACATCCCTCTAAAATTTGTCCTGTGGCTTGCTGAGATGTCTTTTGCCTTTTTATGTTAAGCTAAGGAACTTGAATGCCTTACCTAATAACTCAACTGATAGTAAGCTCATTTTGTAAATATGAAAACGGTTGTTAGAGAAGTGGCATTCATGTATACTCACTGTTAGTCAATAGACCATAGTGGCCTGGATGCTTTAGCAAGCAAAATTCCACAATTTGTTTTCCCTTTGTTCCTTACATACTTGTATGATCTTACCTGACCAGTAATACTTGATTTTTTTTCCCTCCTGACCCCATGCTACCACCACTTTCTGGGAATTAAAGAGATGTGGTAGTAAATCATACTGTTCACATGATCATTTGAGATCAATATGAGCACAAAACTCATCAACTAGGTCTGCCTGGAATGTATATAAAACAGTGTAAATAAAAATTTGTAAATTAGTGTGACTTGTATGTTGCATATGAGATTGTGTATTGTTTTGCATTCTTTTCCGTTTTGTAGACATTTTTCTGTAAGGTCATGATCCAGCTCTTTGGTTTTAGACTGGAAATAGCCAACAAATCGGGCTGCACAGTGGGATAACAAGAGGGACTGGAAATAGGGTTTGTCAGTTTTTGTTAATGTCAGTACTTATTTATTTAGCCTCTCAGTGCCTCATATGACTTTTCTTCAATCTTTAGTTGACCACTAGTTTTTGGAGGTTAGATTCCTGCAAGCAGTAAATTAATACATTGTTAGAATTCCATTATTTGAGTCATGATTCTAAGCTAAAGCAAATTAAAAATATAATTTTATGATTGCAGACTGAAGTATTATCCTTTTCTGTTTTCAAGGCTGTTAACCTTTTTCTACAAAAAAAAACTTTGAGTTTTTGTATATCTCAGTGTGAATCTTAAGTCCCACATATACAAGGGAGATGATAAGTAATAGCTCCTAGTTCAGCTTAAGCATGTCTCATTTGGCTTCTCTAAGTATAAAGTTGTTCATTATGGGATTGTAAAACACAGAAAAGGTATGTGTTCTTTTAATGACTGCTAATTCCATTTTTGCTGAACTAAAAATACTTAACTTCATAAATATATTTATTATGAAACCTTCCAGATTTAAAGGAAAAATTCCCCCCAAACACTCTGAATTAAAAGTTAAAAACCTCCACTTTTAAAGTTATATGGATATTTCTTTTTTACATTACACAAAGCTTTCTGTACCATTTTTGAATTCCTTCATAATGTAAATGAGAAGACTATCAGTTTGATTTTCTGCTTTAAATTGCTTTTAATAAGCATTTTATACTGCATTCCAAAGTGATATAGACTTAAGCTTTTAATATTAGTCAGTCATTCACTTGATAGACAAAGTTAACAATGCTTTATGCTAGGAGGAGAGTTTTGTTACTGGCAGCAACTTGCACTACTTTACACAAAAGGCAAATGCTAGTAGTTTTTATGCACAGAGGAAAGTGAATTATAAGTATGTGGTAAAGCAGCTTTATCTTTATTTCAAAATTGATTTGCTCTGAATTTTCTTCATTAGATTTTTAGAATGTCTTTGACTGGAAACTTAGTTACATATTAAGGCAATCTGTTTTGTTTTTGTTTTTTTAACGAAAGACATTAGTTATATGGAACCACCTTTTTTTTCTGCTACACACCACTTGTGAGATTACAATGTTATGTCTTGGGTTTGATGTCTTCAGACAGAGAAGTGTAACGATTATTTTAAATGAATTTTCCCCCATCTTTGAAGTTTAGTCCGTAAATGTATTGCTGTAAAAGAAAATGCTTGAGCTTGCATTACTTGAATACTTGAAAACTGAAATTAATAAGATATATTACACAATGAATTAGACTTTTCTGAACAGTTTTTAACACTAAAATTTTCCTTTCTGGATCATAATTTGAAATGGACAGATTTAAACTATTTGAATAGAAAAAATAATATAGTGCTTATAGAAAATACCCTTTTGACTTTGAGGCATTCAGAATTCAAGTTTTTAGTAGGTTTCTGTCCTGGAATCTGCTTTCTCTTCTCTCCTATACTTAATGCACTTACTATGCTACTGATGTTATCAAACAGCAAGTTAAAATAAAATCTGTGTTCGTTATGCATCCTATGGCTTTCTAGTTACGAAAAAATTGCTCTGTAAACTGCTCTTAATCCCTAAATGTAGGCATATTTTTGTCTATACCTTGCCCATTAATGGTATTAATACCATTAATCATTTTAACAAAACACAAGGTGTTTATACAAATTGAAAACATTACATGTTACATTTGAACTAGTTAGTGAAGAGTAAGAAAAAGGTGGCTGATTTGAATTGTTCCATTAAATTTCAAAAGGAACTTTGAGAGATTAAGACCTGATAGTATCTGTTTAAACTAGTTCCTGTGAACTGGGAAAGACCCCCCAAAAGCACTGGAGGAAATGAGAGCACTTGCATGGTTGTGCTGTGCTGCTACTTAAATTATATAGTGACACCCTGTAATTTTTATTGTTCAATAATCTGAAGAAGTTTCCTGTTACTTACATGTACTAAAGTAATTATAAATTGGTAGAATCTGCAAAAAGGAAACTTTTAAACTCTGCTGTATTTAGGAGCCTTTGTATAGCTGGTTGAAGTTTCCATGATTTGAAGTATTTGGATTTTAAAATATACCATTATTTTAAGAAAGAAGACCTGGCATTATTCCATGTTCTTAAATGACAATGTCCTTATCAGTTTCAGAAGAAAAAAACAAAATAATTGTCATTGCATTAGCTGTATGTTGAATTGGGAAATTGTGGCATAAAGGTTAAATTTATGTTTCTCAAATGTGAACCATAGTAGTATAATGCTGCTCTGTAAATACTGTAAGTGCTACAAATAGTCTCAGCACTGAAAATGTATCGATACCTCTCAAATGAATGCAACGTTTGATGTAGGTGTTTTGACATGCCTCAGAAAGTATCTGAGTGTCTGGGAACTTGTTAATCTGTTTGGTAATGAAGATACTTCCTGTTTTTTGTTGCTTCTTTTCATGTTTAAAATTTAATTTTTACATTTTTACTACTGTTAATTTAAGTAAAATTTGTTCTCTGGTTAAAATGGGGTTACCAGTGAAGAAAATTAAAAACAGCCTCATTCATGTAACTGCTTAAATAAAAATGCAGTTTTGCTATGTGTTCATAAACTTTTAATGAATCTGTATTTCTGTTTAAATATAAGTGATGTTTAGGCTTTATTTCTGTTTAATAAGGCCTTTTACCATTGATTAAATGAAGGAATGTATCTTTTTGAAGAGATTTATATTCTGTAAATAAAAATTGGTTGTAACAATAAAGTTGAGTTCTAACTGCTTGTATCCATAAATCTGGTTACTTCAACTTATTATTGTGGTTTTCCTATTGTAGAAAAAGCTTTTAAATGTTCGTGTATAACTATTTGTATATTTGAAGTGAGTCTTTAAATTTCTAATCTCTGGTTTTTTAATATAGTGTTTAAAAGTTTTGAAAAAAGTTTACTTTTGAAAATTTGGTTGAGATGAGAGTGTAGAATATTGTATAAATTATGAACAAATTTTCTTTACTTAGTTTAAAAATTCATTATTCTAGCCACTATACTTTTTGTTTTCACTGTGCTTGGGGCTGGAAGCAGGAATAAAGACATTGTTTGGGACCTAGCATCTTACAGTCTAGGCAAGGACTATCCATTCAACTAATGTTTGTTAAGCTCAGTTTCTAATTTTCAGGTAGTGTGATAGATGGTGGAGATACAAAGGTAAGATATGATTTCTACCTTCAGATAACGTTTATCATGAAGATCAATTTTCCATAATGAAAATAGCAGTGTATGTGTGTTTGTGTGTTTTATTAGAATGCCTTCCAACTTGGGTTTGTCTGCTGTTTTCTAGTGATTAGATTGAGGTTATGTATTCCAGCCAAAATACTGCAGAAGTGATTTGTCCTTGTTAGAGTATCACATCTGAGGAAATCAATGTTGTTGTTAATTTTGATCACCTGGTCAAAGTATTGTTGTGTGTCGTCACTGTATAGTTGTTTTCCCTGCGGTAACTAATAAGCAGTCTGTGGGGAGATACTTTAAGATTTAAGTATTTTGCTCCTTGTCAAACATCTCCTGTCCTCCTCCCCTGATTTAACAATACTTGATAATTATCTAAACCAGTCTTTATTGTGATGGCTGCAAATTAGTCACTTCTAGTGCTGCTGCATGCTTCACATATATCAACCTTTTACTGTAAGGAATCTCGTCTATCATCTGTCTATCTCTGTTTACTGTAAGGAATCATCCTCTTGTATCTGTCTGTTATCTTTCTCTGATCTACCATCCATGTGACTGTATTTTAAGTGTATACTCATGGGTTTCTGTTTTATTCAATGCATTATAATTTTTTTTTTTTTTTTTTTTTTTTGTGGTACGCGGGCCTCTCACTGTTGTGGCCTCTCCCGTCGCGGAGCACAGGCTCTGGACGCGCAGGCTCAGCGGCCATGGCTCATGGGCCTAGCCGCTCCGCAGCATGTGGGATCTTCCCGGACCGGGGCACGAACCCGTGTCCCCTGCATCGGCAGGCGGACTCTCAACCACTGCGCCACCAGGGAAGCCCTCAATGCATTATAATTTGTTACTACACTTATATATATTGATGTTAAATTGTCTGAGATTTGGCTTGGGGGAACCCCATCAAATCTGGTTCCTATGTCCTTTTGATATACCCCGAAATTTTCTGAGCACTTCCTTACCTTCTAATAAAACAAGAAATTGCAGACTAATTTTGTACTTCCCTTCCTGACCCCTGGAATCAGGCATTTTCTCCAAGGAGCCTGGTTCCTTTTGGGGGTGTTAGTATTTAGAAATTTAGATCTGAGAACTAGGGATGCTCATTGCTCCTGGGATATTACTTATCTTACGCCCTTTTAGCTGGCAGAGCAAGGGAACGCGCACGTACGTGTGTGTGTGCGCATGCACACATGCTCATATTCATGTATGTTTTAGAAATTGAGTCCATACTGACACCTCCAATTTCTGATTCAGCTTTCCAGAGTTCTTCCTTGCCTCTACCATTTCACATTTGTTTTTCTTATTTCCTTACTCTGAAAATATAGATATGTATTTTTGTCAAGACTACCATAGAAATAGGCCCTTTTCAGTGTATCATATGAGGTGTAAGATGTTAATACATGTTACTAGTGGTTTTAACCTTAGTTACTTAATTGAAGTGTCTGCCAGGTTTCTCTCCCCACGTTTTACTTTTAATTGGTAATTAGCTTGTGGAAGAGGATACTTGGAAGTTGTACGGTTTCTTTGCTATTAATTTTAGCATCCGTTGGCAGTTTTTTCCTGCAACAATATTGTGATGTGTGCATGATGTTGATTTTCTATTTCTCTCTTTCCTTCTACATTCATAAATTGGAATTTTACTGTAAGGAAGAGCTGTTCCTTTATTATTTACCTTTATTTATTTATCCAACCAGTAAGGACACAAGGATATTCTGTGGGCTATCATTCTATTACAGTCATTCTGTGGCTCAGTTTGTTCCAGCTTGGTGATTGAGAGCTCCTTCAAGTTGGCTGCTGTATTCTTGCAACATTGCCCACCTCATTTTTAGAGCACTTCCTTTTCTGGCAACATGAAGTGTTCCAGGCTAGATTTGTACTTTCCCTGCCCCAACCCTCAATTCAGCTATTTCTTCACAGATCCCTGACATTGTTTTTTTTGTTTGTTTGTTTTTTTTTTTAGAGAATATTTAGAAATTAAGGCCTGGTTGCCTTAATTGTTCTTTGTTGGGCATTACTGCTTCTAAATTCCATCAGTTGACAGAATTAGGAAATACTAGAAAAGTCAGAAGAATGCTTCAATGCACTGCCATATATCCTCTTCCAGATTCCCCCAGTAATATTCTACTTCCTTTGCTTTACCATTTTCTATTTTTGTGAATTAACTTGAGCAATTTACACACATAAATCTTCTTTACCCCTTAATATTTCAATACTTATATTTCCTAAGAACACTGTTTTGACCTGTGATGAGTTGGTGATCATTCAAACGAATGTCCTCTGTTTGTAGTGTGGTGTTTTGGGGTTTTTGTTTGTTTGATTTTTGGCTGCCTGCAAGACCTGTATTTAATAGGTTTTTAGCAATTTGATTATGATGTATTTAGATGTGATTTCCTTTGTATTTATGATTCTGCTTGAATTTTGACCATTTTGAATCTGTAAATTTATGTCTTTTACCAAATTGGGGAAGTTTCAGCCATTATTTCTTCAGGTAATATATTCAGACTCATTCTCTCTTCCCTTTATGGGTCCCTAATTATACATGGTTAGACTGAAGTTGTTCGGCAGGTCACTAATGCTCTGTTCATTATTTTTCCAATGTCTGTTTTCTCTGTTTTCCAGCTTGGATTATTCTGTTGATCTGTCTTCATACTTCGTTGACTTCTTTCCTCCCTTCTAATTTCCAAACTGCTGTTATGTCCATTCAGTGACTTTTTAAATTTTGGATATTATTTTCAGTTCTATAATTTCCATTTCATTGTTTTTAGAGTTTCTATTTTTCTTTAAATTTTCTATTTATTCAATGTAAGTATAGTCTTTGCATCCTTGAGCATAGTTGCTTTAAAATCCTTGTCCACGAATTTCAACAATGGATCATCCAAGGGACCATCTGTTGATTTGGTTTCTTTTGAGTACGGTTCGTATCTTCTTGTTTCTTTGTATGTCTAGTAGTTTTGATTTGTTTCCTGGACTTGTGATTGATATGTTGTAGAGACTCTTGATTCTGTTATGATCCTCTGAAAAATATTGATTTTGTTTGTTTTAGCAGGCATGTAACTTGGCTGTACTCAAACTCTGGCTCTCCTTGGTGGACAGCAGCTAAAATTTTTGATCAATTTTTTGTTTTTGTTTTGTTTTTGTTTTTGTTTTTAGATTTAGTTGGGCTGCTTGGAATGTGCCCCACACCTGTGTAGTTTAGAAGTCAGCCAGAGATTTGGTCGGTCTGTATGCAGATTTTAGTGTCATCTCTGGGTCTTTCTCAGTTTCTTTCCATACTTTCCAGCTGTTGCGGTTGCTTTGAACTCTGTCCTCTGGCTCTTCAAGTAAAGACTGCAGGTTTTTTGAGTTTTAGGTGCCCCACAAACCTCTGATTTGTGGCTTGCCCTCAGGTTAATAAAATGGGAAACTCAGTGACATGCTCTTTTTCTAAATGTAAATCCTGATCTGGTTTCTTTTGCTAGTGATTGCTTTCTAGTGCTTTTATATCCCAATTTTATAGTTATCTGAGAACTTTGGTCCAATAGGAGATATTCCTCCATCATTCAATGTGGAACCTCTTTAATGTAGCTTTTTCAGTTGGGAATTTAACTGATACTGTAAATTGGCATAGATGTTAACAAAAACCATATATTCTAACTTGCAGTGTTTTAATTATTCAGAAATTGTGTAATTTGTATATATTTTCCTTTTTACCCAAGTTGTTTAATTTCTAGGTGGAAGAACCTTTTTAATTTTGGTTTTGTTCTTAATATCTTGGTTTATTCCATTGTGATCAGACAGTGTTTTTATTTCTACTTTATGGTAATTATTGATGTTTTGACCTAATACATGATTCACTTTGGGCACTGTTAACCTGTGTTCTTGAAGAAGGCATATTCTCTATTGTCAATGTGTGGTGTTATACATGTATATATTTATGTGTGTATGTGTGAGTACACAGTTTATCTTCATTATCCATGGATTCCATATTTGTGAATTCGCCTACATGCTAAAATTTATTTATAACTCCAAAGTCAATTTTTGGGGCACTTTTGTGGTCATTTGTGGACCTGTGCCTGTGCAGAGTGATGAAAAATTTGAGTCCCTTGACACGTGAATTCCCAGCTGAGGTTGAACAAGCTGATGTTCTGCCTTTTGTTTTAGCTCTCATACTGTAAATGTTTTCATTATGTATTTATTACCATGTTTTCCCATTTTTGTGCTTTTTGTTGACGATTTCACTGTTTAAAATGGCTCTCCAAGCACAGAAGACTTCCCTTCCTTGGTTTGGTCTCAGCTCTTCTCTTCAGCTTCAGATTCTTCTCATCTACTGCCTTATACTTTCAGATAGAGCAACAGCCATCTACTTATAGTTCTGGGACATACATAGTTACTTTATGAGCCTTCACAACGTGAGCCTTATTTATCTTTATGGTATCATAACCTTACATAGTGCTAGTTATGTAATGGGACTTCACTTTATGTTTGTTAAATGAATGAATCAAAGTATTGAATAATTAGGAAATATTTCCAATCGAGCAAAAAACAAGTAAAATCAGAAGGCAGTATTTGATCTTGGAGAGAGATGAGCCTCGGAAATGGCTATCCAGGATAACTTTTCCTGAGTTGATGTGATACCTGAAAAGTGATTTCATTAGGGGAGCTGTACTTCACTACTTTGGAAGTTAGAAATCCATTCTACTTTTTTCATATACTTCTGCATGGCTTGATGTTAGTTTATTTAGTTGAGCCCAAATTTGGAAAAGTTTGTAGGTATTTTGTTAACTGTTGTTGATTTCCTGGAGATGACCAGAATTCAGTGTTCTTAGAATCTAGCATCCCAGCAGCTTTTCAAGCCCCCTCAACCAGTGTATATTTTTTAAAATGTATGTCCATAACATTAAAACAAGCAGTGAAAGATTTTTTTCTCTCTAGATGAGTTTCAGTCAGAATCTGTCATTGTTTTTCTCATAATATTGCATAAGTGTCAATAAAACCCAAGCCAAAATGATTGATTTATACCAGAACTTTATTTTTTAAAGTGGCCATCATTAATAACTTGTTATGCAGGCAACAGTCTACTTTTTACTGAAGATTTGGCAGTTGCATTGGACTATCTCCTCTGCTCCCTTAACCCAACCAGAATATCACAAAAGAGGAATCAACCTAAAACTACTCTGACATATCAGGTATTTTTACTGCACTGTTTTAATTCAACACAAGATTATGAATCAAACATTCTGGTTTCTATTGCAGTTTCTCTCACTGTTTTTCTCTTTGTATTTTGAACCTTTTTTTAATAAATACTTAGTTATTTGGCTGCGTTGGGTCTTCGTTGCTGTGTGCGAGCTTTCTCTAGTTGTGGCAAGCGGGGGCTACTCTTCGTTGTGGTGCGCGGGCTTATCCTTGCGGTGGCTTCTCGTTGCGGAGCATGGGCTCTAGGCGCGCGGACTTCAGGAGTTGTGGCACACGGGGTTAGTTGCTCCGTGGCATGTGGGATCTTCCGGGACCAGGGATTGAACCCGTGTCCCCTGCATTGGCAGGCAGATTCTTAACCACTGCACCACCAGGGAAGTCTCTGTATTGTGAATCTTAATAGTTGAAAATGACTTAGTCTCTTTTATTAAAATCTATATATATTTAGTAATTAGTCGATAAAGGATTGCCTTTTTATTCTCACCACATTTTACGAATCTAACTCAAACTGTTCTCTTTTTTCCTCTTTGTAACGCTTTGAAAAGAATTTAAAATTTTATTGTGCTTCTTGCAGTTATTCTTTTTTTTTTTTCACATGGAAGCAGAAGGCTGTGTAGGTGCCTTGTAAAAAGGCTGTCTTTATGACAACTTAAAGCAATCCTGCTAAAAAAGATTTCTGAGTTCCAGCTTTGAAATGGTCTAAAAAGAAAAATCAACAAGAAAGAAAAGTAACCACTTGGCTACATTTGCCAGTGAGTTTCCTTCCTAGGTTAGAGGAGCAGCGTTCTTTTCCTTTGTCTTCATATTACCTGATACTATGTTGACAACAGCAGCTCATTTGTCTTTTGCAATAAAAAAATGAAAGCTTAGAGGGGGTTGCTAATAGCACCAGTCTTTGTATAGGTTGAGTGGAGTTTAGTTTCTGTTCTTTTTCCTTGTCAACTCAGAACATCTTTTTGGAGACAGCCAGAAACTAGAGGTAAAGTGTCACATAGTAGAAAGATCCTTCTGTTCAGGTGGCAGGAACTCCCAGTAATGACCAGGAGTCTTGTGGGCTTCATTTTCTCATTTGTAAAATGATCACATTAAATGAGATTACCACTAGAGTCCCTTCTAGTTCTAAAATGCTAGAATACAGTAACCAAACTACTTTTGAAAGATTCCGTATAAAACCTGGGACTCTTTGGTATTATTCTGCACTTTGGCACATCCCTGCCCTTCCTTTGCTGTGCCTCCTACTTAAACTGCTGAGTCACACAGCTGGTACATGAGCTGACTCTCCCCGTAGCTTCACCTTATCTGAACACTGGCTACTGCAGGGAGGTACCTTGTCTTTGGAGGTCTCGGGCTTTGAGTTTCACTTCTTTGAGTCTTTTATCTCTGAAATATTATGTAGGTTCTTGCCAAATAAGGGTCACTTTTGCCTAGCATTTGGATGGTTTTATGGACTGAATGTGTTCCCCCAAATTCATATGTTGAAGTCCTAACCCCCAGCATGGAAATGGGGCCTCTAAGGAAGTAATTCAGGTTAAATGAATTCTTAAGGCTGGGGCCCCGATCCGATAGGATTACTGTCCATATAAGAAGAGACACTAGAGAGCTTGCTCACTCTCTTCAAGTGCTCATGCGCTGAGGCAAGGGCTTGTGAGCACACAGGGTTTACAACCCAGGAAGAGAGTTCTCATTAGAAACCTAATCAACTGGCACCTTGATCATGGATGTCCAGCCTCTAGAACTGTGAGAAAATAAATATTGCTTAAGGCACCTAATCCGGTGTTTTGTTATGGCAGCCCAAGCTGACTGATACAGATGGCAGGAACACAGACTATCTTAGGGTTTTTCTGTTGTACGTAGGGAAGGCAAGTAGGTAGTATGTGTGGGTGTGTTAGCGGGTAGGGTTTAAGGAAAGAGTGTATAAAAACATTAACTGTTTCACAAGGTATTTTCTTCTTCGCCTGAACCGAGAACAGCTTCTCTCCTGAGGATACCACTTAGTCAGAGTCCCCAGAGCAGAGGCTGCTCATGCTTTCTTTAATCCGTGTGCCTCGGGTCCAGAGCACCGTAGATTTTTTCTTAGCCTTCCACTACTGTTTCTTTCCAGCAGACACTTGCCTTATGTGAAGTTCATGAACTATGCCATACTCAACTTGTTGTTCTTACTGTCATTTTCTATTCTTCTGGTCAGGCCTCCTTGCTCACGAGGGACTTCAGGATCTCAGTCACAGTCCTCTCTCATCCCCACTGCTGTCATCACCACGGACAATTTAGCTGTACCTGAGAATGTCCCTCCAGCAACCCAGGCTGGAAGTTCTTTACCCTCTTCAAATTTTAACATTTCCATTTCATATCAGCGTCCTATCTGGTTGATCATAGTCTGTGCCTAGGTCGTCATCTGAAAATGCACCACAGAAATATAAAACTGTCATACCAGTCTTTGGCTACACTTTCCTATTCATCTAACTTCTTTGATTTTCATTTTCTTCCACCTTACTTTTTCTCTTCCTTCATTAAAACCTCCAGAACTTGGACCTCTTCCTTTTCTGTCCGAACATCCCTCTTCTGGCCTGTCATTATTATACAGCCTAGACTCTGGTGTGTCAACTCAGGCCCTCCTACCAGCATCCTCACCGACTGGCCACCTCTGTTTTTCTCCCATCATTGTCTAACCAATCCTTAGGCTTTGATATATCCAATCATATGCCTCATCCACTCTTGCCTCTGGGGCTGGCCCTGCTGGGGGGCACAATTTTTCTAGCTGATGCTCCTACAGTTTCATAGTCTCCAACGTAGCTTGGCCTTTAAGAGCACTTTAACAACCAGCTATCTCACAAGAAAGCCCTGAAGTGTTTGCCAGTTCCCATGGTATAAAAACTCTCACCGTGGCCAATTTCAGGCTACTAACATGATGTCACTGATTGCAGAGTTGGGAAGAGACGCTAACAGTTGGCTCTCATGAGCTGGTGTCAGCCAGCTACAGCACATCAACGGGTCATTCAAGACCACTGCCTGAAGAGTTCTGACGTGCTGCCTTTGAAATGACTCTTACTCACGTATGACCAGAATGAGTTTAGGGTTCTGGGTTACCAGTGGTCTACTGCTGACTCCTGGGATTGAACCACTTGTAGGCCCATGCATTGATTCTCTACTATATGTTTTGACCATGGTACTGGCTCTGGTCTACAGCATCCAAGGGCAGTGAGCGTGGTTTTTAGCATCCTTTACTCTGCATGCCCTTCTTCTGCTGGTACCCAGGGTGGTTACTCCACTCCTTAGGCTTGGGCAGTTCTCCCAGGGTGACTGCATTGCACCTCTCTTCTTTGAGGGCTTTCAAGACCATTGCTCTGTGATGCAAGTGGGTACTTCTGATTGATGTCCTTTTTTGCCTCTGATTGACATGAATCACACTTAAGCCATGCCGGGATCAGAGAGAGTATTCATTTACACGGAAAGAAAAACAATATATATTTGTAATTTTATTCCAGGAGATGTTTAACTTTCTCATTCTCTGACATAATATAGTCCAAATAGGTGTAGACCATCTGGACATCCCCTGGAACATCATATTGATCCATTACAGCAATGACATTCTGCTGATGAGGCAAGATAAACGGGGTCAGGGGTAGCTAGCATGCTGGAGGCCTCGGTAAAACAGATACATGATAAGCCCTAATATGATTCATAGATCTACCTCTTTAAAGTTTCTAGGAGTCCAGTGGTCGGAATATGGTATGATGTCTCCTCCCAAAGGAAATGAGAAAATGCTATATTGTGCATTTTTGACTACGAAGAAGGAGTCACAATGCATAATAGGTCTGTTTGGATTCCAGAGGCACCACATTCCACACCTAAGAATACTGCTTCCTCCCCTATAGTGAGTGATATGGGAGACTGCCAGGTTCGAGTGGGGCTTAGAACTGGTAACCTCTGCAACAAATGGAGCCTCTGGTGTAAGTAGCTCGGCCACTTGGGCTGTATGGTTTCATAGACCTTACAGTGTTGGAGATGTCAATGGTAGAGAAAGATTCAGTGAGGAGTTTCTCCCAGTGGAAGAATCACAAACTGGCCCCTTGAGGTTTGGGAGTGAAGTCTTGCCATCTGCAGCAGAGAATTAATTGCCTTTTGAAAAATAGCTGTTAGTGTGCTACCAGTCCCCAACAGAGATGGAACAGTTGAACATGGGACCCCAAGTAACCATGTGTCTTAAAATGGCCATCATGATCTGGATCATGTTGGTCATACCAGGTTATAAAGTCAGGTGGGCTCAGTGGTAGTCCATTATAGGTTGGAAATAATACATCTGGACCAAATATGAGCAGGACCAAAAGATTCAAGCAGAATGAATGAGCAGATAACCCACCCCCTACATTATCCATCATATTTGCACCACTGCCCCTCCTCCAGTTCACACCTATGGTCACGTGGGAGGGCCTGTAGGACCAGCTGAAGGAAGGCGGAAAATCCTCAGCTTGGTTGATAGACGGTTTGGCTTGTTTTGTAGATGTAAGCTTGATGTGGGCAGCAGCTGAATTACTGCCCCACTCAGGGTGGTCTTGAAAAAACTACAGTGAAGGAAAATATTCCCAGTGGGTGGTACACTAGGCTATCCACTTTGTGTGGAAGGAAGTTACACTGTATGAGGACTAGTGGCAGTGACAAGCTGGTCAGAGATAGAAGGAAAAAAGATCGGGAGACTGGTGACAAGATCTAAGAGACATAGGGATGAATATATGGGAGTGGACATGACGTGTAAAGATCATTCTTACATTAACCATGCCCCAGATAGAATCCACCATGGGAGAGGCACTAAACAAATAAGCAGTCAAATGGCTTGGCCGGGCTTCCCTGGTGGCGCAGTGGTTGGGGGTCCGCCTGCCAATGCAGGGGAGGCAGGTTTGTGCCCCGGTCCGGGAGGATCCCACGTGCCGCGGAGCGGCTGGGCCCGTGAGCCATGGCCGCTGAGCCTGCGCTTCCAGAGCCTATGCTCCGCAGGAGGAGAGGCCGCAGCAGTGAGAGGCCCGTGTACAGCAAAAAAAAAAAAAAAAAAAAGCTTGGCCATTTGACGTTGCCAGCCTATATCAGTGGCCACGCTAGGGCTAGCACGACGGGCACATAGATGATGTGAGCACATTAACAGTGATGAAGGCTATGATGTATGAGCTTAATAGCATGAATTCCTACCTACCAAGTCGGGTCTGCTTCCTCTGAATGTCCAACAATAGAGAGCAACCCTGAGCTGCTGGTACGGCATAATTCCTCTTTCACCGGTGTTACTTTCTAATGATTCTTTGTACCCCCAACTGTCCCAGTGTCTGCTTCCCAGAGAACACCACCTGTGATGAAGTATCTTTTCCAAGAAAACATTATCCAAAAATATATCATGCTCTTAAAACCACTATTCCACCCCCTGTACACTCCTTTCCCTCTAGCAGTTGATCTTGCCTCTAATTTAACAAAGAATCAAATAAAAAGTCCCACCACACTACATCTTCAAAACTTCAAATATTATGCATCCCCATAACTTACTTTTCTGCAACCTCGGAGGTAGAGATGCTCTAATGCTTTCCATCTCATTCGATCCCAGGGCCTCCCTCTGTGTCCTCTCCTTTATGTTCAATATTTCCCCTCTAATAGCTTTCCTCATGAGACACGAGAATGCAAAAGTCTCTTTTTGCCTTAAAGCAAACAAAATAACAATGCATACCTCTCTTCACCTCCACCCTTCTCTCTCGACTTTACAGCCAAAAAGTTCTTTAAAATTAGTGTATTCTTGCTATCTCTACTTCTTCATCTTTCTATTAGTTAGATTTCTCTAGAGAAACAGAACCAATAGGAAATATATACATATACATATGGCTAAGAAGTCCCATGGTCTGCTGTCTGCAAGCTGGAGACCCAGGAAAGCCGATGGTGTAGTTCAAAGGCCCGAGAGCTGGAGAGTCAATGGTGTAGTTTCCGGCCTGGGTCCGAAGGCCTGAGAACCAGGAGCACTGAGGGCAGGAAAAGACTGATGCTCCAGCTCAAACAGTCAAGCTGAGAGCACAGCTTCCCTTCCTTCGCCTCCCTCAGCAGGTTGGATGATGCCAATCCACGTTGGGGAGGGCCATCCGGTTTACTCGGGCCACCAATTCAAATGGTAATCTCTTCTGGAAACAACCTCATAGACACACCCAGAAATAATGTTTAACCAGCCATCGAGGTATCGCTTGACACGGTCAGGTTGACACCTAAAATTAACCATCACAACCTTGAACTCCCTCTTTCATCTAGTTTGATTTTAGTGGGTTTTTTGGTCAGAACAAAAGAATTTTCAAAATGAATACTTGATATCCATTCTAGTGAGACAGGAGATTTTCCCTATTGGTTTTCTTTGTAAATCAAACAGTATGACATTTTTGATAAAACCTAAACTTAATAAATTTCCAAGCACTAAGCTCTGTCCACTGAACTCTGGGTTAGGGGAGGGATACCCAAGTCTAGTGAAGAAGATCCAGATAGTCTGGGCAGACACTTGGCCTAGATATTCTTTGTGCACTACTTCCACAGATATCCCTCCTGTTCTCCATGAATAAAGGAAGTTTCTAGTATTCTCCAAGTCCCTGTAGTAAGGATGGAGGCGAGTGAAGGGGTGAGCTGGGGCAACCAGGGAAAGAAGGGTTATGTGAATAGTCTGACCCATAATATTGACAGGTATCACCTCTTTCTAGCTCCCTCCTCTTCAAATCATTTCCATTCACTGACACTGACCTCAAGTACATATTGATCTGAGTACCTGACACTAAGGCACATATGACCAATTGGCTTAACCTTCTGTAAAACTCCATTGGTCTTTGTGTTATTAAGATTCAGATGCTCAAAACAAAACAAAACAAAACATTCAGATGCTCGTTTAGATTCAGGTGAGCTTCCTAGGTTCTCTTTTTTTTTTTTTTTTTGCGGTATGCGGGCCTCTCACTGTTGTGGCCTCTCCCGTTGCGGAGCACAGGCTCCGGACGCGCAGGCTCAGCGGCCATGGCTCACGGGCCCAGCCGCTCCGCGGCATGTGGGATCCTCCCGGACCGGGGCACGAACCCGCGTTCCCTGCATCGGCAGGCGGACTCTCAACCACTGCGCCACCAGGGAAGCCCCTTAGGTTCTCTCTTGATGGCCTCAGGGACTCCGCCGCCGTTCCTTTCTTCTTCCTCTTCTCTTAAAAAAAAAAAACCCTTTATTTTTCCTCTTATTATTTTAAAGACAATACCTGTTCACTGGAGAAAAATCAGAAAGTACAGAGAAATATGTATAGCTGATTCACTTTGTTATACAGCAGAAACTAACACACCATTGTAAAGCAATTATACTCCAATAAAGACGTTAAAAGATAAATAACTAAAATAAAATACAGGGGAAAAGAAAAGAAAGTACAGAGGAGCCAATAATTACATTATTTATAAGCCTATTTTCATTTTGCTTATATATATTTCCCAAACTTTCACTATGCATGGGTATCTTATGTTTGTGTGTAAGTGTATGTATGTACATAAGTCTATTGCATTAGTCCATGATAGAAATAAACACAGGCATGCACGTGTGCACACTCATACACACACACACACACGCATGCACTATTAAGTTGGCCACAGTTGTTTTATAACCAGCGTTTGTTTTTTGCTTTTCGAGAGAATAATTTTATATTTCATGTTACATAATTTTTAATGACTGCCTAGAATTCCATCATATGGTTATACTGCAATTTGCTTTTTAAAGCTCCTATTCTGGACATTTTGGGTTCCCAGATTTTTTTTAGACTGTATCAATACTGCTGTGACAAATATTCTTGTATCAAGATTTTCGTGCATATTGTCAAGTGACAAATATTCTTGTATCAAGCTTTTTGTGCATATTGTCAGTTTCAGTTCCTACACGTGGAATTCTGGGTTTAATGATATACATATGTTTGATATATTTTGTTGTATTTACTTCTGCAAGACTTGAACACATTTTTACTTCCTCGCTGAAGTTTAAGAGAGAATCCTTGCTAACACTGGCTAAGTATCATTAAAAAATACCCAACCCAATCAGCCCCAAATGGTATCTCTTTTCTTCATTAAAGCTCTGGCCACCCACTCTATACTTTGGAGATCAGATTTCCACAAATAGCTGCAGAGGAGAAGGCAGCCAATCTTTATTGCATACCCACGCCTTGCGGGCCACTGTGCTAAGTTCTGGGAAAGCTTAAATAAGTACAGCACAGTTCCAGTTGCCTTCCATTTGAGTCTAAGGGGGCTAGAGGCAGGGCTGTAGAGCGACCTGTAAACACATCATCACAACACAATAAGTTAAGTGTAATAGCGTTAAGGTGCTATGGGAACACTCAGGTGGGAAGTGAGGTCAGCTGTGTTAGGTCTGAGTCTTAACTCAGTGTCTAAGTTAAGACAAACCAAGATTAGGAGTTAACCAGGCATAAAAATGGGTTTTCAGACAGGAATAACAATCTGTGCCAAGGCAAGGGAGTGTGACACAGTCAGTGGCCTTGTTGGGAATAGCAAGCAGCCTGGCATGGCTGGAGCGGAGTGTGTACGCTGGGGACACTGCAGTGGATAAGTCTAGAAAGCAGGAATTGTGTTGGGAAGAGCTTGGCGGTCTGCAGTTAGGATTTTTTTCTCGTGGATGTTAGGAAATCCTGGAAGGTATTAAGCGGAGAATCACAGGATTGATCTGCATCTTGGAGAAGTAACTAGATGCAGTGTGGAGGGTCAGGTGAGGGCACTACAGGAAGGAAGCAAGGAAGCTAGCTTGGAGACTAGCATAGTCCATGCCAGGGAGGCCAGCAAGAGCTCACACGGGAGGAATGTGGATGGAGAGGAGGAGGAATTTAAAAGATAATACCACGTGATAGCAATCACATCGGGGCTATTTGGGCTGTTGAGTATGAGATGGAACGTTCTTCTTTGGGTCATCTGGCTGACTAGTGGGGCCACTTGAGCTATAGAATCCCTTTGGTTCCACATTCCCAATCCTTTCCTTTGTCTCGGGGGGCACTCCCACACTGTATGAATACCATATGCTGCTCTGTCACATACTGCAATGAAAAGTAACTTCTGTGGAGTTGGACAAGGTTACAGAAACGTGAATAGACTGCACAAGGAGATGGAGGAGTTAGAAGTTAAGATTAGGCTGGAGTTAGAGTGGCAAATAGATGATATAACAAATAGAGGTGATGAATAGGTTTATTACCTTGATTGTCCTGATGGTTTTGGCATATCTCCAAAGTCACCAAATTGTATACATTAAATATGTCCAATTTTTTGGATATCAATTATATCTCGATAAAACTTTTTTTTTTGTTTGTTTGTTTTTTTGCGGTACCTGGGCCTCTCACTGTTGTGGCCTCTCCCGTTGCGGAGCACAGCCTCTGGATGCGCAGGCTCAGCGGCCATGGCTCACGGGCCCAGCCGCTCCGCAGCACGTGGGATCCTCCCGGACCGGGGCACGAATCCGTGTCCCCTGCATCGGCAGGCGGACTCTCAACCACTGGGCCACCAGGGAAGCCCTGTTTTTTTTTTTTTTTTAATACAAACAAACAAACAAAATGCACTAAGGGTTTGGATAAGGTGTACAAATATTTGTTCACAAAGTCCTGAAATACCAAACTAGAAGCTAACCTTGAAAATAAAGTGGGACATTCAGGATGATAAAACTTAGTAAATGTGGGAACCTTGTGAGAATGAGTGGAAGTACAGTCTGATAATATTAGGAGAGTCAACTAAATTTCAGTCACAAATAAGAAACCTCCAGACAGAAGCTTAGGTATGGCCGTGACCTCAGTTACACCTGGTGCAAGTGTAGGCATGACATCCCCACAAATGCCTACAGGTGTGAAAAAACATCATGGCTAGAGTATTTAGGGGCAATATCCTAAAAGACCACAAGGTGGTAATGTCATTTCACAAGTCTGTCTTTCACTTGGTTGCTTCCTCTTTTTCTGTTTGTGTTTATGCCTTTATTTCTCTGTGTTCCAGTCCTTTTCATCTTTCTGCCTTTTTCTGACTTGTGTATCCTCCCTTTAAAAATTTCCCCTCTCTTTCATTATCTCCCTAACTGGCCATGATTAGGAGTAATGCAATTTTTCCATTATTCACTGAATAGAATCTTGGTTTGTCCTTAAACAAAATCTGTTATAGAAAAATTGAAACCTATATGAAAGTGCACGGAATAGTATAATGAATCCCTATGTACATATCACCCAGCTGCAAAGTTATCAATTCATAGCCAATCTTACTTTACCTATGTCCCCACCCACTTTCCCACTTTCCAGATGATTTTGAAGCAAGCTCCAGCCCTGTACCAAGTTCATCTGTGTGTCTGTATCAATCTCTCAAACCTGAGGACTCTTAAGCAAAACCACAATGGCAATGTTACTCCAAAAATGCGAGTAATTCCTTAAGAGCACAAAATCCAGTTAATGTTCACATTTCTACTGCCTGCCATGCCAATTTTTAAATATTACTTTATAATTTGTCTGCTGGACTCAGTATCCAAATATGTCCCCACATTGTGATGCGTTGCTCTTTCTCTTCATATTTTTTCAATGTACAGATTCCTGCTTTCTTTCTCTCTCTTTCAACTTACGATTTATTTGTTGAGCGAACTAAAGTTATTTTTCCTATAGTTTCCTACAGTCTAGACTTTTGTGATTGCTGTCAATTTTTAAAATGGGTAGTAGAGCATTATGTAAATTTCTACAGCAATTTAAGATGAAGCTAACCACTTGCTTTCTTTGCTCCTGTTACTGAGCTTCTGAACCCTGTTGGAAAAAATTACACACCTGTGCAATTTGTGGCACTAGGATCCAACCTCAGGTGAACTATCAATACAGATCAGATCACCCTTTTTCTAACCTCTAATAAGTTTTATCTTCCTCTGTTTCAAACCTTCACCATGCTCCTTAAACTCAAAGATGGATTGTTTCCATCTCCTGCCCTGTTCTCCTTTACTTTTCTTTTCTCCGTTATCTTAGATGGATGACTCTGTTGGTCCTTGCATTCTGGTCTCACTACCCTGAAATAATTCCTTGCCTAATTCCTAGCAAGGACCACCTCCTGGAGGTCGAGCAGGTTTTGTCCTGCACAAAGATCCTCGGCTCAAGGGGAAGTGTTGCTCTGCCTGCCAGTCCATGTGCTCTGGTGCAACTTGTGGTTTTTTTTTTTTAATGAAGGAAAGAAAGTCCTATTTTCTATCTTCATTCAATTTTTTCTATTTACTTATTTATTTTTATTAAAAACAATATTTTATTGAAGTATAGTTGATTTCTATCTTCATTAGATTTTACTCAGATAAGGTTAATGGCACAACTCATCCCCAGGCTCTGCTTTTCGACTCTCCCCTCTGTTTTTTCCAGAACACCCTTCTCTCCCAGTTTTTCTCTTAGCTTTCTCACTGTTTCTTCTTTATTTCTGTTACTGGCTCTCCTATTGTCAGCAAATTCAGGTCCGGCTGCTCACACCTTGAAAGCCAATGCTCGAGAGATAAGTGTTGGTGGGAAAGGAAAGGTTGCTTTATTCAGGAGGCCAGCAACCTGGGGAGAAGATGGACTCATGTCCCAAAGAACCAACTCCCAACTGCCAATCACAGGGCAGGAGCCTTTAAAGGGGAGTTTCAAGGGTGTATAGACAGAGGGAGGGGGTTACATGCAGAACAGCACAGTCAGCTCCAACAATCATCTTGAAATTGGTCATGTGGTGGTCTGATCAGTGTCATCTTGATTGTTTTAGGTACAGTTAATCTTCAGTTCCAGGGCTGGTTCATTCCCATTTCGCTTGAGGCCTGTTCTCAGAATTGTGTAAGATGGAGCAACTCATGTCATGGCTACAGTCTGGTCATCATGTAGTTAACTCCTTCCACCTGGTGAGGGTTTCAGAATCTGCAAAACAGCTCAAAGGATATGGCTCAAAATATATCTATAGCCCTTGAGGAGGAACTAAAGGTCCTTGACTTTACTTAATGGTTGAACTATTATTATTTTGTCTTATTTGACTATTTTCCTTTGCTTTTTGCATTTTCTTATTTCTCTGTTTAAATTTATTTTTCTTTGGCTAAAGTTTTTCTACAGACAAGAGGCAGGCAGAGGGGACACGGGCAGGGGAGGTGGGGGGTCTTTCCTGGGAAAGCCCCATAGAGTCCTTCTTGGTTATAATATCTCTTAAATTTTGTGGTTGCTCATGGTTTCCTTACTTCTCTTCTCCTTCCCTCTCACGGGCTCTGCCTGGTTTTGTCCATTTCCATGACTTCAGGACTCTTTCTAATTCTATACTGATGACTCCAAAATCTCTAAAACCAGTCTCAACTTTTCCCTGGTGTTCCAGTTCCAAACGTTAAACAGCCTTCAACATACATCAATCTGAATTCTGTAGACACTTTAAAACTGACTTGTGGGTTCTTGATCTCTATCACCATCCACTCAGTTTCCTTAGCTAGAAGTTTCAGTCATTTAACTCTCTCATCTCTTAAATCCAATTTATCCCTCAATTCCTTTGAATTTACTTCACTTATTCTAAACATATTTATGGAGGTTCTGTGGGGCAGTGTTCTAGGCACTAAGGATTCAGCAAAAATCCTTGTAAGTTCTCATGGAACTTATAATCTAGTGAGATAGAAAATAAACAAATTATTAAGTAACTATATGGTATGAAAATGGTGGAGTAAGTAGTGTGGAGAAATTTTTTCATGTGTCTTGTTCTGGCCTTTCCTTCCCACTGGTCTGGCTCAGGCCCTTTTTATGTCTTTTTTTTTTTTTAAGCTTTTTTTAAAAATTAATTAACTTTATTTATTTATTTTTTGGCTGTGTTGGGTCTTCATTGCTGTGCACGAGCATTCTCTAGTTGCAGCAAGTGGGGGCTACTCTTCTTTGCTGTGCGCAGGCTTCTCAGTGCAGTGGCTTTTCTTCTTGCAGATCACGGGCTCTAGGCGTGTGGGCTTCAGTAGTTGCAGCACTGCGGGCTCAGTAGTTGTGGCTCATGGACTCTAGAGCGCAGGCTCAGTAGTTGTGGTGCATGGGCTTAGTTGCTCCGCGGTATGTGGGATCTTCCCAGACCAGGGCTCGAACCCGTGTCCCCTGCATTGGCAGGCAGATTCTTAACCACTGTGCCACCAGGGAAGCCGCCCCTCTTTATGTCTTGCTGTTGCTGTTGTCTTGGCTTCCAAACAGGTGCCTTTTCTTCTGGTCTTTCTCTCTACTCCATTATCTGTACTTTAATTTGGCTAATGTCCTTTAAAAAAAAAAAAAAAAGCAACCCAAGAGTTAACATTAATAATGTAATCCTTTTGCTTAAAAGCAGTTGGCTCCCTTACCTGAAAATAATATGCAGACTTTTTAGCATCACAATTAAGGCCTAACTTAACCTTTCAGTCTCGTCACTCTCATCCTCTTCCTCTCTCCATGGTCCCATGTCTCATGCCATCATATCAAGCTTCTTGCCTTTCCTGGTACATCCCCTTTTATAACACTGTACTTTATAGTATATTGTCTGTTCTTCCTCAGGTATTCTTTGTCACATTTGTGGCTTGAATGTCACTCCCCTGGGGAAGCTTTCTTCAGTCCTCTAGGCTGAGTTAGTTATTCCATTTTCCATGCTGGACCACCACTCTGTTCTTAGCTCTGTAATAGACTTTAAGGTGTTTTTCTTGGAATTTACGCTCTGGGCGGATGTGGGGCAGAAATATTGTCTTCAGCATCCATCCACATGACTCTAGGACCTACTGCAGAGCTTCACCCAGGGTGAAGAGGAAGGCAGTCAGTGAGTATGGCTCAAGCTCTGGGGCCAGACTGACCAGGTCTGACTCCTGGTCTGGCCACTTGCTAGCTGAGTGACTTTGGACACATTAATACACTCCCTGTACCTCAGTCTCCTTATGTTTAAATGGATATTGGTAATTAAACATAACTTACAGAGTTATAAAGATTGGTGGAAATAATGCATATAAATCACTTCACACAGTGCATGGTAACCATATATGCTCAGTAATGCTAGGTATACCAGATATATATAAAATGAATGACTTCAGCATAACCCGTGTGTTTCCCAGTTAAATGATTATATTGTAAGCTAGTAGCCCCTGAGGGAAAAAGAAAACATCACTCATCACCTGTTTAGGGGATTCAAAGGGAACAACTCCCTAAGTGTAATTAAAGGAATCTGGGAATACTTTGATAGGACACGTACCGTTTTATACCTCCATCCAGGTCTAACCCGTACCCTTTAATGGGAAGCAAAGTCTTGGCACTTTATTTAGGGTGCTATCAGACCTGTTATGAACGGAGCCAAAGAGTTTGTTTTGAGGAATAAAGTCCGTAGAGGATCTGAGGGAACCATTAATGAGCCCAGCTGCCATTTCACATGCAAGGAGGAGCAGGTTCACAGCACATGCCTCTCAGGGAGGGGAGGGAAAATGTCAAGGATTGTACTGGGAAGGTGTTGGAACATTTTGTGCAAATGTGGATATTTGGATGAAATGCCTCTAAGGCCCCAAGATAGCACCACGGGCTGTAAAGAGACGAGGAAGAAATAAGACAGGAGTGTGCTTCTCCGTGGTGAGTATACAGGCTGTATACAACTCGGACGGTACAGGGGTCAGTGGGATAAAAATGTTAGCTAATGCCATTTAAAAAAAAAAAAAACAGCATCACAGCAAAGCTATGACTAATTCACTCTGGATTTGACTTTCATTCTGCTGCTGCTACTGTTGCTTCTAGAACGATTAAACGAGACTGAGTTAATGAATTCTGTTTTACAGCATCGAGGTGGTCTGATACACTTGGAAAAAACCTCTGGTACTAACGTAAAACAGAACTCCTATGGATATTCTAAATATTAATTGGAAGTGTTCTATTAGTATGGAGAGTATCAGGGTGTGTGTTTTGATAGGTTGATTAGGAGATGACTTATGCTGTCATCTGAGGGAAATGTCTGTCAGCATCTCCCCTGGACCTTAGAAAACTCTTATTAATCACTTGCATTGATGTCACCCAGTGGTGTTCAGTCTGGAAGGATCTGCAAAAGGTTAATCTTTCATAGTTTCTTGGGATTTGGAGGGCAACATTCTGCAAACGTAGTTTTAATTTTGATAAATGAATTTAGCAAGTAGTTAATCCCTGAAAAGAACCAAGAGATGACGCTGGCAAGTTATTATACACACAGGATACTCCAGTCACAAAATAAGGCCTTTGACACAGCGAATGAGAAGTAATCGAATGCCGCAGATGGAGATAAATTTATGATCAGGATGTGCCCCTTCTCTCTGCAGAGCCATATGCTCTCTTCCCTTCATCAGGAGACATTTTTCATCAAACTCACCTGTGCATTGGTCATTCCTCTGTTCTGACCTCTCCTAACGCTTGGTGTATTACTTAAAATAACAGAGGAAAAGTTTCACTCAATCTCACCATCAGGCATGTTCGTTCTTCTGAACAATTCTGTGGACACAATGACTTTTGTAACTGGCCAAGTTTTCTGTATCCCTTTGACTTTGACTTCAAGGATATTTAAGGCTGAAATTTTACCCTACCCGGCAACAGTAGATGAAGATACAGTATGGATTGCAGTATGCTTCTCCCCTAAAGGTTATTCTCTTTGCATTTTGCCTTTTCTCTCTCTCAGCTATTTTATCAAAAGCCATATGTGTCTATTTGTGGTAGGCTAGAGGAGGAAGGGCATATGAGTTTTTTTCTGGTTATAATAATTGTTTTTCAAATTCAAGCATTTCTGGGAGCATGCCGTTTTATTTTGGGGGTAGTTTCTAGAGTTATTTTTGCCACAGGTTTCCCTTTCATTCCACAAATACTTGCTCAAATGACTTGTCCTCTTTATCATTCTTACTCACATTTTTGTTCTTAAAAACCTTCACTCCTTCATGAGTTCTAACTGTTGCTAAGATAAGGGCCACATCCCACATTGGCTTACAATGTCTTATGTGACTTAGCTTTTTTCTTTAGTCTTCTCTCCCTCAGTGTCACAAGTCACTCTATATTTCAGACATCTCAAATAACTTGTGATTTCCAGCTGCAGTTAAGGTCCCTAGTCAGTTGAATTTGTATTAATCAAAAGAGATTATCCCAGAAGGGCCTGACCCAATCAGGTGTGCCCTTAAAAGAAGTTAGATTTGAAACATGAAAGAGATATCTCCTGCTGGCTTTGAAGAAGTAAGCTGCAGGTTGTAGGACTGCCATATAGCTAGGACCAGAGGGCAGCCTCTAGGTGCTGAGAGTGACCCCCTAGCCAACACGTAACAAGAATACTGGGACCTCAGTCCTACGACCACAAGGGACTGAATTCTGCCAACAATCTGAATGAGCTTGAAAGAGGACTCTGAGTCACAGATGAGATCACAGCTCTGGCCACACCTTGATTTTTGGCCTGGCAAGACTCTGAGCAGAGGACCCAGTTGACCGGTGACCAGGCTCCTGACCTGAAACTGTGAAATAATAAATTTGTTTTGTTTTTAGCTGCTGTGTGGTTTTCTTTTTCTTTCTTCTTCTTCTTCTTCCTCTCCTCCTCTTCCTCTTCTTCTCCTTCCTCTTCTTCCTCATCTCCTTCTCCTTCTTCTTTTCTTCTTCTTCTTCTCCTTCTTCTTCTTTTTGTAATTTGTTATACAGTATTAGAAAATTAAAATTAATACAGAAGGAGAGAGAAAGGATGGAAGGAAGGAGGGAGGGAAGGATATTTGGTCATAATTTCTACTCCCTTGCTCTCTTTCCTAAGACAGAAAGACATACTTAGCTACAATTCATAAATTTTGGAAGGCTAATAAAAAAGAACTTCATGAAGTCCTGTGTAGTTTTTAAGCTTCTAGATTATACTTCATGTATGCTTTACCAAATTTACTAAAGTAAAATATAAGCTAGTGCCACCTTTATTTTGGCTTATTTTCTTTAAAGTTGAGGGACATGAAAATGTTAAGGTTTTAAGAGAGTTTGCTTATCTCTTTCTATCTCGATTAGCTTTTTAGATTTTTTACTTTCCTATTAGGTTTCTTAGCATCCTGCATTTGACCTAAAATCTTTACTTTGTATATTATATCATATATAAAATAGTATGTATCCAGTTTTATAACTATAAATAAAATAAACATTCATATATATCACCCAATTAAAAAAACAGATCATTACTACTACACCTGTGGCTCCCGATATGCTCATTCCAAATTGTATCCTCATCCCTCCACTCCATACAATTTTTTAAAGTGTAAATTTCCCCACAAGGGGAATTTTGTTGATGACACTAGCTTATTTCCCTCCCCGAAGAACAAAGCAACCAAATGAAGTGAACATAACCTCAAAATTTTATTGTCTTCATAACAAAAGATGAAGCTTAGATCTGGATCACTTGGCCCTTTCTCTTATCTCCTCCCAGTTCCAAAGCTTGAATCTCTAAATATCCAGGATTCTTTTAGATCTACATTTGGGCTCAATACGTTCAAGCCTTAGTGCAATCTTCTTTGTAGTTTTAGCCTTTTCCTAGAAAAAACAGCTTAGCCTATGTTTACCATAGTCACTCTGATTCCTGTTATAATGCTACTTTCCCTGGGCATACTGAGGATCCTTGCCCTTCTTGTACTGTCATTTTGGGGGGTTGGTGCTGCCACCCTTCTTACAAAGTCCAGTGGATTTTAAGAATGTTCACCATGTTTGCAAGAGTGTTATTAGTATGAAAAGAAAAACACTCCATAAATTTTAATAATGTTTTCCTTATTCTTTTAGAAACCCTAATATATATATATATATATATATATATAGCTTAATCTATCTATCTATCTATCTATATATATATATATAGCTTAATCTTCTGTTTTAAACTCTTTTTGCAAACGGTTTTATTATATACTTTTTTGTGCCATGATTAAAGATATTTAAAAGATATTCTTTTTCCTGAGTTTTAAAGTTTTGTTGTTAACATTTTAATTATTTTTTATTTGCATACCAAGTTTCCTAGAACCATTTAATGAATGATCCACCCTTTCCCCAGTGATATATAATGTCAGATCTGAAATAAATCAGGTTTTCATAAATGCCTGATTTCTATTATAGTCCATTGATTTTTCTTTTCCCATACCAATGCCACACTCTCTTAATTATTATAATTTTTATTCAAAAATTTCCTGTGTGGTAAAGCACCTGGCTCTTCCTTTTCAGGAGTGTCTGGGCTATTCTGAGCTGTTGACATTTCCATATGATTTTCCTCAACATTTTATTATGAAAAGTTCCAAGAATGAAAAGAAGTTGAAAGAATTTTATAGCAAACAAACACCCATGAACCCACTACTTAGATTCCATAATTAACCTTTTGCCATATTGCTTTGTCACATAACTATCTCTCTATTTACCCATTAATCTACATATGATTAAAAAATTAGCTTTTAGTGTTCCATAAAACCTACTGAACTGTGATTAGAATTAAATTGAATATACAGAACATGTTAGGGATAACTGATATGGTTAGAATACATACATGTTCATGTAATCCATGAACATGGTATATCTCTCATTTATTTAAGTCATCTTTCATGCCTTCCAGTGAAGTATTATATTTTTCTTCTCGGAGAGCTTGCAAAGATTTTGTGAAATTTATTTATACAACTTTTTTTAAAATTTTTGATTTTTAGGGGGTATTTTTAAAAGTTGTGTATTGTAAATGTCTGTTCCTGGTGTGTAAATGTACAATTGACTTTTTAATACGGATTTAAAAATTAATAATCTTGTATCTAGCTACCTTGTTAAAATCTCTTAATAGTTCTAACACTTTACCTATATAATTTTTTTTTCTATGTATACAAGCATAAAATGATGGCTGTTGATTTTTCCTGTTTAGTTCTCATGTTTTTGACTTATTTTCTTTTTCTTATTTTACTGGTTCAGATATCCTGTATAATGTGAATAGAAATGGTGATATCAGGCTTTTGTCTTTTTCTAATTTTAAAGTTAATGCTTTAAAAGTTTCACTATTGAGTTGATGTTTGCTGTAGGTTTTATTTGAGGGTGGGGTAGATGTTTTTGTTTGTTAGCAAATTTGGAATTTATTTTTGAAGCAAATTAAGACTTTCTATGCAGTTCTGAATATTTTGGGATTTGAAGCAATGATTTGAACCTATGGGAGTTATTTTTTTTTAATTTTTATTTATTATTTTTGGCCATGTTGGGTCTTCACTGCTGAGTGTAAGCTTTCTCTAGTTGTGGCGAGTGGGGGCTACTCTTCATTGAGGTGCATGGGCTTTTCACTGAGGTGGCTTGTCTTACTGAAGAGCATGCGCTCTAGGCACGTAGGCTTCAGTAGTTGCAGCACTTGGGCTCAGTAGTTGTGGCACGCGGGCCCTAGAGCACATGGGCTTCAGTAGTTGTGGCTTGCAGGCTCAGTAGTTGTGGCACACAGGCTTAGTTGCTCTGTGGCATGTGAGATCTTCTTGGACCAGGGATTGAACCCATGACCCCTGCATTGGCAGGCGGATTCTTAACCACTGTGCCAACAAGGAAGGCCCAAGAGTTACTTTTTAATGAGGATAAAATTTCTCAAGGGAGATCTCTCTTTCATACTTTTATTTATTTATTTATTTATTTATTTTTGCCGTATGTGGGCCTCTCACTGTTGTGGCCTCTCCTGTTACAGAGCACAGGCTCCGGACATGCAGGCTCAGCAGCCATGGCTCACAGGTCTAGCTGCTCCGTGGCATGTGGGATCTTCCCGAACTGGGGCACGAACCTGCGTCCCTTGCATTGGCAGGCGGACTCTCAACCACTGTGCCACAAGGGAAGCCCTATACTTCTATTTTTAACCAATCAGTAAGCAACCACTCCCCCCTGCCATCTTTGCCCTCAGCTTAACATTGCATGAGCACGCAATAAATACCCATTGATTAATGCCAAGGGTTTATGTGCTTCTAGTCCTGGGATTTGATGGTTCATTTTGCATGAAAAACTTTTGCCAATTTGCTTTACTCTTGTTCATTCTAAAGCTGATATGTTGCTTGAGTCAAACTGTAGATGTCCTTTTGCTTGTCTTTATCTCATGCACAGCAAAAACAAAAACAAAAAAAGGGAGGAGGAAATTTTTAGTTCTCTTAGTAATTCAGAATTTCTGTGAGTTTCATATAGAACTCTTTTCCCAATAAAATTCTTAACATCCAGCAGTGACCACAGGTTAGAGTCAAGGTATCTAAATTGAGATAAGTTGGTAGTATGGGAGAAAACTGGGAATATGACTATTCTGAACTTTATTTTGGTAGTGGTCATAGGCAGAAATTTTTTTGTCTAAGTCTGCATATTAGTCAGCTGTTGCCAAAATAATGGCACATCCCAATCTGCCCAGAACTCAGCAACTTACACAGCATTAATTTTCCTAGAACATGCTCCTGCAAGTTTGTTGGGTCATATCTGCTTGAAGATGCTCATTGGTTGACCTTGGCTCTAGGTTTCAGGTTGAGTTTAGGTCTGCTCCATATGTTTCTTCATTCTTCTTGAACCAACAACAATCTCCAGAATTCAGGATGACAAGTCAAATTACACAAACACATCTGTGTTACATGTGCTAACAGTCCATTAGTCGAAGCAAGTCACATGGCCAAGCCCAACATCAATGGGGTAGAGAAGTATACTCTGCCCTCCATAATGTGCTGTGAGGTTGCATAGCAGAGAATGGGAATGAGTGAACACCCAAGAACAATAATCTAATCTACCAGTCTTTCATATATGTGATGATTAAATGAGATAACATATACAATGTGCTTAAGGCATAGTAAATGCTCAGTAGGGTTGCCTATTATTATTGTTATTATTTTATGTAAAACAAAGGAATCAAACTAGCTGATCTTCAGAATACTTGATATATCTAAATTTTGCTTTCCATTTACCACTTAAGATTCCTTCTTTTCCCTCACATTGTCCCCCTGTTCTACCCTACTGTAAATAGAAATAACAATAATATGGCTTTAGTCAATAAATCTCTTTGGGGGCTTCCCTCGTGGTGCAGTGGTTAAGAATCCGCCTGCCAATGCAGGGGACACGGGTTTGAGCCCTGGTCGGGGAAGATCCCACATGCCACAGAGCAACTAAGCCCGTGCGCCACAACTACTGAGTCTGTGCTCTAGAGCCTGCGAGCCACAACTACTGAAGCCCGTGCACCTACAGCCCGTGCTCCGCAACAAGAGAAGCCATCGCAAGGAGAAGCCTGCGCACTGCAACAAAGAGTAGCCCCTGCTCGCCGCAACTAGAGAAAGCCCGAGCGCAGCAATAAAGACCCAACGCAGCCAAAGATAAATTAAAAAAAAAAGTCTTCGGTATTTTAATATTATAGTCTTGTAATGTTTAATACTCTCAGAATCTTTATCTGTGTGAAATTCAGTGCTGCATCTGGTGGAAGAAACATTGGCTGTTTATTTTCTCTTCTGTGTCTGCACTGGTTGAATGTTATATCGCGCAGATAACTGCTTTTGATTCAAAGAGGCAACATGATTTCAGACCTAATTACTACAGAAGTAATTGCTCCTTGGCAAATGGGACCTGCCAGTCTGCCCAGACTTCAAACGTCAAAGAGCCAAGTGAATGCAGGGCATGTTCAGATCCTCTAATGGAAATTCATTGCCCTTCTCAGTTTGGCAGCCTAAAAGACTAGGATTTTAGCCACCCAAATGTAAAAGGGAACTCTTTAAATCCCTGTTTCACCTGAGGCCACAAGACAATAGAAGCACTGCATGCCAAGTGAAGTGCAGCATCACTTAGACACATTTTGAGAAGATGGTAGTTATGGACTGATTTTGCAGATCATCTGGCACCAGTCTATGAAAGAAGTTGGAGAGATTGAGAGGACTTAGTTGGAGATATAAGAGAGGACTGTTTAGAGAGAGTTTTCAGTATGTTGCTCACCCCTTTTCCTCATGGAGATGAAGTAGTGGAGAGGCTTCTTTTTGCTTTAAGTCAAGCAAAATGTGCTTCAAAGGAATACATTGGTTTCCTGTTGTTCAAGGGGCAGAGTTGACCAATGTCTGACACAAGCTTTAAGCACCTAAAAGCAAGATTCTCTGGTTAGAGCTTCCTGCTTGGATGATGGGACAGAGAATGACATGAGTCTTTTCCATGGATCAAATGTGGGCCACCTGTGAGAAAGAAAGCTGGTCTTGGACTGCCTTGAGTCCTGCCCAAGCACTTGGGGCAGGCAGGGCAAGAGAGCTCATTGAGAAAGGCGGCAAGAAGTCAGGAGCTGCTGCAGGACCTGTGATCCAGGAGCCAGAGCAAAGCGATTTTCCTAGTTCTGTGTGTGAGAGGTCTCAGTGAGGGCAGGAGCTCCACAAAGAACACTCATGCACCTCATGAGTGAGTCAGCTTTACACAGTAGCCAGCCAGAGGGAGCCAGTGGCAGATGGCATCGGTTTTAGTCAGGCAGGACCTTCTCTCTCCTGACCCCAGTTCCACCTTCAGCCTTGCGCAGGGGAGAGGAAGCTGACTGAATGAGATGGAGGAAAGGGAGAAGCAAGAGGGGAAATTGAGAAAAGTTTGAATGTGTGGGTTCCCATTGGGAGTGCAGGTCCAAATGGGGAGGAGGGAAATTTTAGCTTTAAATTCTGTAATTTTGACTTTCAATTATGAGACTCTTTTTCAGTCAAAAAGACTTTCTTCTCTGAGAATGCCTGGAAAAGCCAATTCCATCTTCCCAGAATTTCTTTTGGGGGCAGAGGAAGCATTAACCCCATAGAATGAACCAAAATTGAGGGTGTTGAAGAAAACAGTGGTTCTATAATTGAATCCTACTAGTTTTACATGTTCACACTTTAAGAGAGGAAGCTTTTTGTTTTTGTTTTTCCTCCAAGCAGTTCCATGATTCTTTATTCCAAAGAGCATTGGTTCTCAACCAGGGGATCACATTCACCCTGGGTACTTCACCCTCCATCCACTAGGAGGCATGAAGAAACCTGTGGGTGGGAGCAGAGGATATATGTAAACGGAAAATCCACCCAACTGATTGCTTCCCTGTCCAACACCTTTATTTAAAAATTTCTCCCACAGGTAGACCTCACACTTCTCTAAATGGTTCCCCTGTCGTCTGGAAAAATTCTTTAAAATTACAGATTCTTATGCTGTATCATAGACCCACTGACTCAGAATCTCTGGGGGGTTTAGGAAGAGTCTTACAAATCTTGCAGGTGATTGTGGTCCACTGGGTTATAAGGTTTGGCATTTGGGAGGATGGATGAGTTATTTTGAGAGTGCTGGCATCTGCAATGAATATATTGCTCTAAAAAGACCAAGTATTCTGGTGAAAGGAGTGAGGCTTCAAGAGTTTCTGCTATGTATTCTTTTAACAAAATTTATGTTTAAACATTTAGATTGCTATTTTAAGCGACTAGATAAATGTTAGAGTGTTTATTGGGTTGGTCTTTTCCCACTATATTGGAACATTACCTCTATTATAGTGGCTTCTTAGCCATCTGGTAATTCTGTTGATGGGAGCTAAAATGGAAAACAGAGGGCACTATTAGCCCACAACTCCAAAACATAACAGTTGTTTGATTTTCCACCAATCTTGCCAAAAGTAGGCCAATAACAATATTGTTTCTAACCCACATGCCTCCCTCAGGCCAAGTTGGAAACCCATCTCTTGTGGCAGAACAAGTCTGTCACTGATGGAAAAGAATCAGTAGGTTAAAAAAGAAAGATCAGGTCCAGGAGTTTTGCCAGCATCAAGAATGTGCTTCATCAATAGGACAGGGTATAGGATAATGATCATTCTAATTTTCTTTGTCTTTTGCTTTGGAACTCTTTGCTGTTGTTGAATAAGGACCAAATGAAATGCAATACACTGCTTTATTAGTGTTCTCTTAGCCAGTATGTTAATTATTTTTCCTGACAAATGTCTGCTAGGAGCGGTATTAAGAGTAGCCTGATTTATGGCTACTTCTACTTCACTTTGCAAGTCATATGCTCAGGATAGCACAAATAGAGGAATATTTCAAGTGCCAAAAATATGAAATGTTAAACTTATTTCTGAGTGATTTTATTTTTGTTCTTGATTTAGAAGCATTAATATATTTTCTTGACAGCTGAACAGCGAGGGAGATGTTTTGGCTGGTGTAAATACCTATAGGCTGAAGAAGAATGCATTTATCTACTTACTGAGTTTGAGTATATTGTTGAGTTGAGAAATTTTAGATAAGGCACCCTCTTTACCTAATCGAGCACTGGAGGACAGGAGGACTGGGGAATGGCATTTTATTGTCCTTAGGTCGAAGAGGAGTGCTTTTTTGAGTGGTGAGGGAAGGAATGTGATAATTATTCTCAAATGACTGAAGATTTATCATAGGGAAGAATTCTGTGATGCCCCAGGGGGCAGACTTAGAGCCCTCTCCCTCAATCCCCATATTGGACTGGTCAAACAGTACTGATGATGATTTTACTTCCTTACCTCTGAAATCTGTTGGTTCATCTCTTCCTCACACGTATCACCTTTGTTTAGACATATTTCCTATTTCAGAAGGAAGGAACAGAGAGAAGGTAGGAGAGGGAAAGGGGAAGAAACAAACCATTTACAGGTCTCCTCTCTATTCTTTCTTATGTTTTCTCCTTTCTCTGGTTCATCCTCAACTTCAGTCAGAGTAATTTTTCAAATCAGAAAATAAACTTATGGTCACCAAAGGGAAAAGGGGGGGAGGGATAAATTGGGAGATTGGGATTGACATATACACACTACTATGTATAAAATAGATAACCAACAAGGACCTACTGTATAGCACAGGGAACTCTGCTCAATATTCTGTAATAACCTAAATAGGAAAAGAATTTGAAAAAGGATGGATATATGTCTATGTATAACTTAGTCACTTTGCTGTGCACCTGAAAGTAACACAGCATTGTAAATCAACTATACTCTAATATAAAGTAAAAATTAAAATAAATTCTAGGGAATTATACACCACATCTGCTTAAAACAAAGCTGATTAATAAAACTTAAAAAAAGAAAGTCAATCATGTCACTTCCTCATTTAACATTCTTTACTGATTCCCCATAGCCTGGAGTTCAAACTCCTTGTCACGAAGAACAAGTGTTTTCCTAATTTGCCTCTAACAGGCTTTTGTCAGTCTTATTGTCTGCTCCACAACCTTTTATTCGGGACATACGGAGCCACTTGAAGTTTCCAAATATGTTGTGCTCTTTTAGGCTTCCAGGCTTGTATTTATACTATTCCTTGGACCTGGAATGTTCTTCTTCTTTTGAGTACTGTTCACCCTTTCTCTAATAGCATGCTCTCTTTGAAGCCTTCTCTGACCACTCCCTTAGCAGAGGTAGTGGCTTCTGCATCCAGTTTCTCAGAGACCACTTTGTATGTCTGTGTACTGGCGTTTATTATTCCACCGTCAGACGTCCTGCCCCTGCTCGCATGACACCGTGAGGTCCCTAGAGGCAGTTGTATCACTGTCCCCAACCCCCAGTACACTGTGTTTCTGCAACGGAGAAACACTTTGTGTTGAAGCTCTTTAAGAGGTGTTGAAGCTCTTTACAGGAGGATTTCATCTCGACATGAGTTAGAACTTTTAAACAATTATAGCTGTTCAAAAATTGAAGAGGCTGCCTGGTACAGAGTAGGTGCTTAACAAATAAGTGGAATATTGAATGAGCTGTGAACACTTGAATCTCCTGTCACTAGGAAGTATTCAAGTTGTTTGACAGGCTCATTCAAGCATCATAAGAAGTGCTTCATGATGAATCATTGAAAAATTTTCATCAAGAGTTGACGAAATACAGTTAGGCTGTATTTCACTATATTTTGGGAAGTATCTATCTATCTGTCTACGATATCTATCTACACACACATATACATATATATGATTAAAAGCTTCTCTCTATCTACCTAAATGATTAAAATAATACGAAATTTTTTCTACATCATATTTCTTTCTCTTTTTTCCTGCTTGAAGATTTGATTAGGATAGTCAGTGTGAATATTATTTAAAGTATTTTTCTTTTACTTTCAGCCACTAGGGCTATTCATATCTTCTCAATTCGTTTGCACAAGTCTTCAGAGTAATTCTTGCTGTTATTGATGACTAAAGTACCTATATGATAGGAGTGGATTGAAAAAGTTAATACTTTGAAGGGAAAGGAAAAACCTCATAGTTCCTCTTCAAAGTTAGAGAAAAAGAAGAGAAATTATGCAAAAAGGGAAATGGCATGTTTCATATTTTAATTTTTAAGACTGACTTGTATGTGATAATTTATATCTCTCTGATTATAGCATTTTTATGTAACTTTATTATTTATCCAACTTTTCAAAGTGTCAAAATTTATATAGGAAAGGTACTACCTATTATTATGATGTACCCTTCGGTGTACAATCCTATACAATCCTTGACATTAAGTGATGCTCTTGATATCATTGAGGTAAACAGAATATCTTAAAAGAGAAACTTCCCTGATACAAGGACAGGATAATACCACATGGAGGAAAGAAGGGGGCAGAGTTAGGGATGGTATAACAAATAGACAAAAATTACAAAAGTCTACATCAACTGTACTCCAATAAAAAAATTTCAGAAGAGCAAAAAAAAATATATAAAAGTCTCAAGCAAGAGAAGTTTATTTCTCCATCATATAAGAGGGTGAAGGTAAGCTGGTGGTTCAGGGAGAGTAGGCAACTCTGCTCAGTGAGGATATCAGCCAACTAGGTCCTACTTGATGCTTTGCATTCCCGAGGGCAGCAGTTTTCAAATGTTAGCCTGTGTCAGACCTGGAGGGCTTTTTAAAACACAGAATGCTGGACCCCAAGACCAGGGTTTCTGATTCAGTATATCTGGGGTGGGGACTGAGAATCTGCATTTCTAAAAAGCTCCCAAGTGATACTGATGTTGCTGGTCAGGGGGCTAGACTTGAAGAGGCACTGTTCTCGAGTGCTGTCCCCATCCTCCCTAGCCCCCTGGAAGGGAAAAACAGAAAGCAAAAAAGATATGACCCAGAGGTTACACATATTTCTTCTGCTCAGATTGTTTTAGGCAGAACATAGTCAAATGGCCACATCTACCTCCAAGAGAAGTGAAAGTACAACAGCTTCTATTATTAAAGGGAAGGAGAAATCAATCCAATATTGAGTCTTCTGACTTATGAACAAGTTCTATTGTCCAGGTTATTTAGGTCTGTGATTCTCTCAGCAATGTCTTGTATTCTTCAGTGAGCAGGTCTTTCACATCTTCTATCATAATTATTTTTAAGTGTTTCATATTTTTGATGCTATTGTAAGTGATATTATTTTTAATATTAAAATTTTGAATGTTTGTTGCACATATATAGAAATACAGTTGTCAGTTCTTTCCAAAGAGATCTATAGAATCAATACAAACCCAATCAAAACCCTAGCAGGCTGTGTGTGTGATAATTGACAAACTGACTCTAAAATTCACATGGAAATGCGAAGGACCTAGAAGAGCCAAAATGACTTTGAAAAAGAAAAACAAAATTAGAAGGGTAATATCACCTAATTTCAAGACTTATAAAGCTACAGTAATCAATAAACTATGGTAATAGCATAAAGATAGAAAAAAAAGACCAATGAACCAGAAAGGTCCAGAAACAGACTCACACGTATATGGACAATTGATTTTTGACAAAGGTGCAGAGAGAATTTAGTGGAGAAAGGATAGTCTTTTCAACAATAGTGCTGGAATAACTGGATATCTATATTCAAAACAATCAGAACAAACTTCAGTTCAAACCTTATACCATATACAAAAGTTAACTCAAAATCTCAAAATGGATCAGAGACTTAAATGTAAAATCTAAAACTATAAGACATCCAGAAGAAAGCAAAAGTAAAAATCTTTGTGACACTAGGCTAGATAAAGATTTATTAGCTATGACACAAAAAATATGATGTATAAAATAAATATTAATAAATTCAACCTCATCAAAATTAAAAAACTTCTCCTCTCCAAAGGAGAAAAGAATGAGAAGACAAGCCACAAGCTGGGAGAAAATATTTGCAAAGCATATAACTGCTAAAGCACTGTATCCACAATATGCAGAAAACTCTCAAGACTCAATAACATGAAAATAACACAGTTAAAAATGGGCAACAAAATTAAACAGACTTAACCAAAGAAGCTACATGCATGGCAACTAAATACATGAACAGATCCTTAATATCACTAGGTATCAGGAAAATGCAAATTAAAACCACAATGAGATACCACTACACACCTATTAATTGGCCAAATTAAAAAGATTGGCATATTAAGTGTTGACCATGATGTGGAGCAGCTAGAACTTTCAAACTATGCTGTTGGGAATGTCAAATGGTAAAGCCACGTTGGAAAAGTTTGGCAGTTTAACTTTCTTAAAAAGTTCAACATACACTTACATATGACCCAGCCATTCCACTCTAAGGTATTAACCTAAGAGAAAAGAAATCATATGTCCATACGAAGAACTTTTACATGCATGTTCACAGCAGCTTTATTTGTAAAAACCCCAAACTAGTAAAGAGCCAAATGTCCTTCAATAGGTGCATGGATAAACGAATCGTGGCATATTCATCCAGTGGAATGTTCCTTAAAAATAAAACGGAAGGAACTAATGATCTATACAACAACATGGATATATCCCAAAATTTCTATGAAAGAGTCCAGATATTGAGTACACATTGTATGAGTCCATTCTGATAAAACTTTGAACATGAAAACTTATCTATATTGACAGAGCAGATCAGGTGTTGCCTGAGAGAGGAGGTGGGATGAGTAAGTGAGAGGAATTAGAAAAGACACGAGGAAATTTGGGAGTGATAGAAGAATGTGATAATGGTTTTATGGATTTATACGTATGTAAAACTTATCACATTGTACACTCACTGTGCTTATTGCATGTTTTATATCTCAATAAATTTGCTTTAAAAGAGGAAAAGAGAAAAAATATAAGGATCAAATAACATATGAGTTATTGTAGCTTATATTGATTTTTAAAAGATGTACTAGAATTCAATTGAACTAAGTGGATGTTTGACTATTTTCAACTATTTTAAAAGCGGTTCATGTACATGAAAGCCTAAGCATGGATGAGGTTCGAGGGATATTTTAGTTCTGTTGTCTTCATGTTACCAAATAGGGAACACGTATCTAGAGTCAGAGTGATTGAGAGGAAGATCTTGCAAGACCAGAATTTTAGTTCTGATTTCTCCAAGTGTCCTGGAACTAGCTTATTTATCTGCCCAATCTAATTTTGCCACCTGTAAAATAGACAAAATAATACTTAGCTCAGAAGACAGGGTGGAGAAAGGAGGCAGAATAGCTAGTAAAAGGGCTGTTAGATTGTTTGAAGTAGGAATAATTACTATCCCTACATATTCTTTTTCCGGACATTCTCCTTAGTTTTTCCACCCCCTGGAAATCTCTTTTGTCATTCAACTTCAGTTGGCATCTTTCCTATTTAAAGCAAAATGTGTTGAGTCGGCAGATTTGATGGACTTCTGAAGCCTCTAGTGACTCGGGGCTGACAAAACTCTTAACTCTTTTTGGCCCAGAAACTGAAGCTCAGGGATTTGTCCTTTTCAAGTTGCTTTGGAGGCAATTGTGGCTTTTCCCCAAGCTTGGTCTTGCAGGGGCAGCCGATTGAGTGAAGGAGTGAGTCTGCTTTTTATACCCAAGCTGAAGCTTTGCGTAAAACTTAGCTGCTGTAAGAGGATTAGGGGAGGGCTGGAATGCACTCGTTGCCAGATTGAAGTGCTGGCATCTCCCAAAGGTGTCTGTTTGGGGTGAGTCATCTTAGCTGCTTATATCGGTGCTCAGCACAGACCCTTGTACAGATGCTTCAGAGAAACAGCATTGAGGTGTCCACAACTAACACATAAGCATTATCACCAAGCGCTAAAGTTATAACGAGCAGCCTGTGAGACCAGCTGGGATGTAGAGGGTGATGGGCTTTTGTATAATGCCTTCCCAGGGACAACCTTTCCCTTTCCTACAGGGTAGAGGAGAACTTCAACCAGTGGGGTGCTGGTAAATGCTTAACCACTGGCTCCAGGCGGTAGGGAGAGGACTTATTTGTAGTGTCTTCCAATTTCCATGATTTAAATACTATCGTCATGGTCAATTTCAAGTTTCTAATATATTGTCAACCAGCCCCCAGATTCCACAAAGTTGGGATTGGCTCTCAAAAGCCAGCGCAAGCCGACTCCATCACGCCGCTGGATTAAACAAACCAGTGGGCAAGGGCAGCCACAAAGTAAAGCCAGGGTCATTCTCCGTATCTCGCCCCTAACTCTACCCCTGGACTAGCAGGTCCTGTTACAGTTCATGAATTGCCTAAGGTCCCACCAACACTCAGAGACAGAGATGAGACTTCTTCTACAAACGAAAGAATGGATAAGATATTGTTTTTTTTCCTTCTCATACTTTCTGATTAAACATTAGTGTGTCTTGTACAGTTTGAGTCAAACCTATGAAAAATTCTCAATTATCAGGATCAAAGTTCCCTTTAAGGTAGTTGATTTTTAATTTCTGGGCTGCAATGGTGCCCACAGATGCTGAGAAAGAAGATGCTGTGGTGTTCTCTCTGGAACATTCCCCGAGCATACTAATTCTCAGTGGGGTCAGAGTGATACATCCCCTGGGGAATGTTTAGGAAATTTGTTGGGAATATTTTGAATTGTCCCAATGATTTAGGTGCTTCAGTGGCTTAAGTGTCACCATAGCATATGGAGAGGCAGAGACACTCAAGATTTTGTAATACCAGGACAGTCTCACACAAAGAATGGTCCTGTATTCTGTACAACTTCAGATGTTCCCAAGAGGCATCCATGTAAGTGAAAAACGCTGTTTACAATTTTCTAAGCCTGGAATGTAACACCATTTTACCTATGAACATACAGTAAATTTTTACCATGTAAACATATACAGAATTTTCTAAGAATGCAACTACGGTGTAAGTGGAAGGGAAATTATGTCACATTTTGGTGAGAACATTATCAAGCATGACATAATATTACCAAGTTTCTCCCAATTTGGAACAGCGTATCATTGCCCAGAAGATGGCCTAGTGTTTGTAGCTGCTGCACATTCAAAGTGATTTAAAGTATATAGGAATAGAGTAGTTTAGCCTTTATTTCAAGATGTCAAATACAAACAAAAGTGTGTTTTAAATCTAAACATTTGTTGTAGATAAGTGCAAACATAGGACTACTTCATTATGTTTTCTGGTGTATTTGCGTTTGAGCATTTCCACCTTGAAAAATATATCATTTCATTATGTTTACTCTGTCCACTGTCCAGTCCAGCACCCTAGTCAGGAAACTAGGAAACTCAGCTCCGCTCTCCTACCCACTCCTTAGATTCATTCACTATGTTCTGTTGATTCCATTTTCTCCTTGTCCTCTTCTCCCACTACACCGGTGCTGCCTTAGTTCAGGCGCACACTATTTCCTGTCTAGACCATTCCAAAGTCTACCAGTTAATCTCTCATTGTGCACTCTCCCCACCCCACTCCCACCAACCCATCTCTACACAAATGTTAAATGATCTTTCTAAAACACAAATCTGGGAAAGTTACTGCCCTACTGAACATTCCACTGGGTCCCCGCAGAAGACAGGATAAAACCTAAATTTCGGGCTTCCCTGGTGGCGCAGTGGTTGAGAGTCCATCTGCCGATGCAGGGGACATGGGTTCATGCCCCAGTTCGGGAAGATCCCACATGCCGCGGAGCGGCTGGGCCCGTGAGCCACGGCTGCTGAGCCTGTGTGTCTGGAGCCTGTGCTCCTCAACGGGAGAGGCCACAACAGTGAGAGGCCCACGTACCAAAACAAACAAACAAACAAACAAACAAAAATAACCTAGACTTCTCAGGATGGTGCCATGAGACAGTCTCTGTTGATCTCCGTCTGCTCTCAAATCAGACTTCGGCACAGTGAACCATCACGCCATTTCATTTCTCTGTGATTTGGACACACTGTTGTATTTGTTAGGAAATCTTTCTCCTCAGTCCTGCCAGCCTGGCAAATTTCATTCGTCCTTTAAGACCCAGCCCAATTTCCTGTTCCAAACCTCCCTGACATGATGGCTTCAAGTGACCCTAGTACTCCCCTTTCTTAACGATGTTTAGTGAACTCTGTTAGAACAGTCCGATTACTACCAGGCGTGATGCCAGCCCATTGTCCCACTTCCCTGTCTGTATGAGAAAATGATGGTGAGGGAATAAAGACGTCACGATTTTCAAAGTTGACCTGCCAGTTGGATGCGGGCAATTGGAGGCTCCTAGCCCTCTCCCGTCTTTGGAATGTACATTTCACCCACCATTTCCACACTAGGAGCTATTTCAAGGACATAGCCTTGAGGGGTAAGATATTGTTGAGACCATCTGGATGGTACATACATGACTGAACATAATTAAGGCCTCTATATACATTTTTAAGATTCCCGCCAGCAGGTGCAGAGACCTACTCATCTTGTGGTCCCAAGACAAGCCTCCTAAGTAATCTCCCTTGCTGATTACACCTGCCACCTACCAATCCGGAGTGGTTTGCCTGTTTCATTGGTCTCTCCTCTGGGTAGGGGGGCCAATTTTGAATTTCACCCAGGTAACCAACCAAATTCCTGAGGTTGCAAACTAACAGTGATCCTTGGCCTTGAGGGGAGGGCTGTCCTTCCCAGCCCTTGCTTTACCAGGATGCCAAAGCCAAAGAGGAGGCCTTCAAGAGGACTTACTTGAAGGATGGGGAGAACTGCATCTTTTTAAAAATTAATTAATTAATTAATTAATTTTTATTTTTGGCTGTGTTGGGTCTTCATTGCTATGTGTGGGCTTTCTCTAGTTGTGGCGAGTGGGGGCTACTCTTTGCTGAGGTGCGCGGACTTCTCATTGCGGTGGCTTCTCTTGTTGCTGAGCGTGGGCTCTAGGCACACAGGTTTCAGTAGTTGTGGCACATGGGCTCAGTAGTTGAGGTGCACGGGCTTAGTTGCTCCACGGCATATGGGCTCTTCCTGGCCCAGGGTGCAAACCCATGTCCCCTACATTGGCAGGCGGATTCTTAACCATTGAGCCACCAGGGAAGTCCGAGAACTGCATCTTGATTCCTGGCTGGATTTTTTTTTTAAGTATCTTTTTATCATTATTTTTTAAGCACAAATGCCCACGCAACTTTTACTTACAAGGTAGTTCTGTATAGACTGAATTAAAAAGTTAGTGACTTGATATTACAAATTATGTACAATTAAATGTAGTTCACAGGGTACATAATTACACTTCTCACTTCAGAGGGCAATTACAGTTGAGACTGAAAGAAAGTGTAATGTCCACTCATAGGCAACAGGATGGGAAGTCTCCCTGAAGTTTTTGCAGATGATTTTTATTTGTTATTGCACAGTGTGAATTTCTAGGGGAAAAAATAATACACTAACCCTTGGGTCCCATACAGGCAAATTGAGATTGCATTCTTCAGGTTGTTTCAATAGGACTGGCTTTTGCCATTCCCATTTAGAAAATACCAAGAAAAATTTATATACAGGAGTTGATGCTATTGCATTTGGACAAAGCTGGCAAGTTCTTGCCACTAGCATAGCCCAGGAAACACCACAGAGGAAACCTAATATATTGGAATAGATGTGGCATTTAGCCCACAGTTTGATAGATCTCAGGGTTAACCTGAAGTTGTCAATGTTTAGTACTAGATGTAAAACTTCATCAGTTACCCTGCAATGTTAAGATTTCTTATGTATCTTGCATCTAAATTTTTAAGCAGACTGTCATCTCTTAAGTCCAAGTCTTCTGGAATAGTCTGCAGTGCTCATCTGGCAAACAAAATATCAATCTCTATCCCATGAAAACACAGCTTGATAACTTATTACAAATGCCTCTTCGACAGCTCTTACATCTTTTACTTCTCCCTATAATTTCAACTTATCATAGAATGAGGTGAAAAAGTCGCTTCGATCATCATGTCTTGGGGCAACACACAACGCATCGATATCGGTACCTTTCGTAGTACTCCTCATCTATAAGATCCAAACGTAAAAACTCTTACCAGGTTATTTAATTTTGCCCAAATGAAAATCCTGCGCTGCAGTCCTCTTCCTCTCCCAAAACCCCCGAAGGACTTGAGTGGCAATTAGTTTCTGTGTAAGTAGGCGGTCAGATTCCTTGGGGGATGCTAAACTGATGGGACAGATGACGCCATGGTGCTTCTGCCGCGGCTGCGCTTGCCATGATCGCTGCGTTTTACGGCGGCGGCCACTTCCGCCCTGGGCGTGGCCACTGAGGCGGGAGGGAGAGGGGGCGGGCCTCAGCCCTGGGTCCGCGCCTCAGACCCCGGTCTGCGCCTCAGACCCCGGTCCACGCTCACTCCCGCCCCCGCTCCTGCCTCAGCCCCTGCCGCCTTCACTGCTTCTCCTCCTTCCCCTGGGTCCTCACGTGGCGCCCGAGAGCTACCACAGCAACGTTCTAGAACCCTGGCTGGATTCTTGCTGAACTTCAAAATCAGTAAGTCCTCCATGTTACCGATAGAGCCAAGTGCTGTTAAGAGATTTCTTGCCAGAAAAACAGTGATAAATACCATTTCTGCAGAGCTTATCGTATACCAGACCCTGAATATACATTATTTATGACTCCAAAGAACCTTCTGGGATAGGTATTATGTTCTCTTTTGCAGAGATGTGCTTTGAGAAGCCAGGTTACTCTTGGTGACTGACTCCTAAGTGGTGAAGTAGATATTCTGTCCTAGGGTGCTCAGCCATTCACTTTGGATTATCAGGGTCACAGAGTAGCGAGGGTAGGAAAAGGCCTGTTCACGTCCTTTTTTTTTTTTTTTTTTGCGGTACGCGGGCCTGCCACTGTGCTCCCATTGCGGAGCACAGGTTCCGGACGCGCAGGCTCAGCAATCATGGCTCACGGGCCCAGCTGCTCCGCGGCATGTGGGATCTTCCCGGACCGGGGCACGAACCCGTGTCCCCTGCATCGGCAGGCGGACTCTCAACCACTGCGCCACCAGGGAAGCCCTGAACTAACGTTTTTATAGCACTATTACCCTAACATTATATATATCTATTTTTTTGTTTATTGTCTGCCTTCCTCCATGAGTATGTAAACTCCATGAGGATAGGGACTTTGTTCACAAATAGTGGAGTGCTGTGGACTGAGTTGTGTCCCCCCAAAATGGATATACTGAAGCCCTAACCCCCAGTGTAATGGATTAGGAGGCGGGATCTTTCACAGGTGATCAGGGTTAGATGAGGTCATGAGGTGAGGCCCTCGTGAGGGGATTAGCGTCATTATAAGAGACACCTGAGAACCTCTCCCGTCTCCCTCCACCATAAAAGGAAGCAGGGAGAAGGCAGGCGTCTGCAAGCCAGGAGTGGGGCTCTCCCCGGAACCTGACCACGCTGGCTCCTTGATCTTGGACTTGCAGCCGGACCTCCAGAACTGTAAGTAGTAAGTTTCTGTTGTTTAAGCCACCCGGTGTGGGGTGTTTTGTTATGGCGGCCGGAGCTGACTAAGACGTGGAAATTCACTAAGTGTTTGCTTAAATGAATGCGTAGGGGGCGAGGAGAGGAAAGCTGGGATTTTTGTGTTGGTTTGTTTGCTCCCTGCTGCAGCTTCTGCCCTTGCGTGGAGGCCTTCCTGTTGAGGCCACTGCTGGTTGCTGTCAGCCACTGTCTCCCTGTAACTCTCTCACAGAGACTGTGGAATCTGATTTCCCTCTTCTTCCTCCAACCCGTTTTTTTTTTTTTTTTTTTTTTTTTTTTTTTTGCCGTAGGCGGGCCTCTCACTGCTGTGGCCTCTCCCGCTGCGGAGCACAGGCTCCGGACGCGCAGGCTCAGCGGCCATGGCTCATGGGCCTAGCCGCTCTGCGGCATGTGGGATCCTCGCGGACCGGGGCACGAACCCGTGTCCCCTGCATCGGCAGGCGGACTCTCAACCACTGCGCCACCAGGGAAGCCCTGTTTCTGCTTTTAGAAAGGACACTAACTTTAAAATAATGTACTGCCAATGTCGGTATTTTAGCTTGTTTTAAACCCTTGACTTCTTTCTGGTGTGTTACAAGAATTTTAAATTTCTCCACTTCTAGAACAGAGAATATCTGTTTTTGAACTAAAAGTCATGTTACTCTTCATTTTTTATAGATTTCAGGGCATATTCACAGATACTTGCTAATTTGGTCCCCATAATCACATTGTGATGGAGAGAAGTGGTTATCAGTATCTTATTTTGCGCACGATGAGATACCAGGTGCCATCAGAGATACACAGTGACTCCCTCAAGGTCTCACAGCTGATCCAAAATAGGGTTGAGACTTAGTCTTAACATCTTCCTCCTCAAAATGTTCACTGTGATGTCTCACCATCCATATATCTTTTTCCATAAATTTCTTAATTTTTATTAAATTTAATAAAAAGCAATATGGAAACATGAAGACAGTTCGTTTTTCTTCACTAGATTTAAATTTAAGTTCTTAAAATTCTTAAATACTGAAGAAAAGTACTTCATGTAGCAATTTATCAGTACTTAAAGGCTGGAAGCCGAGGGTATGTACAAGTTATTTCTGAAATTCTCCTTATAAAAAATGATTCTTAATATAGATTACAGTTGCATCACACGGTTGCCATAGCTAAGAGCTATGAGGTTTTCTTATGTTTAAATTTTTGAATAATTAAATGAACAGCAGTAAGTACAATGTAAATTTCTTAAACTTAATTAAAGGATACCCCTATAGAAAGCACTATTGTGAAATGTATGTGGAATGATTAAAGCGTTTAGTACATACAGGGTAATTTTTCCTAGTGCTTAAAAGGTCACTAGAAAGAAAAAAGTGACAAATATGCTGTTTTAAGCTTTTTTTTTTGCCACTTTAAAAATGTCACAGTGAGTGAAAGGAAAAAGCTGCCCGATAGCAGATGAATGGGTATTGACAGCTGCACCAGTGTTAAATGCTGCATGGCAGAAAAATCTAGGGAAAAAACCCAAACTGTATTCACGTTTCCATATTGCTTTTTATTAAATCTCAATAAAGAGACTTTAACTTTGATTGGTATCTGAATTTGATAATAAAAGCAATTTGTGAGACAAATCCATGTACACACAGAAAAGATAGGTATATAATATGACATTTTAATCATGCACTAAATGTAAAATGATCCTGACACCACATGTGATATTTTATGGTGTCCATATGGTATTGCATATGCAGCTTATAATATACAACTGGTATCTGGATAACATATGATATAGATGTAAAGCACACCCTACAAGCTTAGAATTCTATGGTTACACACACACGCACACACACACACAGAGACACAATATTCATGCTTTCTCTGTGCTGAATATACATTATACATTTAACCCTTGTGCCTGTGTATTCATATTGTGAAGGGCTCGGGTTCCTTTCTAGGGACATGTTAGATTTCTTTTGGCTTGAACGGCTCTTTCCCCAGAAGCCTGGAAAATTCATCATGTTGGATAGCCAGGTGTTCTCCATTTGCAAATATTATTACCTTGTAGGATTAGAAGAAGGTTTAATTATGAGAGAGGATAAATAAACAATGCAGTAGGCAGAAAGGCCCACCAGGCCCCTTTGTTTTGGGGTGTCCTCTAGGAGCTCATGGTCTCATAACGCAAGGGGGAGAATTTCTAAGCCGGAGACTATAGGGTCTCTGCCGGCAGACTCTGATGCACAGTCGCAAGAGGAGCCCAGAGGCCAGTGTCTTTTGCTCTTGATTGTTCTTTAACATGGATATTCCTACAGAGCAGGCCTGACTGATGTTACCCGGAATACCCATCATTCCCAGGATGAGCTCATCTGCCACACCCAATCTTAACCACCACAGGCAAATCCCTTGTGCATCTGTCTCCCCCACTAGACTGGAGCAGAGACCCATCCTTTTCATCCTTGGACCACTGCTACCTAGGACCTTACCTAATAGGTATTCAGTAAATACTGAATGAATGAATGATTGCACCTGTATCTTAACCTAAAGTGGAACACCTTTCTGGAGTTGTTTAGTACTGGGGATAGCTTGTTGTACTTTTTTTTTTTTTTTGTAGCACTTTTTATTTTTCTTAAACTGAGGTATAATTGACATAGAACATTATATTAGTTTCAAGTGGACAACATAATGATTCAATATTTCTATATGTTGCAAAATGACAACCACAATGTCTAGTTAACATCCACCATCATACATTGTTACAATTTTTTTCTTGTGGTAAGAACTTTTAAGATCTATTCTCTTAGAAACTTTCAAATATGCAGTACAGTATTTTTAGCTAGAGTTGCCACGTTTTACCTTGTTGTACTTTTGTTGTCTGGATTCACCAATCGATAAAGGCTGTCTGAAAGTTTCCTGAGTTTTCTCACTTTCAGGACCCTCCTTCTGAAGTAATTCTTTCAGACTCTGCTCTCACAGTTTGCTCTGCTAACAGTGAGCCCACAATTATATCGAAGATGCTATTTATCCCTGTCTTTGGGGTTTCTGGTTATGCAGAATAAGAAAAGGAACTTGAGAAAGAATTACCAGACATCACCTTGGGTTATGTAGTTACACTCCACAAAGAAATTGTGGATAGTGTTAATGGAAAATACCTGGACTTTGGAGTTTAATTTTTTTAACTTTGCAAACATCTTTAGAGAGTATAACCAAATACCAAAAAAATTACATTAACAAAATCACTTTGTTGTATAATTAGAGCATTCTACCAGCATACATAAATTTTGGAAGTGAATGCTGTCAGTTTTTATTTTAAAAAATATATCTTGTGATGGATGAACAATAATCACACCTAGAAACAGTTTTATAAATAAGAAAATTAAATTGCGTGAAATTATATTCAAAGGTGCTAATGAGTGTCAGTACTGCCTAAAAAGAGAAAAGATGATTTTTTAGACCCTCAGAATGTGCTTATGTGTTAACTAGATGTATTTATGTTTCACAGCCAACTATGCTATAGTTTATATGCATAGAAATTGCATTAATGCCTTCTGAGCTGTGGTCATTTATATTATTTCCCACAATAACAATGCCTCTAATCCTTATTACTGAAGAATCCCGCCCTAGAGTTTATAGGTAGCGTGAGCTATATAAACATGATACAAAACAAGCGTATGAAAACTAAAACTCTGTTAACCTGTTAATGCATACGGGATTAAAACCTATGTTATATATACCAAACCGTGGTAGTTCATTTTTTTCTCATTGAATCAACTGAGTTTTCAAACGAAGTCAAACAAATAAATACCCTATTATTTAGTTTCCTGTTGACAAAATTATAAGACATATAATGATTTTGAAAAAAATCACCTAGTCCATGGTTTCTCATCCTAAGTTATCCTGCAGACTGGTGGGACACCACAGTTTCCTCACCTGCTGGACCACTTTACTCCATGTTAGTTTACACCCCTTTAAAGATGATCTCCCCGGGCTTCCCTGGTGGCGCAGTGGTTGAGAGTTCGCCTCCGATGCAGGGGACACGGGTTCGTGCCCTGGTCCGGGAGGATCCCACATGCCGCAAAGCGGCTAGGCCTGTGAGCCATGGCCGCTGAGCCTGCGTGTCCGGAGCCTGTGCTCCGCAACGGGAGAGGCCACAACAACGAGAGGCCCGCGTACTGCAAAAAAAAAAAAAAAAAAAAAAAAAGATGATCTCCCCTAGGTGTTCTTAGGGAAAAAGTAATGATCAGATTTCTCAATTGGCTAAAATAATGTAATTGTTTGGTGTTTTCTGATCTCCATTTCTGAACCAGTAAAGCTAATGTTGATTTCCAAGGGGAATAACAGTTAGGCTGATGATTTTCTCTTCTTCCAGCAGGAGTCGAAGGTCACAACTTTGCTCCTTACACTTTGTCTTCTCTCTGTTGCTCCTGGGAAGGTCTGTAGAAAAATCAGGTGGTTGTAAATAAGTGTCTGTCCATACTATGTTCAGTTGATCCTGCCAGTGGAATGACTGAAAACACATTTCTTGCTAGAAAAGGATTAAAATAGGTTCATCCTTTGTTGAGTATGTGATGGGAGAGGAGGCTTTTGTGAATCTATCAAGGCTTCTGTGCTACTGAATTGGGCCAGCAGGAGTTGGTTTTGGCCTGTCAAAGAGGCGTGGGTTGGGAGAAGCACATTAGAAGTGCGGGGTGGTTATCCTTGCAGAATATATCACTTAATCTGAGGGTATTGGGAAGAGTTGACTATAATTCTGTAAGTTAGAATTTGACTGAAATACTGGGATCGATACCTCTCTCTTTGATAAAATTATCAGGGGACTGTTAATGATCCCAGGAAGTCTGACCACGAGCCAGACTTATAGAGCATTTATAACTTACTAAAGCTCTGACTACATAAGAGCCATAAGTGAACCATTCTTTATTCAGTTGGCTTTGCTTGCCAATCATAATGGCCATTTGGATTGGTGGTACAGTCAATAGGTTCTCTCTTTAATAGACTTGCATATATCAGGGTGACCTTCTTCATGCTGTTGTCTTAAAGCATATGGACACAGTGGCATCAGAGTGAATTTCACTTGTTTAGGTGGATTTTCTAGGTGGCCTAAATTACTTCTGTGAATAAGTGGAGCACATTTGAAAGTCACATGAACACTTAAGTAATCAGAAAACTGTATGGTTTATGGAGTCCATAACTTAATCTCAGGGAATAGCTGATGTTGTGAGAATAATTTAGGTGCTAAGAAAATTTAGTACATCAGATAATAACTCACTAAACAGTACCCTAGAGGTTTGAAGAATTATTGTCATTTCCAAAGCTGTGTAAATTATTCCCAGAGAATAGCTTAGCATGCATGGAAGAGAGTTCAATGAGCCACCATAATCTTTTATAGTACCTGGGTTCACCTTTGAAATCTATTTTGGACTTGTTTCATTTCTTTCTTTCTCTTTTTTAAAACATTTATTTATTTAATTTATTTCTTTTTGGCTGTGTTGGGTCTTCGTTGCTGCACGTGGGCTTTCTCTAATTGCAGCGAGCAGGGACTACTCTTCGTTGCGGTGCGTGGGCTTCTCATTGTGGTGGCTTCTCTTGTTGTGGAGCATGGGCTCTAGGCACGCGGGATTCAGTAGTTGCAGCTCACCGGCTCTAGAGCACAGGCTCAGTAGTTGTGGCACATGAGCTTAGTTGCTCTGCGGCATGTGGGGTCTTCCAGGACCAGGGCTTGAACCCGTGTCCCCTGCATTTGCAGGCAGATTCTCAACCACTGTGCCACCAGGGAAGCCCACATTTCTAATTTCAAATTTATAAAACGTGAGCTTCTTTGTAGAATTTTTGGTCACATCACCACCTTTGAAATCCCTTTTCATTCTTGGTATCTTCTCAGAATTTATAAAATAGCTTTCAGAATTCACTATAACAAAGTCCTTGCTCTAAATTTTGTTTCTTTTCTTATTATTTTCCAAGAAGAAATGGCCACTGGTTTTTAGCCTTGTCAACTAACTCTGAAATTTCTCAGTTTAAAAGCAATTTTAAGAATATATTTTGAAAGTACATGAGATACATGAATTACATGAGATATACAAGTTTGGTGTTTTTCCAGTCTGTATTTTAATGCAACACACAGTTCATATATATACTTGTATATACGGTACTATTTTTTTATTTAAAAAAATTTTATTTTATATTGGAGTAAAGTTGATTTACAATGTTGTGTTAGTTTCAGGTGTAAAGCAAAGTGATTCAGTTGTACATGTATCTATTCTTTTTCAAATTCTTTTCCCATTTATGTTATTACAGAATATTGAGCAGAGTCCCCCGTGCTATACAGTAGGTCCTTGTTGGTTATCTACTTAAATATAGACTGGGCGTTTGGGGTACTATCTACTTTTATACTGTGTACATATGCAATAGATGTAGTACACATCAAAACTCATAATAATGAGTTTTGGGGAGAAAGGGAGGAGAATTGGACTGGGAAGGGGAATAGAGGGAACTTTAACTGTATTTATAAGGTTTTATTTCTCTCAAAAGTGACTTGAAGCAAGTATGACAAAATATGAGCGTTTATTAAAACTATGTAGTAGATGCATAAGTGTTTATTATATTATTCTCTGCACTGCCCTGTATTTTAAAGACATTTTTAATAGAAGAAAAACTATCTAAAGCCATTTTCCTTGATGTTGCCTTCGTACTGAACTCCTTCCCATCAATTGCTCTTTATTTAACTTCTTAAATTCTTGTCCTTTTTTCTTCTTGAAAACCAGAAAATTACTGTGGCATTGTTTACAGAATGATGAAAATCTCATTTAGATCTGGATTGCAAAATCCTTGCTAATTCACGAAAGCATTTATTTTTTAAACATTAGTTTAAGTCTGTTCCTCAGACTGTCACATCTTTCTTCAGGGGTTTCTCATAGTCTTAGACGACTCCATCTGCTTTTCTAAAAGGAGAACATCAAACCAGTTTGTTAGATGTGACACAATTAGATCTCAGATGCTCAGTTGCCTGACCATTTGTAAACGTATTTTCTGGAAATTAGGAATAGACCAAAGAACTCTGACTTTCTCTAAGGCTTTTATATAGCCTTCATTTTGTGTGACTTTGGTTTATATTTCTATACAGCTTCTTCTACTGGGAACATGAATAATTTTGGCTTAAAGTCATTCTCCCCAAATAGTACTACCACTGGTTATTCATCAATGGTTATTTCTCTCCTTCTACTTTTTTTTCATCTTCTTGTTGAATTGTATGGTTAGCAGACGTTTGGTCCATGCCAACATTTTTTTGATATTTGGTTCTGTCTAAAACCATTTGGCATGGACCAAATGTGCTCATGGACGTTTTGGATTGGACCAGATTTCAAGGAGCTTTTGGTGTGGATCATATGTCTTATGGACCAAATGTATTATGGACTTTTTGGATAGGACCAAATGTCTTGCAAGGGAATTGTGTACTTTAGAATTCACGGCAACTAATTCATAGTCAAGAGATATGTTTCCCCTAGTTTTAAAAATTGTGTGTGATTGAAGAAACAATGCATGAAAAAAAAATGAGCACACATACGTTTAGTTAGGCACAAAATAGTTACATCCTCTTGAAAGGCCAGGAGGTCTGCTACTTCACCAACGGATACCCCAAATGACAGAACTTTGGTGTGGTCTTTGATATAAAAGATCAAAGAACTCAGCTTTGATAGTTTAGTCAAGCAGACAGGCTTGATGTGTCCCAGCTCACAAACAGTGATGTATAAACCAGAATGCCAGTTCATTAATTTACTGTGAGAAAGCTGTGGAGGATGCCAGTGGTTCTTCCATTCTCTCCTTGTAGGGGGAAAAAAAGAAAACCTAAGAAATAATGTATAACCAGAAGGTTTGGTAATTATTGTATCAGAACAAGAGGTGTTGTTTGGATGATCTTGATCTGAAATACCCCTCCTATGGCTAAGTTATTTGAAGTGCTCAAACTATTTGGCCAGAGTACTGCCTCCTCTGAACAATCCTGGATAAACTTTAAGGAATTCTTCCTCTTTTGGGCTCGCATTAGACTTACTGACGTTCTTTCTTTTTTCAGACTAGCCGAAGTAGAACTGAGTATGCCACGGATTTATGTTAATATTTTAGATAATATATGTAAAACGCTCAGCCCAGTGTCAGGTACAGAGGAACAAATGTGGCTTGCTGGTTCTAGGGACTTTGTACATCTTAGTGGCAAAATCTTGGGCTCTGCAGCAAGCCTGCCTGGGCTTGAATTCCAGTCCTGCCCCTTACCAATTGCACGGCCTGCAGGGAGTTACTGATCCCCTTTGTGCTTTACTTTGTTTAGGGGTAAAATGGAGACAATAAGTGTACCAATTTTATAGGATTGTTGCTAGGATTAAATGGCATTAAGCACAATGGCTTCTAACATTGCATTTAAAATTGCAAGCATTTAACATTGTTTATTTTGCGTTAAGATGACACGTGTCAGTCATGATTGGTCTTTTGTTTCTCTTGAAACACAACTACTCATTTAGATTTTCTCATTGGGTAGATTATGTTATAGGTGACCCATTTACTTTGTCATACATTTCTTGTTGATAATTTTTCCTTTTTTACTTGTTGAATTCAGGATTGGAAACATACCAACTACAATAAAATCTGTAGGTTATTGTTGAAATAAAATTAAGACTCCCAATAATAGACACTGACACATTTAGTATTATGCATAGTCCTTATTGTAAAGCATGAGCATTAGAAATAAATGCTCAGTAGTTTACACAAGAGACAATAGTTTGTGTTTCTGTTACAAAGCCAGGGAGAGGATCTGGCAGTTAACGAATGGCACTGATACTTTCCTGAGGCAATATTCGTTTTAATCATCATTGTTACTGTATATATACCCATATAGAGTTAAAGAGAAATGTTCTAGAGAAAAATTCCTGAGAGCTGAATTTCACTTACCTTTCTTGGCCCACCTGTACACCCCCTCCCCCCAGTTTCCTCCTGTGGTCATCTTCTCTCAAGAGTCCCTTCCAGGGCTGTAGAATCACACCACTGCAGAGGATGCCTTTCACATTGCATCTAAGTTAATTAAGCCCCCGGAGCTGTGCCACGTGGTTGCCCTGAGCGTGGCAGCCCAGCAGCATCCAGCTTCCTACTTCCATCATCCTACTGCCTCTTGATTGGCACTGCGGGGCACCAGCCCAGGACCCTCACTGTAATAAGAGGGGAGGCAGGAAACGATTACACATTGCATCTCTGGTGAAGAGTGAGCAACAGAAAATAACCATGTGTTTTCTTCATACCTTGAATTCTGTTCTTTTTGTGTGTGTGTTGTAGAAAACTTGAGCTCAAAAGATAACGTCAGGGACTAAAATGAGAGATTCATGTAACCTCTGGGCCAGAAATGTAGGTGAATACATTCAGTCACTCTGACCCTTAAACGATATTTTCAGGAAAGGGACAGTCTCATTGAGTGCATCATGACCTCTGTTGAGTACAATGGCCATGATGGAGGCTGATGGCTGACTGGGCATAGGGGAGAGGGCAGGAGCAGGGTGAATCATCTTGGTATCTTCAGTATTTGTGAGTCTTGGAGCAGAGGGGGAGGAATTAGAGTCAAGGACTGGGCAGAAAGAGAGAGGGAAAAGGGGCAGCTAATTGGTGAAAACTGTTTGAGAGGCCAGTGATGCCAGAGCATTCTCCTCCATGCTTCAGAGTCCTTGGGGAATGGGTCTCCTGTGATTGTAGCCAAGTTCTCTCCTCCAGGAAATGAGGACCCTTGAGAAGGTGCCATAAGGGGAGGAGACTGGTCTTTCACAACCCTTCTCACTTGGCCTCATAAAGCCACGTGGATGGTCAGAATATGATTTCACGGGTGAAGAGCCAGTCTCTGTTCCCTTCTCCCACTTTCTTGCTGAGTCTTGAAACATATTTTTTTTCAAGCAGGAGATAAAAGCTTTCATTTTGTAGAGCAAGAAAGGGGCAGTGTGCACACTTGTTGGATGGTCACCTGCCCTCCCACTATTGCCATGCCTGCTTGGCCCAAGCCTTCCTCTTTCCTTGTGGTCCAGGTGCCCAACACTTCTCATTGACGCCCTACTCTGGAGCCTCCTTATTGACACAGAGCCATCAGATCGTCCAGAACCTTAGTTCTCAAAATGTGGTCCATGAATCAGCAGCATTAGCGTCACCTAAGAACTTGTTAGAAATGCAGACTCTTCAGCCTCACCCTAAACTACTGAGTCAGAATCTGCCTTTCTACAAGATATCTGGCTGATTTGTATGACTGTTAAAGTTTGAGAAGCTCTGGCCGGAAACACTTCTTCATATCTAGCCTTAACCGAAATCTGATTTATAAATAATGGTAATCATCACAGCGGTTTTTAATAGCTCATTAATTATTTGATTTTATCATGTCCTTAACAAATATTTATGGAATGTCTACCAAATTCTTGGTACTACGAAGGTTAAGAGTTGGGGATACCGAATAGATCCTGTACCACAGAGCTCACTGAATAGCACACATATAAAAACAAAACACAATGAAACAAAACACCCAAACAAAAAAACATGTAATTTTTTCCCCAAGTTTGTTCAAAACTATGTCCTCTAATTAATGCTTTATTTTTCTCCTCTTGTCTTTACTTTTCTCCCACCATCCATGGACTTTGTGAGAAAAAAAAACAAAACTTGAAATGTTACCCTCTTTGCATTTCTTTTCCACTTCATAACTGTCATCGCATTGACAATATAAGCTTCTTGAAGTAGTAATCTCAAGCCCAAATAGAAAAAAGCAAACTCATAAAAATTTTCAAAAATATCAGATTTTAAGGGTATTTTAAGGTTCCATTCTCTCAGAGTATTTTCAAGGTGTGCATCTCATCTTCATTAGCAGTCTTCTCTCATTATTACATGGCGTATTCTGGAAATTTACTTGTTTCAGTTTTTTTTTTTTGATGGGGGAGGGGACAAGGAAATGATTGTACTTATTTACTGAGCCCAACTAAACCTATTTAATTTTTGGAGATAGCAGAAAATACTTAAAAAAAATTCATCTAACAGCACAGAGTGAGGGCCCCAAAGATACCATTACAGCAAGAACTCAGTGTGTTTATGTGAACTTAGAAGAACTGATTCTGGCGACTTTAGGAAAATACTTGGAGCATTGTGTAAAGAAGCCTCATCTTCTGTGGGAAAACAGCTGCTGCATCTATTTCCAGGGCTACTGCCGTCCTTTCAAGTCAAAACTTCTGATTGATTTAAGTTTAGGTCTCTTGATCAAAAATATCAGATGATATGAAAAACCTGATTATCTTATCTTTTGGGAATTTATGGCATTTCTTTTATTTTTGAGATGGCTTTCTAGAGCATATTTCAAAAAGTTTTTTACCACATTCTGCCATTATGCTTTTCCTAGAAACTTATACTAATATAGTTACTAACAACAGAGTAAATGAAATGTCCATCTTTTGGCTGTCATTCGGCAGGTTTTGCTGTTTTTGACTTTACTGCCATTGTAGCTGTCACCATGCTGACTCAGCAGGTTACTTCAGTCTGGAGAAGAGTGAGGCGCATTTGCATTGCTTACTCAGCATGTTATTTCTCTTTGGAGCAAAGTGCAGTGGCTTCTGGTCAGTTTTTGAATTGATTTTAGGATGGTTTTTAATGATTTTTAAAGCAGCATTTAAGTTCATACATCTCGGTTTTGTTTGCCTCATGAAATCACACGAAAGTGTCTCAGGCTACAGCGGTCATCCCCTAAAAACAAACACACAAAAATAACTCTTTGGAGAATATTCTGTGTCAGTCTCTGCCTACAACCAAAGCTTCATATGCAATCATTTGACTTTTCAAAAACTGAATTTCAGGGCTTTCCTGGTGACACAGTGGTTGAGAATCTGCCTGCTGATGCAGGGGACATGGGTTTGTGCCCCGGTCCAGGAAGATCCCACATGCTGCGGAGCGGCTAGGCCCGTGAGCCATGGCCGCTGAGCCTGCGTGTCCGGAGCCTGTGCTCCGCAATGGGAGAGGCCACAACAGTGAGAGGCCCACGTACCGCAAAAAACCCAAAAAACCAAAAAACTGAATTTCAGTGATTTCATCCTGTCAAATGTTTCAAAAAATTAAAATTATGACTTGTACAAATGGAAAGGGAGCACATATCAAAGAAATCATTTGTATCCCTGCTTGATAAAAGTCTATAGATCAGAGTGTGACCTCAGAGTCTGGGTTATAGTCAATGGTAAATAGTAAGTCAAGCAAAAGTACATTCTTGTAGAGAATTAAATAGATTTTGGGCAGACACATTAGAGAATGCCACAGTATGATATTGAAAAGATAAGCTGTCATCCTTTTGCTTCGTTTTCAAGTTTTGGATCATTTTTCTTAACAAATTACAACCCCCCCATGATAATAATTAACTCCAAAGATTATTCTTGATCACAAAAAGGTTTTATTACGTCGTGTATTGTTCTGTTCATTTACATTGATGCAACCAGGAATGTTAATGTGCACATATAAACCTCTCTGGAATATGGTCGACAAATCTAGAGCCCTGCAGTGGTGAGCAGCTATTAATCCAGAAAGTCAACTTCTATCCATCGTCGTCTGCATCTCCAATTACACATATATTAGACATTTCAATAGTGTTCCCCAAGTTCTTTAAGCTCTGTTCACTTTTGTTTTTCAACCTTTTATTCTCTATCTTCTTCAGATTGTATAATTTCTATTGTCTATCTTCTAAGTTTCCTGTTACTGTTGTTTGCTTTAGAAAATAAGTAAGGGCATAAAAATTCAGCACAAAGCACACAGAATGTTATTCTGCTGAGATACAGAATTTCTGTTACCTGGGCTGGTAACAGAAAATGTGAAGAATATCTTTTTACTACCTCTTATTAAGAGCAAACTAATTACTCTGAGAACAATTTTTCATTTTAACAGAGAGAAAACCCAGTTATAGTCTTTCATGAAAGCATTATATTTTGAATTAATGCATCAAACTAAGCATACTTTGCTGATTTTCCTTTTACACATTTCATTTCTTCTTTTCAGACTCATTGCTTGCAGGTATTCGAAGCCAAAGCAAATGGAGTTTACTCTCTGTAACCTTCTATGACTTTCTATATCCATATAAGTTTTCTTTCATTATTCCCTTCCATGTTCTGAAACAAGACACTGTACTTTAAGACAAAGCCGCTCTCTTTTTCCTTTGGGAAAAAACACACACCCCATTTTCTTACTTTCACATTTGTACATAATTGTTCTAGTATACCTTCAACAACACAGTTTTTAACCAAAGTAACTAACTTCTATTAATCAGAAAAAATTTGGAGGTAGTTCATTGTGAACTGTTTGTGATACACAAGCCTTTTAGCAGACCACAAAACGTATGAGCACACACATATTTTATAACTACACACACCTTTTTATACCTTCTTAAAGTAGGAAAAACTAATACATTTGTTAACAGAGCTCAGAGGTGTAACCTCTACAATGTGCAAGAAAAAGAAACAAAAGCACATATATTAAAACTATGCTTACGGGGCTTCCCTGGTGGCACAGTGGTTAAGAATCTGCCTACCAATACAAGGGACACAGGTTTGAGCCCTGGTGCGAGAAGATCCCACATGCCGTGGAGCAACTAAGCCCGCGAGCCACAACTACTGAGCCTGCGTGCCACAATTACTGAAGCCCGCGTGCCTAGAGCCCATGCTCCACAACAAGAGAAGCCACCGCGATGAGAAACCTGCACACTGCAACGAATAGTAGCCCCCGTAGCCCCCGTAACCCCCCTCGCCACAACTAGAGAAAGCCTGCGCGCAGCAACGAGACCCAACACAGCCAAAAATAAAAAAAATAAATTTATTAAAAAGAAAAACCCCACAACAAACTATGCTTACTTAGATATTGTCAGGTATCCAAGAATAATCCAGTAATTAACTCAATTTAATATTAGTTTTCTGTCTTAAAGTTAAAAAAAAAGACCTTGGAAAACAAGTTTCAGTTGACACACTACAGGACATAATTACTGTTGAAATAAAATATTTATCAAAATTGTAATTATTTAGTTGAAGTGTAATTTTCCTCAATTAAAAATTGTATAATAACAATATTATGTGAACTTATAAACTTATAAAAAATAAAATCTAAGAACTTCAGATTCCTAGTTTCTTCATGATAAGTAAATACAAATCTTTAAAAAGGTATGCTTTTATTATCCTTCACATTGATAAGACTAGGGAAAAGACAGGAAGCTCTTTTTAAGCAAAACTAGAAAATTCATTGTGGTTTGTCCAGTAATGTTCACTTTCATTGCATGAACTTGGATTATTATATAAAAATGCTTCTGAGCTAGCAGTTTCTGTGAAAGGTTCTATTTTTTGCTTTTTAAAGCCTAGCACATTCAGAGCATTAGAAGTTCAGTTTCTTTATTTTATAATAATTCTGGAAATACTAAATTTATTTTTATATTTTATTTTTGGCTGTGTTGGGTCTTCGTTTCTGTGCAAGGGCTTTCTCTAGTTGCGGCAAGCGGGGGCTACTCTTCATCGCGGTGCGTAGGCCTCTCACTATCGCGGACTCTCTTGTTGCAGAGCACAGGCTCCAGACGTGCAGGCTCAGTAGTTGTGGCTCACGGGCCTAGTTGCTCCACGGCATGTGGGATCTTCCCAGACCAGTGCTCGAACCCATGTCCCCTGCATTGGCAGGCAGATTGTCAACCACTGCGCTACCAGGGAAGCCCGGAAATACTAAATTTATGTAAGCCCGTATAGGTCTCTATAACCAAGCAGAACAGAGCTACTTTAATTTGAGGTTTTATGGTTTAATGTATCAATATCCTCCAGAGGTAGGAAAATATTTCATAGTTACGCAGTGAAAGGAAAACGCTTTTCTCAGTTATTGACACAGAGACACACAGAAAGCTTGCAGCTTCAATTCCACAACTACAGACACAGGTCTAAAATAAACAGAAACAAAAAACTCACCCATCTAGATCTCAAAGAGATTTTCTCCTTTTGAGTAAGCATAAAACTTTTCCCTAATTGGGTTGGGCTCACTTGCACACAAAGCAACAAACCAAAAAGTCAAACAAACTAGATATCTGTCACCTCTCATCTGACAAAGGTCCCCATTATATTGACAGAGTCATACCATAAAATCAGATTTCCAATCACCCTTTGTACCAGTGGGGAGTAACTTATTAGTCATGTGCGAAGCAGACTCATGTATTGATATATGCAGGGTGATCTCTAGACTACCTAGTTGAGATTGGCCTAATGGTCCATTATTTATAAATCCCTAGGCTGGATGGTGGAAAAAGGCATGGCCAAAACCACAGATTTGACAAAATACAGACTAACAATGAGAAATGAAAATAAAAACAAAATCAGAAGAATAAAAAACAGGCAGTCAATGCAGAAAAGTTATATGGCCCTTGGGATTTCCGCCAGGACTCAAGAGAGATGTTCCTGGGAGGGAAGAACTCATAAGGTGTACTTCTTGGACATCACAGTGTAACAGACTGCAGCAGATGAGTGTATCCTAGTGGGAAAAAGCTCACAGATGATTGAAGTATACTCTTCAAAAAGTTAAAAACATGACTCTCATACAAATATAAAGTAAGAACGTGTCAAAATTTATGTAACTCATTCATGAGGGATCCAGCTGGAAGGTAAAGCTGGTTTAAAGAATTTAAGGAACAAAGATTTATATTGTCTGTTCTGAAAGGAATGATTAAAAAAAGCTGGCTAAATAAGAGACAAAACAGGTTTTATCTCACAGAGCAGTAAAACCATAAGCATTAGGGTTATTTTTCTATCGGAGAGAAATCATCACTTATCAGATTAAAGTCCACAAATTAATATGTGTCTACATAGAGTCTGGGCTTTAATGAACAGTAAGTAATGAGTCAAACAAAGATATATTCTCCTAGAGAATTAAATAAACCTTGGGCAGACCTGCTAGACAGTGCTCCAGTATGACATTGAAAAGTAATTTTGGCATCTTTTGATTTATTTCAAAGTGTTGGATACTTTTCCTGAACAGTTCTAACATCTTAGAGTTCTTATAACATTAGTCAGCATTTTTCAGTATTATAAATGTTTAGAGAAAAGCTTGAATAACATTTGTTCGTCACATCATGACAAAAGACGTATCACTTTTACGTCCTTGAAATTCTTTGTTAATTTACAAAGAAAGTCCTAAAATTTGATATGGCACTTGGTTTGTTAAACCCTATGTTGCTTAAGGGAGACCTATCATTCATTTGTACTATTCTACGTTTCAGTGGTGATTCTTAAAAGATGGCTGCAAATTCTTTAATAGTCCTTCCTTCATTTTAAGAAGTGGAGGTTAATTCCCCTTACCTTGTGCTAGACTTGGTGACTCACTTGTTAATAACAAGTTGAATATGGTGGAAACAATGAGACTAGGAATCAATGAGACTAGGCCATAGAAGGCATTTGGCTTCTTCCTTACAGTGTATGAATAACTAAATTAATGACTGTGAGAAACACTCAAGAAGGTAGTTGTGATCTGGTGTGTGTGTGTGTGTTTGTGTGTATTGGTAATGAGTTGGAAGGGAGCTTTTGAGTTGTGGATGTTTCCCTCTGGATACATTGCCCTGGAGAGATGATAATTTGCTCCCATGTAACTGTAGAACAGAAAATACGGTAGTGCCAGCCCAGTATCTCAAGGGTTTGTGGGGCATCCTTATGGCAGTGCCAGAGACTAGCTTGAGTGAGGAGCAGATAACAGATAAAGAATGACTTGCTGCCCCCAAACATTTCCTCCTCCTTATTTCCCCACTCCTCCATACTCCAAATTAGATCAATATATCAAGGAAGGAAAACCCTCAGAAGAGAGCAGTTTCAAGGTTAGAGGAGTAAAAATATCCTCTGAGCGTTGGGGTCACAGGACAGAGGGCAATAAGTAGAACTGGTCAAGATACTGAGCTCCCTGGCCTGGGGTGTGATCACCTGTTCTTCATAAACCTATGAAGAGAACAAGCAGAAGTCTGAACTTTGCCCTTCTCACATTTCAGCTAAGACAGGCAATTCCTCTAGTGTAAAATAATCTTCAACTGGCAGAGAGCTGAGAAGCACAACAATAACCAGAGAGCTGAGGAGCACAATATGCCTAAAGAGAGACAACAACTGGATTATCTATCAAAAGCAAATCAGAATTAATGAAACAGATTAAGAGTTTAAAATAAATATAATAAACGTCATCAAAGAGATGGAAGAATATTGGTTACATGAAGCATGAAGGAGCAGTTAAAGAGCCAAGTAGAAACACTGGGTATAACAATTGAAATAAACAATTTCAATGAGGGTTAAATAGCATGAAGGGTGGAGGCAAAGAAAAAGTTAGTAAACTGGAAGGTTAGTCTAAGAGTATCTTGCAGAAGACACAGGAAAGAATGAAAAAAAATAGAAAATAAAATTTATGATAAGGAGGATAAATGAGAATATGCCTATGATGGAGTCTCAGGAAGACAGGAGAGGTGGGGACTTTAACAGAGGCGAGAAAACAACTGAGAAATAATGACAAAGGATTTTCCAGAATTAAGAAAAGATGAGCAATAGTTATATAAAGGAGCTTATGGAGTACCAGATAAGATAAATAAGGAAAACCTCACACCTAGAGGTGTGAAATTTTAGAATACCAAATTCAAAGAGAAAATTTTAAAAGTTTCCAGATACAAAGATGATCCACAAAATTGAAAATATCGTATTGAAACTAGACTTCTCAATAGCAATACTGGAGGCAAGAAGACAATGCAGTAATTGTGTCAACATGTTAAAGAAAAATAACTTCAAACTATAGTTTCTTTTTTCTTTTTTTTTTTAAGCAACCAATATTTGTTAAGCCCCTGGTTAATATAACATTTCAGTTACCTTGCATGTATCGCCAACTGTGCTGACAATGTTGCATATTAGACATTAACATTCTTTCATTACAAATGAGGAAAGTGAGGCTCACAGATGTAAAGCGACTTGTTCAAGGTAACATGGATAGTGGCACAATGGGGATTTAATTCCAGCTCTGTCTAATTCTAAAGTCTATTCAAACTATAATTTTATATTTAGCTAAACTATCTTTTACATGCAAGATCATGATAAAGAAAGTTTCAGTCATGACATGGCCTTAGAAATTTTGACACACAAAGACCATATTTTAAAACTCTCTTGGAAGAAATGCTCCAGGAAGGAGGGGAGTAAATCCAGGAGGATGAGTTGATTGATATATGGAGTATGGGTTTTAAATAACTTAGAAAAGTTTATTATGATCCAAACAAGAAAAGTCTCCTCATAAAGAAGCAGAAGTATATCATTATAATGATATAAATTATATCATTTATAATTTATCTCAGAAATAAATTCTAAGCTATGTCCAAGTGTCCAGGGGTAGAAGGTAGGGTACAGCAACCAGAGAGAAAATATGATAAAATACTTTTTCATTTTGTGGGAAAATATCCCCCCTAGCTTTATTGAGATACAAGTGACATATAACATGGTTTAAGTTTATGATGTACAGAGTATACACTGTGAAATGGTTACCACAATAAGGTTAACACATCCATTACTTCACTTACCATTATTATTATTATTTTTTTTATTTTTGGTGGTGGTGAGAACTTTTAAGATCTACTCTCTTAGCAATTTTCAAGTATACAACACAGTATTGTGAACTATAGTCACCATGCTGGACATTAGGTCCCCAGAACTTATTCATATAATTTATAACTAAAAGTTTGTATACCCTTCGACCACCTTTACCCATTTCCCCCACCTCCCTGCTCCTGGCAATCATCAATCTACTCTCTGTTTCTATGAGTTTAGTTTTTTTTGTTTGTTTTTGTTTTAAAGATTTTTACAGTATCTGTCTTTGTCTGACTTATTTCACATGGCATAATGCCCTCAAGGTCCATCCATGTTGTCGAAAATGGCAGCATTCCCCTTTTCTTATGGCTGGGTAATATTGTATTGTATATATATATGCCACAACTTCTTTATCCATTAATGCATCAATGGACACAATGTTGTTTGCATGTCTTGGCTATTATAAATAATGCTGCAATGAACGTGGGGGTGCATGTATCTCTTTGAGATAGTAATTTCATTACCTTCAGATATATACCCAGAAGTGGGATTGCTGGATCATAAGGTAGTTCTATTTTTAATTTTTTGTGGAATCTCCATACTGTTTTCTGTAGTGGCTGCACCAACTTACATTCTCACCAACAGTGCACAAGAGTTTCCTTTACTCCACATCTTTGCCAGCATTTGTTATCTCTTGTCTTTTTTATAATAGACATCCTAACAGATATGAGATGATATCTCATCGTGGTTCTGATTTGCATTTCCCTGGTGATTAGTGATGTTGAGCACCTTTTGCATGTACCTGTTGGCCATTTGTATATGTTCTTTGGAAAATGTTTTTTTAGGCCCTTTGCCCATCTTTTGATTAGATTATTTATATTTTTGCTATTGAGTTGTATTATTTTCGTATATATTTTGAATATTAACCCCTTATCAGATATATGATTTGCCAATATTTTCTCCCATTCCATAGGTTACCTTTTCATTTTGTTGTTTCTCTTGCTGTGCAGAGCTTTTTAGTTTGATGTAGTCCCACCAGTTTAGTTTTGCTTTTGTTGCTTGTGCTTTGGTGTCATATCCAGAAAATCATTGCCAGGACTAATGTCAAGGAGTTTTTCTGTAGGAAGATATTCTTAAGTATTGAAAGTTTAGAAAATTGATGTTGATAAAAGAACATGAATATGGGTCTTATTAAGATGGGTTATCCACCAGAAAATGGAAATAACATGCATAAAATTTTTTTTAGCAGAAGAAATTTTGGCTTACTGTATTGAAGAAAGTAAAGTAGGGAGAAAGTATAAAGATGGAGTGAACAGAAAATATAAAATAAGATGGTGGGAATACCTGATTATAAGTATAGCAGTATATTGTCTATAAGACACTGAAGTTTTAAAGTAAAGAAGTGAAAATATTTGTTAGGTAAATATGAACTAAAATAAATACCCTGATATCAGTTTAATATCAGAGAAATAGAATTCAAGACCGAAGTCATAAAGGATTAAGGGAGACATTATAAATGGCAAAACGGAAATCAGATAAAAAGATATGGTGTTTTTATATATATGTACACACATATGTATATATAGCACAATATAGATTCAAAATATACAAAGCAACGAATGATAGGTTTGTAAGGTGAGACAGATGGCTCAATAATCATAGTTGGAGACTTTAATTCACTCTTCTCAAAAATGGTAAATCAAAGACACAATAAAAATTAAATGTGGGGCCTCCCTGGTGGCGCAGTGGTTGAGAGTCCGCCTGCCGATGCAGGGGATACGGGTTCGTGCCCCGGTCTGGGAGGATCCCATATGCCGCGGAGCGGCTGGGCCCGTGAGCCATGGCTGCTGAGCCTGCGCATCCGGAGCCTGTGCTCCGCAACGGGAGAGGCCACAACAGTGAGAGGCCCGCGTACCGCAAAAAAAAAAAAAAAAAAAAAAAAAAAAAAAAATTAAATGTGGAGAGTTGGAATAGGATAATTAATTTGCTTAAACTTATGTGTAAAATTTATTATCGGATGTAAAGTTTTATAGATGTCACATGTATGATTTGTATATTATAAGTACACATATCTACGTAGATTTATTCAATAAGTAGGAAATACACATTCTTGTAAAGAATGTATGGAACATACACCAAACTGTGACTGATAAAGAAAATTCTAGTAAATTCCAAAGAACAAGATCATACGGACTATAGCTTTAGTCCACCAATCAATAATAAAAGAATAACTTTTTTTTTTTTTTTTTTTTTTTTTTGCGGTACGCGGGCCTCTCACTGTTGTGGCCTCTCCTGTTGTGGAGCACAGGCTCCGGACGCGCAGGCTCAGCGGCCACGGCTCATGGGCCTAGCCGCTCCACGGCATGTGGGATCCTCCTGGACCAGGGCACAAACCCATGTCCCCTGCATCAGCAGGCGGACTCTCAACCACTGCGCCACCAGGGAAGCCCAAGAATAAGTTTTAAATGTCCATATAGCTGGAAGTCAACATTACTGCAAATACCCTTATAGTAAATATAAAATATTAAGAAAATGGAAAAATAATTAGAATCGATGAGTAATGAAAATTTACATGGTAAAGTATGTATAATACAGTTAAAACAGCCCTTTAAGGGATGTTTCATTTTAAAAAAATGAGTTAAACACTCAGTTCAAGAAGTTTGAAAAATATTAATAGAGAAGACCTTTCTGAGAGAGAACAAAATTAAAAGCATAAAGGCAGAAATCAATGAAATATATGACAACAGAGATTAACAAAGCCCAAAGCTGTTGTCTGAAAAGATTAATAAGGTAAAAGAGGTGCAAATAAAGTAAAAAATAAAAATAGACATGACTGTAGGTATGAGATTAAAAAATATGAACAACTATATGTTAATAAATTTGATAACTTAAGATAAAAAACATAAACTGACATAAATGAAGCAAGAAGAAAGAGAAAAATTAAATAACTAATAATTGTAGAAAATGGAAATAGAAATCATGTATCTTTGCTCTCCAAATCCTTTGGCCCAGACAATTTTGTAGATAAGTTTTATTAAAATTTTAAGGATCTGTTGATTTCTATCTTATTTTTCACTAATAGAAAACAATTTAGAGCTACCTAACATATTTTATACAGCTAGAATAACCTTAATTTCAAAATTACATATTGTAGTAATGTATATATATCTATATCTATATCTACTACACGCACACACACACACACAGGCCCTTTAGTATATAAACATAGATGTAAAAATCCTAAGTAACATACTAGCTAGTTGAATCCAACAATGCATTAAAACTACATTATTATTATTTTATCCCACATATATGAAACAAAGAAGACTTTTAAAAAATTATCTCAATAGATGCAGAAAAAGCATTTGACTAAGTTCAATATTGACTTATAATTTTTAAAAATCTTATAAAGTCAGGAATGGAAGGGATTTCTCTATTTTGATAAAGAATATTTTCTGAAAACTTTTAGAAAATTTTTGACACCCTGGAGAAAATTCAGCTACATGTCCATTAAGGTTAAGAACAGGACAAGTTAACCACTATCACTACAAATGTTTAACATGATTTTGAAGTCATGTTCAATGCTATAAGACAAGAAAAATGTATGAGATATATGGTTTAAAAGGAAATTGTTACTATTTGAGAATAATGTGATGATCATCATAGAAAATCCAATAGGACCACCAACAAAAAAAAGCTATTAGAAATAATGCTAATTAGAGTTCATCAAATGTGCTAGATAAAAGATCTAACAAAAATCAGTAGTATTCCTCAAATCAGCAATAATCAAATAATAATCAATTTGATCAGTAATCAAATTTTATTAAAAATTTAATGAAATATAAGATAACATACACATAACAATAAAGACTATGCTATATCTATGAATCAAACTATCAAGGGATGCATGAGAACTTAGCATAGGTAATTTTGTAATCCTGTTAAGGACATAAAAGATTACAATAAATGGAACTATTGATATATTCCATGTTGATAGATGAAAGGACTTAGTAAAGGTGTTAATTCTCCCCCAGATAATGTACAAACAGTGCTTAATTCCAACTGGATTTTTGAGGAGCTTGCCAAACACATTCTAATATGTACAATAAAGTTAATAAATAGCTACATCGAATTTGAAAAATAATAAAATGAGGATTCTTATCCTACAAGATATTGTCATACGACATAGCTTTCAGAAATAAAATAGTTTGACTTGACTCATGAATAAGTAAATTGACCAATGGAGTATAAAGAGCTCAGAAATAGATGTATTTAAATACAGGAACTCAACATACAATAAATGCAGCATCACAAATTAATGGGGGAAAATGTGAACTATTTGGAACAAAATGCAATAAAAAAGCTCACTAAAATGGGGAAAAATATTGCTAGATTTTTATCTTATACCACTTATAAAAGTGGGTTCCAGATGAATTCAAGTAAAAATTTAATAAAATTCACTACATCAAAAATATGGATTTCTGGGCTTCCCTGGTGGCACAGTGGTTGAGAGTCCACCTGCCGATGCAGGGGACACGGGTTCGTGCCCCACGCTGGGAAGATCCCACATGCCGCGGAGCGGCTGGGCCCGTGAACCATGCCCGCTGAGCCTGCGCGTCTGGAGCCTGTGCTCCTCAACGGGAGAGGCCACAACAGTGAGAGGCCCACGTACCGCAAAAAAAAAAAAAAAAAAAAGGATTTCTGTTCAGTAAAGAAACCTGTAGACAGTACTAACAGACAGATGACAGAATAAGAAAAATCTTTTTAGCATCTTAAACTGACAAAGGTATAATTCCCAAATATAGAAAGGACTGAAAATCAACAAAAATAAACAGAAAACTGAAGAAACAGTATGAACAACATATATGAATAGGCAATTTATAAATTGTAGAGTCTAAGTGGTAGCAGGTTTATAAAGTCATCTGTTATCTAAGATACACAGATTAAAACAGCAATGAAATATCACTTTTCAAATATCAGAAAATACAAAGTTAAAAAAAGGGGTAAATATTGAGTCTTGGCAAGGATGTGAAGAGATGGGAACTCCTTTGTATTGATTATGGGAGTGTTAACGGTCATGGTCATTATGCACAGCAATCCAGTAGTGTTTGGAGAAATATACCAATGCCCTACGGCCTAGTATCCCACTCTTGGGTGCATATCAGTTGAGCACACATTCAAGATCTACAAGGGAGAACGTTGAAGAAAGGTTTTTGCTCCGTTATTTATTTTTTTTAATAAATTTATTTATTTATTTATTTTTGGGCTGCATTGGGGCTTCGCTGCTGCACGCGGGCTTTCTCTAGTTGCAGTGAGCGGGGGCTACTCTTTGTTGTGGTGCGGTGGCTTCTCTTGTTGCAGAGCACAGGCTGTAGGTGCGCGGGCTTCAGTAGTTGTGGCACATGGGCTTCAGTAGTTGTGGCTCGCGGGCTCTAGAGCGCAGGCTCAGTAGTTGTGGCGCATGGGCTTAGTTGCTCTGCGGCATGTGGGATCTTTCCGGACCAGGGCTCGAACCCATGTCCCCTGCATCGGCAGGCGGATTCTTAACCACTGCGCCACCAGGGAAGCCCTGCTCCGTTATTTTTGGTAGCTGAGAGCTGGAGGTTACGCAGCTGTGGTAGATTGGATGATTGGTCCCTAAACTTCATTCTTCTGTAGCAACGTAATACATCCACCCCCTTGCCAGGGCTCAAGGTGTACTTGGTGGACTTCTCACTTGGCTTTGAGTTAGAGCGTGTGACTTATGTTTATGCAGAAACCTTTACGTGAATGTCCACAGCCTCTTTAGCTGTAGTAGCCAGAAACTGAAATAACCAAAATGGCCTCCAACAGGTGAATGGTTACACAAACTGTGGTGCATTTATACCATGGACTATTATTCATGAATAAAAAGGAACAAATGCTTGATACATGCAACAACCTGGATGAATTTCCAGAGCTCTGCTGAGTGAAAATGCCAGTCTCCAAAGGATTATGTACTGTACAATTCCATTTGTATAACATTCTTGAAATAACAAAATATGGAAATAGAGAACAGATTTGCGGTTGCCAGGGCTGAGTGAGGCAGTGTGGGCAGGAGGAAAGGTGTGATTATAAGTGGGCAACAAGAGGGATTCTTATGATAATAGAAATATTCTGTATATTGCTGCATCAGTGTCAATATTCTGGTTGTGATCTTGTACTATAGCTTTGCAAGATGTTGAAAATGAGGAAAAAGATCTCTGTATTATTTCTTACAATTGCATATGAATCTACAATTATCTCAAAATTAAAAGTTTAATTATAAATACATTAAGCCTCCTCCTATTTTGAGGAGGGGAATGTCAATGGGGCACAGACAGGAAGGGGAAAATAGAGTGAAAAATTAGCAGACCTTTAAATGGATTGCTTAGGAGTATAAGCTATAAGCTGACAGGAATGATATACTCATTTCTGTACCTGGTTTTCTTTTTCCTGTTTTTTAAAGGGAAGAAAAATATATAATACTCAAAATTGGGATACCATCTTTTTTTCTTTTTCTTTTGGGAATCCAGAAGATGTTATTTAATTACTTATTCAACTAACATGGTTTTAAGAACCAAGATCATGCACTTTGCTACATGCTTTAGAGATACCAGTGAGCAAAATGAGACATAGTCTCTGCCCTCATGGAGATTACAGCCGACTTCTATTTCTAGCCTGAAAGCTTTAACCAAAATAATGGTCTAAAGGAATTTTCCTGAATTCAATTATTGCCTAGGTTAGACTGTAGTGAATAATTATAAATGAGCATGTGTAAACTAATAATATGTTGTATAATGTCCTTGATATTTTGGGACTGATAGAGTGGCATGATTGTGGAGTTTCCTTGTGGAGAGGTCATGAAGCCAATCTCTGAGTAATTTTGGCTCTAAATACATTTCCTTATTCACACTCCCCCCAGATTAAACGTATAAAGAATTATGATTTGTTTTGGCCTTAGGAGCACCAGACCACCTGGGGGGAGCATGGATAGGTTGTGTGAATAGGGCCAGGGGACTGGGACTGGGGGAGGGGAGACTTGTCCAGGAACCAGCCCAGAGGGGTCCATTAGCAGAGTACAACAGGTGGAAGAATGCTTGTGCAAAGAGGTCAGGGAGAGTGGATGGGAGCTCTCTGATGGGAGACTAGGAAGGGGAGTGAGGACGGCAGGCAATTAGCAAAGAGTGAATAAAAACCCCAACAAGGTGTGTCCATGTTGAAGGGGAAACGAGGATGTCACTGTTGCAGCTTCTTTTTTATGCGTGGCCTGATTTGCTTTACCAGTTTGGGAATGGAAGACACTAAACAGTGTCGTGGAGCAGTAGAATCTTTGAGTTGAAGGTGACTTACCTTCCATTTTTCCCTCCGCATCTACATTCCACCTTTCTTTGTGCCCCAGGAGGCTGACTTGATGGGCTGCATTCACAGATTTCCTTGCTGTTTGGCTTCCAGTTGGATTTGGAAACTGGGAGTCACCGGCAGGAGATGGGAGGGAGGAAGAAAAGTGAGATTAGGGTGTTCATTTCCCTGGACTCCTCGCTGCTGGGCCATTGTGGGCTCCTCCCTTTGGCAAAGGCCACATTGCCATCAACCTTCTCCATAAAGTCTCTTGTCTGGGGCTACTGTTCGGCCCTCCCCTTGCTCTTCAGAGCTGGAGATAGTGACAGCTTGCTGCTGTTACTAACTCCGGGGGCCTATGCCATTCCTATCCCTTTCCTAAATGATTATAAGAGTTTCTTTATTAATCTCTTCTCAGTTACCCAGTTGAGCATACCATCTGTTCTCTGATGGTACTCTGATATAGAAGTCACTGGTCCAGTGTGGTCAAGACAAAACAAGGCCACTCCACAATCATGTCCAAACACAGCCCCAAATCTGAGCATTGTCCAACCACAAAAACTGAATCCAGAGCAAAGCTCCACTTCTTGAATCCTCCCCACAAACATCTAAGCGAAGCCCCAATCCCATAACACAACCTTAACAGCTTCTTACTGGGGGGCCCCATGGTTCTCTATGTGTGTGTTCTCCCCCATTGCAACGTGTCAATACATCCCACTTTGTTTAACTGCAGTTGTATTCCCGGTAGTCCTTGACTGGAGCCATGGACAGCACATATCTGACTGTTCTGGCATCTACTCCCTTGTCTTTTCTGCATTCCTACAAGACATGTAGGATCACTTATGTCTCTAAGATGGAATTTTGGACAGTGGGAAAGATTTGCAGAAATCTCAAAAGGTATAAAGCTGCCTTATCACCCCATATTTAGGGCAGACCCTGATTATTGGCTACCTGAAGACAGGGGGCAGGAATAGTGAAGAGAGGCATCTCTGACCATTGTCAACCTGTGCCTTTACCCCCCAGTCTTTGCTTTCTTCAATTTCACTTCAGGTATTTCTGCATGTTGGTGCTGGGGGACTTCAAGTGTTGCCCACTCATTCTATTCAGGAAAATGCGGATGAGGGATCTGGCCAAGGACATGATTGGTCCGTGGTCCTAATTGATGGAGCTCTCTTGTTCAGCAAATACATTAAAATATTTTCTTTTTATTCAGTGTAATCTCTTGGGCTTTCTCCTTCTCCTCATTGAGTTCCTCTTTTTGGATTCTTCTCTCTGGGTAATATAGGCCTAAGATTTTCTCTACTTGGGTTGGCTATCAGTCTTCCCTTGCTAGCCCACTAGTCACTGGATGGCTAAGGGTGAACTCTGGTCTGGGGACTGTAGTTGTGAGTGATTGTCTAGAATAGGGCTCAGCAAACTATGGCCCAAGAGCCAAATCCGGCCTAATGCTTGTTTCTGTAACTAAAGTTTTGTTAGAAAACAGCCATGTTTATTCATTTACATATTGTCCATGACTGCTTTTGCACTATAATAAAATTGGTTTGTGTGACAGATATGGCCCCCCATACCTAAAATATTTACTATTTCGCCCCTTATGGAAAAATTTGCTGATGTATGATATATAGAACACTAATTCCAAGAAATATTAGTAGTTTTTACATAAAAATGAGTTTCATGGTTAAATAAATTTGTGAATTACCATGGTTATAAAATTCAAGCACATTTCTTTTTCTTCTTCTTTTTTTTTTTTGCGGTACACGGGCCTCTCACTGTTGTGGCCTCTCCCGTTGTGGAGCACAGGCTCCAGACGCGCAGGCTCAGCGGCCATGACTCACGGGCCCAGCCACTCCGCGGCATGTGGGATCCTCCCGGACCGGGGCACAAACCCGTGTCCCCTGCATCGGCAGGCAGACTCTCAATCACTGCGCCACCAGGGAAGCCCCAAGCACATTTCTTAATTGTAAATCTTTTTAGTACCTTAAATGTATATATATTTAATTAATATGTCCTTTTATTTATATATTTAAATAAATTAAGAGACATATTTGTATAAATATTATAGATGCCATAACTTTACACATATAAATATATTAATAGTAATTATTTAATAAATTAGATTATACACTTAATTACATGTATATAGTATGATTTGTGATTCTTAAAGAGATGGAAAAAGTATTCAGAGTTTTTCAAAGGCGCTTGACCGTGTAATCTTTTTGATGTAGATTATTCTATGGGACTAGTGGTCCATGGAACACACTTTGGTAAATGGGAGTCTAGATGGCTTAAACTGCATATCATCCAAGAAGAAAATATTACTCTCTGCTCATATGAGTTCACCAGGATCAAGGTTTCCACATAATATTTTAGGGTCAAATCCCTAGCCAGCAAAAAATAATGTGTATTTTCCTAACTTCCTCTACCATACTCTCATGGATCTAGCAGGTGTGGTTGAACGTGGGTCTCCTGAATTACTCTGAGGTTCTCCTTCGTGGCGGATCAGACTCTGGATTTGGCTTTAGCTTAAACACAAGTTCCTCCAGGGGAGGTCTTTCCTGACGTCCTCCCCTGCCCATCTCAGACTGTGTTCGGGACTCCTGCTGTTCTATTTTAGCATTTTCATACTTTATTATTGCTAGTGACTTAGAGTGATCTCTCCGCTCATTTGTAAACTCTGTGATTGTTGGAACCCTCATTCTTGCAGTACAATGGTTGTTGGATGAATGATTATGCCTCGGCAGGCCAGTTGGCCACTGGGCTGCGCCCATAAGTCACAGCTTTTCTTCTCCCGTGTGCTCCACTGTCTCGGAGTGGGTTAATGCTTTGGTTTCTTCGATCTTGGCTTCTAGTCTCTTCCTGAGGTTCTGGAGCCCAGCTCTTGAACTTCAGCGAGAGGATAAGCCCCTTGCTGTTCTTGGTCCTCTTTCCTCTTTTCCAGTGACTATAATTTAAATGAATAGGTGGCCTCAGATTAGAAACAGTTGATATTAAAACTTCTAAATGTCATTGGTCCCCTGGATTCCATTCAATGTGCTGGGACCTTGCACCATCTGTTGCAACCCTAGTGCTGACAGTTGGCTAAACCAAGACAGAATTAGCCACTCTTTCTGGGCATTTGCCTTGCTTGACTGAGGGAGCCCCTGCTATTGGCTGGGTTTGTGTCTTGGTCTCAGGAGGTTGGTGTGTACAAACTCCTGTCCTCCTCACCTATTTTACTCAAGAAACCACAGTTTGTCCATCCTTAGTCTACCCCTAAATAATACCGTGAGAAAAGAGATTCAGACTTTCTAAACTTATCACTGCTGCCTTAATAGAATTTTCTTTCCTGCTCACTCCTAGAGGTCATGATTCTCAGGATCAGCCACTAGTATTTATTGAGTATTCATACACCTGTGATGAATTCAGAAAAAGTCAGTTTAAAAAGAATCCCACCTTATAATTAGGAAATCGAATCACAAAACTTACAGTCTTGGGTTGGAAACACAGGAACTCTAATTTGGAAAAAAAAAGAAAAAGAACAGGGAGCCTGAGGAGGATTAAATTAACTTTCATTTTCCATGCAATAGTTTTCAAAACAAGCTGGTGAAGTGTAGAGTTGGGAGAAATCCAAATAATTCCATTAAATATGATGATATTTAAAAAGAACTAAGGAGGAGGGTAACATTGTGGATGACTTTATTGATGGATATTGTGCTACATGTTTACTATTTAACTTCTTTTTTGCTGAATAAACTCAACTAGTCGATCAGTCATAGAGTCCAGCTTAAAGACATTATCTTCTCATAGAAAATCTCTTCTGAAGTTTTTTTTTTTCAGGAAGTATAATTCAGTACATTAAGAATTTCTCATATATATTGTAGCCTTAGGAATATGTACTGAAAGTCCCTGGCACTGGACCTGAACCCAAAGTTCTTATCTTTAATTCTCGCCAGGGAGTTGAGACTACATACTACAATCAACAAACAAAAATTTATGAAACTGTAAAAGGCTAGATCAAGGTCAAGAGCTTTATGTTAAGTTCTTTTGCTGCCCCAAGTCTCAGCAACTATTATGGTGCCAGAACTATTTAGAAGACCAAGAAAGAACTACATGTTTTAATTAAATAACACATGGCAGAAAGCACAAGATACCAGCTTGGGTTTATCAGGCAGAACAGGAGCTATCCTTGTGCTAAACAGACAGGCACCAAGGAAAAGAGAGAACCCGAGAGACAAGTCTAAAAAAACTTGGGAGCTATTTAATACAACATCCTAAGACGAAATCTAACGCTAACCGTAGACGTGAGGAGAGCTGCATTTAAGAAAGGCAGTCTAGTGTAGAATAATGATGGAGTAAAGTAAATGACACGGAACTATGACAAATTCAAAACCCAACTGGAAAATTAGGAAAGAGAATGAAGTGTCGTGTATAATGACACCCTGACAATTACCCTCGAGCAGTGGGGCATGTCCTGACACGTTTACCTATCCTGGTGCTGCAGGCACTGGTGTCTAGGCTTTCTGTTTGCACAGTGGGGCTTTGTGTACCACTGTGGCCCATTTTCCATCTCTGTGTCTCTGTCAGGCGTGGGGCTTCGAATGCCTGGCTTCTGATGATTGTTAAAAAGAGTTCAGAACAGACACTGTAGGACCTGCAGGTAGCTGTATTCATATCTTTCTAAATGAAGACAGAATTTTTAAAAAATGGAGATCACTAATACTAAAGCCATTTATAAAATTCGACAACAAGGAAAAACCCTGAAAAAGAAACTGACTCCTAGACCTAGAAGAGGTGTCAAAAGTTAAGATTATTTTATCCTCCTGTATACAAAATTGCAGAGAAAAACAAAGCAGCAGGAGGTCTAAACATGTCAATCAAAGAGGAGACAGCACATTCTAGACTGGGAATATAATTAAGTAGAAGATATAAAAATAGGATTTCCCAACCTGGCAAGTGGAAATATAAACCAACTGGCAGAGATAGAGTGGAGAGGATAATCCCACCCTTTTGGAATAACTATAGAAAAACATTAAGAATCAGAAAATGGAAATATGTGAAAAAGTAAAGAAAGGGGAGGCAGATGAAGAAAACTTCTCAAGTGCGTGGAAGTGATGCAGTTGCCAGGATCTAAGACAAACCTCTAGCAAGCTAACTTGGGGGCAAAGATACTGACATTTTTGGTAAGAGATTAATAAGTGATCATCTTCAGACTTCATCTGATTGATCAAGGAGTTAGTCCCTTGGCTCAAAAAAGAAGTGAAATATATTCACATCTTCACCATCACCATGAGTATGAAACGTTAGTCGCTCTGCTGTAAACCTCAGCAAGTGTGGACTCTGCTGCTTTTACAGACCTGAGTTCCACACCGCAGTTTGTTCTATTAATGACATTGAATCAGCTGTATTCCTCCCCGCTTATACTCATTGCATTAAAAAATAAGTAAGTACAGATATATGCATTGTGTTCCTTAAAAGAGGCTATGATGAAATGAAAAAGGTGTTTAATAAAATATAATAAAAGTATTTCACATTCATTTCTTAGCCGTAATAAGTGGAATTACAGAAGGAGGAGGAGGAAACCTCTCACAGGTGGACAAGCCCTAAGCCGCCTTCCCTTATTCGCTAGTTAAAAGCTATCAATTTAGAGCTGTCCTATGTATCGCCCTGTGAATTGAACAAGACTTTTCAGTCTTTAATTAAGGGTGAAAAACTCTTTGAACATCACAGCATTCATCTGTTCATGTGTGGAAAGCCTAGTGTAACAAAAGAATTTAATCAAACTACAAGCCTAATAAAGACTACACTGCCTGAACTAAATGATGTTATTGCAGTAGCGGCTCATAGTTTTACACTTAAAAAAGCAGGTCAGAGTGTTCATTCATCTTGATTAGCAATGCCAACCTAATTACTTCTGGAGGAAACAGTAATTAGCTGGAGTCTCACCTCATTAATCATGACATTCTTGTAGCAGACTATTTTTATCTGATAAATGGCTTGGATTGGAACAAGGTGTACATTTGAATTCTAGTTAATTGTACACAGCTTGCCGCATAACAATTCACATTTTTATCATTTAACTACTTCCCTTCTGCGAACCTCTTGAGGAGCTTTTGTTGGTTACTCTCATTCTTGCAGTGAAAATAATCTGACTTAATGAGAGGATCAGTTGTGCCTGTTAGTGAGCATATCATAAACAGTGTCTCAAGGAAGCAGAGGAAAGGATAGATCTCTATGTGTAGATTAAGTCGTTCAAATGACTGTGGGACACTTACTGTAAAGTTTCTGCAGTGAATTCAAAGTGATAGCATTTTATAACTTGGCCCAGTAGCTTCTATAGGATCATGGACAGCAAGCAGTGCTACTCTATATTAGGCAGGGAATCATAGTACATTCAGTGTTCCTAAACCAGTGCCAAAGAGAGCACCATGTTTAAAAAGAGGTAGTATAATCGACTCTCCATATCTGTGGGTTCAGCATTCGCGTATTTAACCGAAATTCAAAGTTGATCTGTGGTTGGTTGAATTGGGGATGTGGGCTGACTGTACTTGCTGTTTTAAATAACGGACTTGAGCATCCTCGGATTTTACTACCCTGGACCTGGAACCAATTCCCTGTGGATACTGAGGGATGACTGTAATTGGAATCCACAGTCTACTTAGCTGCTGCTAGGGTCACTCTTTTCTGCAGTCTCATAGCTCTGACCACTTCTCCTCTGTCCCCCTCAGTCTTGTATTTCCCAGGATGAAAACACATAGTTAATCAGAATATCTTATTTGTTGCTTTCTCCAATCCTGGTTCCTTTCCAAATTATGAGTCTTTCAGTGGAGCCCAAAATGAACACCACTGAGTGCAGAGAGAATTCTTGAATTTGTTCCATGTAGAAATGTAGAATGCTTGCCTGCAGCTAACAGCAACATCAGGATATTACTACCAGGAAGGGTCAGTGGGGATTGAATAGGATGGCCTTAGCTACCTATGCCCAAGGTCAGGTTCCTCAGTCTTACATATTCTCCTTAAGAAGAGTGGATCCATTTCTTAAGGGCTGACTCACATTAACCAAGTTTAGGAAGACTGATGGATAAAATAAGAATGTCAGTTTTTAAAATTTCAGTAAGAAATGGCTTCACATGTATGGACACAGGATTAATAAGGATTTTCTCTGTTGTCAAGCTAGATAGAAAGCAAAACAATAATCAGCCAATTTAATAATATACAATGTAAAATTATGGTCACAAGGGCCAGAATGTTTATAATGGGCTTTGTCAACACAGCATTATGTCTCTGTAGGGATATCTACATAGGAAGTTAGCTCATAATTTGAGAGTTACTTGATCATCAAGTAAACAGAATGGGCAGAATTAGATGAATTTCATGTTTAATGGAATCAGCCTGATATAGTAAGATGTATCCATCTTTCTGTTAGAGTTATCCGTTAGCCTCAACTCCTCTTTCTTGGACAATGCTAGACTGGACTCTGCCAGCCTTTTTCTAAATGATATTTTTTTATTTACAGGCTGAACACTGCTTTTTGCTTAATTTGTTCTTTTTTTGGATATATTAAAATAATTACTATAGTTATAATTGAGTCTTGCTGGCCTGGGTACCGTTCTGCTTCCTCCAGGTGACTTTGTATATCTATACATGATATATTCATCAGCTGGTTTTATTTTCCTTTTTCCAAGTTTTCTGGGCACCTCATTGAGGCTAAGTACAGAAGTCACTCTACTTATAAAAAAGTCGTTCCTAAGTCCATTTGCACATAAATCAGAATGACACAATACTACTTAAAGCCTGAAAAGTATAATACAGGCTTTAGGATTAGCTTTAAAGTTAATAACAAAGCCAGAGCAATATTCCTGTGAAGGGCTTAAGCTTTCATTTTCCAAGCGCATTCCCACAAAATATGTTTGGAGAGTTGAAACAAGGCATGCTCTTCTCCCAGTTAACACGCAGTCTATCAGATAGCTTTCCCAAAATATTGGTTTTGTCTGCATAGCAGGTCTGTTGAGACCATTAAACGCTCCCTGCCTGGTTCCTGCGTAACTAGCGTGGGGGAACTCTGAGCTTCGGGTGAAGTTCGTACCACCTCTCAGCTCCATAAGGAAATTGGGCAGATTCAAACAAGGCCTTGACGCATGGACTCATCTATGGTTTGTAACAAAGGTTTCATCTGCAGTGTATTGATGATGCGTAGCATTTAAGTTCTCAAACGAATGGCCAGTGAGTAGATGTCCAGTTTTGATGCTCATCATCTGGCCACGTCCTCATAGTTGTTCATTGTCCTTATTCACTTTTCCTCACCTGTTGCTGATTCCTGTAGATCAGCTAGGTCAGGCATTTTTCAAACGTCGCATGATTTTTTTGTGTTTTTTTCCCTAAAGAATTTTCCTTCTGGTCCAATGATTCATCTCACCTGGTTGTGTAACATTTCATCATCTTCTCACCACTTTCAGTTTTAAAAAATGTTTTCTCTTTTTATTTCCATTGTAATCATATGCCTGTTTTTACCATACTTCAAACTTGCTGCTTTTTAACTGGACATGGTGTGGCTAATAATAGCTGTACCACTATCAAATCCCTCAAAACCAGACTCAGACACAACAAACAGGTGCTCTCTGAGAATGAAGTGGCTGGGTATGACGCCTTCAGTATCTCTTGGTAACAGGCGAAGTTGACTTTTTTTCTTCTTTGAAGTGGAGTGTTGATTCGTTCTTATGTATGAGAATTCACAAAGGTACAGGTTGAAAGTTGAGGACTTCCTATTGTGAACATACGACTTGGTTGGTGATATTATTTTTGTTGTTGAGAAGTTGCTTAATATGATAAGCAATAATAATATCAATAGTTACTAATTCTTTTGTTGTTTACCAGGGTCCAGGCACTGTTCTGAGTGCTTTAACTGTATTCACTCATTTAATTCCCATATCAACCCTGTGAAGTATCATTTTTATTCCTGTTCTACAGATGAGGAAGTTAACTTATCCAATATCACCCAGTGAGTAACAGTAGAGCTGGGATTTGAACTCCCATGTGTTGGCTCCAGAACCTGCTCTTAACTATACTCTTAACTACTTCTCATGTCATGGGCTCCTTGTCATAATATCCCAAAATACAAAAAACTCCAAAGAAAGAAAATAATGTTGACTGATAATCCCACCATTCAGATAAACTATCATTTTTATTTTGATTACATGCACTTCCAGATTTTTCCCCAGAATAAATTTGCTGCTTGTTTCACTTAGAAAATGTAAGGAGTATCTTTACATGCGTATAGATATATTTACTGTGTCATTTTTAGAGATTGCATTGCATTTTAATATTTTTAGCTATCATATGTACTGAAGCAATTTGTTTCCCATTATAAGCAATGACACAATGCATAATCTTGTGGAGAAACCTTTGTTCACATATTTATTTTTCTTTAGGAAAAGTTCCAGAAGTGGAATTACTGGATTGAGGAAGAGAATGGATATTTTTAAGAGTTCTTATACCTATTGCCAAATTCCCTTCCAGAAATGCTATATCAGTTTGTACTCCCACCAACAGCATATGAGATGTCTGCTTTCCCATACCCTGAGCATCAGGGGGTTCTAGCATTCTCTTCTTTTTCTTTTGTTAATTTGTGCCCCATTTTAAATGTGTGCCTTTTTTGTTTTCTGCTTCAGTGTATTACCCTTCAGTTGTTTTTACCTTGATTACTTTACCGCTTTATGCTTCAGTTTTCTCTCTGTAAAAATGATATGATAATAGTAGCTACATCAGGGTTGTTGTGGGAATAACAGTTTTTCACGTATATACTGCATCGAAAAGTGCTCGGCACACAGAGTTTGCTATAATTATTGTTATTATTATTACTTTTTCTATTATTGTTTTTTATGTGTTAGATAATCCAGCTTTTCTTGGGTATTTTGAATTTTAATGTATTCTCCATGAAGTAGCCATCTCAAGTTCAATCTACATATTCCCTCTTATAGTCACACATTCCATGATTTTTTTCAGATATTCATGCTCAAATTCATTTTTGTACCCCAGTAGGGAACCATTTTTTCTATCTAAGACTAAAGTTGAAATAGAAAGTACTGCTGTTTAATCTGAAATTGTAAAATTGGAGATAATATTCTTTACAGATAAAAATTACAGGTCCAAGATTCATAAATAATGGACTTATCATTTCCCAGCATCTACTGCTCGTCCTTCTCATGGTTGGAAGGATCCGTTACTTCCCTAAGCTGCCCGACCCTCCCACCCCATGCTCAGTTTTGTTTCAGTCGCTGGGCTAGTTCTGGTGGTGGGAATACATAACTCCAGGCAGGTCAATATCCTCAAACTCAAATTCTTCAGTAAGATTTAGGACCTGCTGACCCTGTCATAAAGGCAGAGTCTCCATCTTGCTTCTAGAGTGGCCCGTCTGTCCTCTAGCCCAAGACTAACACCAAGAGATTAAGATTTTAGGACCTGTGCTCTCCTTCAGTTTAGTCCTGGTGCACAGGTTCTGGCCTCGGTTCCGGCATTTTGATTCCCTCCAACAATTCTAGACCATCAGGTGAGGACCATCATGCCTGTGTCCCTAGCCCAAAGTATGAATTGTAGGAGTCCATTCCTCTCCCATATGAGTTGCTTCTCCTCTACTTCCATTAACCAGCTGTCAAGCCTCTGAGTGAACACACCAATGACAGGGAATTCACACACGTCAGAGTCAGCTCATCTTCAAACAGCTCTAATTATGAGAATGGGTTCAGGCAAAACTGTACCTCCTGATGCCTTCACTCAACACAGTTCTGTCCCGTAGAAGTTTATCGTTCTCTTTCCACAAGACAGTTGTCCAAATATTTGGAGACAACTATTGTGCCCCCTCAGTCCTCCTTCTGTAGACTAAGCAGTCCTAGCTTCTGTCTCATTTCTTAATGCTAAGTGACTTGATTTCGTACCCCTTACCCTACGGGTAGCTCCTTTGGATCCTTCCAGCTTGGTAATGTGTCTTTGAAGCATAACAGGTTTCCCAGATATGGTGGAACCAGAGCAGAGTAGATGCAGCCTATTGCTTCCACTGTCTTGGGTTCTATAATTCTAATAATATAAGAGCATATTAAGATTATTTTGGTCAGCTACATCGTGCTGTTAATTTATAATAAGGTTTTTGCCGAAATCTGAAGTTTTTTTCACATACACAGCTATTAACTTTTCTCCTCCCTCAACCTACTTCCATTTTGCACTTGTACTTTTTTCCCCTACCACATGTAGGACCTTATTATTCAACTTCATCTTGTTAGAATCAACTCATGGTTGCATCCAATTGAAATCTTTTTGGATTTTGATTCTCTGAGGTGACATATTGGCTGTCTATTCCTAGCCTATAGCATCCATGGTTTTACAAAGTACCACCCAATTTTTCCAACAAGTCAGTGATTATGATGTTAAGGGCAACATTAAGGACAAAGCCTTGTGTCACCGCACAGGAGACCTCTCTTCAGCCAGGACTCTGTTTATGGGTGTGGTTGATGTAATAATCAGGACACTTTCTAATTGTGGATTCTATTCCATACATATTTCTTGTCTCAGTAAAGCAGTTCTCACATTTTATTTCAAGAAGATATATATATATATTTTTTTGCATTACACGGGCCTCTCACTGTTGTGGCCTCTCCCGTTGCGGAGCACAGGCTCCGGACGTGCAGGCTCAGCGGCCATGGCTCACGGGCCCAGCCGCTCCACAGCATGTGGGATCTTCCCGGACCGGGGCACGAACCCATGTCCCCTGCATCAGCAGGCAGACTCTCAACCACTGCGCCACCAGGGAAGCCCTCAAGAAGATATTAAGAGATGTACCTAGACAGGATTCAGTGCCATATTTTAAAAAGTTTGGGAGATGCTCCTTACTATATTCTCTTCTTCAAGAGCCACAGTGCACATTATTTTATATATTTCTCTTCAAAATCTGTATTTTGTTTAACTAATGTTTTCCAAATGTACTTGTGCCTGAACCCTGCTCCTGGAATACCTATGAATATTTTGTGGAAGTCTGTTCTCTGCAGACACCAGTTTGGAAAATACTCCCCGCAAAGGTGAAATGAGAAAGCCTGTCAAATGTCTTCCTGAAACTCAGACATTTATATGTCCACAGTATTTTCCTTGTCTCCCACTCCAGTAATTTTATCAAAAGAGAAAATGAGCTAGGTCTGTCTTGAATTGTTCGTCACAAGTCTAGGTTGGCTCCATACAGATCCCATTTGATTTTCTCAACTCCAGCCCTGCTCAGAATCAACAGAGAACTCGAGTTCAATTAACGAAACACTCTCTTCTACTCCTCATCTTTTTAAGTCGATTAAGTCAATATTAGGTCCTCTCAATCTTTTGGTGCCTTTCCTTTACTCCAAGTTTCCTTAATGCAAATTCCAGTGTGGTCCAGCCACTTCATTGTGTGGTTTCTTTCAGAAGCCTGAGCTGGAATTCACCTGGTCAGAAGCACTTAGCTCATCTTATAAAACTGCCTGGCATTTTGAACGTGATTCTGCCCAGTCCTGGTTTTTAATCCCACCTTGTGAGGTTCATTCTTGCCTTTCTGGGCGAGCTAACATTTCTCTTGACAGAAGATACACACAAAATCCTGGACTTTCTGTCATGCCTTCACTTTCAGTGGCCCCAAAGTTGTGTATCTCTTTTTTGTTGTTGTTGTTAGTTTCTTTAGCTACTTCAAAGAAAAAAAACTCTTTTCATTGATTGTTAGCATTTTTGAAAGCCTTTTCTCATTCTCGGCTTTTAGCCTGCCTGACACTGCTCTTTCAGGTCCATGACACTTGTCTGTAGCTCACCTACATTTGATTGCCATGTTTTCTCCTTCCTCTTCCTCAGCGGGATGATTTGACATTGCGTTGTCAGAATTTTATGTCTGTGAGCTTTTCTTCCCTCTTGGGCCACCTCCCCTCTCGGAGTTTCTAAGGATCCTACCCAACTAATCTTTTTGAAATCTATTTTCTTAGGGCTCTGGTCTTCCCGTCACTGGCTCTTAACATATCTTAGATGAGATGATTGCATTCTTCCAGGGGTCCTCCATTCTCTAGCCTGTTTCACTTCTTAAACACCGCTAGACTCAGCGTTTCTGTGTCTCCCTTATTATTTCTTCCTTCACAGAGATGAAATGATTGGCTGGGCAAGTCAAGAATCCATTTTGCCGACAGGAGATGTCTTCCAGTGCTTATCTGGATAGAAGAAGTTCCCTAGTAATTGTCCAGCCAGAGTTTGTTCTTGGCAGACAGACTTATAGTTTATCTTCCCATGCAGTGTTAGAAAGGTAGAGTCCTATAAAGGAAATGCAATTAAGAGAGGCATATAAATAAATAAAATTAATTAAAACAGGTTTGTTGTGATAATTAGTTTGGTTTACAATAGGGTACTTGGATGTTAACAGACCTGAGAATGCTTTAGGACAGTATCTTCTATTTCTAACTATAACTCTTGAGGTATTCTGTGAATATATTACAGCGAATGAATTTTTCTAACTGATTTTTTTGTTATACATTATGCAGTTCTGGAAAACACAAGAATGCGTTTCATTTATGGAATAATGTTAATTCTTTCAGTTCTCTTTATTGATCATCCATTGAGCTATGGTGACTGATGATTTAGCCACCGAGAGACACAGAAACTGTCTGACGCTACCAAGAACAGATAAAGGGGCTCATCCAAGAAATCAAAGGACCCTCCTTTTGGAGACCTGTGATGTTGGCAATGGGGAGGGCTGCTGAGAAAGTGTTATGATTTAATAAAATTCTTACTACTAGATAAATAAGATAGGCTAATGTCTCCCCAAATCTGGCCCCCCGAATAATAGGCTTTATTTTTTTTCACTTGCAGATTCCTTGTTTTGAAACATGGTCTTTGGCACTGTTGTTAAAATGATTCGTTTTCCCATTATTTTTAATGATATATACATACAGTAAGTGCCACTCAAAGGTTCTGACCAACATGAGATAATTGATGATGGTTCACTCAGTTGATATATTTCTCACCAAAAACAATTAAATTTGATGTTTTATTTAGCCTTTCAGCCTTATCATGAGAAAATTAATCATAAAGCTATTTAGATTTATAAATGGTTAGAACTAGTTCAGGGGCTCTCAGGGACCCTAACAGAGAAGATTGTATTTTTATTGGTCATTGGGTAGCCAGATTCTCATCATGATGCAGTAGATGTCCATAACGACTGATTTTTAGCAGTTTTAGTCAACACTTGATAATGTAAGGAGAATTTGGAAAACTGAAAATAGATAATGAGGGAGCCTTCATTCAGTAAATAGTTTCTCCCTCCTTCCAAGGAGCTCTGACTGATCTCGGGTGGTCTCTGACTGCAGTGGCTTGAAGCAGGGTTTTGTTTCCCGCCAGAGACTGAGGTCGGGTCACGGCAGTGAGAGCACTGAATCCTAGCCACTAGACCAGTGATCAGTGACAAGGCTCTGGCCCTTCGGCTTTGCAGAAAAGAATTCCCACAAAGACAGAAAGTAGTGAAACAAGTAAAGTGTTGATTAGGAGAAAAAAAGAGTACAGTACATGTGGATAGACACACGGGCGGGATCAGAGAGAGAGCTGCGCCCTCATGGCAGTTTGAATCACTTTTATGGGGCATTTCTTCTGGGTTTCCTTTGACCAATCATCTTGCTTTGCCTGGTTCTGAGTCGGTGTTTGGTATGTCCCAGGGTTCTCCCCTGTGTGTGTGCACATCTCTTAGCCAAGGTGGATTCCCGCAAAGAGGCCTATGGGTAGTGACATCACTTACTGTGAGGTGGCGTCCCCTCCCTTTCTGACCTCCAGGGAGCCTTTCTGCGCCTGTGTAGTCAGGGAGGTCTCCTTGGTTTCGAGAATGAGGACTATGTGGTCTTTTATCTCTTATCTGGGCAGGGCCCAGCCTCCTCCATCATCCCGCTTTTATGGGGTTTCTGCTATTATGGAGTTTCTGTCCACAGGGGAGAAACTGTTCAGCCTGGGGTCCATCTATCTCTGGCCTCATGACTACTTAGTATTTCCTCGTGTATGTTCTTCATGTCTCATAAGGGATGGAAGTACTAAAGACGAGAGAAACACACAAAACACATTTGGCAAGAGGGAGAGGAATGGGAGAAGGAAACAAGGGGCTGAGGACACCAGGGCGTCACCAGAGAAATGCAAAGTGAGAGGCTTTGCTCCCCGCTCTTCTAGGCCAGGCTTAAGATGATGGGGAGTCTTCCAGCAGTGATCAAGCTAAGTCAATAATTGTGCATTTTCAAGTATACAGGGCAAGAGAACCTATTTTTCTGAAAAACGAACTATTTTATTGTAGGCTTTCATTATGAAGCCAGCTTTTTTAAGTAGTGATTTTATTGGTATGTAATTATCCAAGTTGTTGTTAATAATTTAATTTCCAGAAGTAATTGAGTTCGGAATAATGCAGTAATAGCTACCATTTATAAAGCAGCCATTATGCACAAGGCATACCACAAACATTTTTCTAGACCTACCATCACAGTTCAAGCCAGTTTTTATGTGCTCCTAAACAGTAGAAAACTAAATTTCAAAAGCTTCAGCAACATGCCTAAACGTCATACAGCCAGAAAGGTTCAAATTTAGATTCCAGCTCAGTTCCATTTGCTTCAAAGCCCAAGTTCTTTTCCCTTCAATACTGTGTCTGTCTTTGTGATGTGGACAGCTGTGTAGCTCTGGATCTCGTTAAGCTTTTGATTACACATAGGTGTGTTTTTTTTAGTACACTCATTTTATAATATCCCCAGGGAGATCTTAAATTCTTGGGATTTTGAAGAGCCTAGAACTAGATATCTCTAGCACTTTAAGAAAAATGCCTTTGGTCTTCTGAATTTTGATCATGGAACTAAAATGCTTCTGCGAATGCTTTAGGAAGGAAACTGAAAGGAATTAACTTTGACTTGAAAAGAAAAGACAAGAAGGTAGTAGAAATAGATTTGAAAAAAGAGATTCACAGAAGAACATTACTGCTATATCAGGGGATTCCTGAGACAGCTTTGGAGGTTGTTTGGAAGGTGTAAGCCAGTCTATTTTTCAGTTATGTCTGTCTTTTCTATTAGACTGCGAGCTCTTGGAGGATAAGAGACATGCCTTTTTCATCTTTGAATGTCCAAGGCCTGGAAGAGTGACTAATGCATCAAGTATTTAATCTATGCTTCTGATGTGATTGGTTGAAAGGTCAGTTGTCTTAAACAGTAGAGGGATACAAAACTTTGATTCCTCTTCACATGAAATGAAACAGATTTTGGCTGCTAGAGTCAGTGACCATGTCAATTATGGGCAAGACCCTCAGTTGATCTAGAGGGGCAGAAGAGTTTGGATTCAGTATGTGTAATTGATGGGTCTAACACCCAACCTAACTCTTCAGTCACAAGCACCCAGATGACACATGCCCCTCCCTCTTCCATGTACACAGATACACCTCAGTTGCTGTTAAAACATCACAGGGTGGATGCTTCCCTTTTTTCTGCACTGTCCTCTACTCAGCAGAATGGCTCAAAGCTCTAAGGAAGATCTCTCGGCCCCACCTCAATCATTGTCATCAAGGAGAATAAAGCACATTTCCTAAACAGGGATGTTGTGGTTTTGAGATAAGATTTGAATGCTTTGTTCGGTTTGATTTTTATCTTAATCAATTAACGAGCTAGTTAATTCATTAAGTCAGTCAGAAGTTAGGCAGAACTAGACTAATGAATCGGCCAGAGGCACAGGTGAGGGGAGAAAACGGCAGCTGATTGAAAAATACGCTTGAGAAGCCGCCTGTTTGCATAAGCCCAGTTCTTAGCGCAGAGCTGAGATCTGCCAGAGGGAGCACCTCACTTTGTGTGGGGACTGGTGCCCACAGTGGTATGCGTATATGAAGTCTTCTGTGGCCAAACACTGAATTAAAGAGTGAAGAGCAAGTGAATTGAAGAAGAAAAGACAAAAGATCTGATTTTTTTTTTTTTTTTTTTTTTTTTTTTTGCGTTACGCGGGCCTCTCACTGTTGTGACCTCTCCCGTTGCGGAGCACAGGCTCCGGACGCGCCGGCTCAGCGACCATGGCTCACGGGCCTAGCCACTCCGCGGCATGTGGGATCTTCCCGGACCGGGGCACGAACCCATGTCCCCTGCATCGGCAGGTGGACTGTCAACCACTGCGCCACCAGGGAAGCCCTGATTTTTTTTTTTTTGAACTCTAGACATTGAGGCTAATGACAATATGGTGAAGGTATCATATACAACATTTCACTTGTTTCCATTTACGTCTTGGGAGGAAGCGTTTTTGTTTCTCACGCCTGCTCAGACCTGTGGCAGGGGAGGTCACTGCCCATCCTAAAATGCATTTTGTGAAGATCATTTTAGGGAAATATAATTTCTCACTTACGTAAGTCGTTGAAATATTTCAGAGTCCACTCTCTTCATCCATTAACTGATGCTCTAGGCCAGTGGTTCTCAAGCTCTGGTTCAAATCAGAATCTCTTGGGGAACTTGGTGAAAATACAAAGGTCCAGGCCCTCTCCTACTCCTAGGAGCCAGGCTGGTCTCTTGTCCTTTTTTAGGCTTCTGGGTGATTCCCAAACTCGCCCCCGTTTGAGAACCACTGCTCCAGGCAGTGGTGGGTGTGGGATTCTCTTCCTTCTCTCTGCCTTTTATTTTTGAACATTCTCTGTTTCTGCACAGTTTTGTCTCCTGTCTTGTGGTCTTGTCTCCTGGTCCCAGGCTCTTTATTTTGGTCTCACCTTGATTCCCATTTCTGCTCACCCTTTTCAGTCTGACCCCATCCTGACTCTTTTTGCATCTTCTGTATGCTTTCTGCTCCTGTGCCCTTCAGAGCCCAGCTTCTTTCTGCCTGCCTCTCTCACATGTCTCTGGGGCCACAAAGAATCCTGTACCTACCCCTTATGAGAAGTGTGGGGTAGGTCATATGGTAGTTCTATTTTTAGTTTTTTAAGGAAACTCCATATTGTTTTCCATAATGGTTGTATCAATTTACATTCCCACCAACAGTACGGGAAGCTTCCCTTTTCACCACACCCTTTCCAGCGTTTACTGTTTCTAGATTTTTTGATAATGGCCATTCTCACCTGTGTGAGGTGATACCTCATTGTAGTTTTGATTTGCATTTCTCTAATAATTAGTGATGTTGAGCATCTTTTCATGTACCTCTTGGCCATCTGTATGTCTTCCTTGGTGAAACAGAACTACCATATGATCCAGCAATTCCACTATTGGGCATATACCCTGAGAAAACCATAATTCAAAAAGAGTCATGTACCACAATGTTCATTGCAGCTCTATTTACAACAGCCAGGACATGGAAGCAACCTAAGCGTCCATCAACAGATGAATGGATAAAGAAGATGTGGCACATATATACAATGGAATATTACTCAACCATAAAAAGAAACGAAACTGAGTCATTTGTAGTGAGGTGGATGGATCTAGACTCTGTCATACAGAGTGAAGTAAGTCAGAAAGAGAAAAACAAATACCATATACTAACGCATATATATGGAATCTAAAAAAAAATGGTACTGATGAACCTAGTTTCGGGGCAGGAATAAACAGGTAGACATAGAGAATGGACTTGAGGACATGGGGCAGCTGGGGGAAGCTGGGGTGAAGTGAGAGTAACATTGACACATATACACTACCGCATGTAAAATCGTTGGCTGGTGGGGAGCAGCAGCATAGCACAGGGAGATCAGCTCGGTGCTTTGCGATGACCTAGAGGGGTGGGATAGGGAGGATGGGAGGGAGGCTCAAGAGGGAGGGGATATGGGGACATGTGTATGCATATGGCTGATTCGCCTTGTTGTGCAACAGAAACTAACACAGTATTGTGAAGCAGTTATACTCCAATAAAGATCTGTTAAAATAAAAAATATCCAAAAAAAAAAGAAGTGTGGGTGAAGGGCAATGTTCAGGCATTCAGCGCACGTATTTTATGCACTTGTGTCCTGCCTAGACCAAAAATGAATTCATGACGCTGTTTTGTTAATATGGTATTAATGCAATATCTTAAAATACAATTCTCCTTTTGATTTTGGATACAAATGAATTTATTTGTAACTCATTCACCAAATATTTAATAGATTCATTATTAGTTAACATGATCTATCACAGCTAGGTAAATTTCAAAAAGGCAGATGGGCAAATATCCAAAAAGCAGGGACAGAGGCATGTTTTCTCAGAGTGACTGCTCATGGATCCTTTCTGTTGACCTCTTAAAACACAAGTGACACAACCTTGTTCAGTCAATGAGTATTTATTGATTGCCCATATAAAGCATGATAGATACTTAGGAATTTGAAGTTAACAGAAAATATTAGGTAGACACAGGGCTTACCCTCAGGTAACCAGGAAAACCTGCTTAAATAATGCTGAGAAAATTACCATCTAGGATTTATGTTTAGGAACCATAATTATTGTCCAATGTTTGAAATATTCTTTGATCTGTAACATATAATTATCCATCATGATATAAAGTTTTAGATTTATTCTCCTTTCACTGAGCTACTCTATCCTCTTGAAGTTTCTTTAGCTGAGGTATAATCAGAATGTAGTCAAGAATCTGGATACATTCATTTGCCATATTCCCTGGGAAAACATCCATGATGCAAAATGGAAGGAGCAGGAATGAAGGAATTGTGAGCTAAGTTGGCAGATAGGAAGGACTGGGCCTCTCCTTTGTGAAAAATTGGAAATATCTGTTTTGCCTTTATTTCTGTGCTTTCAGTTTTAGAGGTCCCATATCAGGGAAGCAAAAGAAATTACCCTTATGGGAGGACCGTGATTCAGAAAGATTTTATATGTTCACTACAATATCCCATATTTCAGTGACATTTCCAATTCATCTACTAAATAGAAGTAGATCAATTGCTGTAGTAAGTAGTTATTTATGGTGTTTGGCTACCTAACATCTTAACTTTCCAACATCTGGGAATTGCCCATTTTGTGAGGCAGGTACTGCTTCCCACTGTAAAGGTGGACATGTCAGGTAATCACCTTCCTGGCATTTCTTGTGGGTAGGGTGTGGGCACATGACCTCAAATTCTGCCAAACACACACTTCTGCCAAAATATATGTGGGAAGCTGGTGAAGAGAAGAGGAATTGGCCAGATTCCATTCGGATAAAGTGGTGACAGAGATGGCAGTTGCACCTGCTCCTGAAGGCAGTGGGGCATTAATATGGTGTCCTGGTCCAGTGCCTGGTGTTGGTGTTGTCTGACAGTAGAGCCATCTGCAGGGTCTGTGCCACTGGGGGTGGCAGTGGTGGTTTCATAATTTGGGGAACAGTTTCTGATTGACAGGCCCACAGACTTCATTGTTTAGTTTTCTTATCTGTTAATGCCCAACATTCTTTAAAAAAATCTCCTTTTAGGTGAGTTGGGGTTAGTTTTTGACGCATGCAGATGGGAGCCTTAACCAATACTTTACAACATTTCATGGAATAATGATCAGAACTCACATCTTTGGTTTTATTGGGTAGTCTTCAAAAAACATTTTCTCAATTTTAAAACCTTGAAGAAATTTTTTAGTGGTACACTTCCATTTGTAGACCAAGATGATCTTTCCAAAAGGCAAATGTTTCTATTTGTACTGTAATATTGGCATAAAACCAATTTCCGGTTCTAATGAACACACGGGGAATGGAGCAAGAGCTAGAACAGGTGACATGCATAGTTAGTTGAACAGGTCTTCCTTTGACCGCTTGCTCTGATAGAGCCTCAGAGAGAAGTTTCAGTCTGGGGAGTTAGGCTTTCAGGTTGGAGATGTAAATCCTAGGATTTTAGGGGGCTGTTTCTTTTCTTTCTTTTTTAACAATCTTTATTGGAATATAATTGCTTTACAATGTTGTATTAGTTTCTGGTGTATAACAAAGTGGATCAGCTATATGTATACATATATCTGCATATCCCCTCCCTCTTGCGTCTCCCTCCCACCCTCCCTATCCCACCCCTCCAGGTCGTCACAAAGCACCGAGCTGATCTCCCTGTGCACTGCAGCTGCTTCCCACTAGCTATCTATTTTACATTTGGTAGTGTGTATATGTCAGTGCTACTTTCTTACTTTGTCCCAGTTTACCCTTCCCGCTCCCCATGTCTTCAAGTCCATTCTCTACATATGTGTCTTTATTTCTGTCCTGTGCCTAGGTTCGTAAGAACCATTTTTTTTTTAGATTCCATATATATGTGTTAGCATCCAGTATTTGTTTTTCTCTTTCTGACTTACTTCACACTGTATGACAGACTCTAGGTCCATCAACCTCACTACAAATAACTCAATTTCATTTCTTTTTATGGCTGAGTAATATTCCATTGTATATATGTGCCACATCTTCTTTATCCATTCATCTGTTGATGGACACTTAGGTTGGTTTCATGTCCTGGCTATTGTGAATAGAGCTGCAATGAACATTGTGGTACATGACTCTTTTTGAATTATGGTTTTCTCAGGGTATATGCCCAGGAGTGGGATTGCTGGGTCATATGGTAGTTTTATTTTTAGTTTTTTAAGGTACCTCCATACTGTTCTCCATAGTGGCTGTATCAATTTACATTCCCACCAACTGTGCAGGAGGGTTCCCTTTTCTCCACACCCTCTCCAGCATTTATTGTTTGTAGATTTTTTGATGATGGCCATTCTGACCGGTGTGAGGTGATACCTTATTGTAGTTTTGATTTGCATTTCTCTAATGATTCGTGATGTTGAGCATCCTTTCATGTGTTTGTTGGCAATCTGTATATCTTCTTTGGAGAAATGTCTATTTAGGTCTTCTGCCCATTTTTCGATTGGGTTGTTTGTTTTTTTGATATTGAGTTGCATGAGCTGCTTGTATATTTTGGAGATTAATCGTTTATCAGTTGGAGGGTTGTCTTTTTGTCTTGTTTATGCTCTCCTTTGCTGTGCAAAAGGTTTTAAGTTTCATTAGGTCCCATTTGTTTATTTTTGTTTTTATTTCCATTACTCTAGGAGGTGGGTCAAAAAGGATTTTGCTGTGATTTATGTCATAGAGTGTTCTGCCTATGTTTTCCTCTAAGAGTTTTATAGTGTCTGGCCTTACATTTAAGTCTTTAATCCATTTTGAGTTTATTTCTGTGTATGGTGTTAGGGAGTGTTCTAATTTCATTCTCTTACGTGTAGCTGTCCATTTTTCCCAACACCACTTATTGAAGAGGCTGTCTTTTCTCCATTGTATATTCTTGACTCCTTTATTAAAGATAAGGTGACCATATGTGTGTGCGTTTAGCTCTGAGCTTTCTATCTTGTTCCATTGATCTATATTTCTATTTTTGTGCCTGTACCATACTGTCTTGATTACTGTAGTTTTGTAATATAGTCTGAAGTCAGGGAGCCTGATTCCTCCAGTTCCGTTTTTCTTTCTCAAGATTGTTTCTTGAGCACCCAGTTGCTAAGGGCCTGAGAGATAACTGTCTTCTGTGAGTCCTTGTACAAGTGACATCACAGGATGTGGTAGGCTTGAGCATGCTCATGGTGGTACCACTGATGCTCAGTCATGCATTGTGGTGTGACACTGGAGAAATATGGCACAAAAGCACCTCTACAAGGGGCCAAAACGTCCAGGTGGGTAGCTCTTTGAGTGCCTGGTTTCATTAAGGATAAACTTCAGAATGTTTTGAGAAATAGACAGATGACTCATGCTTTAGGTAAGCCTCCTAAAATATTATTATTGAAAGTTAGGTTATAATGAAGAGTTGGAGGTTAACTTTCTGGAAAATACCTGGAAATTGATGGTTTTTTTCCTTATGATCAATACATAATGAGAGAGAGGCAGGTTGACATCTTCTGGGTGGAGAAAAGAGACTGATCAAATCACATGCCTGAGGAGATGGCCACATCATCTTGGGGAGAAGAGATCAAGGAAGGATCTGGAGTGAGGACCAACAAAGGGGCCAATTTCCATTCCATAGCTGTATTCTCTGGAGGGCAAGTTGTTAGCTTTATTCCCTGGAGGGCAGTCTTCATGAAGAATGGTGGTTGGCTCTTTATTATCTGTGCTAATAATAAAAGGGAGAGGTAAATCCCAGATAGTACGTGTCCCCAGACAGTTTAAGCTTAGTTTAGAATATCCTTTTTTTAAAAATAGATCTTTATTGGAGTATAATTGCTTCACAATACTGTACTAGTTTCTGTTGCACAACAAAGCAAATCAGCCATATGCATACACATGTTCCATATCCCTCCCTCTTGAGCCTCCCTCCCATCCTCCCTATCCCGCCCCTCTAGGTCATTGCAAAGCACCGAAGCACCGAGCCGATATCCCTGTGCTATGCTACTGCTTCCCACCAGCCAACTATTTTACATTCGGTAGTCTATATATGTCGATACAGTATGGAGGTTCCTTAAAAAACTAAAAATAGAACTACCATATGACCCAGCAATCCCACTCCTGGGCATATACCCTGAGAAAACCATAATTCAAAAAGAGGCATGCACCACAGTGTTCATTGCAGCACTGTTTACGATAGCCAGGACATGGAAACCACCTAAGTGTCCATCGACAGATGAATGGATAAAGCAGATGTGGCACATATATACAATGGAATATTACTCAGCCATAAAAAGAAACAAAACTGAGTTAGAATATCTTTTTAAAACAGTAGAGATCTCAGAAGCTTTGCCTCTTCATTTTATATTTTTTCATAGGTGCATCTTATTTAATTGAAGAATGGTAATAACATCTCACCATTTGTTGAGTTTCTGCAGTGCTCCAGGCAGTGGGCTGGGTGCTTTTTCTGTGTTGTCTCATTTAGTTCTCACAAAAACTCCTTGAAGATGGTACTATAATTCTCACATATAATTTTGTACCTTTAGTGTGAAGACCTGCCCAGGAATCTGTCATCCATTGTCAGTAGTCACACCAAGAAGTCATATAAATAGAAAAAGCTAAGAACTCACAAAAGTATAAAATATAATTTCCTTCCAATTACTTAGTAATTAATAAACAGACAGGTTTGTTTTCCTTAACACTGCTGATAATCGCTTCTAGATATTTGAAGACTTATTCTTACTGAATATTTTCTTAGGAAATTTTCATAGGAAATTCAGCTGTGCAGAAACAAAATCATAAACAAATACACCTGTGCATTACTTTTTTTTTTTTTATAACCACATTGGCCCTGGGCTGGGAGTGTTTACATCACCCTCATCTTTTATGCTATTTAATGTGCCTAGGTATCATGTCAACTTGGTGATTATCCCCATTTTTAAGTCAGTGGTGATCAAACTTTTACATACATAGAAATCAGCCAGGGTGCTTGTTAAAAAGGTACACTTGTGGGCCCCACCCCAGTGATGAGCACGTATTAAGTCCTAGTAACCTAGTTAGTCAAGCTAAAAATCTAGGCCTTACCCTTTAATCCTTTCCCACAAATTCAGCATCTGACTTAGCTAGCATCACGTCTTGTCAGTTTTACCTACAAAACATCTTGAACCCATCCATTTTTCTCTATTGATGCTATTACCACCCTAGTCCAAGTCACTATTCATTGTTTCCTGTACTCCTGTGATACTATCCTAAGTAGTTTTCTTCCTTCCACCCTTGCCTTCCCCACACCCTAATCTCCATGCAGTAACCAGAGGGCTCTTTTAAAAATAACCAGATCGGGCTTCCCTGGTAGCGCAGTGGTTGAGCATCCGCCTGCTGATGCAGGGGACACAGGTTCGTGCCCCGGTCCGGGAAGATCCCACATGCCGCGCAGCGGCTGGGCCCATGAGCCATGGCTGCTGAGCCTGCGTGTCCGGAGCTCCGCAACGGGAGAGGCCACAACAGTGAGAGGCCCGCGTACAGCAAAAACAAACAAACAAACAAACAAACAAAACCAGATCATGTGACTCCAACGCCCCAAACCCTCTGCTAACTTCCTGTCAAGCTTAGAATAAAACCCAGGCTCCTTCCTCTGTCTCACAAGCCCTCCTTGGCTGTGCCCTGACTGCTTCTTCTTCCTCATCACCCCCGTCACTCCCTTCTTCCACCCCCAGGCTCCATCTACATTGTATTATTTCTTTTCTTGGAACGTGCCAACCTCCTTTATGCCTCGGCAGGCTGTTCCTTCTGCCTGGAAGGTGCTTTCTTGGCTCTTTGAGTGTCTGGCTTCTCATCATTCACTTCTCGGCCTAGATGTTGCCTCTCCAGATCTCTCTCTTGAATACCCAATCTTGTGACCAACTGGTAAGTATCAAGTACTTTGCCCTATTTTAATTCTCCACAGAGCATTTATCATCCTCTGCTATGTGGATTGTTTGTTGATTGGCTGTCTCCTCCCACTATGATGTAAGCTCTTTCAGAGGAGGAACTTTGTCTATCTCGTTGTTACCATGTCCCAGAGTGCAAAATAATCTTTCCTTATTATTTACACAGAAAATATTTGATAAATAAACAAATAAATGGGAATATATCAAGAAGCAAGACACAGTTCTTACACTCATGGATTTTACAGTCTCATAAAGTGCATAATTTATTATACTCTCAGGGTTTATGAGTGGTCAAAGAGTTAATATTTCTTAACTTCAACCTCAAGGGTCCCTCCCACAGTCCTTTGCAGGCTCTGTTTAGCGGCTAATACATGAAACACATATTCCATTTCTTTCGGAGTAGGTTAGATCAGCCTGTAAAAAAATAACTCTTAAACTAAGCCACTGATGAAAATATTATTGGACCCTCTATTTTATCCAGATAAGTCATCTCTGTCCCCAAACTGTTAGCATTGCTGTTACTATATATTTTAGTGCACAGCAATTTTGGTAGGATGTCAAGTATTTTCCCAGTGTTTAATGAAATATTAAAGCAACATGATCTAAAAGACCCTGTAAGAGATTCTGACCTGGGCTCCGGAGAAATACTTAATAATTTGTTTTGCCTCTAAACTATTTTGTGACCTCCGGACCCCTCTGTCCCTCGGTTTCTCCATCTGTAAAGACTAATGTAACAGAAATCTGTCATTTTCAGGTAACACAGAGGAGAAAGTCAGATTCTTCAAATCTCATAGCTATTCCCTAGAGATCATTGAGGAGCCTTGAAAAAATCTACTGGCTCAGCTGGTGAGAGTCATTTACTGCACCAGTGTTCTGAGGGCGGGCTGCCAGCCTGGGATCGTGCATGGGCATTGTAAGGTCTTGTTTTTCTTAATGCTGTTTTCCCCAAGAGCCTTCCAGAATGTCTGAAATGTCTGCCACAAGAATAGCTCCTTTGGGTTAAGAGGTTATCTCCAGGGAGACATGTTCAAAATGAGCTCCTTGTATAGATAAGGCATGAGCGCCATTTAGCACATCTGCACCGACTGGATTATTAGAATCGAAGTTGCCTTCCAGAAGAAAACTTGAGCTAAGGGAATGGAATATGTTATCATCTGCTTCTTCCTTCCATGCGTCTGTCCACCCTTGAAGCCGTTACGGAGAATTTCTACAGTCAAAACCTCTTCTAGGCCATAGATAGATTTTAAGAAAATATAACAGCCTGCCTCTCTCAAGGAGCTGTCAGTGTAGTGGAGCTGATGAGTATGTACAAGTTAACTAGATTACTAAGGCAAAAGGAAATAAACAGAGCGGGTTATACAGACGGAGCAGCTCATGTTGACATAGAATATTGGGAACAGCTTTGTGGAGAAGATGGCATTTTATTTGAGCTTGAATTAGACTTTGGAGAGCAAGAAGGATTTCAATAGACAGAGGTGGAGTGATGGGGGTAAGAGTAAGAGAGGAGAGAGCTTCCTAATCTGGGAGGACAGCATAAACAGAGGCAGCGCGAATTTTAGTGAAAATTTGACTTTGGAAATATCTGGGCAGCGAGATATTTCCTATGAATTGTTTTCAATTGCTTAATTGAGGTATAACTGACATACAATAAACTGCACTTAAGTTTGTATATTTTGTGTGTGTGTGTATATATATATGTATATATATATAATATACATATGTATATATACATCTGTGAAATAATCGCCACAGTCAAGACAGTGAACAAATCCATGCCCAAATTTTCCTTGTGCCTCTGGATAATTTCTCCCTCTAGCCCCCTTCAGACAGCCACTGACCTGCTTTCTGTCACTATAGATTAGCTTGCATTTTCTAGAGCTTTATATAAATGGAATTATATAGTTAATTTTTTTATTATGATTTCTTTCACTTAGCATAATTATTTTGAGATTCACTTATGTTGTTGTCTGTATCAACGATTCATTCCTTTATATTGTTGAGTTATATTTCATTATATGGGTATACCATCATTTGTTTCTTTATTCACTTATTAATGGACATTTGATAATTTTTAGCTTATGGCTATTACAAGTAAAGCTGTATGAACAATCATTCAAAGTGTTTACATGAACATGTACTATCATTTCTCTTGGGTAGATACCTAGGGGTAGAATGGCTGGATTGTATGCTAGGTGTATGCTTAACCTTTTTTTTTTTTTTTTTGCGGTACGCGGGCCTCTCACTGTTGTGGCCTCTCCTGTTGCGGAGCACAGGCTCCAGACGTGCAGGCTCAGGGGCCATGGCTCACGGGCCCAGCCGCTCCGCGGCATGTGGGATCTTCCCGGACCAGGGCACGAACCCATGTCCCCTGCATCAGCAGGCGGACTCTCAACCACTGCGCCACCAGGGAAGCCCTGCTTAACCTTTTAAGAACCTGCCAAACTGTTTTCCAAAGTGCACATACCATTTTATGTTCCAACTAGCAATGTAAATGGCTTTTAGTTCTTCTAAATCTTCATTAACGCTTGGTATGGTCAGGTTTTTAAATTTAGCTATTGTAATCAATGTGTGGTGGTGCCTAACTGGATTTAATTTGCATTTTTCTAAAGACTAATGATATTGCTCATCTGTCTGTACTTATTTGCCATCGGTATATCTTTTTCGGTGAAGTGTCTATTTAAATCATTTGCCCACTTACTAATGGGGTTGTTTTCTTTATACTGAGTTTTGAGAGTTCATTGGATACACGTTCTTTGTTGGCTATGGGATTTAAAAATATTTTCTTCCAGTGTGTGGCTTGTCTTTTCATTCTCTTAAATGTGTCTTTTGAGGCACAGACTGTTGATTTTTCATAAATTCCAATTTATTAATTTTTCTTTTTTGTTGTTTTGTTTTTGCGGTACGCGGGCCTCTCACTGTTGTGGCCTCTCCCGTTGTGGAGCACAGGCTCTGGATGCGCAGGCTCAGTGGTCATGGGTCACGGGCCTAGCCGCTCCGCGGCATGTGGGATCTTCCCGGACCGGGGCACGAACCCGTGTCCCCTGCATCAGCAGGGGGACTCTCAACCACTGCACCACCAGGGAAGCCCTTAATTTTTCTTCTGATGGATAGACATATCCATATTTTTCATCATTTCTAAGAAATTGATGCCTACTCCAAAGTCACAAAGATTCTAATTTATGTTTTTTAGAAGTTTTATATTTTTTGATCTTACATTTAGGTCTGTGATCTGTTTTGAGTTCATTTCTGTATATGGTGTGAGGTATGCATTGAAGTTCATGTCTTAATTATTTGTTTACCATTTATTGAAAAGATCCTTTCTCCACTGATTTGCCTTTGCATCTTTCTAAAAAGTTGGCTTTCACATATGGGTAGAAAAATTTATGGTCTCTTTGCTCCATTTTATTGGTTTGAGTATTTTTAGTCAATAAAGATAGTTGTGTATTTTTTATAATAAATCTTGAAATCAGATAGACTTAGTTCATCAACTGTCTTCTTCTTTTTCAAGTTATTATGGCTATAGGCCCTTTGCATTTCCAGAATCATTTTGCCAGTTTGCATTTCCAGAATCAGTTTGCCAATTTCAACGGAAAAGCCTGCTGAGATTTTAACTGGGATTGAGTTGAGTCTGCAGATCAATTTGGGAGGAGTTGACATCCTAACAATATTAGGTCTTCTTTAATTTCTTTTAGCAATGTTTTTTTGTTTGCTTGTTTTCATTGTACAGATTTAGCACATATTTTATGAGATTTTTCCTCAAGTATTTCATGGTTTTTGATGCTCTTGTAAACCTCAAGTATTTCATGGTTTTTGATGCTCTTGTAAAGGGTATTTTAAAAATTGTATTTTTGATTGTTCATTGGCAGTATATAGAAATTCATCTGACTTTGTATTTTGACCTTTTATCTTAAAACTTTGCTAACTCATTTATTAGTTCTAACAGCTACCTTTAGAAGATTTTTTAATTTTTATTCTTTGTTGTTGTTGAGGTGTAGTTGTTTTACAATGTTGTGTTAGTTTCTACTGTACAGTGAAGTGGAGTTTCCTGTGCTATACAGCAGGTTCTTATTAGTTATCTATTTTATACATATTAGTGTATATATGTCAATCCCAATCTCCCAGTTCATCCCACCATCACCCTCACCCCGTTGTTCCCTCCCTTGGTGTCCATGTTTGTTCTCTACATCTGTGTCTCTATTTCTGCCTTGCAAACTGGTTTATCTGTACCATTTTTCTAGATTCCACATATATGCATTAATATACGATATTTGTTTTTCTCTTTCCGACTTACTTCACTCTGTGTGACAGACTATAGGTCCATCCATGTCTCTACAGATGACCCAGTTTTGTTCCTTTTTATGGTTGAGTAATAGTCCAGTGTATATATGTACCACATCTTCTTTATCCATTCATCTGTTGATGGAAACTTAGGTTGATTCCATGTCCTGGCTATTGTAAATAGAGCTGCAATGAACATTGGAGTGCATGTGTCTGTTTTTTTTTTCCTGCTGTACGCGGGCCTCTCACTGTTGTGGCCTCTCCCGTTGTGGAGCACAGGCTCCGGACGTGCAGGCTCAGCAGCCATGGCTCACGGGCCCAGCCACTCTGCGGCATGTGGGATCCTCCCGGACCGGGGCACGAACCCGCGTCCCCTGCATCAGCAGGCGGACTCTCAACCACTGCGCCACCAGGGAAGCCCCATATTTTGCAACATGTTTTGATGAAGAGTTGTATGTAAAGTACTTTTTTCCCCTCTCCTTCAAGATTACTCTGTGACCGCCAATTCCAAGATCGTGGTGGTAACTGCAGGAGTTCGCCAGCAAGAGGGAGAAAGTCGTCTGAATCTGGTGCAGAGGAATGTTAATGTCTTCAAGTTCATCATTCCTCAGATCGTCAAGTACAGACACTGCCTGAGTAGGGGTTTGGTGGTGGGCAACTTGAAGACACAGGGCTAAAGGTGGGGCTGGGGGCTGTTTGGAAGGAGAAAGTTCCAGGGCGTTCCAGGAAGCAAGGTGAAGTGCTGAAAGGGGAAGAGGGAGATCATCTAAGTTGTTATTTAATAAAACAAATGCTCATGAGCAGTCTTCTGTGCCAGGCTTGGGTCTGGATATAAGTAAGAGTAAGTCAATACCTTTAAATGGAAGTCGGGATGGGAATGGGAGTGGAGGTGGGAAATAGCATGGGAGGAAAAGCAGGGAGATTGGCAGGAAACAAGGGCATGAAGTTAAGTGTCAAGGGCTGTCACAAAGGTGTGTCCAAAGTTGGGCTGGAGTGTGGTGGAGGCAGCTGCTGGCAGAGTGGCTGGAAGAGGAAAGGCCTAGAGAGGAGGAGACAAATGAATGGTCCTATTATGGTTTTGATGATGACTGGATATTCCCACAGGATATTTAATTACAAAGGAAGGTCACATTATTTTCTGTATTCTGTGTTTACCCGGGCAAGGTGCTAAAAAAAAAAAAAAAAGAGCTTGTAGGAAGACTGGAATATCCATATAACGCTTGGGAGACCAAATATTCTATTGGCTCCAGTCCTTGGGCATTCTGGTTAATTGAAGATTTATTGAAATAGGATCAACTTTAACCTATTCATGATGTTTATTGCTAAACATGTGTACAATGAGATGGTCTAGTTAAGTAAGGAAGAGCAAGACACTGAGCCATGTTATCTGAGTTCAAATTCTGGTTCCACCCCTTATTTTGTGTGAGTTTTGGGCAAATTAACTTTTCTTCGCCTTAGTTTCTCCATCTGGAAAGTGGAGTTAATAGAAGAATTTTTAAATGAGGACCAATTGAGTTAAATATGCAAAGTACTTAACAATGCCTAGCACATACGAGCACTCAATAAATATTAGGTATTTTTATCACAGTTTGCCTATGTAATGTATATATGAACATAAATAATTATATAGCATATATTTATAAACCTTATAAGTATTATATATGTTTATATGTATATGTGTGTGTATACACATATATATGTGTATATCTATCTCTCTATCTATGTATATATATACATAGAGAGAGAATGAATCTCCGTATGTTATAGAGCATGAGTTTGGGAGGAAGGCAGACCTAAATTCCATTCCTGGCTGTGCTGTGTACTTACTGAGCCTCAGTTATTTTTATATTGCACAATGGATATGATAAGCTTTGTAGGATTATTGTGAGAATTAAGTGACATAAAATATACAATATTGCCTAATCAATTATCCAGTTAGTAATAGGCACTTAATGGCTACTGTCTATTATTATGACATACTTTTTAATGGTCATCTCTGATAATAGTTCTTTTAGAGTGACCTTCACAAAGCTATTGCTAAGAAGTATTAAAGAAGTATTCCTATGAATTTAGTGATTTCCTTTATACATTATAGATTGGGCCAAAGTCAACTTTTTAAAATTGAGCTGTTAATTTCTGTTCCTGTTTCAAGGAAGAGAGAATTGAAAAAATGGTATATGATAATATTGTTGCAATACTTAACTTAAACCAGCAATTGTTGACTAAATATTACAAATGCATTTATTTATTTAATTTATGTGGCACCTGTAATCAGTGGGGAAAAGATGGAATAAATTTCATTGAATGATATTGGTATTAGGATAATAAGTTTATTGGGAAAGATAAAGTTGATAAAATTTGATCCATAGCTCATACTGTACACCATGATGAACTCCAAATGTATTAAATATTTCAATATAAAATATGAAACCATAAAAGTAGTAGAAGAAAAAACATGGGTGAATTACTTCTATCTTTGGCATAGAGAAGTGTTTCTAACTGTGAATAAGAATTCAGAAGTCATAAAAGAAGAGACATAACTTTGACCACGTTAAAAAATATATATATATTAATACAGTAAAAACTTCTGAAGAGTAAAAACTATCAAAATACGAATAACACATCAGCAAAAATAATCTGCAATTCTTACTATAGGTAAAAAGTTAATCTCCATAATGTATACAGAGCTTCTAGAGGGTGGTAAGAAAACGGTGATGTGTTTTTTTTAAAGTGGACACATAATATAAACAGATCTCGTACTTCACAAGAAAAGAAATACAACTGGCCCTTTAAAAATGTAAAATATATTCAAATCACTCACAATAAGATAAATGTTAATTAAACCTATACCAAAAAACAGTTTTCACCTATCAGTTTGAAATGGTACCATCCCTATAAAATGCAATGTAGCATTATCTATTAAAATTATAAATGCATTTCCCTTGAACCCACCAATTTCACTTCTGGGAATTTATCCTACAGATAAAACTGCACACAAAGAGAATGACTTACATACAAGCTTATTTGTGTAACCTTGTTTATTATAGCAAAAAGCTGAAAATAACCTCAGTTCCCATTAATAGGGAACTGATTTAAAAATAATTTTTGGCCCATTCCCTACAATGCAATACAAAGTAGCTCTAAAAAAGGAAAAAGTTCTCTATGTGTACAAATGGAAAATTCTTCCAGATGTATTGAGTAGTAAAATTAAAAAGATCTGGAATGATGTATATAATATTCTATATTTTGTATAAAATAATGGGAAGAATATGAATATAAATTTACATTTGATTATAATTGCATAAAGAAACTCTGAAGAGACACACCAGAAACTAATACATTTGGTTACCTTTGGGACTGGCAGGTGGCGAATAGGGCAGATAGAAGCAGGAGTGGGAGGGAGACCTTTCACTGTGTTGTTTTTAATTTTGTTTTAATTTGTAACCAGGTACATTTATTCACTACTCAAAAATGAAATAAGATAAAATTCTTCTGTCTCTTGAATCAGTAGTTACAATCTTCCACAATCACGGGAAGCTACAGATAATGAGTTATTTTTCTTGAATCAGTTTTGTTTTGCCACTTCCCATTTCATTTTATTATTAATTTCCCATAAAGCTTCAAAGAACATAGTGAATCCAGAGCCCATCAGGAGATGATGGAGTGCTCCAGTCAGCCACAAGCAAACTTGGACCAGTTAAACAGTTTTCCTCCTGATCTCCTAATAATTTCAATTTCCTTTGTTAATCCTATTTTCCTAAAAAGCAAATAACTTAGATGGTACTAAGTTAGCATGAATCGTAGGTAACGCACACTGGACAGGCAGTTGTGTTAGAACAAGTTCTATTAGAAACCATCTTAGGACAAGCTAGATAATCTCTTGCTTGAATATTCATTTATGATTGGAAATAGTGCTCCGTGTCCTGTATGAAGTTACAGAACTGGCAAAGGGAAAAAAAGATCTTCACTATAAGCTATTTTACTGGAAAAGACCAAGTGTTTGATATTTTTGGCCTACAAAGCTGATTAGCACAGAAGAATCAAACAGCAGATTTAATTTTATCAAATTAACCCATGTTAAATGTACAGAGGTCAAAGTGATTTTTTTCCTATTTATTAACGTCTTCAGTGTTACCCCTTGTACTTGAAAACAAAATGCAAGGTTCAACCTTATGATTGAAAGATTAGACGAGACTTGAACCAGTAAAAATAGATTTTTTTAAGGAAAAGTTATTTTGAGTGTAGTGCTAGCTGTACTAGACAAATTCCGTCGGGCCTCCTCTTCAGTCTTGTCAAAGCTTAGCACAGTCCAGAAGGCAGTAGTGTATATGCCAAAAAATCAAAGCAGCAGCAGTTAAAAAAATAAGTGCACTAAGAAATATTAAATGGAAAGCCAATGCCTATAAATAAAAAGGCAAGTGAGCACTAATCAATCATAAGTAACTCTGAACAGAAAATAGGAGTTGGAAGGGTGAGAGAGATTTCACATACAACATATGAGACTAGATACAAATGATTTAATTAAACAGCGTTCCTTCTACACAAGACTCAAAATCTCTAAATGTTAAGAAAAACTGGAGTATAGAAATGCAACGTCTTGCTTTGCAATCTATAGCGGATGAGTAGCAAGGCATATGCCAACAGCAGAAATAGAAGCAGTTGATGAATCCTGGGTGAGTGGAAGTGTTTCATTATCTGTATCTGTTTCTTGCTATTCATCTCAGCTTTATGGCTCTTACTAAAGGACCAAACCCTTTCCACTCTGAACAATAGCAGCCTCTACAAGCTTGGAGTTTTGGGTGAAAATCATTAGGCAGAATATAAAACTAATTTGCATGAGTATGGAATAAATGCAATCAAGAGTTAAAAGATAATTCCATCAATAAAATAAATTGGGAGAGATCAGAGGGAAGGTAGAGGAAGGAGAGAGGAGGTTGATAATTACAGGTGTAAGGAGAGGAAAAAGGTGAACAAGGCTGCCTGCTGTTCAGCCCACCCTTCCCAAAAGAGGACTTTAACCCTAGACATTGTCTAGTTGACCTTTAAGGCAAGTCTTGCCTTAGGAAATTATTTATGTTGCTCAGCAGAATTGGACCATATGCCCTTTTTAGAAGGGAACTTGAATCTTTTCGAGTAAGAGGTCCAACTCAAACATTCAGATTTCAAGAAATAGATTTAGATTGATAAAAATACGCTCCACAGTCTTCTGGATATCCATGATTTTATGGCTTGAATTAATTGTAGATGTCAGGAAAAAAATAGAATTATTTTTACTTATATACAATTAGGTTTTACAATAAAGGGGATTTAAAATTTGGGAATTAAAATCTGAGAGCTTTTCCTAGCTTTATCTATCTATCTGTCTGTCTATCTATCTACCTACCTACTTATCTATCTCATACATATTATATATATAATATATATATAATATATCAATACCACTGTTCATTCTCAATTCTCTGAAATCTGAGAATGTGACAAAGTACCAGAGACCATAATGAGTTTGTCTCTCATCACAAATATTGGAAGACAAAAATCTAAATCCATATATCAAAACCAAAAATCAGTTTTCCAACCTAATAAATGACAGACAGGATTCTGAAGGGAGTTATTTTTAAAAGCAAAGATTTTTTTCGACGGTTGGTAGCTCTGGTAATGGGTAGCAAAAATGGCTCATGGGAAGGGCACATGTACTGCTAATAGATTGACTGAAAAGAAAAACATTATTATTGGTGTTTTTTTCCCCTACCAGATCCTGTGATATCACTACTGCAATCTGTTATTTATGTAGAAAGGCAGTAAACAGTGGAAAGGAGAGTATCTGTACGGGAACATCTTCTCTGAGAAGTTGCTTGAAAAATAAGCATGTGATGAACATGTGAGAAGCACTTATGCAGTTGGCAGCATTTAAATTCTCAGAACAGTAGAGGATAAAAATGGGTTAGATAAAGAAAACTAAGGATTAGATCCAGATAAACAATGGGATGTTTGTAACATATTTATTTAACAAAAATCTGGGCATATAAGCATACACCTTCAATGAAACCAGCCTGAAATGAAACTTAAAAGAAATTAGATGCAGACTAAAAAATTTAAGACTCTAAAATTTTATTTCAGCTCATATTATAATCTACAACTTATAGGAGGGTATGGCTGTATTTTGTTTTTATGCTTTAAAACAATTAAACATAGCCTCTCTCTGAAAATCAGTTTATATTAGGGTTTCTCCTCAGCTCTATAGACATTTCGTGCCAGATAATGCTTTGTGGTGGAAGGCTGCCCTGTCCATTGTAGAATGTTTAGAAGCATCCTGACCTTTATCCAGTAGATGCTAATAGTATCACCCCAGTTGTGACAACCAATTGTGTCTCCAGATATTGCCAGATGTCCCCCGAGTAGCAAAATCTCCTTTAGTTGAGAATCACTGGTCTATATATCTTACTAGAAAATCAAGCAAATTTAAGTTATAAAATGGCCTCCTGGATGGCATATGTACTTAATTATTTGAAAAAACCACTAATTTAGGTTTAAAATGAATTTTTAAGAACTGTGTGAATGAGTAAATGAATTAAAATATGGTTGAGAAAATTTTCTTTAGTAAAGAGAAAAACCTCAGATGCAATTTCCAGCACAAAATGTGGTCGGTCACTCAGAACTTGTCCTGTTTTCGGGTTGTCCCCTTTCCTTATTGATTTATATGGGCTAAATTCTCTGAATTCCAGGCACAGCAAAGTGCCTTCCAAATGAGAAATTCTTGGAGTACTTATTATTTTTCCCCCTTGGGGAAGCTACAGTTTTACCTTCCTCTCTCACTGGGGCAGGGGGCTGTCATCAGAAAACCACCCTGTTCCTTTTCCTCATTGCTTCACAAACTTGCCATTTATGGAGACTCTCAAGACTTTCCTTCTGGGACTTCCCTGGTGGCTCAGTGGTTAAGAATTCGCCTGCCAATGCAGGGGACACAGGTTCAATCCCTGGTCCGGGAAGATCCCACATGCCGTGGAGCAACTAAGCCCATGCTCCATAACTACTGAAGCCCGTGTGCCCTAGAGCCCGTGTGCCACGACTACTGAGCCTGCACTCTAGAGCCCGCAAGCCACAACTACTGAGCCCACATGCCACAACTACTGAAACCTGCGCGCCTAGAGCCCGTGCTTCACAACAAGAGAAGCCACTGCAATGAGAAGCCTGTGCACCGCAACGAAGAGTAGCCCCCGCTTGCCACAACTAGAGAAAGCCCACATGCAGCAATGAAGACCAAATGCAACCAAAAAATAAATTAAAATTGAAATAAAAGACCTTCCTTCTGGTCACTCTTGGTAATAGAGGTTGCTCTAATCACTGTATTCTCAGTTTAGTAATAAATATGCTCGTATCAGCGTAATACTCAAAATGTGCCATTTCACCGAAAGGTTTCCCTCTATCCCAGCTTGTGTCTGAGAGCTGGCTGCCTGTAGTTAGAAAAACATGGCCAGCTTCTTTTCTATTTCCCTGCATAGAGATTTTATGCCTTCTCTCTAGGCTTATTTTTTGGACCTCCTTGGAATTGTAGCAGGAAAATGGGGAACCAAAGGGAGCAAAAAAGGGTTTACTTGACTGATGCTATTGTTGGGTAGTGTTAGTCTTCTCTTGGTCCCTTTCTCTTAGGGTGCTTTCTGTGAGTTCTTTGGGGACCCCATGCTCCAGCACTTGACTCTGTCTGGTTCCTTGCTCACTCCCTCCTTAACCCCTTGGTATGTGGTGAGGCCTTGCCCTTCCAGCAGGCTCTCTTGGCTGAATCTAAGACAACTCCAGTCTGGTTCCCTATTGCATGGCCCACGTCTAGAAAGAAGGAGATACTCACATATTCTTTACCCTGACAAACCTTGGATGCCTAGGGCACCCCCAGTGCTGCCAAGTCTCTTTACTTGCACAGCAGAGCAGCCAGCAAGCCATAGTCACTTGCCATTTAGAATTTACGGGAATGAGGCAACACCAGCCCAGCCCAGGGTATCTCCCACACTGCAGGAGATGCACCTCAAGCCTTGTAAGGTGTAAAGCCTTGTAAAGCTTCCTCCAAGGAGGCAGGTGGGGCACTCACAAGCTAGCTTTCTCCAAAGAAGTCGTCCTCCAGGTTCTTACCTTACCCTCTTTTCTGAAGTTAAAAGCATAATTCTTGTACAAATATGCAATGAGCACAAGTCAAAGATTTATGTTTCTCATAAATGAGCAATGAAGATGAGGGATGGGTCAGTTGGAGATAGGGATGCTGAAGTACATAAGTATAACATACTTGGTGGAAGAAAGAATACAGAATCAGATACAAAATTTAGGTACAAAACTGGCTAATGTCCTGCAGAGCAGTGAAATGGTATCCTTGGGGATTATTTTTTCTACCGGTAGAAATCATTTGCGTCTCTCCTGGACAAAAAGTAATTTGTAACTTATCAGTCTTCTACCAGTTAATATCTAATTTCACAGGTTCTGGGCCCCAAGCTATGGTAAAGAAGAATGTTACCTTTCTGTAGAGCAGAAGTAGGCAAAGTAAAGCCTGTAGGCCCAAGGAAGCCAGGCCAATTTTTACTGCAGCACAGTCAAAGCCATTCTTTTGCGTATTGCATGTGGCTGCTTTCACACGGCAATGGATGACGCAGAGACCATATATATGGCTCACAAGGCCCCTAATATTTATGTGTGGCCCTTTACAGAAGAAGTTTGCTGACTTCTACTGTAGAGCATCAGGTAACCTGTAGGTGGACTTGATCGGCCATGCTTCCATATAACTTTGAAAGGGCACAGAGTAATCCTCTTGCTGTAATTCCAAATTTTGCATAATTTTTTCTTAATATAACCTTGATATGGGTGAGGGACTAAAAGTTGCAAAACAAGTTTTTGACCATCTTTTTTTTCACTTGTAAAACATTAATTAATTATTCTAATTTTATTGAGAGGTAATGGACATACGGCACTGTACCAGTTTAAAGTGTACAACATGATGATTTGACTTACATACATCATGAAATGATTATTACAATAAGTTTAGTGAACATCCATCATACATATATAAATAAAAAAATCAAAAGAGAACAAATATTTTGTGATGAGAACTCTTAAGATTTACTCTCTTAACAAATTTCACATATAACATACAGCAGTGTTAATTATATGTATCATGTTGTACAGTGTATCCCTAGTAATTTTATCTTATAACTGGAAGTTTCTACGTGTGGACCACCTTCATCCAGTTCCCCCTCTCCCTACTCCCCACCTCTGGTAACCACAAATCTGACCTCTTTTTTTATGTTTGTTTGTTTCTTCGTTTTTGAAATACATTTGTCCTATGACACTATGTTAGTTCCTGTTACACAACATAGTAATTGGGTATTTCTATACATTTCAAAATGATCACCATTATAAGTATAGTTACAATGTCACCATACAAAGATATTACATAATTATTGACCATATTCCCCACACTGTACATTTCATACCTGTGACTCATTTATTTTGCAACTGGAAGTTTATACCTCTTAATCTCCTTCACCTATTTTCCTCCTCCCTCCCCTGCCCCCTGGGAACCACCTGTTTGTTCTCTGTATCTATAACCCTGTTTCTGTTTTGTTGTATTTGTTCACTTGTTTTGTTCTTTAGATTCCATATATAAGTGAAATCAAACAGAATTTGTCTTTCTTTCTTTGACTTATTTCACTTAGCGTAATACCCTCCAGGTCCATCCATGTTGTCGCAAATGGCAAGATTTCATTCTTTCCTTTTGGCTGAGTAATACTCAATTGTATATATGTATGTATGTACGTATGCATATATATATATATATGTAGGTATATCTTACATCTTCTTTACCCTTTCATCTATTGATGGGCACTTAGATTGCTTCCATATCCTGGCTATTGTAAATATCGCTGAAATGAACATAGGAGTGTGTATATCTTTTCCTAAGTAGGGTTTCTGTCTTCTTCTGATTAAAAACCCAGGAGTGGAATTGCTAGATCATATGGTAGTCCTACTTTTAATTTTTGAGGCATCTCTCATACTGTTATTTATAGAGGCTGCACCAATTTACATTCCCACTGACAGTGCATGAGGGTTCATTTTTCTCCACATCCTCACCAACACTTGTTATTTGTTGCCTTCTTGATAGTAGCTTTTCTGACAGGTGTGAGGTGATATCTCGCTGTGGTTTTGATTCGCGTTTCCCTGATGATTAGTGATGCTGAGCATCTTTTCATGCACCTATTGACTATCTGTATGCCTTCTTTGGAAAAATGTCTATTCAGATTCTCTGCTTATTTTTTAATTGGGTTGGTTGATTTTTTTTGTTTTTGATATTGAGTTGTGTGTATTCTTTGTGTATTTTTTTTTTTTTTTTTTTTTTTTTTTGGCTGTGTTGGGTCTTCGTTTCTGTGCGAGGGCTTTCTCTAGTTGTGGCAAGTGGGGGCCACTCTTCATCACTGTGCACGGGCCTCTCACTATCGAGGCCTCTCCCGTTGCGGAGCACAGACTCCAGACGCGCAGGCTCAGCAGTTATGGCTCAGGGGCCCAGCCGCTCTGCGGCATGTGGGATCTTCCCAGACCAGGGCCCGAACCCGTGTCCCCCGCATCGGCAGGCAGAGTCCCAACCACTGCGCCACCAGGGAAGCCCCTGTATTTTGGATATTACCCCCTTATCAGATATATTGTTTGCAGATATTTTCTCCCATTCAGTATGTGGCCTTTGTGATCTGTTGATGGTTCCCTTTGCTGGGCAAAAACTTTTAGTTTGACGTGGTTGCATTTGTTTATTTTTGCTTTTGTTTCCCTTGCCTGAGGAGACATATCCAAAAAAGTGTTGCTAAGACCCTTGTCAAAGATTGTAATGCCTATGTTTTCTTCTAGAAGTTTTATGGTTTTAGGTCTTACATTTAAGTCTTGAATCCACTTTGAGTTTACTTTTGTGTACGGTGTGAGAGAGTAGTCCTGTTTGGTTCTTTTGCATGTAGCTGTCCAGTTTTCCCAGCACTATTTATTGAAGAGGCTGTTTTTTCCTTATTGTATAGTCTTGCCTCCTTTGTCATAGATTAACTTTACATATAAGTGTGGATTCATTTCTGGGATCTCTATTCTGTTCCATTGATCTATGTGTCTGTTTTTATGTCAGTACCATAGTGATTTGATTACTGTAGCTTTGTCGTATGGTTTGAAATCAGGGCACGTAATACCTCCAGCTTTGTTATTCTTTCTCCAGATTGTTTTGGTTATTAGGGGTCTTTTGTGTTTCCATACAAAATTTAAAGTTATTTGCTCTAGTTCTGTGAAAAATGCCATTGGTGTTTTGATAGGGATTGCATTGAATCTTTAGATTGCCTTTGGTAGTATGGTCGTTTTAACAATATTAATTCTTCCAATTCATAAGCGTAGTATATCTTTCCATCTGTTTGTGTTGTCTTCAGTTTCTTTCATCAGTGTCTATAGTTTTCTGAATACAGGCCTTTTACCCCCTTTTTAGATTTATTCCTAGGTAATTTATTCCTTTTGATGTGATTCTAAGGGGGATTATTTTCTTAATTTCTCCTTCTGATCATTCATTGTTAGTGTATAGGCATGCAACAGATTTCTGTGTATTAATTTTGTATCCTGCAACTTTACTGAATTCACTGATGATTTCTAGTAGTTTTTTTGTGGTGTCTTTAGGATTTTGTACGTATTGTACCATGTCATCTGCCAACAGTGACTGTGAACAGAAGTTTTACTTCTTCATTTTCAATTTATATTCCTTTTATTTCTTTTTCTTGTCTGATTGCTGTGGCTAGGATTTCCAGTACTGTGTTGAATAGAATTGGTGACAGTGGCATGCTTGTCTTGTTCCCGGTCTTAGAGGAAATGCTTTCAGCTTTTCACTGTTGAGTTACCCATCTTTTTTCAGTGCTGGTCTTGTCCCTCATTTTGGGATTTGGGAATAGTTGGGGTGAAGATTGGAGGTGGCAGTAATAGCATCTGATTCAAAATAATCGTTGAAAATAACTTGGCTTTATTTTTTGGTCATTTTTGTTCTAACTTTCACTGGGAAAACTGTTGCAATTTGGTTAGTTAATTAAATTTAATATTACTGGACTTCCCTGGTGGCACAGTGGTTAAGAATCTGCCTGCCAATACAGGGGACACGGGTTCGAGCCCTGGTCTGGGAAGGTCCCACATGCCATGGAGCAACTAAACCTGTGCGCCACAACTACTGAGCCTGCGCTCTAGAGCCCACGAGCCACAACTGTTGAAGCCCGTGCACCTAGAGCCCATGCTCTGCAACAAGAGAAGTCACTGCAATGAGAAGCTCGTGCACCACAGCGAAGAGTAGCCCACACTCACCACAACTAGAGAAATCCCACGCGCAGCAAAAAAGACCCAATGCAGCCAAAAATAAATAAATAATAAAATAAATAAAAAAAATTTAATATTACAAATATAGTTTTCTATGGCTCACTTTTAGATAGTTTTTTCAGATGGCTATGATGTTTATTGGTGAGTAGCTGAATACCATTATTTTTCAGTGACTGTTTTTCTAGAGATATATTTGTTCTTAAGTCACAGTGTCATTTCTAATGATTCATTTAAATTGGGTTTCTCTTCCTAGGAAGTAGTGTGGCAATGGGCAAATTAGGTGATGGAAGCTCTTTACGTAGCTACAGTTGTGCTTCCTTCATCAGCTCATTTAACTTATCTGCTGTTTTTTCATAAGCGTTCAATAAGGATAACGATAAGAGATGTGGTTCCACTTACCTCACAAGGCAGTTGAGAGAATGCTAGATGAGACAGTGCGTCACAAACTGTGAGGCTCTGAACTAGTGTTAGTTGTGTTATAATTGGTGGTAGCAAAAATTCAAGAATTGTTCCAACTCTATCTTACCAAGTTAGATTTATTCATATTTCTCAGTCTCCGTAGAGCTCAGTTATCATTTTTTACCTTCTCAAATTTCTTAGGATTAGGTTGTTAGATGGAACCTGTGCTTATGTCTACCTTACCATATGTCCTTTTTGGGGTTCTGTAGTAGATTGTCAGCTCCTTAAGGACAAAAATTTTACCTTCTATAAATACATTGAATGTGTGTATAGAATTGGTTTATGGGATAATAATTTGTATTTAAAGTATAAAGAGGCAGACAACATAGATTAGGTAAAGATGTCTAATTGCAAAGCAAAAGACACTTGGACTTATAAAAACTACTCCCACATACAAAACAAAACAGAAAAGAACAGCAACAACAGTTAGAGTGGCAGACAGTTACAGTGGCAGAAAATATACTATTAAAGTAGTTACCAGAACTATGGGACTGGGGGTAGAGGTGACGGGGTAGAGTGTGGACAGAAAGGAAATAGGCATATCATGGAATAACATACAAGGCTCTTGGTGATCGCCTTAACATTCATGCCAAGATTTCTATTTTTCTTGGTACCCTTTCATCTAGGACAATTATGAATAAATTAAGCGTGCCACAGCGGGAATAAGCTGTAGAAGTTTACATCATAGGACCTAGTACATACCATAGTTCCAGTGGTAGGTTTAGAGAGCTGGGAGTTTTTTGTTTTTTTAAATTTTTATTGGAGTATAGTTGCTTTACAATGTGGTGTTAGTTTCTACTGTACAGTAAAGTGAATCAGCTATACATATACATATATCCCATCTTTTTTGGATTTCCTTCCCATTTAGGTCACCACGGAGCATTGAGTAGAGTTCCCTGTGCTATACAGTAGGTTCTCATTATTTGTCTATTTTATACATAGTATCAATAGTGTATATATGTCAATCCCAATCTCTCAGTTCATCCCACCCCACCCCACCCTTTCTCCTTGGTATCCATGCGTTTGTTATCTATGTCTCTGTCTCTATTTCTGCTTGGTAAATAAGATCATCTATGCCAATTTTTTTCAGATTCCACATATATATGTTAATATATGATATTTGTTTTTCTCTTTCTGACTTACTGCACTCTGTATGACATTCTCTAGGTCCATCCATGTAGAGAGCTGGCAGTTTTAAGGACTTTTTGAATAGCTTGTTGTGAGGTACTATAAGCTCTACCTTGGCAATAATGAGACAAATGGCAATTAAAGCCACTTGTGATATACTTTTAAAAATTACTGATATTTTGTTTAAAAAATATAAAATTCGTTTAGAATGTGTATAGGTTTATCATTGCTGCTGTAACAAATTACTGCAAACAGTGGCTTAAAATGACACAAATTTATTCTGTTAATAGTTTTGGAGGTCCAAAATGGGTCTTACAAAATTTAAATCAAGGATTGTGTTTTTTTTGGAGGTTCTAGGGGAGAATTTGTTCCTTGTCTTTTTCAGCTTCTAGAGACTGTCTGCATTCCTTACCTCCTTGCCTCGTCACTGCAATGTCTGCTTCTGTCATCACATCTTTTCTGACTCCAATCCACATGCCTCCATCTTATAAGGATCCTCATGATTACACTGGGCCCACCCAGATAGTCCAGAATAACTTCATCTCAAGATATTTACCTTAATCACGTCTGCAAAATCCCTCTTTCCACATAAGGTAACATATTCACAAATTTCCAGGATTAGGACACAGACATCTTTGGGGGTGGGAGGATGAAGAGGCATTATTCTATCTATCACAAATGTTTAGAATGTAATAATTTTCTGTAACTACCATCCCAAGGAAAAATATTGTTAGAATTTGGTTATAGCTTTCCAGTTATTTAAAAATGTATGTGTTTATATAGTACCTATATTTTAAATGAGATTATATTTTAAAATAGTTTCAAATTTTGCTTAGCAACATGTCATAAAATTTCCCTCATGTTGAATATTTTTTATATTGTTTTTTAAAAGCTACTTTATAGTATTCCATTGTATACATTGATGATAATTTAACTAAACTGCCATTGATAAATATTTACTATGTTCCTAGGCATTTGTTAACCAGTACACCTCTAATGGTCTTGATTACTGCATTTTAGTGACTATAAGAGGCCACAACAACCTGGAGAAGCTATCCTAATACAAATATAAAGTATGGGACCAATATATACTTGCTGAATGAATGGATAAATGAGCATAGGTCGGGTGTTCTTGACAACTCAAGAGAACCAAAGAACTTATTTTCAGTCACGTGGGCCATGGGCTAGTTCTTGTCACTAGGCTCCATCTCCCACCTTCTCTGAAAACCAGTGTAGGCAGGTGGCTTTCAGAGTCAGGAGCTAAAGTCTGCTCTCCTGCCCCATTACACTGTGCTCTGCACTCACTTCCAGCTCTCCTACTTCTACCATCGGCCTTGGGAACCAAAGATCCCTTAGTTATGCTGATGGGTGACACAGCTTCACAACTCCCTGCTATATGGTAACTTTCTTCCAATTCCCTGGAAATTCCGTTACAAACATATTAAAATAAATATAATAAAAACCTGCACAACTCTTTCCAAATTCTAGCAATCCCTGGTTTAGGAATACAGCTGATTGGGTTCATGAAAAGTTATAGAAGGCAAAACTCTTAACCATTATTCTATGGAATAATTTTATCATATCATGACTATATTTTTGTAGCTAAAACAGGACAAAAATAAAATTCTTTAGATTTTATTACAGACTTTGAAAATTTTGAGATATACCTAATAGTGGAAGTCCCTGATGTTACTGTTTGCTCTGGTTAGCAAGAACAAAAATGAAATAATCCTCCAGTTAGACCACAGATACCAAACATCGGGGCATTTCCAAAAAACAACTTTCAATCAATATTTTTTTTTTGTGGTTGTAGTTGTTTTCTCTACCAAACTTTTCCTATGAACTTCAAATTAGTATCCAAATTATTTGGCTTGAATTTCTTGTCTATTTCCTTGTCCCTTCTGCTTTTCAATAGGAAGCTCATAGTTATCATCGTGACTAATTAGGAGGAGGAGAAGCAAAGGGTCTAGGTACATGGGGTAAACTACCTTTGAGTGACCAAGAGTTAGTTTAAAACATTATTTTGATGGATGGGTGGAGAATAATCTGTTAAATTCGAAGGATCATGGTACTTTTTTTTTTTTTTTTACTAACCACAAAATCTGCATTGCAATGTATAAATACTGAGTTTCATATGGTCTACCTTTAAATGGTATTCGAAACAGCATGGCCTTGTTCCTTCAACTGAATCAACACAGCTGTCTTCTTGTTACTTTCCTTGCATTTTTAGGAAGAGATGCTTTTCTGAGTCAGAAGTTTCAGCCCTTGAAGGTTGTTTGACCAGACTGGGAGGTATTTAATGTGAAATTTCATCATTCTATCTAATTGAACTTCCCAGACATTTGCAGAAGTTCATAACTAGTTTCTTAGTACTGCCTAATGGATTGGGTTCTGTCTAATTAGGCCAGGTGTATTGCAGGACCTTTCACTTTGCACTCAGCAAGTTGTGACCAATTTATACAAAGCACACTAAGTATATAGCCCTGTGCTACACGTTTCAAGGATGAGAAGAAGGAGAACATGGTTGGCGAATGAATGATGGAACCTCATAACAAGAATGGTTTCCCATATTCAATATGTATTCTTCAACCTCATAGGAAGGATTGAGAGGCAACCTATCAAGGGAACAGCATGGGTTTATTTGTCAGAAAGATATAGGTTTATATTCTGACTTTGTCAAGTATAAAAAGAATAGATGAAACTACATTATAGTGTGGCTGTGAGAATTATATAAAATATTAAAAACAAACTCTCAAGGCAAAACTAGGGAGTCAGTAAAAAGATCAGTGGTTGCTGGGGATTGGTGGGGAGGGATGAATACGTGGAGTACACAGGATGTTTAGGACAGTGAAAATACTCTGTGTGATATCATAATGATGATATATGTCATTAGACATTTGTCCAAACCCATAGAATGTTCAACACCAAGAGTGAACAGTAATGTAAACTATGGACTTTGGGTGATTATGATGTATCAATGTAGGCTCATCAATTGTAAAAAAATGTACCAATCTGGTGGGAGATGTTGATAATGGGGGAAGCTATTGCATGTATGGGGACAGGGGACTTATGGGAAATCTCTGTACCTTCCCCTCAATTTTGCTATGCATCTAAAACTTCTCTAACAAATAAAGTCTTTATAAAAAACTCTCCTGGTTTACCGCCTGACAATTAAGAGATTCTTAAAGATGCAAGTTAAAATTTTTAGACTACAGAAGACCTCAGGCTGTTTCCAGATGTCACTGGGTAGCACGTACCACATGTAGACAGAAAAAGTTTGAATAAGACAGCTTTCCCCAGAATTGTTCTACTTATCTAGTTATGACTATGAGCACCACGTTCTTGTCATTATTTATATTACAATCTCTGTGCTGGGATTGGGAAAGCTGAGTAAATGGGGGAATTTTGAAGATAATAAAAATGATTTGTTAAGAATGACCAAAATTTAACTCTCTAGGGTTTATTAGAATGATTTTTAGCAAATTACCTGTGATAGTGAGTTTTTTAAAATCAATCTCTTAATTCCTCTTCACTAAATAAATGTTGAAAACCCTTAGTCTAGTATTTCCAAGAGGCAGGTCTCCATTCAGGTCTAAGCTGAATTCCTTTCACCTTGTACTGCCCAGCTTCTACTAATTTTCTTCTGAATACACTATTTTGTTCTCATGCTAGCTGGTCTACCCTGAAATGTCATTTACTTGTTTTGGGGTCTCTTGAGTTGAATGTTGTCCCCTTTTTCCCACTCCCAAATAATATGTCTACCAGAAGCCTCGCCATATTACCTTATTTGGTAATATAAGGGCTTTTGCAGATGTAATTGATCTTGAGAGGAGATTACCCTGGATTAGGGTGGGCCTTTATAAGAGACAGACAAGAAGACATAGAGGGACTCAGGGAAGAAAGCCATGTGAAAATGGAGGCAGAGATTGAAGTGATTGATCTACAAGTCAAGGAATATCAAGGATTGGCAGCAACCACCAGAGACCAGGAGAGAGGCTTGGAGTGGATTCTCCCTGAGAGCCTCCAGAAGGACCAAACGTGCCAACATCTTGATTTTGGACTTCTGGCCTCCAAAATTGGGAGAGAATAAATTTCTATTGTTTTTAAGCCACGTAGTTTGTGGAAATTTCCTGCAGTAGCCTTAGAAAATGAATATGGGGTCCCCAATACCATTTAGAATTTTAGGAAATACTGCTGAAATTCACTTTAAGAACCAAGTCTTGTTCTCAGAATTTTGAATGAGATTTTTCTCCCTCTCAGCTAGTTTCCTGGTGCTATCTGCATATGGCCCTGATTAGTTGCTTTGCTCCTTATTGGAACATGGAGTTTGCCCACACGCCCTCCATTGCCTGCAGTCCTACTTGTGTGTTCCTTCAAGCTTCATTTGCAGCGGTTGACCACATTTCATTTTGGGGGGGTGGGGGAGAGAGAACAAGAGCTTTCTGTTTGGAGATTGGACAGAAAAGAATCACCACTTGGGAGAAATACAGACTCCTGGAGAATGTCCACATAACATAGTTAAATACTATCCACCTTGACCGCTGTAGTGAAGGATCTCCCACCTTCTTTTGAGTTACACTTGCTCCTGTATTTGTCCAATTCTGGATAAATGTGGCTAGTCTGCATAGGCAACTACTTGAGTAGTCAAGGGCTGTGTAATCCTGAGCGGTTTGGGTGTGACTTCCCTAGAGCCAGAGCATCAGCAGTGACTTATGGAGGGAACCAATGAAGGGCGGGAGAGGAGAGGAGGTGTGGGTACGGGATGTGGTGGTACGAGAATTAAAGGAGACTGGTGATGGAGAAAGATTTGAGGCACATGTACCTGTAATTAATGCACAAATATTTTCAGGAATAGTAGGGAAAAAGACTTTTCCATGCAGACTCTAAGGCTATCTCTTTTTGACTTAATATTTCCTTCCAGGCAGGAATACTATTTAACAAAACATATAGCGCTCACTGTATACCAAGCACAACCCCAAACATTCTATAGATATTAACTCATTTAATTGTCAAACAAGCCCGTAGGTTAGGTACTGTTATTATCCTCATTGTACTGATAAGGAAACTGAGGCCCAGAGGCATTAAATAACTTGCCCAAATTCACATAGCTAGCAAGTAACAAGACAGAATTGGGACCTAGATAAGGTTGCCAGATCAAATATAGGATACCCAGTTAAATTTGAATTTCACATAAACAGCAAATAATTTTTAAGTATGTCCCATGAAATACAGCAACAAACTTAAAAATTATTTGTTGTCTACCTGAAATTCCAATTTAACTAGATGTCCCATATTTTTATTGTTAAATCTGGCAACCCTTCACCCTGGGATTATTTGCTGTTAACCACTACCCTATACTGTACTCTAATTAAAAAAACATCTTTATGGAATGAGGAGGAACATTATCCAGCATGATTTGCCTTTGGTTCTGAAGTCCCAATGAATGTTCTTGGGTATGAAATTCAGGATGCTTTGTACAGAATATAATATGTACTCTTTACCTCCTGACTCAAACATGGCTATTATTGTATATCATCACGCAAGTGGGCTTGTGCTGATTTCAAGTAATCCTCTGCCCCTCAATTTATTCATAAGAGGTTAAGTGTACAATTACATATGCAAATGCAGTTATTGAAGGTTGCTGCAGAACCACTCAAGGGTTCCATATCAAGCCTTTAATGCCAATTGGAGTTTAGGTAGCATTTAATAATCACTCGTTATTCTTTTTTAAAGCCCCAGTTAATTAAAATATATGTTTCTACAATCAGTATTGTTTCTAGATTGTTTTTCCAAATTCCCATTTTAAATAGCTTTTTATGTAGGTAATTAAAACCATCTGCTTCCTGGTAGCTCAGTTATGTTTACAGCAGCCCCTTTTTATTTGGGGAATTAAACTGCCATAAGTTTTTATTTAGTGGGTGAAATATTACAAAAACGCTCACAGCAGTATTATTTCTTAAAAAAGAAATGGAGACTATTAAATGTTATTGGAAAAAATTGCTTTTGGTTAACTCAAGAGGCCTTAAGAGTTCTACATATTTTTAGGTAAATATGTTTGAGTTAGTTCAATCAAAAAAACCTAATGCATAAATAAAAGTTCTAATAAAATTTAGCATTCAAATGAAATGTCTCAAATCACTTTATAATTATTACTCGTAAAATCTCTCTGAGTTGGTAAAGATAAGGTATCTTTAGTGACACAGAGAAGTTTGGCTATTTCACAAGATATTATAAAATCACCAAATGATTTAAATAAGTTGGACAGTCACAAAAGCACATCAAAAGTGAGGTAGGGGGCTTCCTTGGTGGCGCAGTGGTTGAGAGTCCGCCTGCTGATGCAGGGGAGATGGGTTCGTGCCCCAGTCCGGGAAGATCCCACATGCCGCGGAGCGGCTGGGCCCGTGAGCCATGGCCATTGAGCCTGTGCGTCCAGAGCCTGTGCTCCACAACGGGAGAGGCCACAGCAGTGAGAGGCCCGCATACCGCAAAAAAAAAAAAAAAAAAAAAAGTGAGGTAAGGATTAAAGTTACAATAAGTGGTCTCAATTTCTGATTCTGATCAAGGCCATTTCCTTGCTTTTTGTGTCTTAGAAGGGATATCTAAATGAATAGTTTCTTATTTCCAAATTGAAAAACACTGCCTGAAAAAAGCCCAGTGACATAATTTGCCATCATGACAATGCCTTTAAATGCTAATTACATTTATTAAAAAAAGATCAACTTGTCAGAAGGAATGCTTACATTTGGTAATTAAATTGTACCACTTGAATGTTACTTTCATTTCTTTCCTTCATTTCGGTAAGTTCTATATCACAAAAATTAAGCTCCTTGACCCTATTGTTACTTGGACACTTTAAAGAAATCTCTTTTGAATAGGAAATGATATTTGTTTCATAGCAAAACCTGTAAGAAGCCTTCCTGAAAATTGTTCAAGAAAGCAGAGTGAAATCATGTCCCAGTGATTGTTAGCAAAGTTTGTTGTCTGCATAATTGCCAAATTTTGACTGGAATTTCCAACCTTTCATATCTTTTTTTTTTTTTGCGGTACGCAGGCCTCTCATTGTTGTGGCCTCTCCCATTGCGGAGCACAAGCTCTGGACGCGCAGGCCCAGCAGCCATGGCTCACGGGCCTAGCCGCTCTGCGGCATGTGGGATCATCCCGGACCGGGGCATGAACCCGTGTCCCCTGCATCGGCAGGTGGACTCTCAACCACTGCGCCACCAGGGAAGCCCCCAACCTTTCATATCTTGATAGTCTGGGTGTAGCATCGAAAATGTTCTTACTGAATTAAATCTTGAAGAACGTATAGTGTCTGAGACTAAATTCTTGGTCTGTTGTTTAAGCCAGTGTAGGGATTTGGTAAGCTTAACTAGGTCTTAACTGTTATCCTGTTCTAGGGTCTTGTCCTATTAAAGTATCTTTTTTCTTTTCTTCTTGACTCGTTCTGCCAACCATTGCTAGAACTTGCTGCTAAGTGTGTACAACTTTCATGTTCCCCCTGTTAACCAGAGTGCCAACAGGCTGCCAAAACCCCGTACTCTCTGCCTTTTCGCATCTTAGCCTCTACCATTCCCTCTGGTTCTGCTTGATGCCCACTTAATCATTTGTCAGGTGACACTTGCATCTCAGTAGGGACCTTTGATTCCTTCACTATCTTATGTTAAAATGGACAGGGTTACTGACATGTATTGAGGTGTCTGTTCTGTGAGTGGTTTTGTGCTTTAAATACTCAGCTGGGTTAAATCTCACCATGACCTGATAAGGTAGGAATTATTAACTTCATTGTACAAGTGAGGAAATAGAGGTCATAAAATGTAAACAAATTATTAGTGGATCAACAAGTAATAATTCTGATACAACAAGAATTTGGAAAGTCAGAGAAGTCCACAATTTCTTGGGTACACCGTGAATCTAAGGCATTGGTACAAGACCAAGGGGTGAGTTTATTTTAGGGCACCTCACACTATCTAGATGGTTGTCTATATTGTGAAGGAGTGTCGTCTTCTCCATAAAATCATGACATTGTTATATCTAGATAGCTGTTCAGAAAATTTACAAGAAGATGCTAGTTTTTAGCAAACATTTTGGTTAGATAGATGAATCTGTGGCCAGGGGCAGCTCATCCCAGACCTGGGGACCCTTGTTAGGCCAGAAGTGACTGGATTGTTCAGATAGAATATTTCTTCAGGAAAAGATGTTCTTCAGTGGATTCAGTAAAAATGTCTTATTTATTTGAATTTCATCTTTTAGGACAATTTTGTAATGGAATGGGAGAAAAACTTTGAAAATGTCCGTACCACACGGAGGTATGCTAACTTGTCAATTAGAAGCTACGGTCAGAAATTTTAGACTTGGAATTGTATTTTTTTTATCATGGAGAAAACTTTGACATCATAGTTGAGTCAAAATCTGGATAAAGTAAATGAATCTATAGTTATTTTCAAGTTAAAGAGTGACTCACAAGGTGGTTTATTTGCTGGCTATTTTTTTGAAGACTGATCACTATCAATTAACAATATTGTTGTCAATGCTATTAACAATGTTGCTAGTGATAAAATTAGAATATTACATGAAAATATTTGATTATGGGGTTTTGGTTAAGATTTGAATTATCTAATTATCGCAAGTCATGTGCCTCAGAACCCCATTCCTTTATTTTGGAGGAATTTCCCTCCTTAAGAATCTTGGTGGAAGGTGTATCTCACCTCATACTGTGGAGTTCAAAATTGCCACTTACTTGCTTTCTGAGTCACCTTTACTGCTAGGGATGGGAAAATTGAACAGCCATTTGGATGTACTTGCTTCGAACTTTGAACTGGGAGCAGCTGATGCAATGAAGAGGGACCACAGAGAATTCATTTTGTTGGTGGGTGGTGGCAGAGATAGCAACACCGGGGTCCAGGGGCACTGTGGCAGGCCTAGAGCAGCACCATCAGGGTCAGGTTCTGGTCCTGGTGGCAGTACAAGCTCTAGTGGACTGTTGTGTGGGGTGGTGCATGTGTGTCCTCATCAGACTGATTTTGTGATGTCACTCCGGCTGTATTTTTGGAAATCTCTTGTTTCTCTCCCTCTTCCAAAATTGTACCTTCATGGCAATTTTGTGAGCAAGATCTTTTAAATAAATTCCTCATCAAGAATGTGCTTGCAACTGAGAACCCTAGTACACTTTGTTTACATGATATGAGAATTTCAGTATTAACAGAAAGAGAACCATAGTTGCTTACCTTTTTCGTTAGAAAGAGTACCTCGTTGATGATTATACTGAGGTACAAAAGACTGATCATTAAGTCAGACACATGTTCAAACTGTCCTGTGTCCTTTGGCCCCTTAGAAAAAAAATACACATTGAAATATCCATTAAGGGAGACTTCCCTGGTGGTGCAGTGGTTAAGACTCCATGCTTCCAATGCAGGGGGCCTGGATTCGATCCCTGGTCAGGGCACTAGCTCCCATATGCATGCTGCAACTAAGAGTTAACGTGCCACAACTAAGACCCGACTCAACAACAACAACAAAAGAACTATCCATTAAGAATATTCGGAAAACATAGAAAACATAGTACTGTACTATGTCTTTGGCAACATTCTGGATAACCCTTCAGCAATTACACTAATAATAGTTTGGAAAACAGTAAAATAACAATTATAATTATGTGCAAGTCTGAGTTTCCTAAGTTTTATAACACCAAGAAAAGACATTTCCTAGATGTTTGGAAACTAATTAATATTCAGACAATGAGTAGAATATTACACCTTTGGGGGTATATTTCTTCATATCTGTGAAATAAAAGAGTTGGACTAAAAATATGTAAGATTCAATTCAACTTTAAAGTCTATGATTCTTATATATATGTGTATGTATATATGTGTAAGTTTTTATCTGTCTATCTATCTATCTGTCATTTACTATGAAATCATTTGCTCTAAATGGACTTTGAATATGAAGGGCAATGAATGCTCTAAAACAATCAAGAAAAGAGATTTCTCACTTTAGAAAGGAAAGTAGAAAAGTAGAATGAGGAGATAAGTCAGATTTTTAAGAGATATTTAGTGAAGAGGGCCATTCTGTCAGGGCCCCTATGTAGCTTAATTGGTTCAAGTCAGTTAAGTGAATTAAGTTGGGAACAATCAAATGTTCTTGCAGGTAGTTTCTATTGTATTTGCTAAGGATACTTATAACTATTACTAGTTAAATCTACAAATAAGAATATTAGTTTTTGATCAAGTTTTATAAGAAGATTTGTTTTGCTTGAGGGCAATGAGACTGACATAATTAGATTTTCCTTTTTACTGTGGCCGCTCAGGATCTCAGAGCCTAATCTGAGTCTCCATTACAAGAACTCTGAAGAATTAAGTATTAAGTATCTTCCTCCTATCCCATCCAACCCACACCAGCCTGACACATCTTGATCTCAATGATATTTTTTTGTTGGTCCTGTATTTTTATTCATATATTTTTATTTTATAGTGTACATTTTAAAAATGAACTGTCATATATTCTTTATGTCATCAGGAAAGACTTTGAGGGCAGGTTTAATTTTCTTTAACACCAAAGGCTACTAAGAAATCTCTTATCTTTTTCATTTATTTATTTAATTTAATTTAATTTTTATTATTAGTTTCTGCTTTATAACAAAGTGAATCAGTCATACATATACATCTGTTCCCACATCCCTTCCCTCTTGCGTCTCCCTCCCTCCCACCCTCCCTATCCCACCCCTCCAGGCGGTCACAAAGTACCGAGCTGATCTCCCTGTGCTATGAGGCTGCTTCCCACTATCTATCTCATTTATTAATGAAACTGACAAATTATTGGCTTAGTTTAAGCTCTTTATTAGTTTATTGAATTAGGGATAATACGGGTAATTCAGTTAATAATAAAAGCAATGACCTATTCCTAGAACTACATGTATCTGAATAAGCTCATGCACCATAAAAGAAAAAGCACTGAAGTGAGATCAGAATACGTTTTTTTCTTGATTCTTCAACTGACTTACTCTGGAAACTGATCAGCCTCGGTTTTCACATCTTTAAAGTAATGGGGACTTCCTTGATGGTGCAGTGGTTAAGAATCTGCCTGCCAATGCAGGGGACACGGGTTCGAGCCCTGATCCGGGAAGATCCCACATGCCGTGGAGCAACTAAGCCCGTGCTACAACTACTGAGCCTTCACTCTAGAGCCCACGAGCCACAACTACTGAGCCCGCGTGCCACGACTACTGAGCCCGCGTGCCACTACAGAGCCCGTGCTCCGTGACAAGAGAAGGCACCGCAATGAACAGCCCACACACCGCAACAAAGAGTAGCCCCCGCTCTCCACAACTAGAGAAAGCCTGTGGGCAGCAACGAAGACCCGACGCAGCCAAAAATAAATAAATAAATAAATTTATAAAAAAATAAAAAATAAAGTAATGGGGTTAGACTCAATGTCCTTCACAATTCATTCTAGCTGGAAATCTCTGTTCATAGGAAACAGAACTGTGTTGCTTTCTTCCAGTATCTAGGAGGGATATTTTGTGAACCCCAAAGTTATTTCCTTTTTCCTTTGTCTTCAACAAAAGTAATTTAACTTCACAGGAATGAAGATGATGACAGCAGCCTGGGCTTTAACTTTTGAACACTTTCCAGTTTTATGTCTTATTAAGCAATATTGTAAGTAATATGCACGTATTTCAATAAAATACATGAAAAACTTTGCACAGTGTTAAGACATTTTTTCACAGTGTGTTTCGTCAATTCTGAAAGTCTGTGAGAATCTGGCAAACTGTCAGGAAGTGGGGATAATATGAGAAAACACTAAAAATGAAGAATATCTGATTAGGTGATGGTAGTGGCAGGAGGCTTTAGGGAGCATGTTAAAGTAAAGTACCAAGAACACCAGCATGCATTTCATTTAAAATATGTGTCTTAGAGTCCTTGGGACTGCTTTTTTTCATTAAAAAAGAAATGTTTGTGATATTACATTTATATGAAACAAGTATGTTAATTATTGCAAAATATGTCTTTTCAGAATACTGAGATTAAAAATGTCCTTTAAATTCAACATTGGGATAGAGTGTAAAGATGTGTCAAATAATTGTTAATAGAAGAAGTAAAATTAGGTAATTTGTTCTATGACATATACTGTAAGAGTCTCATATGCAATGTGAATCATATACACAGTGAAATTAATTGTTTATGATTAAAATAGCCACACAAGTTTCACTGAAGTGAATCGTCTTCTTCAATATTGAGCAGATTGGAGAGATTTGCAAAAAATATGTACGGGACAGGATCATGCAAGAAATGTTCCTGCAGGTTATGGTAGAGAGACACTGTTTACAATTATGCGGTACGTCTTCCTATGTCATGCAAATTCAGTGTTATATTTGATTCATGGCTATTTAAGAAAAGTGTCTTAAGCAACCTAAGGCTTGCTTTCCTAACCTATAAAATGGTGTGACCACCAGCACCTGACTCATAGTAGCGAGGAACCAATAGGTAAGTTAATTTGTGGAAAGCACTTACTACAGTGTCTGGCCCATAGGATCCTCCAGTGATTGTTAGCCACTTGTATTCTTACCTTATTCTCATTAAAGTAGAAAGTAGCAGAATATAAATATGACACAAATGAACTTATCTATGAAACAGAAACAGACTCAACAGACATAGATAACAGACTTGTGGTTGTCAAGGGGAGGCGGGACCCGGGAGGGATGGATTGGGAATTTGGGATGAGCAGATGCAAACTCATATATAGAATGGATAAAGAACGAGGTCCTAGTGTATAGCCCAGGGAACTATATTCAGTATCCTGTAATAAACCATAATGGAAAAGAATAAAAAACCCACCTATTAAAAGACAAACTGAAATGAGTATAACAAAAAAATAAATGTTGGTTTAGTGAGAATACTATTATTTCAGGTTTCACTGTGTCATTTTCATACCTGCTTATGAAAAGGATGGATCAAAGAGTTAGTATTTATTCAGAAATAATAATGATGCTGAAGCCACACCATGATGACTAAGTGTTTATGTTGCCAGCATTGTTTGCAAGCTAATGATTCTACAAAGTCTGAAAATTAAGCAATAGCTTTAATTGCTAGATAACCAGAGAAGCCAAAGGCAAATAATGCCTGATTATTTTTCTGTATTTAATTATTTCTGAAGAAATTTCACAAATACACTTTGACCTTGAGGAACACAAATGTTCAGATTTACATAAGGCTAACATCTAGTTCGTAAATTTAGATTTATGAGCAATAACATTTTTTCACATTTCTTTCATAAACTGATCCCTCCCTAGATGTAACTTTCCCTACAAATTTGTAAATTTAGTCCTTCCTCTCATCTTATGTAGTAATTGTTAAACTATTTGAAAAACGGTATCATCATATCAATAGAAAAAGCTAGAAGGAAATACATTTCCTGTGGGGAAGGAGTTTCTAAACTTGAAAGAAATAGCAGTAATCACAGAGAGAACCCTTGATGGTTTTGTGTCTTGAAAAATTTGAAACTTCCAGGATTTCTGGGTATAAGTCATCTTGAATATGTATATAATATATATATATTATTTATGTATACTACATGTAAATAAAATTCTTTCTAGATTTCCACTGTAATGTCCAAAGAAAAAAATAAATATCATACACATTGTATTGATGTTAGAAATACTGTATTCAAAGAACATGAAAACACTAATTCAAAAAGTTACATGCACCCCTATGTCATCACAGCACATGGAAGCAACCTAAGTGCCCATCAACAAATAAATGGATAAAGAAGATGTGGTACAAATACACAGTGGAATACTGGTTAGCCATAAAAAAAGATGAAGTCTTGCCATTTGCAACAACATGGATGGACCTTGAGGGTATTATGCTAAGTGAAATAAAAATCAGATGGAGAAAGACAAATACCATATGATTTCACTCATATGTGAAATATCACAAACAGAATTAATGAACAAACCAAACCAAACAAAAACAAACGCATAGATACAGAGAACAGAATAGTGGTTTCCAGAGGGGAAGGGGTGAGTGGAGGGTGAAATGGATAAAGGGAGTCAACTGTATGGTGACAGATGGAAACCAAAGTTTTGGTAGTGAGTACACTGTAGTGTATATAGAAGTAGAAATACAGTGTTGTAAGCATGAAACTTATATGATGTTATAAACCAATGTTACCTCGATAAAAGAAATAAACTAAAAATGCTAGAAATACTGGAAAGGTGAAAACTATATGCTGGAACTTTGAGGAATGTTTTTAAGAAAGGGATGGAACTGGAAGAAAGGAAGTAAGGTGACCTGTAATCCACTGCCTGTGAAGGAACAGCAGGCTTGGGAGATGAGTGGCAGAGATGTTGCTGAATCCCACCAGAATTCCTAACACATAATGTCTTTTTGTGTTGGCTTCTTTTTATATTTTCTTTTAACCATTTTGTAAGTAATTTGGTTATACCGTGTCTGGTACATGTTTCTTCACATTCCTTGTGTTTGGAGTTCATTGAACACCTCGGAACTGTGGTTTAAAATTTTCATAAAATTTGGAAAACCTTCAGTCAATATTTCTTCAAAAATGTTTTATTATTCCTTTTGGGGACTCCAATTACAGGCATATTAGATTGTATGCAGTTGTTCCACAGCTGACTGATGATTTGTATATTAAAAAAATATATTTCTCTCTGAGCTTCATTTTATTTATTTTAATTAATTAAGTAAGTTATTTATTTATTTATCTGTCTTTGGCTGCATTGGGTCTTCGTTGCTGGGCATGGGCTTTCTCTAGGTGCGGTGAGTGGGGGCTACCCTTTGCTGTGGTGTGCGGGCTTCTCAGTGCAGTGGCTTCTCTTGTTGCGGAGCATGGGCTCTAGGTGTGCGGGCTTCAGTAGTTGTGTCGCATGGGCTCAGTAGCTGTGGCTCGCAGGCTCTAGAGCGCAGGCTCAGTAGTTGTGGTGCACGGGCTTAGTTGCTCCGTGGCATGTGGGATCTTCCCGAACCAGGGCTTGAACCCGTGTGCCCTGCATTGGCAGGCGGCTTCTTAACCAGGGTGCCACCAGGGAAGTCCTGAGCTTCATTTTAGATAGCTTCTATTCCTATACCTTCAAGTTCATTATCTTTTTTTCTGCAATGTCTAAACAGCAGTTCATCCCAGCCAGTGTATTTTTCATCTCATACTTTGTAGTTTTCATTTTTTACAAGTCTGGTTTGGGTCTTTTTTTTTTTTTTTTTTAATGTCTTCTATGTCTCTGCTTAACACGTGCAGTCTTCTGTCTTCTTAAACCTGTGGAATACAGTTATCGTAACTTTTAATGGCCTTGTTTACAGTATGTCATCTGTGTCATTTCTGGGTTTTTTTCAATTCACTGATATTTATCCTTATTATGGGTCATATTTTTGGCTTCTTTACATGCCTGGTTATTTATATTTGGTTGTTAGACATTGAGAGTTTCATCTTCTTGATTTCCATATCTTTTGTATTCCTATAATATTCTTGCATTTTGTTTTGTGATGCAGGTAAGTTACTTGGAAACAGTTCAATCCTCTTTGGTCTTGCTCTTGAACTTTTTTAGGTGGGGCAAAGCTGCATTTAATCTAGAGACAATTCTGACCCATCACTCAAGCAAAATCCCTCTGAGGCCTCTGTGTAATTCCTCTGAATTGTAAAGTTTTTCACTCAGGCTGGTGGGAACAGGGACTAGTTCCAGTTCTCATTTAGCTCCTGGGATTGTTCCCTCTAATTCTTTCAGGTGGTTCTGTCCCCAGTCTTGGGCAGTTACCACATGTGCATGTTCTGATCAGTACTCAGCAGAAGTCATGAGGAGAATCCTCTGCAGATGGCCTGCATCAGTCCTCTTTTTGTGCATCTCTCTCTTCTCCAGTATTCTGCTCGGGGAACTCTAGCTGTCTTAACCTCTCAGCAAGGTCTCCTCAACTCAGGCAAACCCCTTTCTTTGTTTTGTGTGGTTTTTTTTTGCGGTATGAGGGCCTCTCACTGTTGTGGCCTCTCCCGTTGCGGAGCACAGGCTCTGGACGCGCAGGCTCAGCAGCCATGGCTCACGGGCCCAGCCGCTCCGCGGCATGTGGGATCCTCCCGGACCGGGGCACGAACCCGTGTCCCCTGCATCGGCAGGCGGACTCTCAACCACTGCGCCACCAGGGAAGCCCTGAACTAACGTTTTTATAGCACTATTACCCTAACATAATATATATTTATTTTTTTGTTTATTGTCTGCCTTCCTCCATGAGTATGTAAACTCCATGAGGATAGGGACTTTGTTCACAAATAGTGGAGTGTTGTGGACTGAGTTGTGTCCCCCCAAAATGGATATACTGAAGCCCTAACCCCCAGTATAATGGATTAGGAGGCGGGATCTTTCACAGGTGATCAGGGTTAGATGAGGTCATGAGGTGAGGGCCTCGTGAGGGGATTAGCGTCATTATAAGAGACACCTGAGAACCTCTCCCCTCTCCCTCCACCATAAAAGGAAGCAGGGAGAAGGCAGGCGTCTGCAAGCCAGGAGTGGGGCTCTCTCCGGAACCTGACCACGCTGGCTCCTTGATCTTGGACTTGCAGCCGGACCTCCAGAACTGTAAGTAGTAAGTTTCTGTCGTTTAAGCCACCCGGTCTGGGGTATTTTGTTATGGCGGCCGGAGCTAACTAAGACATGGAAATTCACTAAGTGTTTGCTTAAATGAATGCGTAGGGGGCGAGGAGAGGAAAGCTGGGATTTTTGTGTTGGTTTGTTTGCTCCCTGCTGCAGCTTCTGCCCTTGCGTGGAGGCCTTCCTGTTGAGGCCACTGCTGGTTGCTGTCAGCCACTGTCTCCCTGTAACTCTCTCACAGAGACTGTGGAATCTGATTTCCCTCTTCTTCCTCCAACCCGTTTTTTTTTTTTTTTTTTTTTTTTTTTTTTTTTTGCCGTAGGCGGGCCTCTCACTGCTGTGGCCTCTCCCGCTGCGGAGCACAGGCTCCGGACGCGCAGGCTCAGCGGCCATGGCTCACGGGCCCAGCCGCTCCGCGGCATGTGGGATCCTCCCGGACCGGGGCACGAACCTGTGTCCCCTGCATCAGCAGGCGGACTCTCAACCTCTCAACTCTCAACTCTCAACTCTCACTGCGCCACCAGGGAAGCCCGTAATCCCTTTCTTTGTATCGTGGCCTGGAATCTCTCTTGAGGAAACACACTGAACAACTACAGGGCTCACCTCATTTGTTTCTCATCTTTCAGGGATCTCTGTCCTTTTTCAATAACATCCAACATTATGAAAGCCATTACTTCATATATTTTGCCTTTTTTTTGTGTTGTTTGTAAGAGAAAGGTAAACATGGTTTCTCATTCTCCATCTTGGACAGAAGCACAAAGCTCCTTCAGTTATGTTTTTGAAAAAAAAAAGTGCTATTCCTTTTAAAGCATTTTCTTCTCTCTTCAATTACATTAAATGCACTCTGGGCTACAAGGGAAGTGGTATGATCATTTTGTGATGGATGTAAATGTGCTGCTTTTAGCAATATTTTCTTTCATTCTTTTGCCCTATATAATGCTGAGATAAAAGATAAAGTAGGGATTGGTGATTTGGTTTGAGGGACCAGATGTTATCCATATACCTAAGTACCTAAGCCTAGATGTTTTTCTCCCTTTAAGGAACAATATTCTAACCTTGCATGAATGGAGTTTTCTCTTTCTGAGATTTCAAGGATTAACATTTCTTTATCTTATATCAGTATTTTAATTCAGATTACTCCACTACTTGCTTTTGAAAGTGGTTTAGAGACATAGATTTTTTTTCTACTTAATTTTGTGGAATTAAGAAAATATCCATCCTGAGTATATACTTTGAAATATTTTCTTTTTTTAAAAAATTGAAGTGTGTTCTCCCTTGTTGGATGGCAAACCTCTATGGCTTGAATTCTCAGTCAGTAACTGAGAGAAAAAGCCATTATGGCTACTATTATTATTATTATTATTCTGATATCATCCTAATATTTATTAACACCCTATATGTTTCAAAGATTTTTTTTAATGTATTATTCTAATTTTTACAGCAACCCTGGTGGTATGTATTGTTATTTATACTGATGAACCAGGAAACTGAGAATGAGAGATTAGATGACTTGCCCAAGGTTAAACAGCTATTATGCTGGGGAATCAAGCGCAGGGTCCAGTTATTTTGATTTGGAATTCATTGCTGTTTTTCCTGATGGTGTCTGGTGATTTTAACTTAAAATGAAAGTCATCTTGAGAATCAGGATAGATATATCAGCTTCCCTGGTGGTGCAGTGGTTAAGAATCTGCCTGCCAACACAGGGGGACACAGGTTCAAGCCCTGGTCTGGGAAGATCCCACATGCCACAGAGCAACTAAGCCTGTGTGCTACAACTACTGATCCTGTGCTCTAGAGCCTGCATGCCACAACTACTGAAGCCGGCATGCCTAGAGCCTGTGCTCCGCAACAAGAGAAGCCACTGCAGTGAGAAGCCCGTGCACCGCAACGAAGAGTAGCCCCCGTTCGCCTCAACTAGAGAAAGCCCGCGTGCAGCAACGAAGACCCAATGCAGCCAAAAATAAATAAATAAATAAATTTATATATTAAAAAAAGATGGATATATCAAATCGGTCATATTTGGGGGCCTGTCCTTTTTACGGGGCTCATCTAATCAGACCTAGTGTTTTATTAATTGAATTTTAAATGACTATCACTTTGTTTTAAGTTAAGTCTTATGTTTTATTCTTCTGGTTATTTCTACTAATTTCTTGATGTTTTCTTTTTTTGAATTTCAAGCCAAAACATTGACAACATGTTCCAGTCACTAAATTGTTTTAAGTAAAGCTAAGTTCGAGGAAAATCAAAATTGAAATTAATATTACAGCTGTATGCCATATTATATTATTTATGCATCACTATTTTATTTTATTTTTTATTAGAGATAAACTATTTTTGTCACTTTCTGGCATCTTTATTTTTTCATTGGCGTATAGTTGCTTTACAATGTTGTGTTAGTTTCTGCTGTACAGCAAAGTGAATCAGTTATATGTATACATATATCCCCTCTTTTCTGGATTTCCTTCCCATTTAGTTCACCACAGAGCATTGAGTAGAGTTCCCTGTGCTCTACAGTAGGTTCTCATTAGTTACCTATTTCATACATAGTACTTCATATATGTCAATCCCAGTCTCCCAATTCGAATGACTGTCACATTGAAAAAACTGCAAAATTGCTTAAGATGGGTAGGCTAGAGTGAATACGTATCCCTGTTTTCCCAGTATGCACTGAACTGATTTGCAGAACTGTTAAAGTGGTCACTTCTGAAAAGCAGTTCAAGACCTGCATACTAAATGTTGGTTCATTAAAGTTCTTTTGCTTTACTAATCGTTGGTCTTAGTATTTAATGAATATTAAACTACTAAGTGGTATGGGAAGAGATGTCAGAATTGTAATATATTCACCCTGGAAATAATAAATTCAGCCCATCAGTAGGACGAAGTATATAGTGGAAGTAGATAGTGGTGATGGTTCCACAATATTGTGAATGTACTTAACATCAATGAATTATACACTTTAAAATGGTTTAACAGGTTAAAAAAAAGTTACCGAGTAATATGTAAAGAAGTTCTCTTATTCTTGAGTTTCACTCTGAAGTGTAGGGTGAGAAAGTGCACGTGAGTCCCAGAGATGGGACAAGGAACATGATGAGGAGTAGGCCAGGGCTTCAGCATCACAAGGCATTCAAAATGCATGTAATGTGTACATTTTAGGAGAGGCCTGCAGTCCTTATAAGCCAAATTGCTAATAGTTTCAGAGAATTCACTTGTATCTCGAGTGTTCTGTACTTCAAACTCTCAGATTAATACTCAAAAGTTTGTGATGCTGAAGATAGAATTTTTGAGCCATAATGTGATTACTTTTCCTAGGTTCCTGACTACACAGGAAAGTCTTTTTAAAGTTTCCAACACTTTTGTTTAGCACTTTTAGTAATATATATGTTGTATTTAATATAATAAAACTCTTTTATAAAGATTATTAAGGGTATGGGGTTTGCTATCCTCTGAAAGGCTAACTAGTTATAAAACGTTAAAAAACTTTATATAAAATAAAATTATTATGAATATAATATATTAAAAAATATAGGCTTCCCTGGTGGCGCAGTGGTTGAGAGTCCGCCTGACGGTGCAGGGGACACGGGTTCGTGCCCCAGACCAGGAAGATCCCACATGCCGCGGAGCGGCTGGGCCCGTGAGCCATGGCCGCTGAGCCTGCGCATCCGGAGCCTGTGCTCTGCAACGGGAGAGGCCACAACAGTGAGAGGCCCACGTACCGCACAAAAAAAAAAAAAAAAAAAAAAAAAAAAATATATATATATATATATATATATATATTAAAAGTCCTATGTGATGTAACTGAGACTTGGTTTATGAATCGAAGATGGTGAAAGCCAGGCTCATAAAAGTGCTACACGTGCATCTTACATGTTTTACTCTAACTTAAAACATATAAATGTACATTCATTCACCAATTTTTTTTTGAAATAAATTTATTTATTTTATTTACTTTTGGCTGCGTTGGGTCTTCGTTGCTGCGTGCGGGCTTTCTCCAGTTGCGGCGAGCTGGGGCTTCTCATTGTGGTGGCTTCTCTTGTTGCGGAGCACGGGCTCTAGGCGCGCGGACTTCAGTAGTTGTGACATGCGGGCATCAGTAGTTGCGGCACGCGGGCTCAGCAGTTGTGGCTCACGGGCTCCAGAGTGCAGGCTCGGCAGTTGTGGCACACAGGCTTAGTTGCTTTGCGGCATGTGGGATCTTCCCGGACCAGGGATCGAACCCATGTCACCTGCATTGGCAGGCGGATTCTCAACCACTGCGCCACCGGGGAAGCCCATTCACCAGTTTTTGATACAGAGGCAAGGCTCTTCATTCAGTGTGGATTTGCTGATTGGAGTTCTGCTTGGTGTTTCTTCCCTAAAGCACACTGTAATTCCAAAATACAGTTTCAGTTTATTTAAAATATAGAGAGAAATTAGAGATTTTCATAAAGCGATATGGAAGCCTTCTGAATTTTTATGACCACCCCCACCTTCTCATATTTCATAATCTTTCACAATTGTCTCTTCTAACATAATTTAACTCTTCTGTGTGTGTGTGTGTGTGTGTGTGTGTGTGTTTTAAATGGCTGATGGAAGATGTCTACACCCAAACATCCCCCGAGTCAACATGCTACATCAAATTGTTCTGATTTAGAAAATAATCCCAAAGCGAAGTCTAGTGTGGGCTTCCTGTGAACAGGGAAAGAATTTGCTTAGGCAAGAGTGAGCTTCTTAAGAGGGGAAATGTGGATAGAAGAAGGATTTGTGTGGGTTTTTTTCCCTTTTGGGGTTAAAAAGAACTTATCAAGCATGGACGACAAGTGCTTTTGATAACATTGATGTTATATCTGTGTATTGCCCTAGAGACTACTAAGGCTCCTTAGGTAGAGTTAGGCTTATGCCTCAAAGTTGTTGCCCTGGATCTAAAACTTCTTGATCTTTTTTCCTCTTTGGCTACCTGCCATTTAGCCTCAGCAAGAATTTTTTTCCTAAGCATCTGATTGGTTGCATTAGTTTAGTCAAGCTGATGAAGGAGTAATTTTTAGCCCCAGCTAGCAAAACGACCTTCTTCTCCGACTCTCTGCCCAGTATTAGCAGCTCGGGAGGAGCCATATGGAATCAAAGTTCTGAGCCTAGAGTAGAGGCAACTGCCTTTGTGCTGTGTCTCCTCCTGGCAGCTCTGCGGGGTTTCCCTAAATGCTTTATTTATAGAACAGAGGGATTGATAGAATCATCTCTCTCAAAATTTAGCCTACGAGTAGGATTTAGTATTTAAATATCACAATTACTTCTGGTTCTCGGATAGGAATATACACATGAAACACTTCCTGATCTCCATCCCAGCCCCCATTTTTTAAAAAAGAGTGGGACATTGTAAACTCTTAGTAAAAGAGAGAAAATGGTTCCTCACAAACCTTCCTTGCCCTCCTGTCCCTACAGTCACGTAATCACAGTAAGAATTATTCATGGTTTCACAGCTCCAGCCCCTCTTCACTTTATGAAACTTCAAACAAATACAGACTTTTTATCAGGCAAATGTGGTTTTATACTGTTCTGTGTAAGATCATGGAGGCTTTATACCAACACATAAGAAACATGTTTCACTCTACCCAGTATTTTTGTACAATAAAAATAGTTCTAAAGAAATACATGCACACATAGCTCACAGTTTTGCAAATCAAGAAGAAAAGATGTCACCAATTACTGACAATCATATGTGGACATCTTGTTATTTGGCACGCAGCATGTCATCAAAGCTACAGCATCTCCTCAGTCAAGGACTTGATGTATTACAACTTTTTCAGTTTAAAATTAATTCCAGGGAGGGAGACTCAAGAGGGAGGGGATATGGGGATATATGTATACATATAGCTGATTCACTTTGTTATACAGCAGAAACTAACACAACATTGTAAAGCAATTATACTCCAATAAAGACATTAAAAAATAAATCAAATAAAAAAAACAGGAAAAAAAAATAAAAAGAGCTCTTGTTCAGAAAAAAAAATTAAGTCCAATTTGACCTGTGCTGATATTGCTCATTAATTGAATCTTAATTGACACTAAGCGGGTTAAACCCTCTAACTTCCAACTAGAAAAGTTATCTCAAAATGGATGAGTTGGGACTTCCCTGGTGGCTCAGTGGATAAGAATCCTTCTGCCAATGCAAGGGACATGGGTTTGATCCCTGGTCCAAGAAGATCCCACATGCTGCGGAGCAACTAAGCCCATGTACCACAGCTGCTGGGCCTGCACTCTAGAGCCCATGAGCCACAACTACTGAGCCCCTGTGCCACACTACTGAAGCCCGCATGCCTAGAGCCCGTGTTCCGCAACAAGTGAAGCCACCTCAAAGAGAAGCCCGTGCACCGCAACAAAGAGTAGCCCCCGCTCGCCACAACTAGAGAAAGCCTGCACACAGCAACGAAGACCCAATGCAGCCAAAAATAAAAATTTTTACAAAATGGTTACGTTTACCAGACATTGAAAATAACTGAGAGCTTTTCCTAGCCAACACCAAGCCTAAGCTTCAGGATTGGCCAAATCCTGACAACTGGTCTTTCCATACTTGCCAGGAGGTCCTAGGGAAGATGGCACACATAAATATTTGGTACAAGTCATCGCAGGATAGCCAGTTGAACGTAAGACCTGCCAACTGCAAAAGGTCCAACAGAAGAAACAACATAACTGCTTAAGGCTAAGGTCCAATGTCTGTTTTCTGATTATTTATCATTTCTTTCTTCCAAATTTTTGAGATGAAGCCATTCCAGAAGATGAATATGCCTAAATTAATGAAAAGGTTGGGAATGTGGAATATTTTAAAGAAAGCAAGATATTTAAGTCATTGTGGCTAGAATAAAAATATCGTGGGTATTGTAGAAGATAACATTCATAGAGGAAGTTTCTGAAACAAAATGAAAATTTGAACTTTCAGCCAAATTAACTATCTTAAGTAGGAGTAAAAGACTCAAACACCTTCGAGGCCAGGTAGGTGTTATAAATGAGTGAAACCTACTAGATGTCAAGTAATAAGAAGTGGTGGGGACCATGGAGAACTAGACAGTCTGTGGGGCGAGGCTGACAACTGCTACCCAGTCACAGCTGACTGTTGCCAGGAAAGAACGCAGACCCAGTGTTGTCCAATTTTATGATTTTTAAAAGGAATTGGACCTTCTAAAGAGAATCTGGATTTTCATGTAAAATCCCCTGGTATATAAATATTGGTAACCAAATCAAGGTATTAAAGGAACATTGTAAGACAAACAAAACACATCTGTGGGCTAAATTTGGTCAGACAACCTAACAGTTTGTGACCTCTGCCCTGTGTTTTACCAAGTTCAGGGGTAACATTCATAATCATTAATCCAGTGATGTATGATCTTCTTAAACTTTGTTATCTTCAGCATTAAAAATTAATACAAAGCTTTTATTTGCACTCTGTTCCTGCCACCAGTCTTTATTAACTATCTTCAATGCTGCTGCCAGAATTATAACAAATCTTAACTACATCACTCCTCCAGTTCTAAAACCTATGATAGCTCCTCAGTGCCTGCAACATATTTTCCAAACATACAATGGATTTTTCAATTTTGTCCTGGCCTTTCTTTCTGAATTTATCTCTAGCCTCTCCATCCTATGGTCTAGTCATATCAGATTACTCATCATTCCCTAAAACCAGTACGCATTACCCATTTACATGACTTTGCTAATGCTGTTCCCTTTTCCTGAAGTACTTTTCCTCCCTATTCCTGGTCAATGCCCAACTCAAATGTCTCCTGCTCTTTTTAGTTTTCTCTGATTCACTCATTCCAGGGCAATTTAATTGTTTTGTGTGCCTATTAATGAAATACATACCTTTAATAGGGAAGTTAAGACATTGTAGGATATGGATTTGCTTTCTCTATCTGTATTTCCAGATAGATAGTGAGCACATTGAAGGCAGTGATAAATCCTCAACTCTTACAGTTGTAGGTGCAATTTATTTATTAACTCAAAAGAGAAATGAATATGTCACACATTTACTCCAACTGATGGATTCCCAAAAGTTGTTTGAAAATTCAAGGTATATAAATTAAATTACACTTTTTCTACTGGGAGAGTTAACTAAAAGCATTATTTTATAAAAAGAATGCCTTTGAAATGCCCAGGGCTGGTCATAGGCATAATGGTATAGATACTTATCTACACATTGTGATTTGAGGGCACAATAGACCTTCCAATATTTTGGCTCTGTCTAAAATAGTGCCTGATGGTCTTCATTACTCCTTAAGACTGCACTGTCCAACACGATAGCCATGAGCTCCTAGGTGGCTACTTAAATTCAAATTCGTAAAAATTAATTTAAATTTAAAATTCAGTTCCTCAGTCACCCAGCCACATTTCAAATGTCCAGTAGCCACATATGAGTGGTGATCATATTGGATAGCACAGATATAAAACATTTCCATCATGGCTAAAAGTTCTGTTGGAGTGCGCTACCTTAGGGATTTCATCAAAAGATGAGCATTGTAATTAGAGGAAAAGGCAATTTATCTTCTAAGAAAGACGGTGAATTAACTGGCACACTCCCAGGTAATAGTCTATATCAGAGGTCAGTAAACTACAGTCTGTGGGCCAAATCTGGCCCTCAGCCTGTTTTTGTAAATAAAGTTTTATTGGAACCCAGCCACAGCCTGTTCATTTACTTATTGTCTGTGACTGCTTTTGTGCTACGATGGCAGAGCTGAGTAGGAGATGGAGACCATATGGCTGCAAGCTTGAAATATCTGGCCTTTGCAGGGAACGATTGCCGCCCCTCGCCTATTTGATTAATTCCATATTCATTTTGACACTGAGGAAAAAGAAGAGGCTGGGAATAGGGACTACGATGAGTTTAGAGGGAGAAAGGATGTTAAGAAAGTGCCTTAAGGAGTGATTATGGGAAACTTAAACATTTCTAACATTTGCTTTGATTTGACTGGCCTGGAAATACCAATAATCACTTCTTAAAATTGGAGGAGTTGAAATAACATGGATGATATTTTAGGAAACTTTAAACTCTAAAAAATTTTTTTCCAGCTTCATTGAGGAATAACTGGCAAATAAAATTGTATATATTTGAAGTGTACAGCGTGATGATTTGATACACATATACACCGTGAAATGATTATCAAGATCAAGTTGATTAATACATCCATCACTTCACATAGTTACTTCTTCGTGTGTGTGTGTGTGTGTGTAGTGAGAATCCTTAAGATCTACTCTCAGCAAATTTCAAGTATACAATATTGAATTACTAACTATAGTCCCCAAACTGTACATTAGAACCTCAAAACATATTCATCTTAAAACTGAAAGTTAATACCCTTTGACCTATATCTCCTCATTTTCCCCTTCCCCTAGACCCTGGCCACCAAAATATCACTTTCTGTTTCTATGAGATCAGCTTTCTTTTTTTTTTTTTTTAAAGTTCCATATATAAATGATACCATACAGTATTTCAAATTCTTTTTAAATTTCTGTGCAACACTGAACACCATATTTAATTTCCCTGAACAAGTCATTTAACATCTTTGGGAAATTCTGGGATTAAAAATATCTGTTAGATGCATGAATAAACGAATCTTTAAAATGAGGAATTTAGACAAAATGATATCCAAGATGTCTTCTGGTGCAAAGATTTATCTTTGTTGGCATTTTTACAGATTGGATTTTTAAAAAAGAAAAGTATATCTGTATAGTGATCCAGTTCTTTCTCTCTGAGAAAACTCTGGGCAGTGCAGATGTAGACAGACATCTATAGGTCATGAACACAGTGAATCACCAAAAACTCACCCATAAGCGGATGCAGTAGCATTTACACAACACATTGCTATATGTGGGTACATTTTGGAGGCGGGAAGCAAGGGCAGTTGGGAATTTCCACATTTAGATTTCATAGAGTCAGGGTGAAGCTTCGAACCTCTTCCTAAGCAACTGGAAAAAAGTCTGGATGGTTATTCAGTGTGTCGCACTTTGTCTGAGAGCCTGCAGTGGTTTCTCAGTGAAGAGGGAAGCAGAAGACGAAATTTCTGTCCTTGAAGCAGAAAGAGTCTTGGCAGATTCTTTAGCTTGAAGCAACATAGGATAACCAGACATGACGCTCAATCCCCCTTCTTCCCAGTCATTTTCCTCTGTTGCACAGTTAGCGAGAACGTGGAAAAGGGTAGGCCTTTTGTTCTTGAGCTTCCGAAATTGTCTTGAGAGACTTTGTAGTCTGTGAACGAGATCATTTCAGGGTTGAAAATAAACATGAGTTCAGAGAAATTTGCATTTCTCTTTACCTACTGGCTTGGGGGCAAAAATAAAGATTTTTGTTCTCAGGGATCACTATTTTGACACCATGTATCATAGCAAAATAAATGGGAGTTTAAGACCGGAGTGGGGGACTTGGAAAGCTTTTGCCAAGGGCATTATTATATACTGAGCCTTGTATTCCTATGAGTTTCCCTCCTTCTCTTCTTTCCTTCCTTCTCTCCTCCCTCTCCCCTCCCTTCCTTCCTTCCTCTATTTCTCGGCTTCTCTCAGTTTTTTCCTGGAGATATTCCAGTAAGTTGCATAAAACACCTTCTAAAAAACAGGAAGATATTAAATTGGACCATGAGAGGTTCAAGGCACAAAGCAATTCTCCAATGATTCTGAAGGAAGGAAGAAATAAACAGGGTCAAATTCATGTTTACATGTTGGCCAGCAACTCATTTTCCTCCCTCTGTGATGTTCTTTTTTTTACTGTCTTGGAGGTCCTTTTACGGTTGATATTTAGTTATTTCATCAGTTACAATCATCGATATCTCTGCTTGGGACTATCACATTACATCAACATGTGGTTCTTGTGTAACTATTAAAGCTTTACTGATAAAATATCAAAAGGAATACACAGAAAGCTATTGGAGTTTTCAATGCCCCCTCCCCTGCCCATTTCTCCAAATAAGAGTTTGGTTTTTTATTTGGAAATTCAAAGATAAAAGTCTCAGGGACAGATTGAAGGAAGGACTTAAGTGAAGTAAATTAACCATAAATCATTGATTGCATCCATTAATTTATAAACCACCCAGCTTTCTTTCTGCTGCTATTCACTTATTAACCTGAGATTATTCAGTTAAAAATGCCTTTAGATGTAATTTTATTTTCATCATATAAACTAAACCATTTAATTAGAATTTACTCATTTTTCTTAATACACAATAAAAAGATGGTTTCTGGTATGTTTAGGTAAAATTCAGAATTTTCATCTGGAAAACAGACTGATTTGAATTCACCACATGTCTTGTTCTTGAGCCCCTAGTTGGACATAGAATGCTAAGGCAGTGTGTCAAAAGAAGCATAAACATTTAGTAAATAAATATGTACCCTTTCTCTAGGAAATGACAGTTTAAAGTAGATATTTTTTAAGAACAACATTGAAAAATAAATAGAAGGTATGAATTTACCCAGGAAAATAATTTCAAAATGCATTGGGGAATCTGTGCTGAAAGACTATCAACAAAGAGTAAAATGACTGAAAGTTGAAGGGAGAGGAAATAAGGAGATGAAATGAACAAGGAGTGTCTCTAGGTTATCAAGTTGCCGTCTCTGCATGTGTGTATAAATACTAGTGCACGTGGATAAATCACACATCTAATTGATTCACAGTTTCAGATACGTATAGTGCATTCAACTGACATAGATTTTATTAGGATCTGCCTTCTTGACACTCTGGTTACCTAATGCCCACTTACTCACCACCTTATCCAGGTGGTTCAGTGACAAGCTCAACCTCCCATGTTAGCTGGGCTGGGATTGAATCCCATCTTCACGGAACTGTAAAGAATCTCCGAGCCTGAGTCAGAGTGACCTTAGTTTCTGAAGTCCTTTCCAGGTAGTAGACATTAGGGTTGAAGTCTTGCTTTGGATTGTGAGCTTGACTGTCCTTTTTCCTTTTGTGGATCTCTGGGTTCTTATTCATCTGCCTTGCTCTGCTTTCCTTTCTTGCGCTGCTTGCCTTGATTTCTCACTCGCTTCCCTGAGTTCTGGTAGAAAGCCTGATTCTGCTCTTGAGCACCTGGATGTGTCCTGCTCCCTTCATTGGGAAATTTTGACTCTGCCTGGCTGGTAATTCTGGGACAGGCCTGTGGCTCTCTCCTAGTTTTTACTCCTAGCCTTACCTCATCCTCCAGGCCTTCAGTCTTTCCTGGGCTTGATGGCTTTCTACGGTCTCAGCCCTGATGACCTCCCATCCCACTGTTCATGTCACTCCATTAGTGTATTACCAACTTCCAGCACCCCTAACCTCTCCGAGGCTGGGGCTGAGAAGTTGGAGTGTTCTTCGAAGTCCCTTCCAGATCTAATGTGTAATGATTCTGTTTACTTCACTCATAACCTAAAATAATAACAGTGAGGGGAAGACTTTAATAAAAGTTGTAAATGGAAAAACTTGACCTCATATTCATCAGGAGGAAGCTGGCCTTGCAGGTCTCTGGTTCTCTTGCTGCACTTTTGGGCACAGCGGGCTGCATGAAGAAACAGTGACTTGTCCTGGGATTCAAGTTCAGCTTTGATTCTCCTCCATACGATCTTTCCTTTTAGACCTATGGGTCCCATTTGCTTGCTGTCCTTTCCACATTATGAGGTTTTTTGTTTTTACTCAACCTATTTCCTTCTGAACTTAAAACACCCACCCTAGACCTGCACTTGTTGAGGTTTTTTTTTTTTTTTTTGGCTGTGTTGGGTCTTTGTTGCTGTGCGCGGGCTTTCTCTAGTTGCAGCGAGCGGGGTCTTCTCTTCATTGCTGTGCGTGGGCTTCTCATTGCGCTGGCTTCTCTTTGTTACAGAGCACCGGCTCTAGGCGCATGGGCTTCAGTAGTTGTGGCACACGGGCTCAGTAGTTGTGGCTCACCGGCTCTAGAGCACAGGCCCAGCAGCTGTGGCACGCAGGCTTAGTTGCTCCGTGGCATGTGGGATCTTCCCGGACCGGGGCTCGAACCCCAGTCCCCTGCATTGGCAGGTGGACTCTTAACCACTGTGCCACCAGGGAAGTCCCACTTGTTGAGTTTTTGAATGTCCTATCTATCTGGCTCTCAAGCCTTGCCTCCTTGGACCAGCTCTTCTCACTTCTTCTGGGCTAAAGGTGACAGTTTTACATATGCATTGGTGGACTTCTCCATTAATGAGGATCTTTGAAATGTATCCATGTAAAGGGAGTTAGTGCAGGTCTATAGCTAGATGAGAATATAAGATTTAGAATGATTAGAGAGTTAAAAATTATTTTTAGAATGAGAGAAAGTTAGTCAAAAACTAATGTGAGTGGGATAGGGGTTCTGAAGTTAGTTGTTCATGATAGCAGGAGACAGCCTAGTTTGTCTTTTAGTTAATATAAAAAAGCCGCCCATGGAGAGGGCAGGTTAGTTGATAAAATGCTATTCAGTTGTCCTTATTCATGCAATGAATCTTTATTTTAATGACTTTCGAAAAGCTAGTTTAGAAAGATGTTAACCTAAGAAAGTAACCTAAAGTAACCTAAAGAAAGTAACCTAGAATAGATTTTATAAACTTCACGATATGTGTAAGGTGGTTTCATATGCTGTTTCACCATTTTATAGTTCGGTAAATTGGAATGGGGCAGATTATGACACTGGTTAAGTTTTACCATTGTCTCTCAATAAAAATCGAGGTAGAAAGATATTATTCCTTCTCTCCTAGAAATTTCAGCTTGATGCCTGCCCTAGAGCATGTCATTCGTGTTCCTTTAAGGAATACAAAGTTGGACCAATGATGTTCATCACTGATCTGTACTTCATTCATCTCTTATGTAAAGTGCCTATCGCAGTGCCAGACACAAAAGCAGGTACACAGGAAATGCTAGTTTTATTTCTCTTTTCTTCACTTTTAGGAACTCTAAATTCCAAAAGGCTCTGAAGAGGCTGTTCTCCTTGATCTCCTCAATCCCCTGGAAGGTCCAGCATGCATCCAGATCAGGTAACCTGGAACACTTGGGAAGTCTCAGATTTGTCCCTTACTTGGGGCATAAAATTACCTAGCCTGCTCCAGGGGGTCCCTTTGCCAAGACTGTGTACCTGAGAGGTTGCCAGTGTACATGAGGATGTTTTTCAGTTTTTCAATACATTAATGACCATGGAATGTTATTGTGCAGACCAACCGGAAAATATTGTTTAAGGAAGCAAAATCCACAAACAGTGCGTTTACGCAGTCTCTCTCTCAATCTCTCTTTCTCTCTCAATCTCTCTCTCTCTCTCTGCAATATTTTGGCCATTCGTAAGTCACATTAAACTGGAGAGAAAAATTCGCAATAATTAAGTTGAATTCTAACTTTGAATCATATACAAGCTAAGTAAATGCTTATTTTAAAACTATATTTAGAACTATTTTTCTATTTCTTTATGAGAACACTGGATTTGGAAGTTTGACGCTTTAAGTAGTATAGTTAATTTAACAGTAGAGAATTAGTAATTAAGTCCCCAAGTATGAAAAGTCGTAAAAAGTTCACAATATATTATAGAAACAGCTTTAAAGAAAAGAAGCTGAGTAGGTTTTAAATTATGATAAGTACACATTGCCAATGTTTATCACTAAAAGTTCCAATGTCTATTTGTTAGCTCAAACACAAATACACAAAACTTTAATTCAAATGCAGTTTCTTGCATGATAAAATCTTCTGACTTTGGGAAAGAGGGAAATTCCAGAGTTGGGAGGAGAGGGGGGAGTATTTTTCATTGTCCACTAGATGTCAGTACTGAACTGGCAAAACATCTGTTCCACAGGGCTCTTAGACAACATGCTATTAATTTATAATAAAAGGTATCTGACAGCTTTATTCTGATGAATTATGGGAATCCAAAGCATAATTCCCAGCTTTTGGTTTATAAATTGTCATTGATTTTAATGTTCTTTGTAAAGTTGTGGCATGCAACAAATTTTCCTGCCAAGATCTCTTAAATAAATAGTCATCCTTTGCTCTGAGTAGTACATTGCACTTGTTAGACTGATGAGCAGAACCAATTGATGGTTATCCATAAACCATTTATGATAGAATGCACAGCAGCAATTCAAACAATTATTGAATGCATTCATTATATATTTTTTAAAACTCTCAAGTGAACCAAAAGGAACATTGCAGGTAATAGACAGTAGCAATGCCACACAGTTCTTTATGAGATACTTCCTGAGTGACAGATGACTAGAATTGTTGTAGGATTTGCTGAGGGCTCATCAAACCTCGCTGGAATTATTTGGTTTCCTCTATTGTGCGATTTGGCATCCCAAAAGTATATTGCTTGCCTCTTCTAAAGAAAGATGGTTATTGTAAAGACAAGCTTTTGTTCATGTAAAGATCTCTTACAAACTGGCATCAGAACAAAAGAAAGCTTATGCCTGAGATGTAATTTCAGTGCATTTGGAGACATGGTTTGCATATAGGGAACTATGAAATTTGGAGGTCTGTGATGACCATTAAGTACTTAATCACTTTTAAGCAGAGGTTCTGTCTCCAAGGACAATTCTCCACTGGCCTTAGGCCGTTGTGTTTGATTTCACTCTCTGAAAACACTTAACATCCTTAGCGGTTTTCAGAAGGACCATCGTTTGCTTTTGTTCTTTGTCTGAAATTATCCTGTACATTCTGTTGCTATGTCAGGGACCACCTCTACTCCCCAGAAGTGACTGTCTTTCAGGGATGTAGCCGCCAGTCTGTTGTTTGTACAATGTTTAAGACTTCTTTGGGATCAAAGGAAAGTGACCTAGGCATGTAAAATTCTGTTAATGGTGCTATTTGTGAGAGTACACCGGCAAACTACCTTTAGGCACTGTTAAGTAGTGAAACAGTACATTAAAGACTGAAGAACTGACATGAATGTTCTATCCTTGATTTCTTTTTTCTTAAACCTTTCTATCGCCCTCAATGTTGTAATATGACAGGAACGCACAAGCTGGGAACGTTCCCCTGGTTTCTCTTTGAAAGAGAAAAATCCACGGGCTGAGGACGTGGGATTTTAGTCTGCATTCCTCCAAAAATTTGAAAGATGATTCTCGTTTAATGCCGTTTTTTTTTCAGATTTAAAAATAAAAGATTTTTTAAGAAAAAAACATTAGGAAGACTGAGAGCTTGATACACATATGGCCGCCTTTTACAAATCATTATGATCTGTCACACAAATACTGTATTTACTGACATTTCAAAATGTGGACTCTAATCTCTACACGCATTTATTTTTTTAATAGTTTTGCCTTTCATTGCAAGCCTTGGCCCAACAAATCACATTAGAAAACGTGCAAGATGGTCCACAGGTTCAACTATCAATGTCACTACTCTTTCAAAAGCACAAAGACAGTGGAGTTCAGAGTAGAAGCCTGTGAGCCTGAATTGAGTTAAACGAAGTTGAGTTGGTGTGGAAAGTTAGTGAGAGGAGTCATTTTAAGCACTAATACAGTTTTTCAGTGTAAGGGATGAATGGTGGCAGTGTACTGCCGAGTATTTTTCCAAAGCTCTTTTCAGACTGGTTTCTTTACCCAACTCTCCAACTATTCCATCTCGTATTTATCAACTGCGAGGACTCTGGAGCTGCCTTCATTAGCTTTGGTAGCATCTCAAACAGGCAGTATCGCTCTATGCAGTGGCCAGTGTCTCAAACTTTACATTCTTTGTCCAACATTGTGACTACCTGTGACCAGTCAGCTTGCCATATAGACTGAGCAGCTCTTTCTGAGCTTACAGTGTTCAGAAAGATCCTGTTTCTCAGGCTAACGGTCTTGTTTCTCAGGCTAACGGTCTTGGACTCGAGGAAAATGGGTGTGGGGTAAAGGAGGTGGAGTGGCCTGAGAGTTTTGCAGACTTTTATTGGGAGTGTGCAACCAAAACTTGCACAGTCTTTTGGGTAATTTTTACTGAAATAAATTATCCATATAAATCCCTTGAAGTAAATATTGCAGAAATGTTGTATCTTAAAGTGATTAAGGCTGAGAAGAATAACAAATCAGTTCTAGAGAGGAAGAAAAAAAAAAGTTGTTTTTTTTTTTTTACAAACTAAAATGATCACTTTTCAATCAGTTTATTCATGTAGTCCCTGAATAGTTATCAAGCTCCTACAACAGACCAGATACTATTTCTGGTACCAGGAATATAACAGTGGATAGAAGAATCATTTCTTCCCTCATGGAGCTTGCATCCTGGTGAAGGGAGGCAAGCCGTTAACAAATGCATAAATAAGAAGTCACCAGGGATGATAAACGCCAAGGCAAGGAAAGTGAAACTGGGTAAGGATATTGGAGAGTGTCGTGGGTCGGGGCTGTGTCTCTTTTAAAGAGGGATTTGGGGAAGCCCCTGTGGTAGACATCTGAGCAGAGACCTGAACAGATTGAAGGAGTGAGCCTTGGAGATAACCGGGGGAAAGTATTCCAGACAGAGGAAACAGCATGTGCAGAAGCACTGAGGCAGGAATATGCTTGGCGTGGGAAAGGAAGCACAAGGAAGCTAGTGTGGCCAGAATGTGTGAGTGAGGGGGAAAATGCAAGCATAGGAGGTGAGAGAAGTGTAGGGGAATGTGATCAGATCATGGAGAACCTTAAGGGATACTGTCAGACCTCCAGCTTTTCGTTCTGGGTTCTATGGAGAGAGATGAGAGCAGAACAGTGAAGGAGAACTGACATATTTTAAAAGGTCACTGTTTGCTCTGTGTAGGTAGTAGGGTAGGAGACAAGGAAACAGGTAGGGAGATGAGCCGGAAAATAATAGCAGTAATCCAGGCAAGAGATGATGGGGGTTTGGCCAGGGTAGACAGTAAGAAATGGCCCGATTCTGGACATATTTTGAAAAGAAAGCCAATGAGATTTACTGATGGATTGGAGTGGGATGTGAGGAGAAGGGAAGAGCTATGGATGATGAAGGATTTGGCTTGAACAGTTTTATAAGTGTTGGTGCCATTTGCTGAGTTGGAGAACAGTAGAGAGGACCAGATTTGACAGGAGAATCAGGAGCTGTCAAATAGCAAGTAGATACACAATCATGAGTTTAGGGGGGAAAATCAGGCTTTATCAGCTTATAGATATGATACAGAGCCAGGGGATTAAATGAGATGCTTGGAGAGGGAAGATAGAGGATGTGTAGACCTGAGTCTTAGAACACATCAAGTTAGAGGTCATGGAGATGAAAAATCCAGCATAAAGAAGCTGTGGTGTATATATATTGATGCAGTGGAATACTACTCAGCCATAAAAAATTAACTAATGCCATTTGCAGCAACATGGAAGGACCTAGAGGTTATCATACTAAATGAAGTAAGTCAGACAGAGAAAGACAAAAATCATGTTATATCACTTATACGTGGAATCTAGAAAATGGTAAAAGTGAACTTATTTACAAAATAGAAACAGACTCACAGATATAGAAAATAAACTTATGGTTATCAAATGGGAAAGGCGGTGGGGAGGGATAAATTAGGAGTTTGGGATTAGCAGATACACACTACTATATATAAAATAGATAACCAACAAAGTCCTACTGTGTAGCACAGGGAACTATAATATCTTATAATAACCTATATGGGACAAGAATCTGCAAAAGAATATATATATATACACACACACACATATATATGTATATATATATGAATCACTTTGCTGTATGCCTGAAACAAATGCAACATTGTAAATCAACTATACTTCAATTAAAAAAAAGAATAAAAAAAAAAGAAAAAAATCCAGAAAAGGAGAATGAGAAGGAAGATGAAGAAAGCAGCATTCTAGAACAGTGCTGCTGGGGGAAGTGTGGTTGGTGGACCTGCCACACTGGTGGCCCCTGTGAGCTTTTCGGAAATGTAAATTCTCAGACCCCACCACAGGCCTACTGAATAAGAATCCCTGGAGGTGGGCCTCAGGAATCTTTTTGGAAGCACTCCAGGTGATTCTTCTACCCTGTGAATTCAAACAAAGGAGATGTTTCAGGTGTATCCAGAACATTTTGTGACGAACTCTTTTTTCATATTAAAATTGTTTAATCTTTGAAAACTTAGTATTTTTGTTGGAAAGCAGTGGGCTATGTTTAGTAGTAGAGTTTTGGGCTCTGTATCCCACAATGAGCGCAGAGATCCAAAGTGACCAGATGAGCAATATCATGGCTGAAAGCATCAATAAAATGAATCAAGATGTATATAGTCATGGATCAAAGAATTATTCAGATTCTATATCGGAGCTAATAAAATCTTTTCCCCAGTAAAGGATAAACAAAATAGTGGCTAACCTCCCAAGCCCCGTGGTTTTAGCCCCTTATACACTGTAAATGCGTTGACTTTACCCTCATATCATATATCATGGAGTAATTGTTGACCTGGGGCATGGATTGAATTGAATTTTTTTGTACATCAGTACAGGTTGTGGCCTGACTAGACTTCGAGCATATAGGTTGCCCTTCATCACTCAGCAGTGAAGAATGGAAATCAACAGAGCTTTTCCCAGCCTGCTGCTTGAGCAGCTGCTACAGGCTCACACTGCCCAGCCTCATTAACCCGTTAGATGCTGTTTTAGCCCAGGAGTTATCCTTAACGAGGCTGCTGTGTTGTGGGTCAGCCAGACATGCACCAAAATGCTGGGGCATTAAAGTAAGAACCTTAAATGTGGGATCCATAATGGAGTTATTATTATCTCAGAAGCAGATACATCAGAGAGCACTCTTAAGGCGGATAAAGCAAATGATACTATTACCATCTGTGAATCTATAGTGCTTTAAAAATATTGGAAATTCTGAATTCAGGGAGAACTTGGAAGTTTTCCAGTTTTCCAAACATCTTCTCCCCCTAATTAGCAACACTCTTCTCTAGAACAGGCAGCCGTGTACAGGATGAAGTCTTGGATTTAATACAACAATTGAAAGCAGTCTTGACCCCTCTAAACTTCATGGTTCATAATTTTCGCTGGGCAGAAAGATAGCGATTGTATGCAAAACACTCCCTGTCTCTTTATAGACTAGAGACAATAAAGATTCTGTTTGTGTCAACAAAGAATTTTTCAGTAAGACCTTGGAAGCAAACGCATCACTGCACCACAAATACTCTGGCCATGGAGTGGATTTTAAGGTCTCAGATTAATGTATGCTTGTGGGCGAGTTTTTGATAAAGCTACTAAGGTCCAGTGTTATAATTTCTCTATTCCTAAAATCTCAACAATTACCTTTGGATCCAAGTCTCCTTTTACTGAGAAAATAATTACATTCTAACTCTCTTTCTATTGCTTTCATTTACCTTCTCCTGTCTTTCTGTTCTAATCAGGTTTTTACAAATATCTGAATTTAAAAAGAAAATTAAAAAGCTCTGCCATTCTTTATTGTCACATTATATTAAAGGAGGAAAGCCATGCTTTTACATTTTCCCTGCTCAAGAAGATGCTGAATAAGGTTTGCCATCCATTCCCAGAAGCAGAAAGTCTATTAAAATTTTAGATTGTAATCTAATAAAATTTCATCTTATCCTATTGCTTTTCTTACCCACCCCCCAGCAGTCAAGCACACAGTCTCAGTATCTAAGGCTAAGAAAAAAGGAGTTCATATATTGCATAAGTGTTTTCCAATAAATTTTTTAAAACTTGGAGGAATTGATGGGGGGTGGGGCTTGCTTTGTGTAATTTCATAGGACCTCTGAGGCCCAGAGTTTTTAAGTAATCTTTTTTGATGTTTTTAGACAGACCATTAAGCTGAAGATAAAATTCCCTGTGTTCAATATCTGGATACATTAAGCATTAGATTTAATATTTACAGCTTTCATTTTGACAAGGAAAATGACACGTTTGGTCCCAAGTGCTACCTTGAACTGTTTTTCAACACTGAGACAGGTTGTCAGGCTGAGGGTGGAGGTCTGAGCATTTAGCCCCTGCAGAGGCTCCAGAAGGTAAACTGCTCCAGCTTGTCAGGAAGCGCTGGCTGGACCCTGGGCGATGGCTGGTGTCTGGTGGGGGGAAGGGCAGGATGCCATCCAGGGGCTTGTCCCCCCATGGGTAGAGGTCTAATCTAATGCCTTTTAATGAGAATGTAATGGATATAAAGGAGGAGAAGAGTGTCCCAAAGAGAATGCCTACATAAATGGGTGGACCTCAAACACACTTCCATTTCGATTCTGCCCATAAGAGTTTCTTCAGTGGAGCCTCTTTATTATGTTGCCTTTGGGGCCTGGGACTTTAGAGAGTTGTCTGAGCAAAGTGAAGGGCACGGGTAGGGGTGGAGGGGGCGTGAGGAGACAATTCGGGCCACCAGGCAATGAGTAGGGGGGTATAGAAATGTGTGGGAAGTATGATGTCATCCAGGTGATTCAGCTAGTGCCAGACTGTGGACAAATATACGACTTCCCTGCCATCTTCCCTCCCAAGGTGAGAAGTGACGCTGCAGAGGTAGGGATGGAAGGGGCTGAGAAGGAGCGTGGATTTTATCTTGAAGACGATGGCTGAAGATGACGGCTAGTTTGTTTTGGAAAGTCATTATGGTTTCTAGTTGACAAGGCACCGTGGTGGTGGAGGAAGCCTGGGGTTGACAGCCTGGTTGGGAGGTGACTGCAGTCATCCAGGGCGGAGGTGATGAGCTGGTGGCCATGCAGCCCTGTGTTAGGGAGAACAAAGTGGTGTGGGGGGCAGTCAGGAGCAGTGTCCCTAGGGGGCTTGATGGGATTTGGTGCTGGATGTGGAGGGTGAGGGAAAGGAGGGCTATCTGGTCTCATTCCTTCTCTCGGTTTCCATAGGATTGGGGGAAGGTCAGCAAAGACCCTCACCCTCACATTCATAGGATGGAGACTCCCGACTTTTCCTCTTTCCCTTTTCCACATCCTTCCTTCCACGGTGCCCTCATCCTCAGCCCTCTTGCTAAGGCCGTCAGGAACTAGAATACTTCTACTGGACTTCTGTCTAACTCTGCCTGTTTCTGCTTTTTGTTTTATTTTGTTTTCTGTTATGATGACACTACTTGGGTTTATAATATCTTTATCCTATATAGGGTGCTGCTGTAAACTATATACGCTCAGAACTTGGTACCCATTCCTTCTCCTCCCTCCCCTTCCTCTCTCTCTCTCTCTCTCCCCCTCTCCCCTTGTCTTTACTCCTCCTAATTTAGATACACTTTAACGTTTGGGAGACTCACATCCTGTGAATTCTTTCTGTGTGAAGAGCATGTGTCACTGGCAAATACTGTGGTTATGCAAAATATACACATTTAATTCAACATTTATTCCCGGTATTGTGGTTTTAAACAAATGTGGTTTTAAACATAAAGAAAACATCAAATGAAAGCACACTTAAGTCTTAACTGGTTTAGGCCTCATGTGGTATCAAATCTGTGTTGTCCAGATTAGACAGACTATACAACTGGTCAACCTGTAATGAAGACAAGTTGTGTTTTTTTTTTTAAACATCTTTATTGGAGTATAATTGCTTTACAATGTTCTGTTAGTTTCTGCTGTATAACAAAGTGAATCAGCTATACATATACATATATCCCCATATCCCCTCCCTCTTGCGTCTCCCTCCCATCCTCCCTGTCCCACCCCTCTAGGTGGTCACAAAGCACTGAGCTGATCTCCCTGTGCTATGCGGCTGCTTCCCACTAGCTATCTATTTTACATTTGGTAGTGTATATATGTCCATGCCACTCTCTCACTTTGTCCCAGCTTACCCTTCTCCCTCCCCATGTCCTCAGGTCCATTCTCTACGTCTGCGTCTTTATTCCTGTCCTGCCTCTAGGTTCTTCAGAACCATTTTTCTTTTTTTTTTTTTAGATTCTTCATATGTGTGTTAGCATATGGTATTTGTTTTTCTCTTTCTGACTAAAGACAAGGTTTTAAAGAAAACTTACTCTGTTAGTGTCTAGGTGTGTGAAGAGGGGCTAACCAAGAAATCCATTCATTTAAAACTTATGTAGCAAGCTTTTGTTTTAGTGTTAGATTCTGAAAGTTTGTGTTTATAAATATTGCTTTATCTAAGGGGCTTGCCCTCAACCTCACCTATTTGCAGAAATGATAGAAAAATTCAGGTCTCCCCAAATCAGTGTAAGTTCTACCACCCCTCACTGTCTTTCTGCAAGAGAACAATGAATGAAGTGGAAAAGTACTGAAAATAAAAATGATTATGAACTGAGAAATTCTTTGTGGCATTTTTCTACACTTAGTAACATCAATACAGAAATAATGTAAATAGCCTGGGACCAAGTAATTTTTCCCAATAAGTAAGATAGAGAAATGTTATCCAAATCCAGAACATTATAAAAATATTAGTAACACCTACACCTTCCATTCTGCCTGGCATCATCAAAGCAATGACACATAATCAGTTTGTTTAAAAAAATGAACTACTGCACAACTGGATGGGTATTTTGAAGACTTTTATGTCTGTTTTTATTTCCTTTAAATATCTCATGAATAAGATGAATTGAGATAAAAATGAGGGCAGTACACTTGTATTTTTTAAAGTCTGTGGAACCTTCAGTATCTGTTCTGCATAAACATATTGGTCTCTGAGCTTTAACCCAGAAAAACAGGAGCTTGCTGAGCATTACAAATGCTGTTCAGATGTTTTCCTGAGACATGAAAGAGAAAATATCATCACAAGTAATGAAAGTGAATAAGAAAAAACCCCAGAAGTATGGCATTTGGACAGACCAAGTGAGAACAGAGAGAGAGAGACAGAGACAGAGACAGACAGACAGCAAGGAGGGAGGAAAAGATCTTGAATATAGGCACAGGCCATTGACCACACAGAGGGTCCCTTCTGAGCCGGGTTTTAATGCATGTTTTGAGTCTGTTTTGTCATTTGGCTTTAGCTATATTAGGGCTTCTGTTCCTGCTTTTATCTTACAGATATATAGAAATAACTTATAGAAGAGTAGAAAGTATTACTAAAATATAATAAAATATTTGGGGAGTCCGAGAAGTTAAAAGGCTTACTCAATTAAAATCCATTTGGGGAAAGTTTACTCAACAAACGTCTGTGATAATGTCAAAAGTGTGAAACGTACTTTGTTACCTTACAGAAGTCATATATGGTACAGGTAGAGTTGGTAAAGCACACACATCCAACACAAAATATACTCATGCGTGTGTGTGTGTGCACACACTTGCACATGCACACATCAGGCTTATAAATATCCAGAATGATAGGTCTAATTTAAGTCAATGAGAGGAAACATTTTGATCTATTAAATGCTGCGTAAGTATATATGTTACAATTTCAAGGTAACTGCTACCCTCTGTCTCACAAAAAAGCTTTTTAAAATTATTAAGTCAGTGTTTAAAACAATTAGAAAAGATATACTTAGCCAAGTTGCTATCCCACTTTCCATTTGAAAGAAACGTACTAGGTAGTTATCCACCTAAATTATGCTAAGTCTTTGATTTAGAACAAAGTGTCAGTAGTGAACACATTTTGTGGGGGCAGCCCAGCCCCCGACACTCCTCTAAGAAATGCTCCCCTTCCTAACTATGCTCATACAGACGGCCCCGGACAACCATGCTTGTATTCTATGACAGCACATCTGAAGCTATTGCTGACCAGGGTACTTACCTAACCCAGACTGTTCTGGAAATACACACACACACACACACACACACACACACACTCTCCCTCTCTCTCTCTCTCTCTCTCTCTCTCTCTCTGAGAAAACTCCTTACCAGATATCATTACCCTTTTTGCCTTGGAATCCTTATATCCTTAGAATAAATTTTCCTTTATTCATTTAAGCTCTTTACACTGGCTTTCTGTGACTTGTAATCAAAAGATTTGATTTAGATAGACAAAATGGAGGGAAAGGAAGAGAGATACTGATGGGTATAAGCTCTAGTGTGGTGACAACGTGGAACAATAGTGACACTTCATGCCAAAGAGATGGGGAAAATTTATATCTCTGATGCTCTAGACCAGCAGTCCCCAACCTTTTTGGCACCAGGGACCGGTTCTGTGGAAGACAGTTTTTCCATGGCCGGGGGGCGGGGCGGAGGGGGTAATGGTTCAGGTGGTAATGGGAGTGATGGGGAGCGGCAGATGAAGCTTCGCTCGCTAGCCCGCCACTCACCTCCAGCTGTGCAGCCCGGTTCCTAACAGGAACCGTGGACTGGTACCTGTCCATGGCCCAGGGGTTGGGGACCCCTGCTCTAGACCTTTAGGGGTGAAAAGCCCTAGAACCTACTTTTCCCGGTTCTCCCCCTTTCCCCAGCACTCAAGGCTCCTCTCCACTGTCTGCTTTGAAACCAGACATAATCTCATTCTGTCCTCTATCCATGATGACGTCAGCCACCCTAAAACACCCAGACTTGCAGGTCACCCTCCTCTTTTACAGCGTAAGCCCAAGTGAATCTGCTCCTGTTCCAATGGTTCCCAAACTTTACTGCATATCAAAATCAACTGGAGGGTTTGCTAAAACACAGATTGCTGGGCCTGAATTAGCTTCTGATTCAGTAGGCATAGGGTCAGGCCTAAGAAATGGAATTTCTAACAGGTTCCCAGGTGACGCGGATGCTTGTGGTCCCAGTGGAAAACCACTGCCTTATTCCTTTCACCCTCCCCAAGTCTTGAAACTCACCTAGTGTGCTCCCTGAATTCAGAGTCTGTTGGTAGCAGAATAACCTATATCCCCGGCCTCTCTTTACCCTCTTGCTCTAAGGCAAACTTGATTCTTCCCTAAGGTCACATTTTCTTTGTAACCTCTCAAGTGGTGGCTGCTTTTTCTTTCAGAGCCCCAGGTCTAATGATCTGGAGGAGGGGTAGGTGTCCTCCTGGCTCCTCATTGCTGCTTTCAGATGTTTCTCCCCATCTCCTTTCTAAAAACAACCAACCATGAATCTTATGCCATCAGATGATATGAAACCTGTCCCTCATTGTTGCCATCATTTATGGGTTCCTGGGTTATTTTTCGTGATTTCTTGGTGATAAAAGCACCTGTTTCATTCTCTCCAATAACACTCCTGTTTAATTATGGTAGATTTCAATAGATGTATCAGTGATTCTTCTAACACTTTGTCTACGAATTCCTTGACCACCTTTCCTCCAGTGATCTTGTCCTCAACCTAATGTTAGCCACTATCATAGGCTCAGGCCTGGACTCCTTCATAACCTCAATATCAACTATCCTCCTCTATCGCTGCCACATCCTATCTTTCCAGCCCTCTCTCTCTAGTATTTAGGACCCCAGCCATCTACAGACCCCAATGAGACCTCTGATCTTTTGATCCTATGTTTTTTAGTTGACTTCACATCCTTCCAGATTAAATTTTATCATTATAATCACTCCACTGTAAACACCCACCACTCCCTTGCTCCTCTCTCATTGCCTTAGTCATTTGGCAGATCCATAATCCTGGTTAAATCCAACTCTTTGCCTCCTCCATATCTGCAGCTCTGAAACTAAAATCGTCTGGAGAAAAACACACAGCCATATTGACTTGAAATCAGAAGTAGAGCCTTAATTCTGCAAGGCAGTCATACTAGATGTTTTTTTAAAGATTCATTTCCCCACTCTCTTGATGAGGATTTTAAATATTTTTCTTTCTTTCCAAACCCCAATATCTTTTTCCTCACTAAGAAAATTAGAGCATTCACAAGAGAATTTACAGGGATTATCACCACCACCTCAATCCATCTTTGTCCTTAGAAAAGGGAAAAGTCGTTAGGTAATCTTATCAAACCCCTTGGTTCAATGCACTACTTATATATCTTCTCTTGGTTTAGCTGCTGTGTACTGTTTCAACTGTAATTGCTGATTTTTTTTCAAAGTTTTTTTTTAATCTAATAATTCTTACTGTTAAAACATAAAAAGACAAAATGTTCTTTAGGAATCAACTCAAGCTTTCTCCTTACTAAGAACTTCTTCCCATGATTATAAAATGCCTTTTTTATACCAAGATAAAAAGTTTTATTTATCTTTGATTATTAAGTTTTAACAATTGTCATGCTATCCTCTCTTGGGCCATAATACTCAGTTCATATTTATCTGATTATCTTTGCCTCCAGATATTTATAGTGGCTCTCACCATAGAAATCTGCTGTTGGTGAAAATAGGCTTACGTATAATTAAGAAGGAAGTCCTCTTCCTGTGCACCAGAACCATATATTTCTGACATCAAATTTGAGAGAATTTATGTTGCTCAATCATGGTATTTCAGTCAGTATAGAAATAGCTACTATTTACTTATTAGTATGTCAATTTCAGTCCCCATAGTAGTTCCTTGTAAGTGCATTTTTAGTGTTGAAAGCATTTGTTGCTTTTTTGATATTGTCTGCATTTATCTCTACCTTTTTTTGTGCTCCAAGAATCTAAAAACGAGCAGAACATCAAGATTCAGTGTGTCTTTGATCCATATGCCCAAATGGCTTTCTGTGTAGTCACATTTCTCAAACTCATTTTCCCCTTGTCCAGAGAGTAAGACACTGAGATGTGACATAATGAGAACTTTCAACATTCTGAACACTGCAATAGAGCTTTTTTGAAGATAAGGGTAGTTACTTGTGGTCCCATAGACTGCACTGTCTTTCAAACTGCAATGCCACAAAACAGTAACATGTCAAACTTTTTTGACTAAGACCCCCCCGTGAGAAATACATTTTGCTTTGTGTCCAGAACACACACACCTACGTACATGCAAAGCTGAAAGAAAATTTTCGCGAAACAATACTTAACCTACATTTCCTGTGATGTACTTTTGATATTTTCTTTTTTTTCTATTTTCTAAAATGTTTATTAAGCTCACCAAATTGATTCTTTGACCGTTTACAAGGTTGTTAATCAGATGGAAAAAGACTTCATTAATTGAGAGAATGAAAAGATTGAAAATATACATATACAAATATAATACTTTAAAATACAAATGTTTCTGTAAATATATTTGTATGTACAAAATGTATTTCTCACCATAAGTTACTGTGAACAAAGTTTGCAAGTTGCTGCCTTAAAGAGTAAGAGGATGGAAGAGGCAAGTGGGCAAATAAAACGGACAGCCTTGTGAGGGAAGCAGAGTGATATCAGCAATATTGGTTTTCATTTATTTTTTATTTCTTAATTATTAGGTAAACATCTAAGATTGCTTTCTTTCCTTCCTTCATCTAATACTTTTTTCTCAAGAGTTGTATACCAAGCTATACAGAGATACAGAACTATGTCTGAGTATTGATTACAGAGATGAAGTTAGTTTCTCGATCTTAAACAAAATAAATAACCCTCTGACCTAACTTGGGTACTTCATCTTTAAAGAATTTGAGGATTTTTTTCTAACTCTTTGGGTGCTCCTTCTTCAGCTATTATGAGCAAGGGTTAATACATATTCATGTTGTACATCCTCTATCATTGTTCCTGTATTACAGATCCTCAGGGCTATATTCATGATAGTTAAAGACATAAATTTAAAAAGCTTTCATGAGGGTTGGTATATTGTTCATCTACTGTTAAATATAATTCTAATGACTGGATAACTCAATGCTTCAGAAATCTATGTCCATTTACATCAGAAGCAAAGACTAACTGTCTAACCAAGAAACTGACTGCATACAACACTGGAAGCCCAAAGGACAAGCAGAACCTGCTCTCTGCCCTTTGGGGGTTTAAACTCTAAAATATCAAGTATAAAATAGTTTGTTTTGCCCTAGAAAAAAGGAAAAAGTGGGACATTCTGTCTTAGTAGCACTTCTCATTTGACTGTCATCTCTCCTAATATAAAAATTCTCCTCTCTCCCCTCCCATCTCTCTGGCCTTTAATTGACCTGCTTTCCCCCTTTCTCCCACGTTCTCCCCGCAAGCTCTCTGGTGTTGCTTTCATCCTGACTGTGGTTGACAGGAGCCCCATCTACTCCACCTATCATACTTCTTTCACCTTTCCCTAACTGAATCAGCGGCACAGTTATTAAGATCATAGGCTCCACCTTAGACTGCCAGAGTTCTAAGCCCAGCACTCCCATTGACCGGCTTTGCAAACTTGGGCAACTTATTGCAAGGAATGTAAAAAGTGTCATGATGTCTGAAAACAACTTTCAAATAGTTTAACCAAAAAAAAAGATGGGTGTGTGTATATATATAACGTGTGTATACAAGCATATGCCCCTGGATTTATCCATGGCAATTATTTATTTTGAACAGTTTCCTTTTTAGAGATTTTAGAAGGCCAGAAACTGAATTTAATTCAATTTAATTCAACAATGGTCTTAAAACCTTTCTATGTGCTCCTCGTTGTGATAGACACTGGAAATAGTCAATTTTGTATAAATTCAACAGTAAATTTTGTGTATACCTATATGTATCTCCAGCATAGTAAGAGAAACACACACACACATACATACACACACACATCCCAACTGGTCAATCAACTAAACCTTTAGCTTGCTAAATAATAAGAAATCATTTTCTTCCAGTTTTAACAGTTTCTTTCAATTCAACATTTAGAAAACTGAATGTTCAATTCCCAGAGGCTGATCTTTCATTCCAAGGGGGTGTCTGGCTGTAGGGGAGAACTCAGGAATCCTCCTGACAATGGGACTGAGGTGGATGGTTCATGCGCCATCTTTCTCTTTGAGGCAGGGTGGTTCATCTGGGCTCATCTCTGGACTGACATCCCCTGACGTGACTCAGTCAGCCTCAAATGACATGCCAGCCCTGGCTGACCCCTCATTGCACCTTGGGAGAGACCCTGAAGCAGGGCACCCAGCTCTGCCGTGACTGGTCTCCTGACTCACAGAAACTATTAAGTGTGTACTGGTTTAAGCTACTAAGTTTGTAGTAATTTGTCATGTAGAACATATGACTAGTATATAACTGTTACCACAGAATGGGCAACCATGGAAACTGATAGACCTATGAGCCCCCAAACTGCTAGATTTATCAATGGAACTTTTTTATTCTGGACACATTTTTTTTATAGAGATTTTAAAAGGCCAGAAACTGAATTTAATTCAATTCAATTCAAGACAAGTCTACTAGTATTTTTTTCATGTTTTTATTTATTTATTTTTTTTTGTGATACGCGGGCCTCTCACTGTTGTGGCCTCTCCCGTTGCAGAGCACAGGCTCCGGACGCGCAGGCCCAGCGGCCATGGCTCACGGGCCCAGCCGCTCCGCGGCATGTGGGATCCTCCTGGACCAGGGCACAAACCCGTGTCCCCTGCATCGGCAGGTGGACTCTCAACCACTGTGCCACCAGGGAAGCCCAAGTCTACTAGTATTAATTCAGCAACAGTTCCTAAAAAGATTCTATGTGTTCCTCATTGTAATAGACACTGAGAATAGACAAGTAAATATAACATAGTCCTCAATTCAAGGGGTGTAGCTCTGTTGGCGAAGACAAATTTGTAGGACTCTATCATAGGGCATGGTATGAGTTATTATTATATATTTTTAAAGCATCATGTGATGGTTGATTTTATGTGTCAACTTGGCTGGACCACGGTGCCTAGATATTTGCTCAAACATTATTTTGGATGTTTCTATGAGGATGTTTTTTTGGATAAGATTAATACTTAAATCAGTGAACTTTGAATAAAGCAGATTGCCCTCCATACTGTGGGTGGGCCTCATCCAATCAGTTGTCTTAATAAAATGAAGACTAAACTTTTTTGAGAAAACAGGAATTCTGCTAGCAGATGACCTTTGGACTTGAACTGCAGCATTACTTCTTCCCTGGGTCACAGTAGTCACATGAGTCAATTTCTTAAAAGAAATCTCTGTCTCCCTCTATGCACACATCCTATTGGTTCTGTTTCTCTGGAGAACTCTGAGCAATGCACACCTCATACCATGACGCTAATGGCTTAAATTGTAACCTTTAATTTGATTGGTTTCATATTGAACCATGAATCATCACTTATAGTTCACGTCTGTTATTTGGTTCCTTCTCTGACAGCCTCACTGGACTATAAATTGTTTGAGGACATCTGGGTGTTTTTTTGTTTGTGTGCCCCTAAACTGTTTAGCATAGAGTTGAACCATTTGTTCGTTGTGTAACTTAGAGCAAATTACTTCATGTCATTAACCTTCAATTTTCTCATTTGTAAAATGTGGATAGTAAGTGTGAACTACCATTCTCACAGAATTGCTTTTAGGGCTGATTGAGACAAGACTCTAAAGAATTTCGTATAGTGCCTAGTACTCTAATTAACACTCAATAAATCTTATTTTTTTGTGTGTATTATTATTATCTGTACCTGAAGAATAGGTAGTACTCAATGAATGTTTATTAAATACAAATTTTAAATGACAGCAAGATAGAAGTTATTATGCCCAAGATGAAAAAAATAATACTATATACAAGTTTTAACTCAATACATTTGAGAGATGTGGGTACTTACTGAAACCACCTCCAATATTATAAAACATGATCTTCAGGTACATCCCATATGCAAAATGAAGTGTAGAATAAAAAATGTTCTCAGGTGTTACCAGTTATGCACCCCAAATTTTGCATAGGTTCTCAACATGTTTTGATGCTGCTTTAGTTTTTTTCTTATCAATTACAAAATTTTTCTAAACTCTGCATTTAGGAATGGAGTCAGGTATTCTGAACTGGTAGTTATGCAGAGTAAAAAGGGAATGTGGTGGGATGAGGTTATAGTTGAATCCTAGCAGGCTAGGACTAATTTTCCATAATTCTTCCTTTTGTATTTTTAATAATGAGGGATAAATGTTTTTGAGTTAAACTATGTAGTTCAGCAGTGGAGGAAAGAATACAAAATTGAAGATTAGTTTTTAGATAATTGTTTTTTGTGTTTAGAGAAAAAAGGAAGTAAAAAAGCAGTTGGTTACATTTTTACTCAACTTTCTTTTTAGTCTAAAAATTTCAGTTTGTCAAACATATACTGTGGAAAGTTATATAAAGCAGCAAAGCCTGTATAATTTTCTATTTTTTAAAAATTTTGCAAAGTCAATAATGATTGCAGGAAAACAGTGGCCTAACCTCTCAATGAGGATTTAATAATAGTGTACTCTACTGAGGTCTCCTATTGGGAAGATTTCATTCCTTAAAAACAATGTGGTTCAGAACACCTACTGGAATACTAAATACTTGGTTAATTGCAATTAAAAAATACTGGTTCAAGCATTTTATTTCTTTTCATTTTTGGATTTTCATCATGCTTAATATCAACATCAGTGAGGCTGCCATGGTACAGGCAATCTATTTTAAAATAGGGTAGAAGCTCATCTGTATGGGATAAAAGGGAATTAATGTGGTGTATCAAGCTCTCTATCAAGTTTAAAGTTCTATTATGTCAAGAAGTAACATAAAATCTGTGTCAAATTTAGGGAAATTACCAATCCCTTATTTTGGTGACATGTAAACCAAAACTAACATTTTGATTTTTTGACTGATTGCTTCATTCACACAATGTCTTCTAAATATAAATAATTTCATGTCCCTAGTCTCTAAAAATTGAACCTCTGTTATGTTCAAGATGGTCCTGAGTCTTCCTTTAATTATCTCACATTTCTAGTAGAGGAGATGAGATGAAGCACAAATAGTAGCAAAACAAGGCAGTGAATGTTATGAGAGTTCAAAGCAGGGAAAGATCAGTTTTAGATAATTGGGCAAAGGACTGTTTCATGAAAGAAGTGATAGAGGCATGGAACCATAAATAGTCAGAAATGGAAGGGCACTTATGCATCATTTTTCATTTTACAGACGAGGAGAATGAGACCAGAAAGATTAGAAACTTGTCTGAAGTCATTTTATAAAATTATAACAGAATCTAGATTAGAATCCAGGTTCTATGACTCCCTGTCTATTGGACTTTTTAAAAATAACAGCTTTATTGAGATAGAATTAACATACCATAAATTCACACTTCTAGAATGTACAATTCAACTTTTAGTATACTAACAGAGTTGTGCATCTATTAACATTATCTAACTCCAGAACCTTTTTGTCACCCCCCAAAAGAAATCCTGTACCTGTAAGCATCACTTTCCATTATTTCCTCCTTGCAGACCCTGGCAGTGATTAATCTATCTTCTGTCTCTGTAGATTTGCCAATTCTTAACATTTCATATAAATATAATTGTAAATATGTGGCCTTTTGTTTCTGTCTGGTTTTTTTTTTTTACCATGCTTTAAGGGTTTATCCATGTTGTAGCATGTATCATAATTTATTCCTTTTTACTGTTTAATAATATTCCAGTGTATGGACACACCACATTTTGTTTATCCATTCAACAGTTGATGGACATTCAAGTTTCCACATTTTGACTATTATGAATAATACTGTAATGGACATTCATGTACAAGATTTTCTGTGGACATACATTTTTAATTCTCTTGGGTATATACTTGAAGTGGAATTGCTTCATGTTATCATATGATAACTCTAAGTTTGCCTTTCTGAGGAACAGCCAAACTGTTTTCCAAATGAGCTGCACCACTCTACCTCCCTACCAGCAATGTATTATACTTTCAGTTTCTCCATATATTCATCAACCCTTTTCAATTTTAGCCAGCCTAGTGGATATGAAGTGCTATCTCATTGTGGCTTTGTTTTTTTTTTTGCATTTCCTTAATGAAGAGTGTAGTAGAGAATCTTTTCATGTACTTAGAGCCACTTCCATATCTTCTTTGAAGAAATTTGTATTCAATTTTCCCCATTTTTAAGTTGGTTTGTCTTTTTATTGTTGAATTTAAATGTTCTTTACATATTGTGGATACAAGTCCTGTTATAGAAAATATGACTTGCCAGGAAAAAAATAGAAAACATGAACAGGTGAATCACAAGTAATGAAATTGAAACTGTGATTTAAAAACTTCAGAAAAAATGACCTGCAGATATTTTATTCCATTCTGTACATTGTTTCTTCACTTTCTTTTTTAAAAATTTTTATTTATTTTTTGGCTGCATTGGGTTTTCATTGCTGTGTGAGGGCTTCCTCTAGTTGAGGAGACTGAGCTACTCTTTGTTGCGGTGCATGGGCTTCTCATTGTGGTGGCTTCTCTTGTTGTGGAGCATGGGCTCTAGGCTCACAGGCTTCAGTAGTTGTGGCACGTGGGCTCAGTAGTTGCAGCCCATGGGCTCTAGAGTGTACAGGTTTCAGTAGCTGTGGCATGCAGGCTCAGTAGTTGTGGCACACGGGCTTAGTTGCTCCAAGGCATGTGGGGTCTTCCCAGACCAGGGATCGAACCCGTGTCCCCTTCATCGGCAGGTGGATTCTTAACTACTGCACCACCAGGGAAGTCCTGTTTCTTCACTTTCTTGATGGTGTTCTTTGAAGCAGAAAAGTTTTTAATTTGATGAAGTCCAATTTATTTTTTCCTTCACTTTTGATGTTATATCTAAGGAATTATTGCCTAATCCAAGGTCAGAAAGATTTATTCTTATGTTTTCTTTAATAATTTTATAGTTTCAAGTGTTGCATTTAGGTCTGCAATCTATTTAGAGTTACTTCTGTGTGTGGTGTGAGGTAGGAATCCAACTTCACTCTTTTGCATGTAGGTTCCAATTGTCTCAGCACCATTTGTTGAAAAGACTTTTTTTCCCTTATTGCATTGTCTTGGCATCCTTATCAAAAGTCAATTGACCATAAATATGAGTGTTTATTCCTAGATTCTCAGCTCTCTTCCATTGAACTATATCTATTCTTAGGTGAGTATTACACAATCTTGATTACATAGCTTTAAATTAAGTTTTGCAGTCAGGAAGTGTGAGTATTCATTTTTGTTGTTCTTTGTCAAGATTGTTTTGGCTATTTGAAGAATAGTGTCACCTTAACAATACTAAGTTTTCCGACTCACAAACATGGTATATCTTTCCAAATATTTGTCTTCAATTGCTTTAAACAATGTTTTGTAGTTTTCAGATACAAGACTTGCATTTTGTTAGATGTATTCCTAAGTATTTTGTTCTTTTTGATGCTGTTGTAAATGGAATGTTTTCGTAATTTCATTTTCGAATTGTTCATTGCTACTCCATAAAAATACAATTGATTTTTGGATATTTATCATGTATCCCAGCAGTCCCCAACCATTTTGGCACCAAGGACCGGTTTCACGGAACACAGTTTTCCATGGACCAGTTGAGGGGGATGGTTTCGGGATGATTCAAGCGCATTACATTTATTGTGCACTTTATTTCTATTATTATTTCATTGTAATATATAATAAAATAATTATACAACTCACCATAATGCTGAATCAGTGGGAGCCCTGAGCTTGTTTTCCTGCAACTAGATGGTCCATCTGGAGGTGATGGGGGACAGTGACACCCAAGTGTGTTGCTTATGTTCAGTCTACTCTGTGATCTCGCTTTGGTTGCTGTCACTGCAGAAAACCCTGCTTCACAAAGACAGGATGTTGGAAATGGAAGCAGGCTTTTCAGTGCTTTTGTGGCAATCTCAGGATATTCCGCCTTGACTTTAATCCAGAACGTATGGAGATTTGGAGTCTCCAACATACTTTTAAGACCATCGTCATTTGCGATCTCAAGCAGTTGATCCTCTTCTAGCATGGACAAAGGTGATTCACCTGGCTTATTCACAAATGGGTCATGGATCCATTCCTTCCCAATTCGGGGGTCTATTGTGGTTGGGAAGTAATGCTCAAACTCTTTTGAAAGCTGAGATAGGTGATCATGCACCAGCTGGGAGAAAGAAGGCCCTGGCTTAGTCTCTTTCAAAATCTCTGCTAATGTTTGAAATGTCAAAAATCCCAATATTTACTCGTCACCCCCATAATTCCAGTTTGGCTTTGAATGCAGCCACTTTATCTGCTGACTTGAACACAGTTGTCGTTCTCCCCTGAAGTGACAGATTGAGTCCATTGAGCAGGTTGAATATGTCACACAAGTAAGCAAGTTTTGCGACCCATTCTGTGTCCCTGAAATGTGCTGCCAGTGGTGACTGTTTCTCTAAAAGAAATCTCTGGAGCGGCTCTCATAACTCAAAAACTCTGGCCAGTGATCTACCTTTAGAACACCATCTCACTTCTGTGTATAAGAGAAGATGTGTGTGCTCTCTATTCGTCTCCTCACAGAGCTGCGTGAACAGACATGAGTTAAGGGCATGTACTTTAATGTGGTTGATAATTTTAATCACATCCTGCAAAACACTGTTAAGTTCAGGTGACATTTTTTGGCTAGCCAGCATTTCCCTACGGATGACACAGTGTGTAGACTCACATTCAGAAGCGACCTCTTTGATCTGAGTAGTGAAACCAGAAAGCCGTCCAGTCATGGCAGCTGCTCCATCCGTGCATATACTGACACAAAATGACCAATTCAGTTATCCTGTTATGTAATCATTCAGACTTGAATAGTTCTGCAGCTGTAGTGTTGGTTGGCAACAAAAATGCACATAACATATCCGCATGCACATCCTCCTGAAAAATATATTGCACAAAAATAGGCATTGTTGCTTTGTGGTCAATATCAGTAGACTTGTCAACCTGGGTTGCGTACCACGGTGACTCATTTATCCTCTCTAAAAATTGTGCCTCAGTATCCTCTGCTATTTCATCAATTTGTCTACTTACGGTGCTAGACGAAAGAGGAACACGTGCCACCTTTTGAACTTCAGCCTCTCCTAAAAGTTCACAACAAATGTCCGTAGCAGCAGCAGCGTCAACTCTTCACCAATACTAAGGGCTTCTCAGCTTTAGCCATGCGGTCAGCCACCAAGAATGATGCTCTCAGTGCAGACACATTTGATGGGGTGGTGGCCTTCAGTAATTGCTTCTGTTCTTCGTGTTCATGTTTTTTTCTTTTGAGAACCTCCAAAGGCTTGTCTTCTAATGCAGGGTGCTTGGTCTCCATGTGGCGAAGCAGTTTTGAAGGTTTCATGGCTTCATTGGCTAGCTGGTCGACACATATTATACAAAGCAGGCTTGGAGAATGTGAATCACCTGTTTCAATGAACCCATAATTTAAGTGGGACTCTTGGTATTTTCTTTTAAATGCACTTTCTTTTTGTTGGCAGTCTTAGAGTCAGAATCTGCTCTCTCATCATTGGGTCTTTCCCCTTTTCAAAGAAGCTCTCCAGGGATGTTTGTTTTTCACTCATTTTGGCTAGGGTTAGCTTGTGGGCTTACCAAAACTGTGACTGAGACAAGTGTGCAGTGCGGGAAGGAGGCGCGGATGGAAGAGGTAAATAAAATAATGGGCAGGCCACGCATGGACTAAAATAAGTGTCGGATTCTGACTTAAAGGCTGCCACAAGATGCAGCTGTACAACTGAAGTACATCAACTCTCTTACCACTATAAATCCTGCTACCAGATGCAGCTTAATTTTCACTTGCCACTCACTGATAGGGTTTTGACATGAGTGCAGGCAATTGATTTATTATGGTCTCTGTGCAGTCAAATCTTTCTGCTAGTGATAATCTGTATTTGCAGCCACTCCCCAGCTCTAGCATCACTGCCTCAGCTCCACCTCAGATCATCAGGCTTTAGATTCTCATAAGGAGCGCGCAACCTAGATCCCTCACATGCACAGTTCACAGTAGGGTTTGTGCTCCTATGAGAATCTAATGCCACCACCGCTGATCTGAGAGGAGGAGGAGCTCAGGCAGTAATGCGACCAATGGGGAGTGGCTGTAAACACAGATGAAGCTTTGCTCGTTTGCCTGCCACTCATCTCCTGCCGTGCAGCCCGGTTCCTAACAGGCCACAGACTGGTACCGGTCCATGGCCTGGGGGTTGGGGACCCCTGATGTATCCTGTAACCCTGAATAACTCATTTATTAGCTGTAGTAGTTCTCTGTGGTTACCTATGTACAAGATCATGTCATCTGCAAAGAAAGATAAGTTTCCCTTTGCAATCTGAATACCTTGTATTTCTTTTTATTGTCTAATTTCCCTTTCTAGACTCTTGAATATAATGTAAAATAGAAGTGCTGAGGAGACAATTTCTTCTCCTTAAGGGGAAAGCATTCAGTCAGTCACCATTAAATATGATGTTGGCTGAGGCTTTTTCATAAATGGCCTTTATCAGATAGAGAAAGTTTTCTTCTATTTCCATTTTGTTGAGTTTTAAAAAAGTATTTTATACATTTTACGTTTACACATTTGTGCATTTTATTCTGTTACCTTCTTACTTTCACCTTCTCATTTAAGTCTTTAATTCGTTTGGAGTTCTCTTTGCATGTAATGCAAGGTAGGGGTCTAGTTTTATTTCTCTGTATGTAATAAGCCTGTTTTTCCTAGCATCATCTACAACCTACTTTTTGTCATCATTTGGTATTGCCACCTTAATCATATTTCAAATTCCCATATATTCCTGTGTCTATTTTTGTGTTGTGTATTTATTGTCATTGTTTTATTTATCTGTTGCTAGAAATTACCTTTGTTGTTACTGTGTATTTGTTGGCATATCTTTTCTAATATCTAGTGGGGAAACTTCCAACATTTTATTCTATTTATTAAAAATTTGAGTCAGCTATTCATAAAAATTTTAATCCATATGTTTAAATATAGAACTTGTTAAATTCTAAAAACCAGAATTTCTATTGAAAAAACCCATCCTATAAGTATGGTTTTAGATAAATTTCTTTCAGGAAAATTGAAATGTTTACTCTGTTAAGTCATTTCATCCATGAACATGGTATATCTCTCCATTTATTTAAATTATTTGTGAAATTTCACAGTTCTTTGTGTAGAAATATTTGACATATCTTTCTCTTTATGTCAGACTGCTTATATGCTGAGGTGTCTTTGAGCTCCTATCTTAATTTATCGTTTTATGTCTTAATTTGAATGTAGCAGGAGATACTGTTTGACCATCTTTTTTTTTTTTTTTTTTTTTTTTTTTTTGCGGTACGCGGGCCTCTCACTGTTGTAGCCTCTCCCATTGTGGAGCACAGGCTCCAGACACGCAGGCTCAGCGGCCATGGCTCACGGGCCCAGCCGCTCCATGGCATGTGGGATCTTCCCGGACCGGGGCATGAACCCGTGTCCCTTGCATCGGCAGCTGAACTCTCAACTACTGTACCACCAGGGAAGCCCCTGTTTGACCATCTTTGATTTCACTCTCTTCCCTTTTGAGGCAGTTATTTATTATCACATATCAAAAATCAATTCCAACTACAAAAGTATTGACTTAGTAATGTCAGATTTACATGTTTCATTGATTGGCAGGGACAAAGATCCACATCTCAGGGCTTCTCTGGTGGCACAGTGGTTAAGAATCCGCCTGCCAATGCAGGGGACACAGGTTTGAGCCCTGGTCCAGGACAATCCCACATGCCGTGGAGTAGCTAAGCCTGTGTGCCACACAACTGAGCCTGTGTTTTAGAGCCTGTGAGCCACAACTACTGAACCCATGTGCCACAAGTACTGAGCCCATGTGCCACAACTACTGAAGTCTGCATGCCTAGAGCCAGTGCTCTGCAACCAGAGAAGCCACTGCAATGAGAAGCCCACGCACCACAACGAAGAGTAGCCCCCGCTTGCCGCAACCAGAGAAAAGCCCGTGTGCAGCAATGAAGACCCAAAGCAGCCAAAAATAAAATAAATAAATAAATAAATTATATATATATATATATATATATATATATATAGATAGATAGATAGATCCACATCTCATTACCCAGAAATTTAATTTCATTTTCTGCCCTTGGCTGATTGATCTCTTTTTCCTTCAACATTGCCTCTCTAGATGTACAAGTTCTGGCTTCTTTCTTAGTCAGAACAATGTTGTCTCAGCTTCTCCAGCAATGAATTTCCTATACGTCACTGAACTCTATCTTCAATACTAAGAATGATCATCTTATGGAGAATGACTTAGACTTGAGTACAAAATAGGCCTTCTTAAGGATCCATCTTCCTAAGAAAGATGAGAGTCCTATAAATAATGAATATTTATGATTTTTATCCTGTCCGTTTGTGACCTATGCTGCCAACTGTTGAATAAGTTGTTCTGTCTTTTTCAGAACCTCTTTTACATCCCCTTCTGTCTAAGCCCAACAATAATTATTCCACTGGACTAAATAAATAGGACATGATAAAGACTGGGTGTGAAATAAAACTGTGTTTGAGAGCTGGCTCTGTCAATTGCTAGCTGTGAGCTATGAGACCATGTTTTGATTGTTGCCTCCTCTCAGTTTTCTCTTTTGTAAAATAGAGCTGGCAAAAGAACATGATTTATAGATTTACTCTCAGAATTAAATAATGCTTATAAAGCTCTCAATATACTTGATACATTTGAAAATCCTCAATAATTTTTACTGATTATATTATTATTACTTATTACCATCTTCAAATTTATTATTCTGACCTCTTTTCCTGTTCTAGGTGACAGAAGCTTTATCTAACAACTGGAATCTCTTACATTTTTAAGTAAAGAGGCTCTGAGAAGTGTCAGTAGAATTCTCCTCTTCAAATATTGAAGCATCTAGGAATTGTGGGGGAGTAGGGACTCTTATTAGAGTCTTAGGAGAGCCTGTCTAGCTACTCCTCCCCAATTCTGGTGAGCAACTCAAAACTTTAAGACTCCTTTGAGGGTAGCAGCAAAGTTGCCGCAGTGGGGTTCTGCGACTAATAGCCATATCCAGTACCTTGGGGAAAGCCTGAGAAGCTATGCCCAACAGAGATAGTACAATTATTAATGAGAGAGTGAGAGACACATATAACTCTAAAGTTAGAAGAGAGATTTTGCTGACCACAAGTAGGTTGTTACTTGTCAAAATTTGCACATAGCATTAGTTGTAGTATAAAGGTCCTAGTCCTCTGATCTTTAATCTGGTGCTATTCTACTCAGTCATGCTCCTTTTCCCCCTGATCTACTTATAATAAGTCTCAGAGGAATGAGACTCATTTATTTATCTCACTACAGAAAGACTTCTGGAAGATACGCTTTGGAATCAAACAACCAAATGCTGAGGTTGGCTCTGATTTGTTATAGATGACTATGGGGCGGGGTGTCAGTACTGAGATCTTCAATAAATCATCATCTGGATAGAAAAGGACAGATTTGAATCTCAGTAAACTCAAGTATGCAAAAAATATCACTTCTTAATCTGACACGAGTGATGAATTTGATAGCCTCATCTTGTAAGGCAGACAGGACATTCTGTCTCAGCTATTACTTAAGCCTTCTACCTGTCCTCTCCTCTTCTCCTTCCCTTCCCTCTTTTCCCCTTCTTTCTTCTATAGTTGCATCAGAATTCAGAAAGTTTATGTAGGACCTAAAATCCAGGAGAAAGTTCTCTGATTTCCAGTCTATATCATAATAGTTGCAGAATTCTCATTGTTTAAATGGGTACTAGTCTTTTAAAGTTGGGGAGCTCTCTGCTTCTGTAGCCTTGCAAGTGAGGGAAGCTTTGCCAAAGCTTCAGTCCTTAGTGCATGGGCCTAGATAAACCATGTTATTATCCACTCTGAGGGCTGGCTGCCTACAGGGTGCACTTTGATTCTTAATTCCCTTTCAGCCTGAGGCATTTCTCTTTCCTACCTCTCTTATCTTAAACTGTCATCTCTTCTGATCTTTCACAATATACTGTTACTGCCCATTAAACACAAAAGCCAAATTCTTAGCAACCTAAAAACTACCTCTCTTCAGAGGTAGAGGCAGAGAGCTGAGAAGAAATGTCCGATTCCATCCTTCTACAGTACATAAGAAAGAGAAGAAAAGCAAAATCATTAAATTTATACATTAAAAGAGTCTGAACATTCATTCCTTGCTAAAAAAAAAAAAAATGGGCTAGTGCAACTTACCAGAAATATAAGCCCCATAGCAGAAAGTTCTTTTACATTGGTCAGCGAGAAGTCCTAATTAACACTAACTTTTTAGATCATTACAACTATTAAATTTATTTGCAGTAATAATAAATACATCAGTTATGTGAAATCTTTATATATGAAAGATTTAGAGCAGTTACTTTTCATGTCCGCTAAAGATGACAGAAGAGCCCATAGTCTTAATGGGAACCATCAAGGATTTGGCTTTTATATAAATAAGCGGCCCAAAAGACAGGTCTGGAGTGTCATCCTGACTAACAGGAGGAGGAACAACATGAAGTGGTCATCCAGGGGAATCTCTACATTTTCTTAGGGTGTGACTCAAGCTTGGCACAGTTCCATAGTCTATTGGTTTCAGTTTGGTGTTAAGAAAAATGATTCAAGACCAGGAAGGAAGGCAAAAGGATGATTGCATGTCCTTTCAATGTCACACTGAAGCATTGCCTAATAGGCTCAGTCAAGGAGATGTACTTTTGTTTTGCTTGCCATTTACTATTGATTAGGACACTGACACTGTGAAAGTTACTTGTTAACTTGCAATTTTGGGTCCATTAGAAGAAGATTATTTCTGCCAGGTAGAGGAGACACCAAAGGTTATGGTTTTATTGCCTGGCAGGATACTAGCTGGTCTTGCCTCTAACTCAATGATGAAATGAAATTCATATTTTATGGCAAGACAAGAAAATTTAAGCTAAAATTTTCTCTGCCCGTTTGGGCCTCCTCCCTCCCCTTTAGTGTGTATTGTGCATCTGCATTAACCAGACCTCCTTAGGAGATAACATTTCTTTTTAATCTCGTAAAGGGTCATAACTCCTTAGAGGTAACTTTCCTTCTTAATCTTGCAAGAGGCCACGATGACCCATGACCCACTACTCGCTTTGTACGTGTAGGTCTGAATTGTGTAAACTATCAATAATACATCATTTGATGTATAACCCTTTGGCTCAAAAAATTATGTAACTGTTTTGATAGTGGAACAGTCCTCAGAGCTTTCCGAAAAACTGTCTCCTGGGCTAAAATCGTCAGGTGGGCTCAAATAAAAATTTCCATTTCTTTCTTAGATTGACTATTGATTAATTTTTTCATTAACACTTAGGAAATTCATTTAATACTCCTTCCTGACTGTACAAACTTCTATTTCTTGAATTCTATCTTTGAAGCAGCTTTACTATCTTGCTGGTTCCCTCATTCATGAATTAAATAAATCTTTGATATGTGTTCATTCAAAATTTGTAAGGAAGTCCTGCTTTCAATTTTTTGAAAATTATACTTTAACACTGGAGTATCAAGATGAATGATTTTCTGGTTAACTGAATGTGTGCTTGTGCGTGTGTTTGTGTGTGTGTGTGTTTCTGTGATGGGAGAAGAGACAAAAGGATGCTAGCCATTTTGTGTGTATGTATGGTTATATTGTTAAAAAAAAATAACAATCTCCAAATGGAGTCATTTGTCCCCATGACAGCAAGCAAAGACTTAATTTCAGTTTCAACCTCTCCCAGGAATGTGACCTTTAAACAGACAATCTGAAATTTCCTGATCAACACTAGTGAGACAATCTGCATAATAAGACACCTGCTGTTTCCACCCCCCCCCCCCAAAAGAAGATTTCCTGGCCTGAAACAATTTTTTCTTTTCTTTTTGCCACCAACTGCCTTGCCCTACCTTCCTTCTGCCTGTAGAGGCCTTCCATTTTGTACAACCCCTCAGAGTACCCTTCTAGTTCCTAGTTGGGTTGCTACCCGATTCATGAATCGCTTAATAAATCCAGTTAGATCTTCAAATTTACTTGGTTGAATTTTGTTTTTTAACAATATTATATGATTATAAAAAGTAGGAGCTCGACACTCTGGGAGGGCTCATGCCAAGGAGTACTTCCCAGAACTGCTGCCAGTGTCCTTGTCCCCACAGTGAGCCACAGCGACCCCCCACCTCTGCAGGAGACCCTCCAAAACTAGCAGTGGTCTAACCTGCAGCAGAACCTAACCTGCAATATCTCTGAGGTATGCTTGTAGTTGAAAGAATCAACTGTGAGAGGGCAGACAGCAGAAGCAAGAAGAACTACAGTCCTGCAGCCTGTGGAACAAAAACCACATTCACAGAAAGATAGACAAGATGAAAAGGCAGAGGGCTATGTACCAGATGAAGGAACAAGATAAAATCCCAGAAAGACAACTAAGTGAAGTGGATATAGGCAACCTTCCAGAAAAAGAATTCAGAATAATGATAATGAGGATGATCCAGGACCTAGGAAAACAATAGAGGCAAAGATGGAGAAGATGCAAGAAATGTTTAACAGAGACCTAGAAGAATTAAAGAACAAAAAAACAGAGATGAACAATACAATAACTGAAATGAAAACTACACCAGAAGGAATCAATAGCAGAATAACTGAGGCAGAAGAACGGATAAGTGACCTGGAAGACAGAATGGTGGAATTCACTGCTGGGGAAGAGAATAAAGAAAAAAGAATGAAAAGAAATGAAGACAGCCTAAGAGACCTCTGGGAAAACATTAAACGCAACAACGTTCGCATTATAGGAGTCCCAGAAGGAGAAGAGAGAGAGAAAGGACCAGAGAAAATATTTGAAGAGATTATAGTCAAAAACCTCCCTAATATGGGAAAGGAAATAGCCACACAAGTCCAGGAAGTGCAGTGAGTCCCATACAGGATAAACCTAAGGAGAAACATGCCGAGACACATAGTGATCAAATTGGTAAAAATTAAAGACAAATTATTGAAAGCAGCAAGGGAAAAATGACAAATAACATACAAGGGAACTCCCATAAGGTTAACAGCTGACTTCTCAGCAGAAACTCTACAAGCCAGAAGGGAGTGGCATGATATACTCAAAGTGATGAAAGGGAAAAACCTACAGCCAAGATTACTCTACCTGGCAAGGATCTCATTCAGATTTGATGGAGAAATCAAAAGTTTTACAGACAAGCAAAAGCTAAGAGAATTCAGCACTACCAAACCAGCTCTAAAACAGATGCTAAAGGAACTAAGTGGGAAACACAAGAGAAGAAAAGGACCTACAAAACCAAACCCAAAACAGTTAAGAAAATGGTCATAGAAACATACATATCGATAATTACCTTAAACGTGAATGGATTAAATGCTCCAATCAAAAGACACAGGCTTGCTGAATGGATACAAAAACAAGACCCATGTATATGCTGTCTACAAGAGACCCACTTCAGACCTAGGGACACATACAGACTGAAAGTGAGGGAATGGAAAAAGATATTGTATTTCTTCTCAAGTGCATATGGAACATTCTCCAGGATAGATCACATCTTGGGTCACAAATCAGGCCTTGGTAAATTTAAGAAACTGGAAATCTTATCAAGCATCTTTTCCGACCATGACGCTATGAGACTAGATATCAATTACAGGTAAAAATCTGTAAAAAATACAAACACATGGAGGCTAAACAATACACTACTCAATAACGAAGTGATCACTGAAGAAATCAAAGAGGAAATTAAAAACTACCTAGAAACAAATGACAAATGACGATGAAAACATGACAATCAAAAACCTATGGGATGCAGCAAAAGAGGTTTTAAGAGAGAAATTTATAGCTATACAAGCCTACCTCAAGAAACAAGAAAAATCTCAAATAAATAATCTAACCTTACACCTAAAGGAACTACAGAAAGAAGAAAAGACAAAACCCAAAGTTAGCAGAAGGAAAGAAATCATAAAGATCAGAGCAGAAATAAATGAGATAGAAACAAAGAAAACAATAGCAAAGACAATAAAACTAAAAGCTGGTTCTTTGAGAAGATAAACAAAATTGATAAGCCGTTAGCCAGACTCATCAAGAAAAAGAGGGAGAGGACTCAAATCAATAAAATTAGAAATGAAAAAGGAGAAGTTACAACAGACATGGCAGAAATACAAAGCATCCCAAGAGACTACTACAAGCAACTCTCTGCCCATAAAATGGACAACCTGAAAGAGATAGACAAATTCTTAGAAATGTATAACCTTCCAAGACTGAAACAGGAAGAACTAGAAAATATGAACAGACCAATCAATGAAATTGAAACTGTGACTAAAAATGTTCCAACAAACAGAAGTCCAGGACCGGATGGCTTCACAGGTGAATTCTATCAAACATTTAGAGAAGAGCTAACACCCATCCTTCTCAAACTTTTCCAAAAAATTTTGGAGAAAGGAACACTCCCAAACTCATCCTATGAGGCCACCATCACCCTGATACCAAAACCAGACAAAAATACTACAAAAAAAGATAATTACAGACCAGTATCACTGATGAATATAAATGCAAAAATCCTCCACAAAATACTAGCAAACAGAATCCAACAACACATTAAAAGGATCATACACCATGATCAAGTGGGATTTATCCCAGGGATGCAAGGATTCTTCAACACATGCAAATCAATCAATGTGATACACCATATTAACAAATTGAAGAATAAAAACCATATGATCGTCTCAATAGATGCAGAAAAAGCTTTTGACAAAATTCAACACCCATTTATGATAAAAACTCTGCAGAAAGAGGGCACAGAGGGAACCGACCTCAACATAATAAAGGCCATATATGACAAACCCACAGCAAACATCATTCTCAATGGTGAGAACCTGAAAGCATTTCCTCTAAGATCAGGAACAAGAGAAGGATGTCCACTCTCACCACTATTATTCAACATAGTTTTGGAAGTCCTAGCCTTGGCAATCAGAGAAAAAAAAGAAATAAAAGGAATACAAATTGGAAAAGAAGAAGTAAAACTGTCACTGTTTGCAGATGACATGGTACTATACATAGAGAATGCTAAAGATGCCACCAGAAAACTACTAGAGCTAATCAATGAATTTGGTAAGTCTGCAGGATACAAAATTAATGTACAGAAATCTCTTGCATTCCTATATGCTAATGATGAAAAATCTGAAAGAGAAATTAAGGGAAATGCTCTAATTTACCATTGCAACAAAAAGAATAAAATATCTAGGGAAAAACCTACCTAGGGAGACAAAAGACCTGTATGCAGAAAACTATAAGACACTGATGAAAGGAATTAAAGATGATACAAACAGATGGACAGATGTACCATGTTCTTGAATTGGAAGAATCAATATTGTGAAAATGACTATACTACCCAAGGCAATCTACAGATTCAGTGCAATCCCTATCAAATCAAATCTAGTTTATGGAACTAGAACAAAAAATCTTAAAATTTGTATGGAGACACAAAGGACCCCAAAAAGCCAAAGCAGTCTTGAGGGAAAAAAAAGGAGATGGAGGAATCAGACTCCCTGACTTCAGACTATACTACAAAGCTACAGTAATCAAGACAATATGGTACTGGCACAAAAACAGATACATAGATCAATGGAACAAGATAGAAAGCCCAGAGGTAAACCCATGCACCTATGGTCAACTAACCTATGACAAAGGAGGCAAGGATATACAATGGAGAAAAGACAGTCTCTTCAGTAAGTGGTGCTGGGAAAACTGAACAGCTACATGTAAAAGAATGAAATTAAACACTCCCTAACACTATACACAAAAATAAACTCAAAATGGATTAGAGACCTAAATGTAAGATGGGACACTATAAAACTTTTAGAGGAAAACCTAGGAAGAACACTCTGACATAAATCACAGTGAGACATTTTTTGATCCACCTCCTAGAGTAATGGAAATAAAAACAAAAATAAACACATGGGACCTTATGAAACTTCAAAGCTTTTGCACAGCAAAAGAAACCATAAATAAGACGAAAAGACAACCCTCAGAATGGGAGAAAATATTTTCAAACAAATCAACGGACAAAGTATTAATCTCCAAAATATATAAACAGCTCATGCAGCTCGATATTAAAAAAAGAAACAACCCAGTCAAAAAATGGGCAGAAGACCTAAGTAGACATTTCTCCAAAGAAGACATACAGATGGCCAAGAAGCACATGAAAAGCTCTCAACATCACTAATTATTAGAGAAATGCAAATCAAAACTACAGTGAGGTATCACCTCACACCAGTTAGAATGGGCTTCATCAGAAAATCTACAAACAACAAATGCTGGAGAGGGCGTGGTGAAAAGGGAACCCTCTTGCACTGTTGGTGGGAATGTAAATTGGTACAGCCACTATGGAGAACAGTATGGAGATTCCTTAAAAAAACTAAAAATAGAATTACCATATGATCCATCAGTCCTACTCCTGGACATATACCCAGAGAAAATCACAATTCAAAAAGACATGTGCCCCTCAGTGTTCTTTGCAGCACTGTTTACAGTAGCCAGGTCGTGGAAGCAACCTAAATGCTGATTGACAGATGAATGGATAAAGAGGATGTGGTACATACATACAATGGAATATTACTCGGCCATAAAAAGGAATGAAATTGGGTCATTTTTTACAACGTGGATGGATCTAGAGACTGTCATACAGAGTGAAGTAAGTCAGAAAGAGAAAACAAATATATTAACACATATATGTGGAACCTAGAAAAATGGTACAGATGAACCCGTTTGCAGGGCAGAAATTGGGATACGGATGTAGAGAACAAACATATGGACACCAAGGTGGGAAAGCCGCAGCAGGTAGAGGTGGTGGTGTGCTGAATTGGGCGATTGGGATTGACATATATACACTGATGTGTATAAAACTGCTGACTAATAAGAACCTGCTGTATAAAAAATAAAAATGGAAAAAAGAAAAGAAAGAAAAAGTAGAAGCTCACAAAACATATTGTGTGTGTGTATATGTGTGTGTGTGTGTTTAAATGAATAGCCTCAAGGAAGAGAGGGTGTGATAGCAAGCAAACAACAACAACAAAAAAAAGAGAGAAAAGCAATACTGCTTTGAAAACTCCCCAACACGTATTTCAATCCATAATGTAAAATTATGTATTTATGCATATGTATAAACTGCAAAAATATATGGACACATACACATTCTTGTAGGGCTGTCCATGTATGCTGCCACATGAAAAAAATAAAACAGCAGAGAGAAGACTACAAAGTATATCCATTATAGGTCAATATTGGGAAAAAACAGAGAAGATACAAACAAATAGCCTATATATGTATAGTTATGTTGTGTGTATATATATTACCAAGGAGTCAGTACAAGTCTATTAACATTGGACACCTGAGGTGGGTGGAATGGATAGTAGAGTGAGGTGGAGAGGAGAGAGGATTAGTCTTTACTTTAAACATCCTTGTATTGTTGATTCTTTTAGAAAAAAGCATAAATGCTGGGAAATGGCCAAAAAAGTTTAAAATTTATATACCTACATATAAGAATGTTTCTAAAAATAAAATAAAAACAACTCAGCAGTAATTATCACATGTATTCATCATTGCTCTGCAACAAGCTAGTTTAAAAAAATATTTATTTATTTATTTATTTATTTAGGCTGCTCCGGGTCTTAGTTGCAGCACATGGGATCTTTGTTGCAGCATGTGGGATCTTTAGTTGCGGCATGTGGATTCTTAGTTGCGGCACACAGACTCTGAGTTGCGGCACACATGTGGGGTCTAGTTCCCTGACCAGGGATGGAACCCGGGCCCCCTGCATTGGGAGTGTGTAATCTTACCCACTGGACCACCAGGGAAGTCCCCAAGCTAGTATTTTTAATCCTGACAATATTTAGTATAAATAAATCAGATAAACCACCTAAAGCAGAATGGGGGTGGGAGAGTTTACAAAACGATTGTGAAAGAATACTCAAGGTGTGTGTCAGTTATGAAATTTCACTTATCATTAATGGAAAATGATTTCCTTTAACAGAAAAGGGGAGTCTTGCCCATGGATGCCCAAACAACCAGTTGATTTAGACCCTAATAGTTAATCCTTTGCATGAAAAAAGAAGCAAACTTTTTGTTGCAATAGGTTATCAACAGAAAGACAACTGAATAAAGACAAAGCAGAAGATGCAACAGTAATGGTATATTCTTTCACAACAGAATGGGACGCCCTCTAGCCCTCAGTTTCTTCACTTATGAAATGATGGAGAGGGACTACTTAAATACTAAAGCACTAAAATTCTATAATTGGTTGGAAACTGTTCCTTGAAATTTAAAAAAATCTGTAAAATTAACTTAAAATGTCAAAGTTAGAAGGAGGAAAGAAAGTAGTGAAATGAAGTTAGGAAGAAAGGAGGAAAAGAAGGGAGGAAGGAAGGGAGGGAGGAAAGAAGAAGTAGAAAATCTTGCTCTGATGTTTTAGTTGTTTTGCTAGTTCGTATACAGGTGCTGGAACATCATTACTGTTGTATCTTCTACTTTGTCTTTATTCAGTTGTCTTTCTGTTGATAACCTATTGCAACAAAAAGTTTGCTTCTTTTTTCATGCAAAGGATTAACTATTAGGGTCTAAATCAACTGGTTGTTTGGGCATCCGTGGGCAAGACTCCCCTTTTCTGTTAAAGAAAATCAATATTTTCTACTAATGATAAGTGAAATTTCATAACTGACACACACCTTGAGTATTCTTTCCCAATTGTTTTGCAAACTCTCCCACTTCCCTTTTGCTTTAGGTGGTTTATTAGATTTATTTGTGCTGAACATTTTCAGGATTAAAAAAGTTAAGCAGGCTAATTTCTACACAGCTTATTGGACATTTGTTGACTCATAACTCCAAGTTACTTAGCATTTCCTAGTTGTTAATTTCTTGAGTAAAGACAGAAATAGAAAACTTAGCTTTTATATTTGATACTTCCATAAATCATAAATGATGAATTATATAAAAAATAAAAGCATTTATTAATCATTTTAATTAGTGGCTAGGAATAGAACCTAAAACTAAAATTAGAAAATGATTACAGCATTATTTTACACTTGCAGATTAGATGGAACATGCCATATTTTCATTCTGTTTTACCCAGAGATCAGTAATACAATGTAGTTTTCCTCTGATTCAAGGGGTAAAACCAAGGATGAACAGATGCTACTGGTAATTTCAACACTAACACCCAAGTTCGAGATGTGTCCTTTCATAATACAAGCCAAAATTAAATACAGATTTTGTTCAAATACATGTTATTCTTTTAATCTAGTAACATTTCTAGTCCTCACTGATCAGTTCCCATTTTTAATCTACTTGCAATAGGTCATCAACTTATATAGTATCACTTTTCCTTGAACCAGTGATTTAACTCTCAACAGTTAATCCAAGGTTCAAACAATCCAAGGTTGATTTAACTCTCAACAGTTAATCCAAGAGCTATGGGTTCGTTTTTTTTTTTTAATGTTTTTACTAATTATTAGTAAATTCTTCCAATTCATTTTCCATTTTCCTGTTGGGAAAAGAGAAACCATTTCTCTGCCAAAATCATTCCATATTGGATACCAAATGATGTCAGGTAGCAGCTGTCCAATCTAAACTTTGGTGGGTAATTAGCAGATGCAATATCCAAAAGAAACAGGTAACTGTGATTCATGAATTTGTTCCCAGGGCAGATACTTTACAGCTCACTTACCTTTCCCTAAAGAGGGAAACTGCCTAGAGCTTTGAGTAGTAAAATGCTGTTTTCTCCTTGTTTAAAGAGAATGGCTGTGTACTATGGGGATGTTCTTGGCATTCAAGAATTTATTTTCTTCCTCTTTTTCATCTTTCTCTTGGTGATGTTCAGAACAACTATGAAGTATGAAAATTTCACTCAGGCAGGAATGTAGAGGAATTCTGCTTGAGGAGAAATAGAGCAGCACATCTGCCTTGTGCTCAGGCCTAACAGATGGTGTACATGCAATGATAATCAATTATTTATAATATTTTAAAGCTTACAAAACACTTGTATACCTTTCTGTTATTTGTGCTTCACAGAAAATCTTGATGTTTCTATTCTTATTATTTCTGTTTTACTCAGAGCCCAAGTAATCTGAAGTTCAGTGAATTCTCTCATGGTACTTAGTGAGAACATGGTGAGGATGCTGTTCTACTGTGTTCTTTCCTTTAAACTGTGAATGATTTTGGGGGAAGTAAATGTCTCCATGACTCCAACTTATTTTCCCTCCAGCCTGCCAATTTGACAGAAATTCCAACTGTTTGTTCTTGCTTTGAATCATCAGAGTCTGGGAGGAGACTCTGGACCTGCAGTTTTGTGATCTGCAAAAGATGCTCACAAACACCTGGGGACACCATGGCACAAAGTAAAAACATGTTGTTTATTTGAGATCTGTTTGAGTTAGGGTCTTCCATACATAAGAAACTGAACAAAGCACTCCTTCCAAAGACAACAATGGAAGAAGGGATTTTTTTCATGCTTCTGAACACTTCCTGTGTTGCACACCCTTGTCCCCCTAATCTTAGTCTGATTCTTCTTACAAGCCCAATTCTCTTGCATGTTCTTCCTTCTCTGCTTCCACTCCCTCATCTCTTTCCAACCCCTCCCAAGCTGCAGTACTACCTTTTCATTTAAGACCCTCTTCTGCCTTTTCTACTCTGTGTGTACATACCATTAGAAAGAAATACCGCTTTGGCACCTCCAATGCATCCTAGTGGACCCATATATGACCATGAGAAGATTTTATACAAATTTTAGATTGCCTGGAGAAGAAAGTTGAGATACAAGATCAAAAGTATTTCTTTTACCTCAAAATGCAACCCTCTCTTCCTCTTGTCAATGTATTGGTAAATGTAAGGAAAATAAACTGTGTGAGAAAGAATGGGGATGGAGAAAGGGCAGGTTGGGTGATTTGAGTGATTCAAAAATAGTGGAAGAGAGGAAAAAAACATTTTCTAAAGCATGGTCTTGTATCTCCAATGAACAGATACTTTTAAAACTTTAGTCTTACATTATGGTAGTAGATTCCAAAGAATAAACCAGTTTCCAAGTGGAAAAGTTACTATACCAAATATCAGCTAATGAAAGGTATTCCAAATCAAATCGAAAGCTTAGTTGTACAATTACCAGAAGTGAATTGTATTTGCTTTTCTTTATGTTTGAAGAAATTCCTGGTGGAAACTTGGCTACTCTTACATGAGAACAACAATGGTGCAGCGTCTAACATTTATTAAGTGCTTGTTATGTGCAAGGCATTATGTTTTTTAAAACAGTTTATTTAGAAAAGTTTTAAATCTACAGAGAAGTTGAAAGAAAAGGTGTTAGAGAACTTCCAGATGTAGGAAGGTAGAAAAGTTTTAGCAACTACCACCAGCATTCCTCTTAAAGAAAATTATTTTTTTAGCCTGTGTTTGTTGGATGGAAAGTGCAGAAGATAATTCCCTGAGAGTGCGGTCAATAGGAGAAAAAGCCAAACAAGTTGGAGTGGGGAGAGACAGACAGAATAGGCTTACATGAAAAAAATCAAGAGGAATGTGGCAGTAAAAGAAGAGCCAAGAAAGAAAGAGAGATGAGGGGGCGCAGAGAGAAAAAAGAAGAGTTGACTCAACCATAGAGTAGAGTAGTTCAGTAGAGTAGTTGAAGAAATTTAAAAATAGAATGTCCAATATTCAGTTTAAACTTGTTTGAATGTAATAGGCATTTGTGTTATTATTGTAACAGAGACAGGCCAGGGGCCAGCAAATTTCCTTTGTATAGTGAAACAATGTGAACTTTAGAGTTGGTTTCAGTCTTGTACTCCAGGTCTTACTTTCTTACAAGTCATATCACCGTGATCAGGTTCTATGAATTTTTTTCTCATCTGTACAAATGGAATTGCCTCTCACAATAATTTTAATAAATGACATAAAGTGACACCTGCCATGTTTAGGTGTTCAGTCAATGTTCATTCCCTTTATGTTCTATTGTGTTCTCTATAGCTCAGGTGAATAGGGGCACAATGAAGTGTTTCTGCTTCAGGTATGGAGTCAAGTGAAAGTATTAGAGGAGTCTATGAATTAAGTTCTTAAGGGCTTTGGTGTTTTAAAAGTGTGAAAAACAAAATTCATCAAAATTTGGTGACAGAATCAGTTTTATAAATTATTAATTAATAATTAATAGTACTATTAATATATAAATCACATATATTATTTTATCTATTATTTTTCTAACTTTTTAATTTTGCAAAAAATTTAATCTACCAAAAAGTTGAAAGAAAAGTACCTTTTATCTATACATTCTTGCATATTTCTCTAGATCAGTGGTTCTCAACTAGGGGAGATTTTTGCCCCCAGGGGACATCTGGCAATGTCTTGAGACATTTTTGATCGGATGATTGAGGGTGTTAATGGCATCTGGAAGGCAGAGGCCAGAGATGTTACTAAAACATCCTTCACAGATTCACAGATCACCCTTCTCCTACAGTAAAGAATTAAAATAATGTCAGTAGTCCCAATGTTGAGAAAACCTGATTTATATTCAGTTATATACTCTTAATCTGTTAGGTTGAATCACATACAATTGTTGATATTCGACCACTTAAGATGTACAGCAATGTCAATTCCAAATGAAACCTTTTGCACATTTGCTACACTTTTTACATTTCTCTGTGTTTGTATGTGTGTGTGATTTATTTTTTCTGAACCATCTTAAAGTATGTTACAGACATCATGACCCTTCACTCTTAAATACTATAGCATTTATCTCCTAAGAACAAAAATATTCTCCTACATAAGCACAAAATAATGATCACAATCAAGAACTTTAATATTGACACAATAAAATTATCTAGTAGATAGTTCTTAAAAATTTTCCAACTGTCCCCCAGAAAGTCACTTCATAGTTTTCTCTTCCTCAGTTCAGGCTCCAATCAGTTTGTCTCATTATTAGTAGAACTGTTCTTAATGAAAATCCTTACTGGGATCCCAAAGTCATGAAGTCTTCATGTTTGCAGAAGCTGTAAAACTAGAAGAGCCAAGTAGATGGAGGTAGATGGCAGAGAGATCTTTTTATATATATATATTATTTTTAAAATTAATTAATTTTATTTTATTTACTTTTTTGCTGCATTGGGTCTTCATTGCTGTGCCCGGGCTTTCTCTAGTTGCTGAGAGCGGGGGCTACTCTTTGTTGTGGTGCGTGGGCTTCTCATTGTGATGGCTTCTCTTGTTGCAGAGCACGGGCTCTAGGCGCGTGGGCTTCAGTAGCTGTGGCTCACGGTCTCTAGAGCGCAGGCTCAGTAGTTGTGGTGCACAGGAGTAGTTGTGGTGCACAGGCTTAGTTGCTCTGCGGCATGTGGGATCTTCCCGGACCAGGGCTTGAACCCGTGTCCCCTGCATTGGCAGGTGGATTCTTAACCACTGCACCACCAGGGAAGCCCAAGGTGACAGAGAGAACTTAAAGGGCTGTTTAAGTGCGTCCACAAGTAACAGATGAATTTTAATGCAGACAAGAGTGATATAATGCTCTTAGGGATTATTTTGCATTCGGATTTCAAAAATCCTAATTCAAGTTCTTTTTTTTTTTTTTCCCCTGTTTTAAATTAACAGAGAGCTTTGTACCAAGTCTACTTAAGGAACAGGGACAAAAGTAGTCTTTGAAAGATCATCAATTCCTCTTCCCAGTTCTGTTTGTTCAGAGAATTTACACCAGAAGAGGAAGCTGTGCAAGGGGTGGGAGCTTATGCCTGTTTTAGCTGGTTTGAAGGATTCAGATTCCTATAGCTAATATTACAAGCCTGTACAGTTTTCCTGGGCTCAGAGGCGAGTGAGAGGACCAAAAGGGACACCTGTCAGGAGCTCCAATGGAGCATAATCAGTAAGCCCCATCCATTTGGATTGGCATACTTAAAGTTTGTATCCCCTCAATTGGATGTAGCCTGACTTATGTGGTGATAAGTCTTGGTCTATCAATTCTAGCTGTTAAACTCTCACTAAAGGTAGGGGTCTTGTCTTCCCCCATTTACTTATGTCTTGCATTTTCTCTGTAATCTGGTCCTCTTGCTTTGACAAGAACATTTTCTTTTAGTATTTCAGATGGTTTCTCAATAGTGCTACCATCTGCCCCAACCACAGGAAATAGCATTTCTAACCAGCACTTCTTTGTCATCATCTTAGTTTACATAGCACACATCTATGTGTATACTTCTTCTATTAAAACATAATATATATATGCTATATGTGTATTAAATTTTTTCTATTTTTATAGCTGTCTTACAGAACAAACCACACTCATAAACAATATTTTTATTGACTTTTAACTTTACCATTACATAATATTTTAGAAAAGGCCAATATAATTCAATGGGGAAAGAACAGTCTTTTCAACAAATGGTTCTGGGGGAACTGGATATCTATATGCAAAATAATGAATTTGGACTTCTACCTCACACCAACTTAAAAATTAATTCAAAATGGGTCATGGACCTAAATAAGAGCTAAAACAACAAAACTCTTAGACAAAAACCCAGGAATATATCTTCATAATTTTGGATTAGGTAATAATTTCTTAGATGTGACACCAGAAACACAAGTGATAACAGAAAAACTGAAAATTTTGACTTTATCAAAGTTAGAAACTTTTGTGCTTTAAGGAATACCATTAACCTCTCTTAGGCGGGAGTGCGAGCGGGGGCGTCAGCGTTGGGCCCAGCGGCTGGAGGCCAGACTCACCACACACACCGCTCTCTTTTGAAAGGGTAAGAAAAAGAAGAGGAAGAGAGAGAAACTACAGGAATCTACATCAGAGACTGAAACCCCCGCCAGGTGGAAGAGGTTAACTGTCTGCTGCCCACAAGCACGGAGACCCCAGACCGGTTGGAACCTAAAGTTTGATGATCTTGACTCCTGATTACCTCACCACCAGCCTCTCAGAAGAATGTCCATGAACGGATCACATACCCCCAAGCCCCCCTCCCTCACCCTGTCTTTAAAAACTTTTGCCTGAAAGCCTTCGGGGAATTTGGGTCTTTTAAGCACTAGCTGTCCTGGCCTCCTTGCTTGATGCCCTTCAGTGAACGCTGCACTTTCCTTCACCAGAACCCAGCGTCAGTAGATTGGCTTTACAGCGCCTGGGCAAGCGGACCCAAGTTTGGTTCGGTAACATCTTCAGGTGAGAGCAGTTGACGTGCCACGGTTTGGCATCATTAGCCTGGATCAGAATCACCTGAAGGGCTTGTTAAGTCCCAGCGTAATGGGCCTCACGTGCAGAGCCTTTCAAAATAAATAGGTTGGGGGCGGAGCATTTGCGCTTCTAACAAGTTCCGGGAGGGCGGACGGTGCTGCCGGTGCCAGGACCACGCTTAGAGAAGAGCGGAGCAAGAGAGGTTAGTGCTTATAAAGATTTCTATATTATCCAACTTCAGCTACTAGCAACCTAGGACCAGTCTTGCTTTATGTATATCCCTACCCCATCCTCCTCAGCAAATTGTTTTGAAATGAATATCAGAAATTGTTATTTTGTTTGTAAATATATCAGTACTTATCTCTAAAATATAAGAACGTTATTTTCTTCATTGTTTTATGTTAATATATAGAAATGCGATTGATTTTTGTGTGTTTATCTTGTGTGACCTCACAGAGCTCACTTACTTGTTCTTGTTTTTTTCTTTTGGTGATTACTTGGGTTGGTCTACATAGGTAATCATGGACACCTGCAAAAAGAGAGTTTTATTTTTTCCTTTGCTATCTTTGTGGCTTTTATGTCTTTTCTTGCCTATTGTAGTAGCTGGAACTTCGTGTAGTGAGGAGAATGAGAGTTGTGAGAGCGCGTCCTTGCCTTGTTTTCAGTTTTAGAGGGAAAGCTTTGTGTCTTTTGCTATTAAGTAGGATGTTGGTTTTAGAGGTTTTTTCTGTTTTTTGTAGATTTTCTTTACCAAGTTGAGGTAATTCCTCTGTAACTTTCTGAGAGTTTTTATCGTGTTGGATTTTCTCAAATAATTTTCTTTAGCATGTTGGAATCGTGGATTTAATTTGATTTTCAAATGTTAAATGAACTTTGCATAGTGGTTTTTTGCAGAGGGGTTTGTTTGTTTGTTTGTTTTTTGTACTGTCTTTGGTGTCAGGATAATACTGGTCTCACAAAATGAGTTGGGAAAACTGCAGAGGAACCTTCAAATTTGGCCATGGAATGGTAACTAGTGACCGGAGAGCAATGTAAATGATTAGAACAAAATTTTCACTAAGCTTTGGAATTAACATGAGGTTGAATATTGTCAGTGTCAATATTATGAACATTATTTTTGTTAAAATGAGTCTAAGCTGGGACTGAGTGAGAGATTTTAGTAAATATAAGTGAGTTTGTGTTGAAGAGAAGCAGCCAGTAAAGATGGAGACTGTGGAGTAACCCAGATTAAAGACAAGCACCTGGGAGTGCTAAGTGGAAAAGAACCAGATTTGTAGGTAGAAAGATGTTTGTGGTTTTTTTATTGGTGTTGTGGGTTTGGCCCACGCTGGCTCAGGAGGGCCCACTGTTAAAATTTCAGGAAGTTTGCAAGACAGTTGACTTCACGTTGGTAGCTTAAAATTAACCAGAGTAGGAGTATTTACACTATGGAAATTGGAAAATAGTACAAATCAGGATTTGAACTTCCCGTCACTGCCAGAGCTTGTTTTAAATATTTCCCAACATATCTCTGGTTAGAAGACTCAGCTGATGGAAACACTATCAAATTAGATAAAACATTTAACATGAAATTGACAATTGTAATTGTCTCTATATGGTGGTAGACAAGTCTGTAAAATTTCACCTTTAAAAGCAACAAACTGATGTGTATGTACCAAACACATGCCAACTAAGTACTGGGAGGCTTGGGGAACTGGTATAAATTTTAGTAACATTTAGATATGTGGTCTAGGATTTGATTTCTTTGTGAAAGCATCATAAGGAAACAGAGCTATATGTATATTTTTAAATGCAAAACCGTGTTAGATGACGCAAAAATTGGCTATATGATTGATGCCAGTGCTGCAAGTCAAGAGCCTAGATAAAATTGTTTAATACAAGGTAAGAAAGGTAAACAAATGTTGTATTTCTAAATAAAAATATTTTATGTAATGTTATTTAAGGTAGTTTTATATAATTGTGCTAACAATTATCAGTATATTTTTATTTCGTAAGTTCCTCAGTGTTCATATATTCAAACTGATGCACAGACTTTTAAAAAAAATATTTAGATTTGGAAAATTAAGTATCACATTATTTTCAAGTTTCCTTTATAATTAGGAATGCATGCTGTATTGTACAAAAAGGATCATGAATAAATTGTATTTTTAAACCTGATAATTTTTTGCAAAATGGAAATATAAATCTTTGCTGGTTAAAGCATGAAGTTAGATTCTCAGACTTCCTGTAAATATTAATATGGTGATAGATTGATAGTTACCATAAATGCCATGGAAACATTATTCATTTTGTTTGTAACAATTTGGAATCTTGGTTATTTGATGCAATATTTGGGTGAAGTAAAATGTGGAAGATGGAGAACTAAAAAAAAAAAAAAAAAAAAAAAAGGAATACCATCAAGAAAACAAAAAGACAATCTGCATATCATGTAACTGATAGGAGACTTTTACCCAGAATAAATAAAAACTCTTATAACTCCATAATAAAAAGACAAAGAGGGCTTCCCTGGTGGCGCAGTGGTTGGGAGTCCGCCTGCCGATGCGGGGGGCGCGGGTTCGTGCCCCGGTCCGGGGGGTCCCACGTGCCGCGGAGCAGCTGGGCCCGTGGGCCGTGGCCGCTGGGCCTGCGCGTCCGGAGCCTGTGCTCCACGGTTGGGGGGGAGCCCAGCGGTGAGAGGCCCGCGTACCACACACACACACACACACACACACAAAAAGACAAAGAAAACAAGTTTAAAATGGGCAAATAATTTGAATAGAGTCCAGAGAGGTACAAGTGGCCAGTAAGCTCACAAAAAGATGATTGACATGATTAATCATTAGAAAAATGAAAATTTCAAAATCACATTAAGATACAACTTCACATGTGCTAAAATGGCTATAATAAAAAAACAAACAGTAACAAGTATTTCCAAATACGTAGACATGTTGAAACCCTTATATGTTGGTGGTGGGCATGTAAAAAATGGTATATCCACTGTGATGAACAGTTGGAAGTTCCTCAAAATGTTAAACAGAGTCACTGTATGACCTAGCAATTCTACTTCTAGATATCTACCCAAGAGAAATGAAAACATGTCTACACATTAAAACTTGTATATAAATATTTATAGCATTATTTATAATATCCAAAAATCAGAAACATCCCGTGTATCTATTAACTGATGATTGTATACACAAAATGTGGTATATTTATACAGTGGAATATTATTTAGTCATAAAAAGTAATGAAATACTAACATATGCTATGACATGGATGAACAATGAAATATTATGCTAAATTAAAGAAGTCTATCACAGGAGACCACATATTATGTGATGCCATTTTTATGAAATGTCCAGATAGGCAAATCCATGGAGAAAGTAGATTTCTAGTTGCCTAGGGTGGGGAAGGGAGAGTGGGGAGTGAATACTAATGGGTAGAAGGCTTCTCTAATTCCAAAATATTCCAGATATTTTGGAATTAGGTAGTGGTGGTGTTTGCACAATTCTGTAAATACACACTTCAGACTGGTGAACTTTAGGTTATGTAAATTATATATAGGTAGAAAAAAAGAGTTACATATAGGTAGAGAAAAAGTTTCTCTAAGTTAGGTATTTCCTTTCAAGCCTCTTTTTAACAGAAATAAATAATAGTAAATATTCATATAAAACTGGGGGATTGCTGTCTCTCAACAGTAGAATGGAATAAATGTATGGATATATAGACATACAGAGTGATGTTCAAACTCTTATGGCTTTGGCACTAACCAGCCAGAATAGAAGTGGACCCAATCAGAATGACACTGGCTGGAAATAACTGCAATGGACAGAGATGTTCCTGAACATCAGCTTTGCATAGAGTGGAATATCACACAACAATGCCAATGAAGGAACTATAGCTATAGGGAGGAGCATATATACAAATTTAGAAAGAAAACAAGACTTAAATAATTCATGCTATGTGATTCCATTCCTATAAATTTCAAAAACAGATAGCACTTAATTATGTTGTTTAGGGATGCATTCAGTGTTGATAACACTATAAAGAAACAAAATTATCAATATGAGAATCAAGGTGGTGGTTATCTTTAGAGAGAAAAGAGGGTGATCATTGGAGGTCACACGAACAGCTTCACTGAGCTCCTGGCAGTATTCTATTTTTTGATTTAGCTAGTGATGTCATGACATCTTTCTATAATTATTGATTAAAGTGTCCATGTTTCCTTTATGTAATAAAGAAAAGAAAATTATATGAAGAGACCTGAAGACCTGGTTTAACATTGTGACTATACCTTTTACTAGTTGTACAGTTTTGGTCAGTTTGCTTTGCCTCTTAGAGAGCTTCAGTTTCTTGACTATAAAATTAGGACGGTAAATATGCCTGACAGTAATGTTTCAGGATTAAAAGAGATAGTATATGTGAAACTGCTGAGTGCAGGGCAGTGGGGGGTGTGTGTGTGTGTGTGTTCTCTTACACACTGGAAAGTAAAGTACTCAGGAGGCAGATTAAGATTGCTTGTAGAAAATGAGGACCGGGCCTCCTTGGTGGCGCAGTGGTTGGGAGTCCACCTGCCGATGCAGGGGATGCGGGTTCGTGCCCCGGTCCGGGAGGATCCCATGTGCCACGGAGCAGCTGGGCCCGTGAGCCATGGCCGCTGAGCCTGTGCTCCGCAGCGGGAGAGGCCACAGGAGTGAGAGGCCCGTGTACCGCAAAAAAAAAAAAAAAAAAAAAAAAGGAAAAGAAAATGAGGACCTAGTAGTGTGAGGGAGTTCTCAACTCCAAAAGTAGAATTGCTTGAAATGATACAGCTTATAAGAGATATGTCGCAATGTAAAACTGTAGATTTAATTTCTGATTACTGTAACCAGAAAAGTTCCATAAAAGGACAACTACAATGTGAAGCCAGATGCCATGTGTGGAGAAATTAAAAACACTTAAAAAAATCTTGGAGAATTGAAGGTTTTAAAGAAACATGGTTTACATCTAGAAAATCTTGGAAAGGGATGCATAAGGTAGAAATTTGACTTGTTTATTAAATCTTAAAACATTAAAAATGTAAACTGATAATAATCAGAATTACTACTCAGAGCAGAAAGCAATCTTGTAAATTTATGAAACACTAAGAGATGGTAATGGAGTCCGTAAGGGTGTGCATGCTTTGCTCAATGACTGAGGCTTCTTGGAGAAGCTGGGACCAGTCTGCCCTTTCAGGGTGACCTCAAGCAGCACATCCAAGCTCTTTCAGACATGTCCCTGGGGGTCACTATCAAACTCAGAATCCTGGACAGTGTGAACCAGGGGTATCATCCTCTGGGGCAATTCTTCTTAATTAAAGATATGAAAGTATGGCCCTATAATAGAAACAGATTTCTTTTTCTCATAGATACTGATTGTGTCTTCTAAAATAATTTTGAAACTTTAAAAAATAAAATGGATTGGTTTGTCAGAAACTGCTTCATGCATAACAGTTGGAAGTGGTTTTACTCTAATCAAAGGTGAATTGCTGAAAGGGTTTTCTTTAAAGTTACTTTTTTTGACATTCCCTTCACCTTCTTGTCTCTAGCCTGATTCCCTCTCTCCTAACAGAATTCTTGCTCAAACTTTGTATGCTTTTGTAATTTTCCTAACACTACATAAAACAATGTAGATGAGGGAACAATGCAGACTCCTTCCATTTCTCAACTTTTTGAATTCTGGGAATCCTTCCAGCACCTTTTGTTCTCCTTCTGGGGCTAAACCTTCCTCAAGTGGGGCTGCGGGAACAGCACCTGCTAACCAGGTGGAAAACACCACCGGTCCTGTCAGTGTTTGGAAGGAATGTTGGTCTTCACTAGGGACTACAATGAAAATTTCAAAATTACTTTCCACAGGTGGCTATGATGAAGGGCTTTGGGATGTGAGCTTCTCTTGGAGAAAGAGCAGTATTTTCGCAGAAGAGATACCTGGTGGCCTGATGAATGTAGGGAGGAGCCAGGTCTTTTTTAACGGTGCTTCAAAGCCTGTCCAGGCACATTCAATTTATGTATTCCAAAATGAATTCCCCTGGCAGTTGGAATGTTTAGTACCAGCAGCACCAGTAGATTTTATCCACTACCCACGGCCCCAGTGTCCACGTTCCCATTAAACACATCTAATTCAAAAGGCAAGGGAGGCAGGTACATATCAAGCTTAACTCTCAGCTTAATTCCCTTTGTCTTTTTAAAAGCTGCTCTTCCAGAATGAATTATAAATCAACCACACTAATTTGCACATTGAACTGTTATGTGTTCTTAAAGAGGCGCTTCTGGGAAGAGGCAGAAAGAAGATTTAATAAACGGAGAAGCTGCAAAGCTTCCAAAATACGTAAATAAAATGAAGAGACAACACATGTCTCCAGCCATCAGGAAAATAGACAGAGGGCAATGATGGGTAGCTTCCTGGGTAAATGTGATGAGCTGAGCCTTCTTCTCACCTCCTGGCAGGTTTCAGTCCTCGTTTCTCTAGAGCCCTGAGCAGCCCTGCTCTGAGTCAGTGGGGCTCAGACTATGGCTTCAAGGTAGATACTAGACAAAACTACCACCTACCACTCAGGAAGTTTCAGGGGCCATCCACCTCCTGCCTCTGCAGTTGCTGTTATGGGCACTCTTCTCTCTTTTTTTTTTTTTTCTAACATCTTTATTGGAGTATAATTGCTTTACAATGGTGTGTTAGTTTCTGCTTTATAACAAAGTGAATCAGTTATACATATACACATGTCCCCATATCTCCTCCCTCTTGCGTCTCCCCCAACCCTCCCTATCCCACCCCTCTAGGTGGTCACAAAGCATTGAGCTGATCTCCCTGTGCTATGCAGCTGCTTCCCACTAGCTGTCTATTTTACATTTGGTAGTGTATATATGTCAGTGCCGCTCTCTCACTTTGTCTCAGCTTACACTTTCCCCTCCCCATGTCCTCAGGTCCATTCTCTACGACTGCCTCGTTATTCTTGTCCTGCCCCTAGATTCTTCAGAACCTTTTGTTTTAGATTCCATATATATGTGTCAGCATACGGTATTTGTTTTTCTCTTTTTGCCTTACTTCACTCTGTAAGACAGACTCCAAGTCCATCCACCTCACTACAAATAGCTCAATTTTGTTTCTTTTTATGGCTGAGTAATATTCCATTGTATATATGTGCCATATCTTCTTTATCCATTCATCTGTCGATGGACAGTTAGGTTGCTTCCATGTCCTGGCTATTGTAAATAGAGCTGCAATGAACAATGTGGTACATGACTCTTTTTGAATTATGTTTTCTCTCAGGGTATATGCCCAGTAGTGGGATTGCTGGGTCATATGGTAGTTCTATTTTTAGGTTCTTAAGGGACCTCCATGTTGTTCTCCATAGTGGCTGTATCAATTTACATTCCCACCAACAGTGCAAGAGGGTTCGCTTTTCTCCACACCTTCTCCAGCATTTATTTTTTGTAGATTTTTTGATAATGGCCATTCTGACTGGTGTGAGCTGATACCTCATTGTAGTTTTGATTTGCATTTCTCTAATGATTAGTGATGTTGAGCATGCTTTCATGTGTTTGTTGGCAATCTGTATATCTTCTTTGGAGAAATGTGTATTTAGGTCTCCTGCCCATTTTTGGATTGGGTTGTTTGTTTTTTTGATATTGAGTTGCATGAGCTGCTTGTAAATTTTCGAAGTTAATCCTTTGTCAGTTGCTTCATTTGCAAATATTTTGTCCCATTCTGAGGGTTGTCTTTTCATCTTGTTTATGTTTTCCTTTGCTGTGCAAAAGCTTCTAAGTTTAATTAGGTCCCATTTGTTTATTTTTGTTTTTATTTCGATTTCTCTAGGAGGTGGGTCAAAAAGGATCCTTCTGTGATTTATGTCATAGAATGTTCTGCCTATGCTTCCTCTAAGAGTTTGATAGTGTCTGGCCTTACATTTAGGTCTTTAATCCATTTTGAATTTATTTTTGTGTATGGTGTTAAGGAGTGTCCTAATTTCATTCTTTTACATGTAGCTGTCCATTTTCCCCAGCACTAGTTATTGAGGAAGCTGTCTTTTGTCCATTGTATATTCTTGCTTCCTTTATCAAAAATAAGATGACCATATGTGCATGGGTTTATCTCTGGACTTTCTATCCTATTCCACTGATATATATTTCTGTTTTTGTGCCAGTACCATACTTTCTTTTTCTTTTTTTTTTTTTTTTTCGGTACGTGGGCCTCTCATTGTTGTGGCCTCTCCTGTTGTGGAGCACAGGCTCCGGACACGCAGGCTCAGCGGCCATGGCTTATGGGCCCAGCCGCCCCGCAGCATATAGGATCTTCCTGGACCGGGGCACGAACCCGTGTCCCCTGCATCGGCAGGTGGACTGTCAACCACTGCACCACCAGGGAAGCCCCATACTTTCTTGATTACTGTAGCTTTGTAGAATAGTCTGAAGTCTGGGATTCTGATTCCTCCAGCTCCGTTTTTCTTTCTCAAGATTGCTTTGGCTATTTGGGATCTTTTGTGTTTCCATACAGATTGTGAAATTTTTTTGTTCTAGTTCTGTGAAAAATGCCATTGGTAGTTTGATAGGGATTGCACTGAATCTGTAGATTGCTTTGGGCAGTATAGGCATTTTCACAATATTGATTCTTCCAATCCAAGAACATGGTATATCTCTCCATCTGTTTGTATCATCTTTAATTTCTTTCATCAGTATCTTATAGTTTTCTCCATACAGGTCTTTTGTCTCCTTAGAGTTTATTCCTAGATATTTTATTCTTTTTGTTGCAATGGTAAATGAGAGTGTTTCCTTAATTTCTCTTTCAGGTTTTCATCATTAGTGTATAGGAATGCAAGAGATTTCTGTGCATTAATTTTGTATCCTGCTACTTTACCAAATTCATTGATTAGCTCTAGTAGTTTTCTGGTAGCATCTTTAGGATTCTCTGTGTATAGTATCATCTCATCTGCAAACAGTGACAGTTTTACTTCTTCTTTTCCGATTTGGATTTCTTTTATTTCTTTTTCTTCTCTGATTGCTGTGGCTAAAAGTTCCAAAACTATGTTTAATAATAGTGGTGAGAGTGGACAACGTTATCTTGCTTCTGATCTTAGAGGAAATGTTTTCAGTTTTTCACCATTGAGAATGATGCTGGCTGCGGGTTTGTCATATATGCCTTTATTATGTTGAGGTAAGTTCCCTCTATGCCTACTTTCTGGAGGGTTTTTTCATAAATGGGTGTTTAATTTTGTTGAATGCTTTTTCTGCATCTATTGAGATGATCATATGATTTTATCCCTCAATTTGTTAATATGGTGTATCACATTGATTGATTTGCGTATATTGAAGAATCCTTCATTCCTGGGGTAAACTGCACTTGATTATGATGTATGATCATTTTAATGTGCTGTTTGATTCTGTTTGCTAGTATTTTGTTGAGTATTTTTGCATCTCTGGTCATCAGTGATATTGACCTGTAGTTTTCTTTCTTTGTGACATCTTTGTCTGGTTTTGGAATCAGGGTGATGGTGGCCTCGTAGAATGCGTTTGGGAGTGTTCCTCCCTCTGCTATATTTTGGAAGAGTTTGAGATGAATAGGTGTTAGCTCTTCTCTAAATGTTTGATAGAATTTGCCTGTGAAACCCTCTGGTCCTGGGCTTTTGTTTGATGGAAGATTTTTTTTTTTTTTTTTTTTTTTTTTTTTTTGTGGTACACGGGCCTCTCACTGTTGTGGTCTCTCCTGTTGCGGAGCACAGGCTCCGGACGCGCAGGCTCTGCGGCCATCACTCACGGGCCTAGCCGCTCTGCGGCATGTGGGATCTTCCTGGACTGGGGCACGAACCCATGTCCCCTGCATCGGCAGGCGGACTCTCAACCTCTGTGCCACCAGGGAAGCCCCTGATGGAAGATTTTTTTTTTTTTTTTTTTTGCAGTACACGGGCCTCTCACTGTTGTAGCCTCTCCCGTTGCGGAGCACAGGCTCCGAATGTGCAGGCTCAGCGGCCATGGCTCACGGGCCCAACCACTCCGTGGCATGTGGGATCTTCCCGGACTGGGGCACGAACCCGTGTCCCCTGCATCAGCAGGCAGGCTCTCAACCACTGCGCCACCAGGAAAGCCCCTGATGGAAGATTTTTATTCACAGTTTCAATTTCAGTGCTTGTGATTAGTCTGTTTGTATTTTCTGTTTTTTTCCTGGTTCAGTCTTGGAAGGTTGTGCTTTTCTACGAATTTGTCCATTTCTTCCAGGTTGTCCACTTTATGACATATAGTTGCTTGTAGTAATCTGTCATGATCCTTTGTATTTCTGCAGTGTCAGTTGTTACTTCTCCTTTTTCATTTCTAATTCTACTGATTTGAGTCTTCTCCCTTTTTTGCTTGATGAGTCTGGCTAATGGTTTATCAATTTTGTTTATCTTCTCAAAGAACCAGCTTTTTGTTTTATTGATCTTTGCTATTGTTTCTTCATTTCTTTTTCATTTATTTCTGATCTGATCTTTATAATTTCTTTCCTTCTGCTGACTTTGGGGTTTTTTGTTCTTTCTCTAATTAATTTAGGTGTAAGTTTAGGTTGTTTATTTGAGGTGTTTCTTGTTTCTTCAGGTAGGATTGTATTGCTATAAACCTCCCTCTTAGAACTGCTTTTGCTGCATCCCATAGGTTTTGTGTCGTCGTGTTTTCATTGTCATTTGTTTCTAAGTTGTGCACTCTTCTCTTAACTCACCTATGATTTATGCTTCTTGTTGGCTCTCTCTATCTCCTCTAAAGGCATCTTTGTGTCACTGGACTATTTTTCATGGTACCATTTCTGTTTTAACAAATTCCTACCTGCCCTCATCTTCTGTGCCACCAGCTTCCCCTGACTTTAAAGTTATATCTCTGTTGTCAGTGCCCAGGTTTTACTGGGGAGCCGGAACCAAGAATTTCTGCCTTCGAAAAGTCATTCCATGGACGCTCATTTTTGCCAAGCTGAAGTATGCATTGCATGTGTCATCCTGAAGGGTCAGGTTCTGTGGAGTTAAGTAGTGCTTTTCAAAGTGTGGTCCACAGACTGGTACCCAGTTTTGAACTTTGTGTTACTGGTCTGAGAGGACCGTAGCACAGAATTGAAGAGCAAGCATTTCATAAGTTATCAGCAGTCTGGCATTGCCACCACACCTAAGCATGGAATTGTTCTTCCAGTAATTCCTTTAAAATTTATTTTACAAAAGTATCAACCTCTGATGGATTGCACATTTTACAAAAGTTTTCAGTGCTGTAACGACACGCCTAGCTTAGCTCTTCCAATTCAGCCTGTGTGAGCACACTGAACTGCAGCACCCTGTGCTCGTCCCCACACTTCGGCTCCTCACTCCTGGTCATGCACTGTGGAATTATTATTTTTTCACTCTTCCTCCATGAATGCATTTAGTTTTCCAAATTTTAGGTCTCAGTGGGGCATGAGCAATCTTGGGTATTTTAGCTGAATTCACACAGGGTCTTCTGTTCCCCACTGTCATTCTTCTCTCTTCCCCTTTTCCATCTCCTTACTGTGCATAGTCAACTGCATGCCTTTAAAAGCCATAATAGGCTTGCCCTCTCCATCAGGTCGCCGCATTCTGAGTTTGTCTCCATATCTCTGGCCTTTCTATTCCCAGGAGCTCACAGCATATCTAAACAGGTGTGAAAAGGGCTGCGTGACACTCCTTCAGTCATCAGACTAATTCCAGAGAAGTTACATACCTCCTAGGCTATAGTTCTCCATGACTTTTAGTAAAAAGTTAACATCCATTCATTTGAAAATAACTTGATTTTGCAAATATAGATTGACTTGATGGAAAAAATAAAAGCACCATTCAGAGCCTCTCTACCTCAACTATTTAGTGAAAGCCATCACAAGCGGGATAAGTGACATATTTGAACGAGTTCTTGGCGTTTTCTGTGCATGGGGCAAACCCAGGATCCGGCAGGAGGCAAACCAGCTGCAGCTTGTCATATATCAGTCAATTATCCTAATGATATTTACCCCAGTAAAGAGCATGAATCTAGATTGCTCTTAGATTTTATGAAGATTACACTTTGTCTACTCACAAATATTAACTGGATTCTCTCCATGTTGAGTCCAGCCTCTGGCATTTGGGGGTCACTGCAGGTGCATGAGGGCTGGCAGAGGGGGAGTTGGAGACTGGCAGCAAGTGCCTTCCTTCTCTGCATCTCCAGCTCCTGCTCTGGTGAGGACAGTATTTGATTAGTCCTTTACAACCTGTTTCTCCTCAGATACAAGGAAAATAGCGAAACCACTGTGCCAATTCTGGCTGTCACTCCTTTGAACACTGTGGGATCTGCTGGAGGAATGTGAAATAAATACCAAAAAAAAGGCTGCTTTATGGATCTTTGAATGTGGTGTCATGGAAGGAAACTGTCTTAGAAATCAGTGCTCAAATTGGACAGTTTGTTAATTACATGAAAAATTTTTTTGTGTTAGAATGAATCTTTAACCTAGTAATGATTTCAAGCCAATGCCCTCCACTCAGTATAAAATGACAGTGTCAGTGAGATATAATTGAAATCTAAGACCTGGATTCTGACCTCTCTTAGTGATTAGTCCATGCAGCCATCATTCCAGTGGTTGGGTAGTAATTGCCTCTATGTTCTGAACAAACGTTGATGTGAATGATGATTTTTTTCTTTTAATTTTCTCTCTAGACTTAAATAAATATTAATAATGGTTGCCCCTTATTCTAACTCATCTTTGCTCAGAAATTTGCTCAATGTTATATTGGTGACTGGTCATGTCTATTAAACCATAATGTTAAAGGGCTAATCTTGTCAGTTTACACCTTAAACCATGCTCCCAAACTCTGCTATGCCATTGCCTCTGATAAGGTGGAATAGAATGGCTAATTCTATTAGTCAGAGCAAATTTGACATTACTAATAAAAATGTAACTTAAAACACTTGTCCCCATAAAATATTTCAGGAGCATTATTTTCATATATCATGGATGTGGTATGAATATACTTTAGTGTTTTATTATCAAATCAGGAGCATTTCAGAAATAGAAAGCAAACCTTCATCACTTTTTGTTTTGAAAAATCATAACTTCATTTATTTTCTCTTAAACATCATTATTTAAATGCAAAACAATAATGGTTTACAGTAGTTCTAGCTAAGGTGAGGTGGAGTAAGCGGCCATGGCATGATTTAGTAGGAAGAGAAATGGAATAAGATTTTGCAGCACTCATTTTTGCTATAGCCTCTCCTGCTAAGAAATGGGGCCATGGGTGAGCCAGTTGACTGCTCTGTCCCAGAGTTCTCATTTTTCAAAAGGGTAATGATTACTGCCTTAGATCATTTATGGACTTTCATGTCAAAATGAAGTAAAAGAGTAAATGTGAAAGCTGTAGCTTGGACCTCAAAAAAGAGACATTAAATTTGTCAGTTTAAGGATGATCCACATACAAGGATAAAATCTGACTATTTGTTAGGGAAGGGAAACTGCTGTGGAAAATTGGGAAGGACATACTTTATTTCTTGAATGTATAGGATATTTTGTGTGGGCCTTCTGGAGTCTTTCCCTGCTTCCCCTCTTCAACAGTGCTAATTTCCATTCTAGGATCTGTATTCATATAGGGAAGGAAACCATACCCCTACAGCACTAGGTGTTGGTCAGAGCTGATAAGAATAGGTACACACTTCTCACTGAGGCTGGAATGGGTTTCTCCTCATCACAACCCTTGAGTGACATATTGGGGAAGCTTTATCCCTAGTGTTAACTTACAGAAGCTCATGGAACCTATCTTCCAAGTATCAGTATGAATACTTTATGTTGCAAAGACTCAACTCACCTGGGTTTAAGAGGAAAGAAAGGGGTTCTGAGTTAACTGTGCTAATGACAACATTGACCATATGTGGTTCTGGCAGTAGGAGGAAATGAAACTGAGGGTACTCATTATTTAACACCATTACACCTGTAACCTGCCTTCACTGATCACTTTAATTATTGCTATAAAAGACTTGCCTGTCCTCCAAGCATTATGTAACCTAAACAGTAAGATGTTTTACCCAAGTTGTTTTTTTAGGAACTTGTAGTCAGATATGTCCAGTTTGATCTTGAGCCCCTCACCTTTGGGGAAGTGGATTTGAGATTTGTTCTTCCATCTCCTCACTTGGCTGCCTTGTGAATAAACCTTTTCTGTCCTGCAGACCTCGATGTCTCAGCATTTGGTTTGCTACACATGGGGCAAACGAACCTGCTTTGGTAACAGAAGTGTCTCCCAGGGAGGTAGCAGTGGCTCTGACCACCCAACCGCTTCTGGACCTGGGTCACAAACTCAAATGCCTGCAGAAGCTAAAGAGGAAAAATAGATGAAGGATTATAGAGGGATAACAGGGATTGGTGGGGAGGAGAGCAAATTGGAGCTGTGTGCTCACTCGAGCCTACTGTTACCACAGGGGAACATGGACTCAAATACAACTGAGCTTTTAAGTTTTAAAGGGATATCAGAGGTCCATATTTTTATGTGAAATCATCTGGTTTTTAGATATGGGCTCAATAATAATTTTAATAATATCCACAGTACATATGAAACAGGACGTGTCTGTCAGCTAGATTTGTCTGTGAATGGCCAGTCTGTAGCTTCTGCTAGATTTTCCTTCCCAGAGTATTATCAAACCAGGTTCATTTGCCTGACCAATGCTCAGCAAGCCAAGCACTGAGATGCCAAGATTTGCATAGAAAGGATTTATTCAAGAGGCAGCCAAGTGAGGAGATGGGAGAACAAATCTTAAAACTTCCTCCCCAAAGGTGAGGGGTTCAGGATAATTATGGGTTAAAGAAACAGGGTGGTCTGAGATGTGGGGCAAGATGATTGGAGGCGAGAAAAATGTCAAGTAATTGCTGCTCTGCATAGGTGTATCTGAGTTACATGCTTCTTCATGGGACACATATTCAGAAAATGGTGGCATTAACATGATCTGAGGGTGGAGTTCTTGGCCCGCTGACATCAAAAGATCATCCAGAAGACACTCATGCAGGCCAAGTTGAATCGTCAGTAGTCTCAATTAGTTTGAACTGGGCAAGACTAGTCCCCATTCCTGAAAAAAGCAACTTAAGCAATCATTACCATAGCAACCCATACATCAGAGGTGCTGTCTATAGGGGGCAGTTAAAGGAATCTTGTGATATGTTGTCTAAGCTACATGAAGCTTGGAGGGTATGCAACTTAAAGAACAATTAAAGCAAGCTTGATCAGGGAAGGCAGGTTACAAGATAGTACTTACCAAGCAAGTTACATTTTAAGGGATCTAACTGGTGACTGCCCTCAGTTTCAGTCCTCCTTATCATTTGACCATTCCTCAGTCCTGAGGTTGAGGGAAGAGGGGTGATGACTGCTCTGGCTACTTCCTAGTGAAGAAGGGTGCAGGTATAACAAAGGTTGAGGAATGAAACTTTGAACTCACTTGGAAATATCCCTTTGTACTGGGCTTTGGACTTATGCTCTGCATAATCAAGATCTTAATTCCTTGGTCTACTGTTTTGGTACAGCATTTTATAGCACATTTTGTTATTAGGTACCCAATTAGAAGTAGGGGGAAGAGTAACAACCCAAATTTTAATTAATCCTGGAACATAGATCTTATTCCCAGAGGAATGAGAGAATAGTCCTGAAAACCAGTCTGGGCCTGGCACTTCTGAGGATACTTGTTGTAGCCAGATTTTGTCTCTGTGGGTCTCCACTTCAGCAGAAGCATTAATGTACACACAATAAGAGGTAGCACACACTCCACCATGTTCAGCTAGTATATAGTGCAAAGCTATATGGTTATCTAGGACTACTTTAGCTACTGAATCAATTTCCTTTTGCTGGGTAGCAATAGCCATGGCAGTCTCATTTATGATGCCCAGGGCAAACAAAAGATACCTAATCATATGTTCATGTGATCCAATTCCCCACCATGGTAAAAGTATTCTACCAAACATATGCCAAAATCTGTCCTCTTGATATCCAGGCAGGTAGGCATCCCTTGTCATTCTGGAGAGCAGTTTTAAAGAACCAGTCCAATGCTGAGTTGCATTGAAGTTGGACAGACAGGGAGTGGCTAAGTACCCTAGTAGGCAGGTGCCTCTGATTCACCGACTATCCAGACATGTATAGGCCCAAGATTGATTATTAGAATCTCAGACAAACATATACACTGAGGGGGCACACAGAATGCCAGACATATTGTTAAAATTTAGACTTTTATTTTTAGGGATTTCATCTAAGACATGGTCAAGCCAGGGGTCATGGGAAGGCAGTGTCCAGGAGGAATAATTAAATCTGCAAATGGGCAGAGTTGTGGATAGTGTCCTTGAGTCTGATACAGTTTCGAAAATTCAAGTTCTCAGTTATACAGAAACGCAACTGAAACTACATCTACAATAACCACCTAGCTCTATCATTTCTTCAATGGTTAAAGCAGATGTACAATGTATATTTGACAGGCTGCAAAATAGGCTATTCTGGTTAGCATAAAGTTTAAGTTATATTATGTATAATCCCGATTGACTTACCTATACCTCAGTATGTGAACATTTCCTCCACCGTTTCCCCCTTTTAATTGCAAATCTTTCAGTAGAAAGCATTTATGAGCAAAATATTTGTCCCTCAATGCCAGGGTGGTTGCTGCCTACCCTGGATCCATCATGTCCCTTGGTGTTAGGCCTCTCTTTGTTTATGTATGCATATATATATATATATATATATATATATATATATATATACACACACACACACACACACACATACTAGTTATGCACAGTGGGGGGAAACTAATCAGACATAGTGAAAAAGCACAGAGGTATGCCAACAGGGAAACATTTCATAGCCTATGCATTTTATCAATTATATAAAATTGTCCCACAAACATTACACATGAGCTTTAAGCATTGGACTAAAAATAAGCAATGATATATGCATGAGTAGTTACACTATGTGACAATTTCACAAGAGAATTTTTCTTCCTCCTGAACATTAGGGCAAAAGTATTAGCTATAAGTCAAACAATAACTTTCCATTTTGGTAGGGAGACAAACATTTGATAAAGAGTACAATTGAATTAGTAGGATGGGTGTTACAGTCCTGGTATGGATTCTTGGATCAACTGTCTATTACTGCTGTCATCTTCTTTTTATCCTGGTGTGGGTGTTGTTTCTCCTCTCTTTGAGCATTGTTTTAAGGTGACTTTGAGGTCAGCAATATTTCTATAGACCAGTCCATCACAGAGGCCCTTCTTAAGTGAGAAATATGAATTCAAGTCAGTTCCCTTCAGTTTTGCTGTGCACGAGCTAGTTAAGAATATCTTATAAGCCTGCTGGGAACCTAAGACTTTCCAATTTCTGGAGGGATCAGATAGAGGGAAAAGATAAATGCTTCAATTCTATTTGCAAAAGTATAATTTACCAAGTTGCTATAAGTCATAATTAGCTTAAGAGAAAAGGTTTCTTTATATCTGGAAAACTCAGATGAAAAGCCCGTAATATTTCAGACAAGAACCATAAAAATTATAACCATATTCATCAGTTCACTCAGTCCTGTGTAACTAATCTTTGATCTTAATCTTTTGTTAACAGTTTTATGAAGCCATCATATTTTCCAGTAGAATTCTTTAATTTCTTACTCAGTTCAGCAGTATGATCTGAAAGTTATCAGAAACCTGTACTTGTCAAAAAGTCCTTTCTGTAAATATTCTTGAAGATAATGCATTTTTGCAAAAGCATCAGAGTAAAACAGTAACTGTCTATGAAGGACAAAAGACTTAAAAAGGCAGAGTTAAAGACCTGATTACAATGCAATTGACAAAGAAAGTTGGTTATTGCTGTGACGTACAACACTGTGATATAATAACTAGAATTATGACTGATAACATTATACCAGGACAGATCCAAATTTTAGAAATTTCATATAATTTCTAGAGCTCTTATATTAATGACATTTACCCTTACAATACAATCTAAGAAAGTTTATCACCATTCATTTGACAATGCTTCCCATGTAATTTAATATACCAAATAAGCCTAATTAGTTTAACCTTTCTCCCTGAGATGCTTCAGGGGCCCTCTGAAGCATCCCAAAGTTATCTAGAGGTTCAAAGAACTTCAATTAAAATTTGATTTTGGGGAAGTTTGTTAAAAATATCAAAAAGGTATGTAAACACTTGGTCAAGTAGGATCATAGGTCACTGTGAAGCAATACTTGTTCACTTTAAGTGAAAATAAAAGATTTCAAAAACAAATACAAAAAGTTACAACAGATCACTTAAAAGGTAAAAAAACAACCCCCCCAAAATAAAAAAAGTAACTTACAATCTCTTATTGAAAGTATCAAACGTTTTCCAAAAAAACTTTGTTCTCTTAACAAAGAGAAAACCAAATTCTAGTTTTGTACAACCTTACCTTTAATATCAAAATTCATTTACTTGATGAAATTCAATCTAATCTTAGCCAGTTCTGACCATGCACAAAATTCCTTTCTTAGGGTTCCTTTTCCATAAGCCTTCCATAATTTCCTGTATCCATATTAGTTTGTCCCTTATTTTCTTTTCCACTTAGAAATAACCAATTTTAGGACAAAACTACTTTCTTTTCCCTTAACAAATTACATTTCCATTCCTCATACCTTCTTTTACTGAAAACACACATCCTACTTTTCTTGCATACTGAAATGTAGTCCTTATTATTTCTAGTAGCTTTACTTACATATATATTACAATTAGGAAATAATCTGGATATTCAGTGCATTCCCATCATTTAACTTAATTTAGCAAGTCTAATGGTTTCAAGTTACCGAAAAAATCTGGAGAAACTATTTTTAAGTAAACAGTACTAAAACATAATTATTCCTAAAAAGTTTACCCCAAAACTCTTATCTCACTTACATTATTTTACTTAAAATTTCATCATATCTAGTTATTTTTCTTGCTGATAAATTTTTTTAGCTGAAATAATATGAACTTATTTGACTTTTGGTAAACCTAGGTAAAAGAAAGGAATTATACTTAAGATGGATGACTCTAAAGACATTTCTGTATTAATTAACCAACAACTTAAACTTGTTTTCATTCACTAAAGATTAATTCTAGATCATATGATACTTTACAAAATTTATGCTAGTTTATATTACATTTAGAAAAATTTGATATTTGATTTGTAAGCTCTTACTTTCTCTTTAGCCCATTAAATATAGCTCGTTTACAAATTGATTTTGGTGAAACCATCTGGAGGTAAAGACATAGACATACATACACCCAAATAGACACAGACAGATCTCACAGTTTTATGAGTTGAGTTTAAAAAGACTTCTTTCTTCCTTTTTTCCTCTCAATCTTAGAAATTGGAAATGGTCTAGATAAGAGTAGTATAGGAGTTCCTGAGAGCTCTGGTAGAATATTTACACTTCAAAGGCACAGGGAGAGAAATGCAAGTTTCTCCTAGAAAGCTCACTTTCTCTGTGTACACAAACCCAGTTTTGGAATGTCACAAGAGCCCCATCTTGGCCATTTTTCCTCTGCAGCCTAAAGAACACTGTGGCCATGTGGTGTTATAAACAAGTATCATCTTTTTTTCTTTCATGGATTAATAATTGAAAGTCACCCAATTTTGGAGAATACAGCCTAGAGAGCTGCAAGGGGAAATCAACTGAACATTTCCCATTTTGAAGGGGTTTTGTTTGCAGGTGGCCACAGTAACAAAGTTTTTCTAAGGGTCCTGGTTACGCCCTGGCTGTGTGATCCTTGCATAAACTATTGAGAGCTGACAGGCAAGTGAGCCCTGATGAGCTGCCAATGCCAACTGCTTTCTTGTGAACAATGAAGGCCTGAAAAGATGTGTTTTCTTAATGGGGGTCCCTATGAGGCTGTTACACATTTCAGTTGGATGCCCCGACACCTCCATAAATTCCCCAGTCACCTGGGAACATCCCAAAGGACCAGTGGGAACAGTGCCTCTTTTCTTTGGAGTCAGAAGACCCTCATAAAGTCGATTCCTAGGGGGATTTTGCTACAGCCACTAAGAAACTCAGCCTTAAATAGCCAATTTTTAACAAATAAGACCATCAAATGTAGATGGGCATAAACAAACAAGGCCAGAACAGAGACATACCAGACCAGAGTTGAGAACCTTTGGATTCAAACCCAGGTTTAGGGTAAATCAGCTGCTGTAACCTTTCATATTGTCCTTCAGGTATGCCTCGAACACACAATCCTACCAGAATCCCCCTGGGTGCATCTTGAACCCATGATCTGGATGAAATTATCAGACAATTTAGACACAGATACTTTTTAACAAGGTTACTCACCCAAAAGGCATTTTTCAGACCCAGAAACCATTTCTCAGCTGCAATGCAAAATTATGTACAAATGCCAAAGGTCAGAGGCTGGGCACTGGAGGAAATTCTGGGGACAGTGCCTGGAACAAACAGGCCAGGCAGCTGTTTGGACTCCTAAGTAGTCTCTCAGTGCTGCCAAGGGGCCCATGAACTACAGCAAATGGTCCATCTAGACTTACCTCCTGGCTGATTTTCCAAATTTATTACCAAAACAGGATTGTTTGCCTGTGGTGCAGCAATTCAATTGCTGAGACACTGAGGTCTGCAGCAGAGAAAGGGTTTATCTATGAGGGAGGCAAGTGAGGAGATGGGAGAACAAGTCTCATTTGGCCTCCCCAAAGGTGAGGGGTTTGGGATATTTATGGGATAAAGAAACAGGGTGGGGCTTCCCTGGTGGCACAGTGGTTGAGAGTCCGCCTGCTGATGCAGGGGACATGGGTTCGTGCACCGGTCCGGGAAGATCCTGCATGCCGTGGAGTGGCTGGGCCCGTTAGCCATGGCCGCTGAGCCTGCGCTCTGCAACGGGAGAGGCCACAACAGTGAGAGGCCCACGTACCACACACACACAAAAAAGAAACAGGGTGGTCTGAGATGTGGGGAAAAATAATTGGAGGCAAGTTATTGTGGCTCTGCACAGGTGTATCTGAGTTACATAGCTTTTTCATACGACACATGTTCAGAAAATGGCAGTATTATCATGATCTGAGGGCGGAGTTTTTGGTCCTCTGACATCAAATGGTCATCCAGCAGACACTCATGCAGACCCAGTTGAATAGTCAGTGGTCTTGACCAGATTGAACTGGGCAAGACTAGTCCTGTGTTCCTGGAAAAAGCAACTTAAGCAACTGTTACTATAGGAACCCATATGTCAGAGGTATTATCTATAGGGGGCAGTTAAAGGAATCTTGTGATATATTGCCTAAGCTACATGAAGCTTGGAGGGTTTGCAACTTAAACAATTAAAGCAAGTTCACTCAGGGAATGCAGGTTACAGGATATTATTTATTAAGCAAGTTATAGTTTAAGGGATATAACTGATGACTGCCCTCAGTTTCAAGAGCAGCATGGCATCTATGGTGCTTTTGAGTATTAAGCCCCTAAACCTCATTCTATGCCTGGACAGGGACAAATGACTTAAGGATGGAGGCCAAGTTGGATTATCTCAAATATGCTGCTTGAGGCTCAGTATTTGTTTGTTGGTTGGTTGATTTTTCCATTAAACAGATGCTTTACTGCCCTGGTTGTCCTTTCTCAGGTTAATAGTCAGGGAAAAGACTGTTACATATCTCAGAATGAAGGCACTCACTCTGTATTACTTTTGATGGATCTGGTGCTGATATTACAAAAGAGACCAACCAAGTTAGTTTCTTAATCAGTAAAAATTTGGAGACTAAAATAGTGTTAACTTTCTTAACTCCCAGTATTTTTTTAGACATGCAGTAGAAAATGCTTCTTCTAAGCCCATATTTTCTTTCTCTAATTGAAAAATGGGATAAAATAATTGTCAGGGAGGAAGAAATTTTTCTCTTCCCTTCTAGGTTCTTCTGGCTGGTTAATAATTAAATTGACATGAGACAGATTAACAGGAGAAAATCAACAAAATGTAATAACATGTATACATGCGAGAGACACAGAGAACTGAGTAACTGGCCAAAATGGCCAAAACCCTCATCTTAAATATTATTCTCAGTTAAAGACAAAAGAGGATGTTGAGAGGAGTGGTTTGGGACCTCAGAGGGGAGGAAGGCAATTGACATGGAGATGGAAAAGCAAATGTTTGGTAAACAAATGTTTGCTGGGCTATGCAGAGACAACGGGACACAGAGAAATTTTAACAAACAAACTTTACTAGGTTTCTCCCTGTCTACATACCTAGCTCATACTATATTTATCAATGGTGATAGCTCCCTTCCTGGAACAGGTTCTCTGTCTACAGTCCTCATTCTTTAGGCAGCTACAGGAGAGGTAACAAGAAAAGCTTCCTGAGTCTTCTGTTTCTTAAAAACAATGAGCCTAAAATAATCCTCATGCCAAAGAGACACATTTTGGGGTGGTAAATTTTGCTCTCCTACATAATGCATCATGTAAAAATTATACAAAGTAATTCACAGACATTTTAGCCATGTGATTTAGATGAGGTTAATCTTCCTGTTCCAGAAACCTGCTAAGGCTAAGATGAGGTGGTAATAATGTTGTGAAATAACATTTTTGAGAGGGAAGCTTGTATTTATTCTCCTGGAAGTCATCTTTCCCCCCTCCTCCTTTTCTCTGGCTAACGTTCTCCTTGCTCCCTTCAGGTAGGATCCACCTCTGTGCTTATTTCCTCAAGGGAAATTAGTGACAGGTTGGAAAGCAGAACAAAATGGCTCTTCCTGGCTTCACCTTCTAAGGATAGAGGAGGGGATTTGGGACATTGGACATGGATACAGCGTTGGCAAGAAGCACCTTGCAGGAGAGCAGGCTTTCTTGCCTCAAGTAGAAGACATTCCCTTAGGCTAATAGGGAGAAGAAAGAATAGGAGGGATGGAAGAGTGAGCAGAATAGAGTTATGCAGTGTCTCAAATCCAGGGACTCTGGGACCTGTTTTCCTGGTTCGGGTTCTGGAAAGGAGAGCAAGTCTTTGGATTAGACGATGTCACAATTAGCAGACCGAGATCCTTGGGCACCAGCAGAATGATTCTGTGCTTCTAGAGTGGCATGGAAGTAACAGTTAGCATAGCTGGACCTGAAGGGGCTATGTAGACCAGTGCAGGGCTTCCTTAGTATCAACCAGCATGCAATGAAAAGCCAGTGCATCCCATCAACCCACTGGGATGCTGGTGAATCAGAAGATGCATGGGAGGACTATCAACATTTAGGGTCCATAACCCCTCATAATGACTAACATTTGTTTCAGACCCCCAATATTTGGAAACAGCCACAAGTTGACTTTGGAGAATTGGGAGCCCAAACTAGAAATTAATTTGTTATGGAATAATAAAGAAAGTTGCATTTTTGCACACCAGTGCTTGTGGTCTGCATTTCAGCCATTGTATAAAATATTTGTTTTCTTTTCTTTATGACTGAATTCCCACGGAGTTAAAATAAGACATAACATCTAGGTGGATAAAGACTCTTTATAGTTATAATGGCAGCCCACAAAATGTTCATTGTTGGATAAACAGGCTTCAGCTCACCTGGTCATTAAGTAAATGCTACAAAATCTGGGCCAACGTCAGGTTTTCCACTCCGAGATGTAGAGAAGCCATTTTGTTATTGTGGAAGCAACTTGACTAAAAAACCAAACCACTCTATCGGCATTAGATCCAGTAATATTTACTATTTCTATATCCAGTGGAAAAGTATGCAGATAGAACAGTGTGTTAGTGAACTTTCTGGTCAGAAGAAAATCCTGTGCAAACCAATTTGAGGAACTGGGGAGCATATTTTAGTAAGTAACTTTCATGCCTCTTGTTGCTGCCACAAGGGGAAGGGATTCAAATTTTAGGATTATCTCACTTTGATGTGTTGACCTACAACAAGTAGACTGACAGTTATTTCTCTAACAAAGATGGGTTTATTCAGAATCAGCAGATAATTGCAATTCGGGGTCTGCAACCATGGCGAGCCATGTGCAGTTCCCATATGGCAAGGAAGGGAGAATTCTTTTAGAGAGGGGAAAAGGAAGTTGGGAGGGCCATAGTAAACAAAGAATCCATGGCTTTTCATTGGCTGAGTTCTTGCCAGGGAAGAAGAGGAATTTTTCTTCCTATTGGACATTGCTATTGTTTCAGGGCATGGTGGCACCCCCTTCTGGTATCCAAACTCTAGGTAACTATAATATGAATGAGGTGTGTAGACAGGGAGAAACCTAGCAAAGGCTGTTTGTTAAAATTCCTCTCTGTGTCCCATAGTCTCTGCAGGCCCAGCAAACATTTGTTTACCAGACATTTGCTTTTCCATCTCCATGTCAATTGCCTTTCTCCCCTTTGAGGTCCCAAACTACTCCCCCCGCAACATCCTCTTTTGTCTTTTTCTTTTAACATATATATATATATATATGTATATATATATATAGATAGATGGCTGCATTGGGTCTTCATTGCTGCACTTGTGCTTTCTCTAGTTGCCGCGGGCGGGGGCTACTCTTCGTTGCAGCGTGTGGGCTTCTCATTGCGGTGGCTTCTCTTGTTGCAGGGCACAGGCTCTAGGTGCACGGGCTTCAGTAGTTGTGGCTCACGGGCTCCAGAGCGCAAGCTCAGTAGTTGTGGCACACGGGCTTAGTTGCTCTGCGGCATGTGGGATCTTCCCGGACCAGGGCTTGAACCCGTGTCCCCTGCATTGGCAGGTGGATTCTTAACCACTGCACCACCAGGGAAGTCCCTCTTCTTTTGTCTTTAACTGCAGATGATATTAAAGGTGAGGATTTTGGCCATTTTGGCCATTATTCAGTTCTCCTGGGTCTCTCCCATGTGTCAATGTTATTAAACTTTGTTGATTTTCTCCTGTTAATCTGTCTCACATCAATTTAATTCTTAGACTAGAAGGAGAGAGGAAAATTTCTTCCTCCCTGACACATCTTTGTGTTATGTATTGGGAGTGGTAGAGATCTTCAACACACACCATCTCTTTAAAGCCCTGAGTTTCATTCATACTTTTGATTGACATAAAATAGTATCAAATTACTTTTATCTGGTGATTATCACAGGAAGTTGACAAATCCTTCACTTCCTAGGCCACCAGTTACTGACTGACTGTTTCTGTGATTCCATCTGACATCACTTCTCCAATTCTCTGACACCAACTAGGTGTCTAACAATTCAATTCAATTTTGACACTATTTATGTGGAATTAGCATCAGATCCCTCAGCACTACAAGAATGCACCCACTTTACATGCCAGCTGCAAATCCTGGGCCACCAGTACTTCTGACCAACCAGTTATAAACCAGGGTTTGATAATGCATTAGAACAACTCACAGAACCCAGGAAAACAATTTATTTATATTTATTTGCTTTGTTATAAAGGAAGCAACCAAAGAACAACCAAATGGGAGACTTACATAGGGCAAGGTATGTGGGTGAGGTGGGTGGGATTTCTATGCTCTCTCCTAGTCAGTCAGCTTCCCAGCGTATCAATGTGTTCAACAACCTGGAAGCTCTCCAAATCCCATCATTTAGGAGTTTTTATGGAGGTTTCATTATGAAAATATGTTTGATTAAATCATTGGCCATTTTTATTGAAGTTGATCTCCAGCCCCTTTCCCCTGGTTGCGGGGAGTAAGGGGAGGAAGTTGGATGGGCTGAGAAGTCCAACCCTTCAAGGATGGCTTGGGTCTTTCTGGTGACTAGTTCCCATCCTGAAGCCATCTAAAGGCCAGAATATCACTAGCATACAAAAGACACTCATCATTCAGGACATTCCAAGCGTTTTTAAAGTTCTTTGCCAGGAACCAGGGACAAAGACCAACTATTTATTTTTTATTGTACCCCACTGGTTTTATCATCTAGTTTACAATACGGCCAGTATTCCATCTTTCAGCCCCAAGCAGGGTCCCTATTTGTTCTTGCATTGCTGTTTATCCTTCCGGAATTTGTAAACTGCTCTTAGTTTCTGGATAGAGTCTGCTTGCCTTGCGTAATTTGAAACCCTTGGATCATATGCAGAGCACAAGTAGGATTTGTGTTGACCAGGAAACCCCATTGCCTTTCTGTCACACTGCCATTTCTCTCCACACTCCTGCCTGTCTCCCACATTACCACTCCTCACCTCCATCTCCTTCCCTGTCCCCTAAAGGCACCCAGAGTAATGAGTTTGATATATAATTGCATAAATGATATATGCACTTTATGTATGGTTGAACAATAATTAGTATCGAGAAGAACGAAGAGCTTTATTTGAGGTCTTCAGAATTGCAATTCGGGAGACACAGATTCAGGTAAAACCAAGAGTGTTACAGGGAAGAGAAAGTCAGGGCCTTATAAAGGCAAAAGTCACAAGACTACACTCTGACATAAGAAAAGAAATACAATAAGTCCCCTACATATGAACGAATCCTGTTCCAAGAGTGCGTTCGTAAGTCCGGTTTGTTCCAACAAAGTTAGTCTAGGTACCCAACTAACACAATCGGCTATATAATACTGTACTGTAATGGGTTTATAATGCTTTTCACACAAATAATACATAAAAAACAAACAAAAAATAAAGAAAACATTTTTAATCTTACAGTACAGTACCTTGAAAAGTACAGCAGTACAGTCCAACAGCTGGCATACAGGGGCTGGCATCGAATGAACAGGCAAGAACAGTTACTGGAGGAGGGAGAGGAGGTGGGAGATGGTAGAGCTGAAGGATCGTCAGCAATAGGAGATGGAGGGCAGGCTGCAAGTTCACTCACGCCTTACATTCGCATCTTTGAACGTTCACAACTTGAAGGCTCATATGTAGAGGACTTACTGTAATTGATAAGGGGTGGGCTGTCATAAGCTGTTGTAGGGTAAGGGTCCGATAAGTTTCTGGCAGATATTCTGGATGTCAATATTAGGACAATAAGTGGTCAAAAGGTCCAGTTTCATCTAGGCTGAGACGTGTGTAAGTCACACTTCCTCAATGGCCTCCTGGTTCCATTTTAGAGAGCTCTCTTAAAAATATCAACCCCATTTTATTTTCCTTTCACATTATGTACCTTGAAAAATGCACAGTATTTATTTGTGTGAATATGTATTTTAAATTTTACCTAAACGCTTTTGTACTAGAGCTCTAGTTTTATTTCTTACATATTTCTTTCTATTACATATTTTTATCATGAGTCCATGTTACTGTTTGCATTTCTAGTCTGTTGCTTCATGGTATTCATCCACCATGTGTCATTTATATGTAGCGCTGGAGGTGGGCACTTGAGTGATATCCAACAGCTCACTCCTACAAAGAGGCTGGATTGAGGATTCCTGTACATGTACCTTTATGGAACTATATGTGGGTTTCTTTGGGAGTATATATATGCAGCAGTGGGATTGTTGGATACTAGGCTATGCATGCTTAATTTCAGAAAGCATTGCCAAATTTCTATAATACTTCACCAACCTGCACTCCCAACGGCAGCCTGTGAAAGTTTCCGTTTCCCCACACGCTTGTACACATTGGGTAATTCGTTTCTTCCTCTCTTTTTTTCTTTTTAACAATCTGAAGAGTAAAGTGTTTTGAAGGTAAAAAATTGTTTTAATTTGTGTTTCTATTATTCCTAGTAAGGTCAAGCATATTGAGCCATTTGGTTTCTCTCCTGTGAATTATCAACAATTCATTTCCTCTGCCCATTTTTCTACTGGGTTTCCTGTCTTGTTCTAGTTCCTTATATGTTCTAAATAATATTTCCTCATTCATTTTGACATTACAAATATATTCTCTAAATCTGTCACAATTGTATTTTTTACTTTTGTCTAAAGTAATCTCCTTTGAATTTAAATTCAAATTTTCTGTATTTCTAGTGCCATTTGTAAGATTTCATAATTTCCCAGGAATGAACCCTATTGTCTAGGTTTTCTCAATTTATTATGATATTGTTATTAATGTTATTGTAATTTCAAAAATGTCTATTGTGTCTGAGTTATTTCTACCTTTCATTCTGCACTTTGCTTATTTTTCCAGTTTTATCAGAATTTTATCTTATTAAAATTTTTTTCAAAACCAACTTTTGAGTTGATTAAACATCACTTTTTTTATGCTCTATTTCATTGATTTTTGTCCTTATCTTTATTATTTCCTTCCTATGTGACTCTTTGTGTTTCCTTATTGCTCTCTTTCTGGTTTTATTTTGAGTTGATACTTTGCTCATTTGTTTTTATGCTTTCTATTTTTCCAATAAATGTATTTAAAGCTATAACTTTCTTTTTAAGAACTGCTTTAGTTGCATACCAAATTTTTGATGTTTTATTACTATTTAGTTCAAAATATTTTATAATCCTTATAATTTTCTCTTAAACTTAATGATTATTTAGTAATAGGATATTGTGTTTTTGGACTTAAGAGATTTAAAAATCTATCCTTTGGTGTAGATTTTAAATTTTATTATATCACGGTTAGGGAACATAAATCCATGATGTTGATTCTGTGGAATTTATTGAGACTTCCTTTGTGACTGAGTATATAGTTAATTTTGTAAATATTTGCATGTGTTTTAAAAGAATGTGCATTATTTGGGGAATATAAAGTTTTATATACCAATAAATTAAAAATTAACAATGTGTTATTTATCTCTTCCATACAGTTACTTATTTTGGAGTCTTTTTGATCTAACAGTTTCTGAGAGGGTGATCTTAAAATCCTAAAGTGTAAGAGTAAGATTTACCTCTTAGATTTCTGATTGCTTTATATAATTTGTAGACATATTGGTAGGTTGATAATATGCTCATGGTGATTATTTCTTCTTGATCTACCTTTCTCTCAACAGTATGTTACTTTATGTCCTTTCTGTTATTAAACTCTTTTTTTTTCTTAATTGTTATCTTTTGCATATATAATATGTCCTGTTGGTTCTTCTTTATGTCTTCTTGTTTGGGCTTCTGGTTTACAATGTCGTTCCTTATCTCCCTAAGACTATTTATTAAGATTATTTAGAGCCCGCGTGCCACAACTACTGACCACACAACTAGAGCCCGTGCTCTGCAACAAGAGAAGTCACAGCAATGAGAAGCCCGCGCACCACAATGAAGAGTCGCCCCCACTCACCGCAACTAGAGGAAGCTCACTTGCAGCCATGAAGACCCAATGCAGCCAAATATAAAATAAACAAACAAACAAAAGATTATTTAAAATTATTCTTTGGTTTTGTCCATTCATTCTGCCCTCTCTGGCACTGATTGTCACTTTATTGCCTTTCTTTCATAGCTGTTATTCTTCTAAGAAGGAGCCATAAATTTCTTTCTGTAACCGAAAGTGGGGGTCTGGCTGCTTACCACTCAAAAGCCAATACAGAGGCAAGAAGGTGGAAAGGAAAGTTTGCTTCGTTTTAGATGCTGGTAACCTGTGGGGGGGGGGGCAGGCTCCTGTCTAAAGGCTGACTCTACCCCCTGCCCCCCCTGACAATCAGTGGGCAAGAGATTTTATAGGCGGAGCGAGGGGGCTACATGCAGAGACAGCACAGTCCGTTCTGACAGTCATCTTGAAACTAGTCATGCAGCGGTCTGATCAGTGTCTTGATTGTTTTAAGCACAGTTAATCTTTAGTTCCATGGTCAGTTTGTTCCAATTTCTTTGAAACCAGTTCTCAGAATTGTGGCAGCTTATGTCATGGCTACAGTCTGGTCATCATGTAGTTAACTTTTTCCACCTGGTGGGAGTTTTAGTATCTGTAAGAGAGCTCAAAGGATATGGCTCAGAATATTATCTATAGCCCTTGAAGAGGAACTAAAGTTCCTTGACTATGCTTAATGACTAAACTATTATTATTTAGTCTTGTTGGACTGTTTTCCTTTGTTTCTGCATTTTCTCACTTCTCTGATTAAACTTATTCTTTGGCTAAAATTTTTCTACAGACAAAAGGCAGGCTGAGGACGTGGGGGGCAAGGACCATAGGGTCCTGCTTTGTTTCATTTTGAGCTCATATTCCTTAAGATTGTTAGCCTTTTCTGGGGATGTATGTGTTGGGGCAAGAGGTAAAGCCTAACCTTAGTTTGTGTCCTGACTGTGGGTTGGGGCAGAATTTCCTCAAGATTGAGGGCCTGTGCCTTGGCATTTGTTTTTTAAGAGATATCTTGGTCAGTTGTAATCACCTGGTAATTTGGTTGAGAGGGATGGAGTGGAAGGAGAAAGCCTCAGAGCTTGCAAATCTTGATCGTTGTTCCCAACCGGCTGTTTGAATGTCCAGTGCTACTTCACAATCCCTGCCTCTGCTATTTTTAATCCTTTCAGTGGTGACTGGGCAGGCGGCAGCCCACTCTTGCCCTTATGGGGTAGAACAAAGGGCTCTTCTAAAAGGTTTCCCCTCTCCATCTGCTGGATAGCAGGACTAAACTCTGTTCCCTGCTCGGTGGTTGATTCCTTCCTAATTCCTCAACCTGGCCACTTTCTTGGTCTTCGTATTAATTCACCAAACACATGGTCCCCACTTTTACTTCTGTGGCATCTCTAGGGTTGGATTGGGGAAGGGGTAGATGGGGAGAGAGTTACCACCACAGTCTCGACTCCACCCCACAGACGTGATCCTCCTCCATCTCCCTCAAGAGCACCCAGACCCCAGTCCCTCCCACCCCAGACCCCTGTGCCAAGTTCTTCCGCTGCTTCTTGCCAAGGATCCTGGGGGCTGTGGCTGCCTCTTAGGTCGGCTCCTTGCTACTCCTGTTGTAGTGAGCTTGTGCTGTCCCCTAGGATGGGCGGCATGGCCTTAGCTGCCACATGCCCACAGCACCCTGGAATGACCTACCACCTCTGCTTCCACAATGGAGCCAGCTACTTCTCCTGCACCTGCCACTCAATAAACAGTGTCTGTGCCCCAAGTCCATTAAAAAACAGTGCCACTTAAATTTTCACGGAGGGCGAGCAGAATGTGCAGCCCCAGAATATGACTGTAGTTGTTCAGGACATGCTGCCTCCAAATATGCCACTTTGGTATATTGATTCTTTGGAGCTGTAGGCAATTGAAAATCAGCAAATGCAAGGAGAGGCTTTCTGTGAGTTCTCCTATCTATCTAAAGACAGAGCATCCAAAAAACCCTCAGTTGTCATAGATCCCCTCCCTGGAAGTTTCATCAACCAGGAAGAATTGACTCATCACAGAAGAGACTAAAAGTGGACACCACACCCAGACAAACTGTCTATTCTTCTAAAGGTCCATTCTTCTTCTCTAAAAATCATTTCTCTCCTCTGAGAAGTTTACATCCCTCCTCTTTGTCTGTTTAAATGGTATTTAAGCCTGAGTTCTAGGCCACCTCGAGGAGTTACTCAGTTTTTCCTGGGTATCTCCCATGTATACATGATGTATGCTTGTTAATAAACTTGTTTATTTTTCTCCTGCTATTCTGTCTTTTAGTACAGGGGTCTCAGCTCAGAACTCAGAAGGATAGAGGGAAGATTCTTTTTCCTCCCTTACATCATTATGTAGAAAGACATTTTTAATCTCTTCAAGAACTTTACATCATTTCTTTCAGGGTACTTCTCATAATGACAAAACTTACCGTAGTGTTTCTCTTTTCACAGTTTTGCTGCAAATACATAAATAGCCTAACACAGTTCCTGGCACAAGAATAGGTGTGCAATTAAATTAGTCTTCTATGATTATTTTAATATTACTAATTTCTTTAAAGCCACTCTAAGGTAGTAACTTTTAGATACTTATAAATAATAACTGCAATATTTGCAATTGATTATATAATTTGGGAGATAAAAAATATATACATATATATACATATATGTATATATACATTTGCTTCTGAATGCTGACATGATTTGTCTTTGTATACAAAAACAAGTCAGCAGGGCATGCAGTTTGAATATTTTTGTAACAGTAATGATGGACTTGTATTATTATTTCCATATATATTATTTTTATTTTTTAAAATTTATTTTATTGAAGTATAGTGATTTACAATGTGTGAATTTTTACTGTACAGCAAAGTGATTCAGTTATACATATATATATTCTTTTTCATATTCTTTTCCCTTATGGTTTATCACAGGATATTGTGTATAGTTCCCTGTGCTATACAGTAGGACCTTGTTGTTTATCCATTCTATGTATAATAGTTTGCATCTGCTAACCCCAAACTCCCAATCCATCCCTCCCCCACACCCCTTTCCTCTTGGCAACCACAAGTCTATTCTCTGTGTCTGTCAGTCTGTTTCTGTTTCATAGACAAGTTCATTTGTGTCATATTTTAGATTCCACATATGAGTGCTATCGTATGATATTTGTCTTTCTCTGTCTTACTTATTTCACTAAATATGATAATCTTTAGGTCCATCCATGGTGCTGCAAATGGCATTATGTCATCCTTTTTTATGGCTGAGTGGTATTCCATTGTTCCATATATATTTTAAAAATGTAACCTGGATTTTATCGGTGATGGATGTGTAAGAACGTGAGCTCCAGTCTGTGTTAACGGAATAAGTCAGACACTTGGCTCAGCTGTGGGTTGAAGTCCTAACTTAGTTCTCAATAATATTGTAGGGTGACTTAAGAATTTCTACATGCATGGTTTCTTTATTTTTTATTATTTGAATTTTTTTCTTTCCTCTTAAAATGGGAAGAAGAGTAGAGGAAGTGTGTTAATATTCATGGAACACCTAGTTGATGCCTAGTATTCTGCTTGGTGTTCTCCATATATGTTCTGTTTTAATTATCACAACAAACGTATGAGCCAACTATTATCACTTCCATTTTTAAAATGAGGAAATTGAAGCTTTGAGTGGTTACATAATTTGCTCATTCACAACCTTTAATGCCAGAGCTATGATTTCTTTCTAGATCTGTCTGCCTTTTGTGTCCATGCTCTATACTAGTGCTTCTCAAACGTTAATGTGTATGTGAATTATCACCTAGGAATCTTGTTAAAATGAAGATCCTAATTTAGTAGTCTGAGGGTGGTCTGGGAGTCTATATTTCTAACATGCTCCCAGGAAATGCAGTATGCTGGGCTATGGACCCCACCTTGAATAGCCAGAGTCTATACTACATAATGGCAAAGTACATAATTTTTAAATGTTTATATGATTTCATACTAGCTATTTGGATAGTTATATAGGGCTGCAATACTAGTGTTGGAGATAACCAGGATTCCAGGTGTTCTAACTAGCTACAGATGAAGTTCTATCACAACTCCTATGAAGTGATTTTATCTTTTTATTACTCTTCCTAGTTCTAAGTAGCTTTTAATACAAATGACATTCAAATGGCATTTTCTAATAGGCTTTCTATCCCGGCCTCCTGTTCCACTCACCAGCCCCTAGTGTTTTGTTTAAAGAATATTTAGTCCGTGTATGGGGCCAAAATATGATCATGTGTAGGTTTGGTTCTATTTTATGAATTCATACAGTAACAGAAGCTGAAGCTTCTTTGACTATCTTTTTTTTTTTTTTTTCTTTTTGCGGTATGCGGGCCTCTCACTGTTGTGGCCTCCCCCGTTGCGGAGCACAGGCTCCGGATGCGCAGGCCCAGCGGCCATGGCTCACGGGCCCAGCCGCTCCGCGGCATATGGGATCCTCCCAGACCGGGGCACGAACCTGTATCCCCTGCATCGGCAGGCGGACTCTCAACCACTTGCGCCACCAGGGAGGCCCTGACTATCTTATATACTGTTCCATGGAACTTAGCTAGGAGAGTGGTGTTTACTGGCCAATAACTTACAGTTTGTATTTTACCAGGTTCATGTCTAATGGGAAACTTCTTATGTTTTGTGTACATTATAATCATCAAAAAAGAGCTATTTGTTTTTTCATTTAGTTCCTATCTATTCACATTTTCTTGGGATTGTAGGAAATGTCACTTCATAAAGAACAGAGTGAGTGTCTTGAAGATATGCTGCTTATGATTTGGTCCAGCTGCTCTGCTCTTCAATTAACATTTGAAAACATTTAAGGAATCAAAAAGCTTTCTAGGGCCACGTTCACAAATGAAAGTGAAAATGTAGAATTTTCAACAATGCTTTTTCTAAGAAGGAAATTTACCAGAGCAAGGCCAGCAATAACCAAATTTCAGAACTCTGTGATGTGCAAAAGAAAGCTACAATGGGTGCACTGAAACCTCTAAAAGCATCTCCAGTTTGAATTCAAGCATCACTGTCTTTCTAAGGAGACATTGAGCTGGACTGCACATTACTCTAGGAAAAAATTAAAAATAAACAAAGCAAAATAAACAAAAACGCTTTACCTAATGGGAAATAAAGGAAATTGATTCTTAAGGAAAAAAGAGACATAGCCAGTTCAGCTTTTTGAACATTTAGGAGCACAGTTGTTTTCTGTTAATGGCCAAAAAATATTGTTAGGAATTATGAAAGAAAATTTATCTTTTTAATCTTTGCTGGAGTTTTTTATATTAAAAAGTATACATGTTTATAAAAACAATTCAGAGATATATAAAGAAAATATCTTTTCCTACTCTTGGTCTATCTGCACCTCACCCAAGGTGAGAAAAGCAGTTTAAAACAAATTATTTATTTTTAGAAAAAATTTTGAATAGGAGATATAGTCACATGGTTAAAAATTCAAGAGGTACAAGGGAGGGTCTATTCCTCCAACCTTCTTGAAGGGCAATGAATGTTGGCATTTTCATGTGTATCTTCACAAATATATTTTATTCATATGTCAGGAGTACACATCTTTTTAATTTCTCCTCCAAACTTTTTATAGACGTAGTAATATCCAGCCTTAACTGTCCTGCATGTTCCATATTCCTCTTAACAATAGACCTCATCATCTGTTCCATCTCTATGTGAAAAGCTTCTCATTCTTTCTATGGTGTGTGGTGCTCCACTGCATGGTTGAACTATAATTTAGGACCAGCCCCATTCTGATGGACATTTATTCACATCTTTTCCGGATTAAAAACTATCTGCAATAAATAACTTTATAAATAGGTCATTTTGCATCTGTGTAAGTAAATCTGAAGGATAAATTCTTAGGAGCAGACTGCTAGGTCAAGTGGTACATGAATTGTATATTTGATAAATGTTGCAAAGTTGCCCTCCTGAAGGATCCCACTAATGTGATCCCACTGAGTGACTTCTCCCTACAACTTTACCAAGTCTCCATGATTAAAATTGACTTTGTGTGTTTTAATTTGCCTTTCTCTGTGAATGAGGAGGAGCATTTATTCAGATACTTAAGAGCCATGTCTATTTCCTTTTTGGTGAATTGTTCATACATGAAAGATGTAAAGAGTATGAGTCTCCTCGTAGAGTAATAGTAATTGTTATAGAACTGAATTTTTATTGGGATAATTTCTATAATTTTCCAGGGAGAGAAAGGTTTCCTGGGTTCTTGCTATATGTATCTTTTATATTTTATCATAGGTTTTTTTTCCTTATCAAAAGTGATTTGGGGTTAGATCGAGAGCCTGTGAGATTATTTCATTCTTTTTTTATGGCAGGGTAATATTCCATTGTAGATATATACCACATCTTCTTTATCCATTCATCTATTATGGACATTTAGGTTGCTTCCATGTCTTGGTTATTGTTAATAGTGCTTCAATGAACATTAGCAGCAACATGGATGGATCTAGGTATTATCATACCAAGTGAAGTAAGCCAGACAGAGGAAGAAAAATATCATATGATATTGCTTATATGAGGAATCTAAAAAAAAAGATACAAATTAACTTGTATACAAAGCAGAAATAGACCCACAGACATAGAAAACAAACTTATGGTTACCAAAGGGGAAAAGGTGGGGAGGGATAAATTAGGAGTTTGGCATTAACATATACACACTACTATATATAAAATAGATAACTAACAATGACCCACTGTACAGCAAAGGGAACTCTACTCAATATTTTGTAATAAACTATAAGTGAGAAGAATCTGAAAAATATATATACACATATACATATACACGTATATATGTGTGTATAGATAGATACAGCTGAATCACTTTGCTATATACCTGAAATTAACACAACATTGTAAATCAACTATATTCAATTTTTAAAAAAGGGGGCTGTAGGAAAGGGATGAATACCTTTATTCTAAGACTGCTGATGATTACACAAGTGTCTGCTGTTGTCACTTAGGATGGTGAGGTTTCTGCAGAGAGGTAGTTTGACACTCACAGGGAAAATGACTCAATAAACTCATGTTTCTCTTGTTTCTGTGACTTTGGGCCCGGGTTGTAGGCAGCTTGTCAAAATCACTAGGAGTTGGTTGTGAATAATCCGTCAAATGGACAACTCCCACTAATATTATGTTTAGCCAAGTGTGATAATTTTTTGTTGCAGTTATTTTTACCATCACGATGAGCTTCAGAATAAGACCAGTTGGAGTTTGAATCTTGTCTCTGTTCCTAACTTACTGCGTGACCTTGAATAATTAGTGTCTCCAAGCTCTTTGCCTCGCCTATAAAAATGAAGAGACTAATACACACTTGGCAGGGTTTCTGTGAAAAGGAACGAAGATAATGTATTGTTCTAAGCACTTCCTGCAGGCTTGGATACCTAACGGCCGCTATTATGATTCTGTGCTGAGGTGCACAGACTTAAAGGTAGGCAGACCTGGGTTCACACCCAAGGCCTCTCTCTCTCTCTCTTATGAGCTGTGTGTCCTTGGGCAGCTTCCTCAGCCTTGCCCCACCTCAGTTTCCTCCTCACAAAATGGGGATAATAACTGTACTTTATCAGGTTGATACGTAAAGTGGGCAGCCCAGTGCCAGACAGATAAGTGCTCAACGAATGGTAGCTATTTGTTTTTTTTATTGTCATTATCATCCTCTTCAGCAATTTTCTTAATCTTCCTTATCCTGAGCCCTTCTGTTGAAAATTGACCAGCGAGCTTCCACTATTATTCTTTCTCTACAGTTATGCTGTGACATTTGAGTCACTGGATGATTGAATCTGCCAGGTTCTCCTCTCAGATCCACACGTGGTGATGTGGGGATTCCTGCGGACACAAGCCCCTGGGGACACTTCCTGGGCCTGGGCCAGTACCCCTTTCTTCCTGGAAGACTCGTAGGATTGGCCACCCACTCTCTTCTGATTGCCACCACTTGTTCTTCCCTTCACGTTCCTCTTCTTTCAGGCTCTGGAAGGGGACAAGAGAAACAAACATCTAGTGGTGTAGGAGGAAGGAGAAAGAAAGCAGATCAGGGTATCAGGAGATCTGGGTTTTAGACGTGGCTCTTGTTGTGTAGCTCTGCTTCAGAATTGACATGTGTGCAAATTGAGAGGTTTCTACTCAGATTCGAAATTCCTATCAGCTCTAACATTCTTTGATGCTCTTTTGTGTTCAGATGCTGTGTTTGGCAGGCATCACAGGAATGCGCAAGGCATGGTGCTTGCCCCACACTGGTGAGAGGCAATATAGCCTAGTGGAAAGAACACAGGCTGAGGATAAATTTACCGGTGGTGTTGCCCTAGGCAAGTTATTTAAGTCTTCTGAGCTCCAGTGTCACAGTCTGTGAAATGGGCAATGGATTCAACATAGATTTCAGAGTCAAAGGGTCTGAAGTTAAAATTAAAATCCTGGCTCTACCACTTTCGGGCTACATGACTTTGGCAAATTACATAACTTCATGGAGCTTCAGCTATCCCAACAAAGGCAACAAACCCATAATAGGAGTTCAATGGGTATTAATAATAGCTATGTGGAGGAGAATGCAAGTGAGCATGATGTGCTGATGATTGGAACTTCCCTTTTTCTCTTATAGTCCTGTTTTCCTTTTAGTCAGTAGCAGTAAATATTGATATTTAGAAAGTCTGAAAAGACCCTGGTAATTACAGAACAGAATCTGAAACCTAAGACTGCCTGGTTTCAAAGGCGTGTTCATATATATATATATATATATATATATATATATATACACACACACACATTTAATTTATTTATTTTTGGCTGTGTTGGGTCTTCGTTGCTGCGCGTGGGCTTTCTCTAGTTGCGGCGAGTGAAGGCTACTCTTTGTTGTAGTGTGCGGGCTTCTCATTGCTATGGCTTCTCTTGTTGCAGAGCACGGGCTCTAGGCGCGCGGACTTCAGTAGTTGTGGCACGTGGATTCAGTAGTTGTGGCTCACGGGCTCTAGAGCACAGGCTCAGTAGTTGTGGCGCAGGAGCTTAGTTGCTCTGTGGTATGTGGGATCTTCCTGGACCAGGGCTCGAACCCGTGTCCCCTGCATTGGCAGGCAGATTCTTAACCACTGTGCCACCAAGGAAGCCCCAAAAGTATGTTCTTAACCACCCTGATACAGAGCCTAAGTCTTAGATTTAATGGGATATATATTTTATTAAAAAATATGAGTGTTCTATATGGAAGATTTTCTTCCTAATCGACCCTTCATCTGCCTGGGGTGAGAGTGGGCAGAGGATGGGTGGGAACAAATGGGGAATAAGTTACAGGAACAATAAAAAGAGTTGAAATTCAGCTTCTGAAATTCAAAATTGGAGTTTGCATCAAGATAATAGACTCGAAACTTGGGCTTTGTTGAAAAAACAAAAAAGAAAGGACCTCCTTTGACTCTGAATATATTAAAAATCTAGGTCAAGTGGCCTGAATTTCAGCATTTTTACCAGAATTTAGGGAGGATAACCCTTTCACCATTAATGAGGAATAATGAAGATTGCTGTTATCTGATTGAAAACGGGTATGACGTAGGAAGTAAGAAAGAAAAGCCAATTGCTTCTGGTTTTAGAGGATCATGAGAACAGAAATAGAGAAGAAGTGGAAAGTATTCTGCCTATGTTTTCCTCTAAGAGTTTTATAGTGTCTGGCCTTACATTTAGGTCTTTAATCCATTTTGAGTTTATTTTTGTGTATGGTGTTAGGGAGTAATTTCATTCTTTTACATGTAGCTGTCCAGTTTTCCCAGCACCACTTACTGAAGAGGCTGTCTTTTCTCCATCGTATATTCTTGCCTCCTTTATCAAAAATAAGGTGACCATATGTGCATGGGTCTATCTCTGGGTTTTCTATCCTGTTCCATTGATCAGAAAGAAAAAAACAAATACCATATGCTAACACATACATATGGAATCTAAAAAAAAATGGTTCTGAAGAACCTAGGGGCAGGACAGGAATAAAGACGCAGACGTAGAGAATGGACTTGAGATCATGGGGAGTGGGAAGGGTAAGCTGGGACAAAGTGAGAGAGTGGCATGGACATATATACACTACCAAATGTAAAATAGCTAGCTAGTGGGAAGCAGCCGCATAGCACAGCGAGATCAGCTCGGTGCTTTGTGACCACCTAGAAGGGTGGGATAGGGAGGGTGGGAGGCAGACGCAAGAGGGAGGAGATATGGGGACAAATGTATATGTATAGCTGATTCACTTTGTTATAAAGCAGAAACTAACACACCACTGTAAAGCAATTATACTCCAATAAAGATGTTAAATAAATTTTAAAAAAAGTGGAAAGTAGACATAAATTTGAGTATCTCCTCCTAGCCCTTGGCTGAGAGGAAGAAATATATTAGATGAGTGGGAGGAGGTTTCAAGGACAGAAGCCATTTGACTCACTCCCAGATTCAGAGTTTTCAGGAGATCACTGTATGACACGGGGTGGACAACACTGTTAAGATGGCAGGGTAGCGGGATGCAATAGTAGCATCATGCAACAAGATGAGGATCTATCCAGTTGAGCATCCGTTGATTCCCAGATGACACGGAACTGAGTCACTGTCCACTGGGCCTATGAGCTTGGGGGCTGACTAGTGAACTGGGATGGAGGACTTGGCTGAGACTCAGACAGTTATGTAGCAGCAAGAGCTGAGAGGGTCCACTCAGTCCTGCTGAAGCCAATTAAGAATGACTTGTAAACTCATCGGCCATGGTTGTCAGCAGAACCACCATCCATATGACTTAGTCACTAAGACCCAATGTCTGGGTTATGCCACACCAGCCCTCCACAAGTGGGACCGGGAAGAGACCAAAGGGACACCTTTGTAAATTCTTTCACTCAACTGACAGGAGGTCACGTGAGCTCTTTCCTCCCCACACACCCAAATGTCACCATGTCCAGAGAGTAAAAGAATGAGTGGAAATAAATTGTGCATTTATCCCCAAATATTGAGCCTACCTAAAGGAACAGATTAAGTGGTTGGATCAGACTAGTTTTAAACTAACCAGGACTAGAAGTAGGTTTTTTCTTGCTTCCCATCAGTTAGAGAACCATGAGTAAGACCATGTCAGTTGAATACAAAATTAGGAAGCTTATGTCTCCTATGCTCATCTGAGTTATAGTGTCAGTAAATTTTTGACCCCTCTAAAATGGTAGTACAGTCGTCTCTCAGTATGAGGGTGAGGTGGTCCCAGGACTCTGGAGAATACCAAAATCCATGGAGGCTCAAGTCCCTTATATAAAATGATGTAGTACAGTCAATTTGTGGTTGGTTGAATCCATGCATGGGGAACCCTGGGTTGTGGGGTTAAACTTGATATTTCTTAGTTCTCTGTTTTGGTTCTTCTCTTTGTTCTAGAATACTAATCTGGTCACTGCCAATTCTTCTCTTTTCCTCTCCTCAGGTGGGTGTTCCTGCCCTTCAAAAAATGTCTTCTGCCTCTTTCCTCAATATTTTGTGGAGAAGCCACTTTCAACCTTTCTGTCAAGAAACTGACCGCAAAGGCATGTCAACAGGTGTTCTTGTAGATGGGACCTTTTGGCCCAAAGCAACACTAAATAGAGTCCAGATGTCAAGAGTATTCAGACTATTATATTTTCATAGTTCCTTAAGATGTTATTTATCAATAGCAGTATTTCCTATTTTTTCCTTACTTTCTCTGTCCTCCCAGGGGTAGAAGGGAATCTGATTTAGTAACATAGCATGACCAGTACTGGTGTATATACCGTCATCTTTAGTGACATCACATCTCTACAAATTTTGCATATAAATGAATTTACTTTGTCTTAATATTAAAGTATAACATAAATATAGAAAAGAATTTTACTAGAGCTCAATTTTTTAAACTTATGTATATGCATGTGTAACTACCACCCAGATGAAGATACACATTTCTCCCACTGCAGGATATCACCTCATGCTCCTTCTCCATCTGTGCCCTGTCTCCCAAGAGATGACCACTGTTCTGACACCCATCATCACAGGTTAGTTTCTTCTGTCCTAAGAATGCATATAAATTGACTCATACAGCATGTTATTTAGAATCTTGAGTATTTTACAAAACATGAGTTTCATCCATAATGATGCATACACCATTAATTCATTCGCTTATTGCTGTGTAGTATTCCACTGGATAAGTATACCATAATTTATCCATTCTACTGTTGATGAATGTTTGGGTTGTTTCTAGTTTGGCAATGTTAAGAAGAGTACTGCTGTAAAAATTTTTTTGTACATGGCTTTTTGTGGACATAAGGACTAATTTCTTTTAGAAATAAACCTAGGAGTAAAATTGCTGGGTCACATTTTAAGCATATATTTACCTTTAGTGAAAACTGCCAAATAGTTTTTCATAGTGGTTGTACCATTTTACACTCCCACCAGCAACACATGGAAGTGTCAGCTGTTCTCTAATAGGTAGTATTTCAATCTTTATCATTTTAGCTATTCTGATATACTCATAGGCATTTTGGAAAAAAATCATCCTTCATTTTCTGCAAAATGGCATGCTCTGTCACAAATCATCATAGCCTAAATATCACAGAAATAAAACAAATGTTATCAAAATCAATATACTTGTCTGAAATTTGTTAGAAATCACAAACAGGTAATCCCTAGCAGACAAGTTGAAATAGACTTCTACTTGCTCAAGGAGAAAGAGGAGATTGAAAATATTACTAGACTATGTTTTAGAGTCATGTGAATGATTTAAATCATTAGAACTGTCTGTGTAGCACAGAGGTATATGGAAGAATACTCCCTAACACAAAGGGATAAATAATTCTGTTTGAACTATATTGTTGACTTAGAGATAGCAGATAAATCTTATGTATATAATGGGATTACAGCTTTTAGATGTGTAGAATCAGCTTCTACGACAGTATTTGCACACAACTGGCCATAATCTGCAGATTTTTAAAGGACTGCACCAAAATCATAATGTAAAATTATTTTTAACCCAATCTAATCTGAGATGTGTATAAAATAAAACTTAGTTCACTGGCAGTTCATTTCATACTGAGCATTGGGCCTGCTTCTTCCAATTGATTTTGGAAACAGGTGGAATATATCTTACAAAGATCAATAACTATGTAATCTACTAAAAACTGCTAAACGCTTCTACACATGATTGATATATGTAACATGCACTCTAGTTAGCCTCCATGGCTTGTTTTATGCCACTGTGTTTAGGATATTTACTGAACGAAAGTGACTCTGCTCTGTAAACCATAGTTTGTTTACTTGTTTGTTTAAAGACTGCTTCCCCTACAGAGTAAAAGTTATTTTTACTTTGAATCAAGAGTTCAGAAACTGAGTGTGGATAAGTGTTCCTCAAAAGTAAACCATCGGAAAAGTGTATATTGTTTTTACAATGCTTTTAATATTGTATACAGGGTGTCAGCTAATGGAAATAATGACCTCAGGGATGTGTTTGTCTTGGTTTTAGCCCAGTTAAAACACGTTTAGCCTTCAGCTTTTCCTTGGGCCCAAACCGAATCAAATGGGCCACACGCAGACTCCCGAGGTCATTATCACTTAATGGTGATTTTGAAGAAGAAAAGGAAATCAAACTGTCACTTTACATTACTTTTGAGGCTCGGAATTCCCACAGGAAGAGCGCATCTATTTGCTCATTTCTTTCTCTTTCCCTACTAGGTTACCTGCTAGTCTCACTTTTCCTAAAGGTAGATTTTTAAGCCTACAAAATGAATCTTTAAAGCCAGTTTGAAGTGTGCTTCACTGTGAGTAAGAAAAGCTTCAGAATCCAATATTATCTCACCAGAAAGCCACATCCTCAGAGAATCCTCAGGGATTCTATTGGCTGTCATTCTTTTAACGTAAGGTCTCAAGTTGACTCATGAACTTATTTATTTCTGAGAACCTTTTACAAGTCACAGTGTTGTGTAATCATCTCAAACTAAGTACTGTGTCTATGCATCACTTCACATTTCCAACCTGCAATGCTAAATATTGCAGTAGTACTTGTGATAGCCTATAGAGGCCCAAGAGTAGGAAATGAATTATACAGTGCTCAAACCGAGCAATGATGGATGAGATAGTAGGATAATTACCATTTGGACAGCTTAGGTAATCAAGGGCTGTTTTCTGTTTTACCAAGAGGGTGCATGTGTCTTCACAAACACCATATGCTGAACCATTCAGTTCTTACTTAGGGAAAGGGTGTGCTCCCATTCTTCAAAGGCACCCAACAGCAACTCCTGGACCAACCTGCTCATTCTCCTGGATATCTCCCATTCAAAATGAATCTTTGCCTGCCTCTTTTCAACTTTAATGAATTCACAGCCTGAGATGATGTGCTGCAGGCCAGAATCATTTAAATACTGCCAGTCTTACATTAGGCATCACAATAGAATCTTAAAAATACTAACAGTTTCAGGATACACATAGCATAGAGGCTACATCACTGACTAATACAATTTTGACCTTGAAAATTAATTAAATAAAGTATATTAGAAAGGGCTTTAAAAATCATTAATAACTTCTGCTATTTTGTTTTTAAAATCAAATAATTTTATTTTATTCCTTTTTTTCCCTTTTGATTTTCCCTTTACATTGAGGTCGAAATAATTCCTTTCCTGAAGACACCTAACTTTTCTCTTTTATTTTGATTGGAGTAAAATTGCTATGCAATGTTGTTTTAGTTTCTGCTGTATGATGAATTGAATCGGCTAAATGTATACCTATATCCCCTCCCTCTTGGACCTCCCTCCCTCCCCCCCACATCCCACCTCTCCAGGTCATCACAGAGCACTGAGCTGAGCTCCTTGTGCTATACAGCAGGTTCCCACTAGCTATCTATTTTACACATGGTAGTGTATTTATGTCAAACCTAATCTCCCAATTCATCCCACCCTCCCCTTCACCCCACTGTGTCCACATGTTTGTTCTCTACATCTACGTCTCTATTCCTGCCCTACAAATAGGTTCGTCTGTGCCGTATTCTAGATTCCACATATATGTGTTAATATACAATATTTGTTTTTCTCTTTCTGGCTTACTTCACTCTGTATGACAGACTCTAGGTCCATCCACATCTCTGCAAATGACCCAATTTTGTTCCTTTTTATGGCTGAGTAATATTCCATTGCATATATGTACCACATCTTCTTTATCCATTCATCTATCATTAGACATTTAGCTTGTTTCCATGTTCTGGCTATTGTAAATACTGCTGCAGTGAACATTGGGGTACATGTGTCCTTTTGAATTATGGTTTTCTCAGGGCATATGCCCAGTAATGGGATTGCTGGGTCATATGGTAGTTCTTTTAGTTTTTTAAGGAACCTCCACACTGTTCTCCATAGTGGCTGTATCAATTTACGTTCCCACCAACAGTGAAAAAGGGTTCCCTTTTCTCCACACCCTCTCCAGCATTCATTGTTTGTAGGTTTTTTGATGATGGCCATTTTGACCGGTGTGAGGTGATACCTTATTGTAGTTTTGATTTGCATTTCTCTAATAATTAGTGATGTTGAGCATCCTTTCATGTGCTTCTTGGCCATCTGTATGTCTTCTTTGGTGAAATGTCTGTTTAAGTCTTCTGCCCATTTTTTAATTGGGTTGTTTGTTTTTTTGATATTGAGCTCCATGAGCTATTTTTATATTTTTGAGATTAATCCTTTGTCTGTTGCTTCATTTGCAAATATTTTCTCTCATTCTGAGGGTTGTCTTTTCATCTTGTTTGTGGTTTTCTTTGCTGTGCAAAAGTTTTTAGTTTAATTATATCCCATTTGTTTATTTATTTATTTATATGTTTATTTATTTATTTATTTTTGGCTGCATTGGATCTTTGTTGCTGCATGTGGGCTTTTCTCTAGTTGTGGCGAACGGGGACCACTCCTCACTGCGGTGTGCGGGCTTCTCATTGGGGTGGCCTCTCTCGTTGTGGAGCATGGGCTGTAGGTGTCCAGGCTTCAGTAGTTTTGTGGCTTGCAGGCTCTAGAGCACATGCTCAGTAGTTGTGGCACATAGGCTTAGTTGCTTCGTGGCGTTTGGGATCTTCCCAGACCAGGGCTCGAACCTGTGTCTCCTGCATTGGCAGGTGGATTCTCAACCACTGAGCCACCCAGGAAGCCCCCTATTTTTGTTTTTATTTTAACATTTTAGCCTTCCTCCACCTCACCCTCAATTGTGTACCCTAAGGAAATTAGGGAAGTATCTACACCAAAATATATCTAAAGGGAAGGAAGGAGCTATTCATTATTGTTCTGCTAATAATTTTCTTCTGTCTGCATTTCAAAGAGAAGTTTAAATATTTATGATGTAGAGCTACAGAACACCAAAGAAAGATAATGAAGAAGAGAACAAATTTCTTAATATCAAAACTTCATCACTAGTAAAAAATCTTTCCTAGAGCTCAATATAGAGAATGCTAAAATTTGATATGCTCACACACACACACACACACAAAACACGAAACAGTTCTGGAGAGGGATCCAATTATAACAATTACTAGTTCAAGGGTTTGGATGGATGGAGGTGGGGTGCACTCCAGTTGGTATTATCCACAGACATGAGTCTACCATGCTTAGAGAGGACATTTTGAGGAGTATTAAGAATAACACTCACACAAGCAGTACAAAACAGTGTTTTGAGTTCCAGCCGTCCCCACCACCTTCCACCTGCTAGCTCTGTACTTTTGTACAAATCACTGTTCTCTCACACCTCAAGTTTATAAAATTGAATTAATAATTCAACCCTTGTTGGGTGGTTGTGAAGATGAAATGAGTCGAATTAAGCAACATGGTTAGGCCCATAGTATGTGTGCAATAAATATTACCTGTTATGACAGTTATATGGAAGAGGGTAAGGCAGGGGAAGTGTTGAAAAAGAGGTAATACATGTTTTAGAGGACAGAAAAATGTTGGACTGACTGCAATAGTTAATAGAAAAGATGGAAGTTTTACGATGGGGGTAAGAGGAGGTGGCGTCTATGCCTTTCTGGCTCTTTGTTATATCCCAAGTAGTTAGTACTAGGCCTGGTACTTAGTAGATGCTCAATAAATATTTTTTGAATGAATGAATAGAATAATTTCATTGTTGCTTATTAAACAAATTGTATTTTAAGCACTGTTCTAGTTTTAGGACATTTTAAAATGCCAATATGATTCGGTACTCAAATAACTCAAATCTAGTGGGCAAGATAGAGATTTTTTCAAATAACTCTATTACTGTGTAAAATGTACCAAGTGCTGAGCTAGAGATAGAAACAAAGTCCTGTGGTAACAGATGTGACAAAGTGGGGAACAGGTGAATTAACTTCAATTGTGGTAATGAGAGAAGATTTGGTAGGTTAATTAGACCTTGAAACCCAGGAAGAATTTCAAAAGATCCAATCAGGTATAAGGGGTGGAGATGAGGAGAGTCTTACAAAGAAGACAGCCGGACAAAGCCACTAGGGTAGAAAAGAACCCTCTCTTCTAAGGAAGCGGAAGTGGTTGTAGATGAGCAAAAAGAAAGACCTGGAAATATCCCGCTCATATTCCTATTCCCTTATAGGTTTAGTTCCTAATTGTTGGCTTCCTACTGCCAGCTCCTATACCTCTTTTTTTTTTCTTATTAGTTTTCAATTTTATACATATTAGTGTATATATGTCAATCCCAATCTCCCAATTCATCCCACCCCCCCCCCCACGACCTTACCCCCTTGGTGTCCATACATTCGTTCCCTACATCTGTGTCTCTATTTCTGCCCTGCAAACCCGTTCATCTGTACCATTTTTCTATGTTCCACATATATGCGTTAATATACGATGTTTTTTTTCTCTTTCTGACTTTCTTCACTCTGTATAACAGTCTCTAGATCCATCCACGACTCTTCCAATGAACCAGTTTTGTTCCTTTTTATGGCTGAGTAATATTCCACTGTATATATGTACCACATCTTCTTTATCCATTCATCTGTCGATGGGCATTTAGGTTGCTTCCATGACCTGCCTATTGTAAATAGTGCTGCAATGAACATTGGGGTGCATGTGCCTTTTTGACTGTTCTCCATATAGCTGTATCAATTTACATTCCCATCAACAGTGCAAGAGGGTTCCCTTTTCTCCACACCCTCTCCAGCATTTGTTGTTTGTGGATTTTCTGATGATGCCCATTCTAACTGGTGTGAGGTGTTACCTCATTGTAGTTTTGATTTGCATTTCTCTAATAATTAGTGATGTTGAGCAGCTTTTCATGTGTTTCTTCGCCATCTGTATGTCTTCTTTGCAGAAATGTCTAATTTAGGTCTTCTGCCCATTTTTGGATTGGGTTGTTTGTTTTTTTAATATTGAGCTGCATGAGCTGTTTATATACTTTGGAGATTAATCATTTGTCCGTTGATTCATTTGCAAATATTTTCTCTCATTCTGAGGGCTGTCTATTCGTCCTGTTTTTAGCTTCCTTTGCTGTGCAAAAGTTTTAAGTTTCATTATGTCCCATTTATTTATTTTTGTTTTTATTTCCATTACTCTAGGAGGTGGATCTAAAAAGATCTTGCTGTGATTGATGTCAAAGAGTGTTCTTCCTATGTTTTCTTCTAAGAGTTTTATAGTGTCTGGTCTTACATTTAGGTCTTTAATCCATTTTCAGTTTATATTTGTGTATGGTGTTAGTTAATGTTCCAATTTCATCTTTTACCTGTAGCCGTCCAGTTTTCCCAGCACCATTATTGAAGAGACTGTCTTTTCTCCATTGTATATCCTTGCCTCCTTTGTCATACATTAGTTGACCATAGGTGCATGGGTTTATCTCTGGGCTTTCTATCCTGTTCCATTGATCTATATTTCAGTTTTTGTGCCGGTACCATATTGTCTTGATTACTGTATCTTTGTAGTATAGTCTGAAGTCAGGGAGTCTGATTCCTCCAGCTCTGTTTTTTTCCCTCAAGAGAGCTTTGGCTATTCAGGTTCTTTTGTGTTTCCATATAAATTTTAAGATTTTTTTTTCTAGTTCTGTAAAAAATGCCATTGGTAATTTGATAGGGATTGCATTGAATCTGTAGATTGCTTTGGGTAGTATAGTCATTTTCACAATATTGATTCTTCCAATCCAAGAACATTGTATATCTCTCCATCTGTTTGTATCATCTTTAATTTCTTTCATCAGTGTCTTATACTTTTCTTCATACATGTCTTTTGTCCCCCTAAGTAGGTTTATTCCTAGATATTTTATTCTTTTTGTTGCAATGCTACATGGGAGTGTTTCCTTAATTTCTCTTTCTGATCTTTCATTGTTAGTGTATAGGAATGCAAGAGATTTCTGTGCATTAATTTTGTATCCTGCAACTTAACCAAATTCATTGATTAGCTCTAGTAGTTTTCTGGTGGCATCTATAGGATTCTCTATGTATGATATCATGTCATCTGCCAACAGTGACACTTTTACTTCTTCTTTTCCAATTTGTATTCCTTTTATTTCTTTTTCTTCTCTGATTGCCATGAGTACAACTTCCAAAACTATGTTGAATAAGAGTGGTTAGAGTGAACATCCTTGTCTGGTTCCTAATCTTAGAGGAAATGCTTTCAGTTTTTCACCATTGACAATGATGTTTCTGTGGGTTTGTCATATATGGCCTTTATTATGTTGAGGTAGGTTCCCTCTATGCCCTCTTTCTGCAGAGTTTTTATCATACATGGGTGTTGAACTTTGTCAAAAACTTTTTCTACATCTATTGAGATGATCATATGGTTTTTCTCCTTCAGTTTGTTAATATGGTGTATCACATTGATTGATCTGCATATACTGAATAATGCTTGCATCCCTGGGATAAATCCCACTTGATCATGGTGTATGATCCTTTTAATGTGTCGTTGGATTCTGTTTGCTAATATTTTGTTGAGGACTTTTGCATCTATATTCATCAGTGATATTGGTCTGTAATTATCTTTTTTTGTAGTATTTTTGTCTGGTTTTGGTATCAGGGTGATGGTGGCCTCATAGAATGAGTTTGGGAGTGTTCCTTCCTCTGCAATTTTGGGAAGAGTTTGAGAAGGATGGGTGTTAGCTCTTCTCTAAATGTTTGATAGAATTCACCTGTGAAGCCATCTGGTCCTGGACATTTGATTGTTGGAAGATTTTTAATCACAGTTTCAATTTCATTACTTGTGATTGGTCTGTTCATATTTTCTAGTTCTTCCTGGTTCAGTCTTGGAAGGTTATACCTTTCTAAGAATTTGTCCATTTCTTCCATGTTGTCCATTTTATTGGCATAGAGTTGCTTGTAGTAATCTCTTAGGATGCTTTGTATTTCTGCGGTGTCTGTTCTAAGTTATCTTTTTTCATTTCTAATTTCATTGATTTGAGTCCTCTCCCTCTTTTTCTTGATGAGTCTGACTAAAGATATATCAATTTTGTTTATCTTCTCAAAGAACCAGCTTTTAGTTGTACTGATCTTTGCTGTTGTTTTCTTTGTTTCTATTTCACTTATTTCTGCTCTCATCTTTATGATTTCTTTCCTTCTACTAACTTCGGGTTTTGTTTGTTCTTCTTTCTGTAGTTCCTTTAGGTGTAAGATTAGATTATTTGAGATTTTTCTTGTTTCTTGAGGTAGGCTTCTATTGCTATAAACTTCCCTCTTAGAACTGCTTTGTTGCATCCCATAGGTTTTGGATCATCGTGTTTCCATTGTCATTTGTCTCTAGATATTTTCTGATTTCCTCTTTGATATCTTCAGTCATCTCTTGGTTATTAAGTAGTGTATTGTTTAGCCTCCATGTGTTTGTATTTTTTACAGATTTTTACCTGTAATTGATATCTAGTCTCATAGCGTCATGGTCGGAAAAGATGCTTGATATGATTTCCAGTTTCTTAAATTTACCAAGGCCTGATTTGTGACCCAAGATGTGATCTATCCTGGAGAATGTTCCATATGCACTTGAGAAGAAAGTGTAATCTGCTGTTTTTGGATGGAATGTCCTATAAATATCAGTTAAATCTATCTGGTGTATTGTGTCATTTAAAGCTTGTGTTTCTTGATTAATTTTCTGTCTGGATGATCTGTCCATTGGTGTAAGTGAGGTGTAAAAGTCCCCCACTATTATTGTGTTACTGTCGATTTCCTCTTTTATAGCTGTTAGCCATTGCCTTATGTAGTGTGGTGCTCCTATGTTGGGTGCATATATATTTCTAATTGTTATATCTTCTTCTTGGATTGATCCCTTGATCATTATGTAGTGTCCTTCCTTGTCTCTTGTAACATTCTTTATTTTAAAGTCTATTTTATCTGATATGAGTATTGGTACTCCAGCTTTGTTTTGATTTCCATTTGCATGGAATATCTTTTTCCATCCCCTCACTTTCAGTCTGTATGTGTCCCTAGGTCTGAAGTGGGTCTCTTGTAGACAGCATATACATGGGTCTGGTTTTTGTATCCATTCAGCAAGCCTGTGTCTTTTGATTGGAGCATTTAATCCATTCACGTTTAAGGTAATTATTGATATGTATGTCCCTATGACCATTTTCTTAACTGTTTTGGGTTTGGTTTTGTAGGTCCTTTTCTTCTCTTGTGTTTCCCACTTAGAGAAGTTCCTTTAGCATCTGTTGTAGAGCTGGTTTGGTGGTGCTGAATTCTCTTAGCTTTTGCTTGTCTGTAAAGCTTTTGATTTCTCCATCAAATCTGAATGAGATCCTTGCCAGGTAGAGTAAATTTGGCTGTAGGTTCTTCCCTTTCATCACTTTAAGTATATCATGCCACTCCCTTCTGGCTTGTAGAGTTTCTGCTGAGAAGTCAGCTGTTAACCTTATGGGAGTTCCCTTGTATGTTATTTGTCATTTTTCCCTTGCTGCTTTCAATAATTTGTCTTTAATTTTTGCCAATTTGATTACTATGTGTCTCGGTGTTTTTCTCCTTAGGTTTATCCTTTATGGGACTCACTGCGCTTCCTGGACTTGGGTGGCTATTTCCTTTCCCATGTTAGGGAAGTTTTCAACTATAATCTCTTCAAATATTTTCTCTGGTCCTTTCTCTCTCTTCTCCTTCTGGGACCCCTGTAATGCCAATGTTGTTCAGTTGTCCCAGAGGTCTCTTAGGCTGTCTTCATTTCTTTTCATTCTTTTTTCTTTATTCTCTTCCCCAGCTGTGAATTCCACCATTGTCTTCCAGGTCACTTATCCGTTCTTCTGCCTCAGTTATTCTGCTATTGATTCCTTCTAGTGTAGTTTTCATTTCAGTTATTGTATTGTTCATCTCTGTTTGTTTGTTCTTTAATTCTTCTAGGTCTTTTTAAAAGATTTCTTGCATCTTCTCCATCCTTGCTTCTATTGTTTTTCTGAGGTCCTGGATCATCCTCACTATCATTTTTCTGAATTCTTTTTCTGGAAGGTTGCCTATGTCCACTTCATTTAGTTGTTTTTCTGGGGTTTTATCTTTTTCCTTCATCTGGTACAAAATCCTCTGCCTTTTCATTTTGTCTATCTTTCTGTGAATGTGGTTTTCTTTCCCCAGGCTGCAGAATTGTAGCTCTTCTTGCATCTGTTGTCTGCCCTCTGGTTCTCCTATACCTCTTTGCTTTAGGGTTTTCTCTGGTCACTGGAGATTTTTATGGGCAGGATGGCAATTCTGGGAAATTTATGCACTACTCTTCTCTTCATGGAGCCCTCAACTAAGGAATGGCAGAACCCTTGCTCCTCAGGTAGGAATACTCTAAGTCATGCATTCTATACCATTTTTTGGAGGAATAAAGCTACAGTGGAATTAAGCTACAATTGCCCACAGTTGTAATTGTTTGGTAATATAGATTTTACTGGTTTCCTTTTCTTCCTTGACTCACATCCTTACTGTACTGGTATTTACTAGGATCACCTCACAGCTAAACTATTCAGATACTTGCACTGAGTCCTTCAATCAGTGTCTGCTTCTGGGGCACCACCAACCAAGACAGTTGATACAGGAGTAAGGTTCTAGAACTGAATAACTATTGACCAGATGGAAACAATAACTCACATTTCTGATGGAAGTGTGATGATGACAGTGCTTGGTATGTTGTAGCATCACAAGTAGTGAGACCTGTGGTTGATTTTCTTTGGAATAGCTGGAGAAGATGCACTACTTATACAACTTCTCTAGTAGTTAAGAGGTAAGAAGGTAATCATAATTATAAAAATTTTGAATTTGGTTGCTTGTTGTTAAATGCCAAAGAAAGAAAATAACTGGTTCAGGTCAGTCAGCTATTAACTTGAGTTACAATATGAAAGCCAGAAGGCCTCTAGGATAGCATTTAAAGAGTTCCTCACATTCTGAAGCAAGGGAGTAGATAGTGCAGAAAATTAGGCCCAGGACCTTATTGTGAGATTTTTAAAAATTAATTAATTAATTTTTGGCTGTGTTGGGCCTTCATTGCTGCACGTGGGCTTTGTCTAGTTGAGGTGAGCGGGGGCTACTCTTCATTGCGGTGTGCGGGCTTCTCATTGCGGGGGCTTCTCTTGTTGTGAAGCATGAGCTCTAGGCACATGGGCTTCTGTAGTTGTGGCATGTGGGTTCAGTAGTTGTGGCTGTGGGCTCTAGAGTGCAGGCTCAGTAGTTGTGGCACACGGGCTTAGTTGCTCTGTGGCATGTGGGATCTTCGCAGACCAGGGCTCAAACCCATGTCCCTTGCACTGGCAGGTGGAGTCTTAACCACTGCACCACTAGGGAATTCCTAACTGTGAGATTAATAGAGTTAGAAAGAAGGCTATACCAGTAAAGTCTTCTAGAGTAAAGTCAAGACCCTTAGGGAAGGGCTGAGGCCCTAGAGAAGTAAGATAGGGATATTGGGTGGATGTACTTGAAAACCTCCAACTCCCAGATTCCATTTGCTAATATAATTGATCCACTCCCCCACTCCCCATTTCCATTGCCTGGATACCGTGGAAAGTCCTCATCTGAGGCAGCAGCCTCATAAGACGACACTTGCCTTCCTTGGATCTGCCCTTACATCCCATTATTCTAAACCAGTAACTAAGATTAAGTCTTAGCACAGGCCATCTGAAAATTATTTTTCCTGTTGTAGGGGGAAAGGGCTTAGTCACCCAAAAACCTGCAGGACCTGGCTAGCGTGTACTGGCAGAAAGCAAGGTAAAATGTTTTGCAATGGACTTCAAAGTGCTGGAGCTGAGGGACAGAATATAAAGTGGGGAAAGTGAGAGTACACTGATTTGGTTTATCCTTCCATAACTCAGGACTTAATGTTCTGACAAGTACACCTGGAACCAATCCTAATGCCCTGCTGGGATGGTTGCTTGAAGCTGAGGCGGGAAGAAACAACGTACAATAAATGAAATTGAGATGCTGGAACTGCCTTTGTCTGAGAATTGAGAAAGAGGTTTAAAAGGCTAATAGAAGTGTGTATAGTGGTGTCAATTAATTATATAAAACCAGAGAACCCACCAGGTGACTGTTTCCCAGGAGGGCCCAGGGGACATTCTCTCCACTAAAGGGAAAATAAATGAACGAGTTATGGTGTTATACTGGCTTTCCTCTGTAGGGCTGGATTGATGCTGGATGCTGCTCTGGGGGTAGAGTTAAGAAATATATGTGTATTTTAAGGCAAAATATATTATGAACTCATTTTGACTCTTCCAACTCAACTACAGGACTAGGAGTCTTTACTCTTATATAGTTTACATCTGTATCTACTTCATTTCACATTAAGTTCTCAACAACATCAACTAATTACTTATTTGTTTTAACCCATAGCTCGCACAAAATAGTCTCTGAGTAACGACACCAACACTACCAGCAAGAATATGATAACTGGCGACAGCCTAATATTGTAGTTCTTAATACCTTTGAATAATTTCCCACTAGCTTTATATTCCTGTTTTTTAAAATGACATGAAGTAGTTACTCTCTGTGTGGTTATGCCACAAAATCAATATGCAGTTAAGTTCATTTGCTTCATTTAGCTTTCTATTTTTAGAGATTGCTTTCAAAAATTGTTTTATAATTATGTAAAATATGTGTACCTTTCCTAAGTCAAAACCAAAAAGCAGGGTATATTTAGAAAACTCTACCTTTTATCTCAGACCCCTCCACTCTGTTACCTTCCTGTGTCTATAGGGGAATATTAGAAATAATTTTATGGTTTCTCCTCCCGGTTTTTAAATATAAGAAAGATGCATTTATATTCATATTTTTTCCTTCTTTTGCTAATATGCTTTATACACTTTTTCTTCCCATCTTACTTACTTAACAACACATACTGAAGATTATTTCATAGGCTGATAAAAAGATATTGCTCACAATTGTTTACAGCTGCATATGACTCCTTTGGGTGGATGTACCATTTATCAATCCCCAGGGCATTGCAGCTAACTCTCAAGTGCACTGTAAGGTGTTCTAAATTCTTTAGAGAAACATAGTAATATTTGATATTTTTTAGACTGCACAAACAACTAGCTTGAAGTAAATCGCTGTTTCAACTTTAGATTGTGCCATATTCCTTTTGGTGATGTCACAGCTTTGCAAAGCTGGATTACTGGTGGTTGCTGTGATAGAAAGCAAATATCACATGAGAATCAATGTGGAGTAGAAACTGAGGGCGTTGGGGTTCAATCTGATTTTAAGGTTTGAGAAGTTATACAGCACCAAATAGGTTCACACATCTCCTTGCTAAGGTTATTTAAGCAAAAAATCACCTTTTATTTCAATTAATGTGTGTTATTCTTTTTCAAATGGCTGCTAAGATGTTAGGACATAAATATTATGTAAGTTGGGCCTAACTACTTAATAAACAGAACTGTTAGATGTTTCTTTTGTTTCAGGCATTCAATTAAAAAATTACTGACTCATTAAGGATGTTGTAATCAAGAAAGTTTGGGTTTCTGGTTCCACATGTAAGGAGCTTGGATGTTGATATTCCATTTAACAAGGGAAAAGCTGAACAGACTGAAAAACCAGCAACTCTTCTTGGATCTGTAAGAGAGGTGAGGACACAAGGTAAAGCACTGCCCCAAGATTGGAGAGACAGACAGGCAGATACAGGGAGTCACAGCTTACTGAACTAGAGACCCATGAGTGGGAACTGCCACAGGAACGAGTACTAAGATGAGAAAACTTGAGGAATTTCCAGAAGCTCAGTATGGACAAGTATGAGAGATAAAAAATACAGGGGAATCTAGCCATCAGAATCCCCCCCAACCCTGAAACACACACACACACACACACACACACACATACACACACACTTTTGTGAGTTTTATCTCCAGGAGCTCAACCAGGGTGTCACAGTAAATATTGTATAAAAAACCCCTCATGCTTGTGGTAGAGGGAGGGCAAATAAACCATTTTGAAATGTACCTGAGCACTCTGTTCTTCTTAACAAGCCCTGCTCTCAGAAAAAAAATCTAGTTAACCAGAGCCTAACCTGCTTCAGTATTAGCAGAACCTAACTGACCTGGCAGAAGGGAAATACCCAACCCTAGTCAGCTATAACCATCCTATCCCACCTAATGCTGGAGGGGGCAGGACTGAGAAACACAGCGGAGTTCACCATCCAGAGGTACAGACTCACTATAAGATTGAAACCTAATCATAAGACTATAAAGCACTTGCCCTCTTCCCACACTTTCCATCTCCCCAGATTTTACCACCACATTACTAAAAGCCTATTTACAGCAATTGCTTTTACCTGGTACATCATGTCCAGCTATCAAGAAAAAATTACTAGGCATACTAAAAGTCAAAAAACACAATTTGAAGAGCAAGCATCAGAACCAGATATGGAAGGGATGTTGAAATGATCAGACTGAGAATTTAAAACAATTATCATTAGTATACTGTTAATATGGGTAAAGATGTGCAGCATACAAAAACAGATGAGCAATGTAGACAGAAAGGAAGAATTCCTAAGAAGGAACAGTAAAGAAGTGCTGAAGATTGAAACACTGTAACAAAAATAAGGAATGACTTTGATGAGCTAGACTGGACATGGCTGAGGAAGAATCTTTGAGCTTGAGGATATATCAATAGAAACCTCCCAAACCAAAGAAACAAAGAGAACAAAGACTAAAAAACAGAACAGAATATCCAAGAACTATGGGACAACTACAGAAGTGTAACATATACATAATGAGAATACCAGAATGAGAAGAAAGAGGGAAAGGAACTGAAGAAATATTTAAAATGATAATGACTGGGAATTTTACCAAATTATTGTCAGACACCAAACCACAGATCTAGGAAGCTCAGAGAACACCAAGCAGGATAAATGCCAAAAAACACTACATATAGGCATATTATTTTCAAAGTAAAGAAAGTAAAAGATAAAGATAACATCCTGAAAGAAGTCACAGGGAGAAAAAATACTTTAGCTATAGAAGAACAAATAATTACATCCAACTTCTCCTCAGAAACCATGCAAGCAAGAAGAGAATAGAGTAAAATATTTTTAAATGTTGAGAGAAAAAACCACCAACCTAGAATTCTCTGCTGTGCAAAACTGTCCTTCAAAAGTGAAGGAGAGAGAAAGAACTTCTCAAACAAAAATTGAGGGAATTTCTTGCCAGTACACTGCCTCGCAAAAAGTATTAAAAGTTCCTTAGAGAGAAGGAAAATAATATATGTCAGAAACTCAGATCTATATAAAGAAAGAATGAGCACTAAAGAAGGAATAAGTGAAGGTTAAAAGAAAAACTTTTAATTTTCTTATTCTTAATTGATCTAACACAACAGTTTGTTCAAAATAACAATAGCAACAATGTATTCGATTATGTGTGATTATGTATATATCATATACATATGCTTATATAGGCTTAAGTGAAATAAATGACAGCAAAGATACAAGGAATGGGAGGAAGGAATCAGAATTATTTTGCTATTATAAGGTACTCATGCTACCCAGGAAATGGCATAAGTGTTACTTGAAAGTGGACTTGGATAAGTTGCAAAAGTATATTGGAGACTCTAGGGAACTGACTAAAACATTTAAAAAGAAGTATAACTGATATGCTAAGAAAGGAGAGAAAGTGGAATCATATGAAATGCTAATTAAAACCACAAAGGCAGAAGAAGAGTGGAAGACAGAAATAGGAGCAAAGACCAAGGGTGACAAATAGAAAACAGTTACAAATATGGTAGCTATTAATCCAATGATATCAGTAATCACTTGAATGTCCATGGTCTAAATGCACCAATTAAAAGACAAAGATTGTCAGAGTGCATCTTACAATAAGACCCAACTATGTTGTCTGCAAGAAACTCACTTTAAATATAAAGTCACATGCATATTGAAAATAAATGGGTGGAGAAAAATATATCATGCTAAAACTAAGCAAAACAGAGCATATGTGTATGTGTTAATTCAGAAAGAGCAGTCTTCAAAGCTAGGAAAGTTATCAAGTATAAAGAAGTGCATACATAATGACAAAGGGTCAATTCTCTAAGAAGACATAACAATCCTTAATATGTATGTGACTAACAACAGAGCCTTAATCTATGTGAGGCAAACACTGGTAGCCCTGCAAGGAGAAGTAGATGAGCCCACTATCATATTTGTAGATTTCAACATCCCTTTATCAGAAATGGACAGATCCAGCAGGCAGAAAATCAGTAAGGACATAGTTGAACTCAACAACACCGTCAGTCAACTGGATACAATTGACGTCTATAGACTACTTCATCTAAAACAGAAGAATACACATTCTTCTCAAGCTCACATGGAACATTCACCAAGACAGACCACATCTGGGGCCATAAAACCCATCTTGACAAACTTAAAAGAATAGAAATTATACAATGTCTGCCCTCAGATCACAATGGAATTAAACCAGAAATCAATAACAGAAAGATAACTTAAAAATTCCAAAATATGTGGAGATTAAGCAACATACATCACATGAGACAAAGAAAAAATCTTAAGAGAAATTTAAAATTATTTTGAAAATGAAATGAAATGAAAACACAACTTGTCAAAATGCATGGGATGTAATTGAAGCAGTGCTTGGAGGAAAATGTATGGCATTGAATGCATATATTAGAAAAGAAGAAAGATCTAAACTCAATCATCTAAGTTTCCTCCTTAGGAGACTAGAAAAAGAAGAGTAAATTAAATCCAAAGTAAACTGAAGAAAAGGAATAATAAAAATTAGAGCAGAAATCGATGAAATTGAAAAAAGGAAATCAATAGCAAAAATCAATGAAGCCAAAAGCTGACTCTTTGAAAAAATCAATAAAACTGATAAACTTTTAGCCAGGCTAAATAAGAAAAACAGAGAGAGGGCACAAATTATTAATATCAGAAATGAAAGAAGAGATATCACTATAGATCCATGGACCTTAAAAGAATAATAAAGGAATATTATGAAGAATTCAATGCTCACAACTTTGATAACCTAGATTAAATGGACCAATTCCTTGAAAGACACAATTTGCTGAAACTCACACATGGAGAAATAAACAATCTGAATAAGCTGATATCTAGTAAACAAATTGAATCAATAATTAATAACCTTCCAAAACAGAAAGCATCAGGCCCAGAGGGGTTCACCAATGAATTCTACTAAATATCTAAGGTAGAAATTATATCAATTGTCTATAATTTCTTTCAGAGAATAGAAGCAAAGGGAATGCGGTACTTCCTAACCCATTCTATGAAGCCATTATTATTATCCAAATTTTAAAAGCAGACAAAGATATTACAAGAAAAAATTACAAACCAATATCTCTCATAAACATAGATGCAAAAATCTTCAACAAAATATTAGCAAATTGAATCCAACAATGTATAAAAAGAACCATATATCATGACCAAGTGGGATTTATCCCAGCTGTGCAAGACTAGTTCAACATTGTTATATCAGTTAATGTAATCCATCACATCAACAGCCCAAAAGAAAAATCACATCACATCATAGATGCACAAAAAGCATTTGATGAAATCCAACACTCATTCATGTTAAAAACTCTCAGTAAACTAGGACTAGAGGAGAATTTTCCTAAACTTGTGACAAAGAGTATTTACCAAAAAATCTACAGCTAACATCATACTTAATGGTGAGAAATGTGAAGCCTTTCCACTAAGATCAGGGACAAGGCAAGGATGACTCCTCTCACCATTTCTTTTCAACATTATGCTTGAAGTCCTTGCTAATGCAACAAGACAGGAAAAGGAAATAAAAGACATACAGACTGGTCAAGGAGAAATAAAACTATCTCTGTTGGCAGATGACATGATAATCTATGTGAAAATCCCAATGAATTTTCAAAAAGCAAAAACAAAAGCAAAACCAAATTCCTGGAACTAATAAGCGTTTTTAGCAAAATTGCAGGAAACGAAGTTAGTGTGCAAAAGTCAATTACGTTTTTATATACCAGAAATGATCATGTTGAACTTAAAAGCACAATACAATTTATATTAGCACTGCTCCCCAAATGAAATACTTAGGTGTAAATCTAAATATGTACAAGATCTGTGTGAGAAACCTACAAAAATCTGATGAATGATATCAAAGAAAAAATAAATGGGGAAATATTCCATGTTCATAGACAGGAAGACACAACATTGTCAGGATTTCAGTTCATCCCAACTTGATCTATAGATTCAGTGTAATTCCAATAAAAATTCTAGCAAGTAATTTTGTGAATATCAACAAACTGATTCTAAAGTTTGTATGCAGAGGCAAAGGATTCAGAATAGCCAACTCAATATTGAAAGAGGAGGACAAAATTTGAGGACTCATACTACCCGAGTTCAAGACTTACTACAAATCTGCCGTAGTCTGTGGTATTGGTGAAAGAATAGACAAATAGATCAGTGTAATAGAATAGAGAGCCCAGAAATAGACCCACCTGAGTCTAGTCAACTGGTCTTTGACAAAGAGACAAAGACAATACTATAGAGCAAAGATAGTCTTTTCAAAAATGGTGATGAAACAACTGGACATCTGCATGCAAAAAATGAATCTAGACATAGACCTTATGCTCTTCACAAAAATGAATTCAAAATGGATCATAAACTTAAAGTGCAAAACTATAAAACTGCTAGAATATAACATAGGATCATAGGATGACTTTTTTGATACAACATGAAATACATGATTCATAAAAGAAATAATTGATAAGCTAGACTTTATTAAAATTAAAAACTGCTTCACAAAGACAATATCAAGAGAATGAGAAGGCAAGCCATAAACTGGGAGAAAACATCTGCAAAAGACACATATGATAAAGGACTGTTGCCCAAAATGTACAAAGAACTCTTAAAACTCAACAATAAGAAAAACAATCCAATTAAAACATGGATCAAAGACATTAACAGAAACCTCATGAAAGAAAGTATACAGATGGCAAATAAACTTCTGGAAAGAATCATGTCATTAGGGAAATACATATTAAAACACTACACACCTATTAGAAAGACCAGCATCTGGAACACTTACACACCAAATGCTACTGAGGATGTGGAGCAACAGGAACTCTCATACACTGCAGGTAGAAATGCAAAATGGTACAGCCACTTTCCAAGACAGTTTGGTGGTTTCTTACAAAACCAATGTGTGTGTGTATATATATATATCTTTCAATTTTGCTGTGAACTTTAAACTGCTCTAAAAAACTAAGGGCTTAAAAAAATTGGGAACCTCTGAATCATCTCCATTCTCCTCGTTTCTAACCTTTTGCTGTTATAAATAGTGCTGACATGAAACATCTTGGGCATATGTCCTTTTGTAATTTTGCAGTATCTTTAAGATAGATACCTAAAAGTGGAATTGCTGAGTTAAAAGGTAGAGGAGACATATGTAATTTTGCTAGATATTCCTAAATTCTCCTCCATAAGGATTGTACCTTTCTACATCCCTATCAGCATCATGTGACTACCAGTTTCCATGTAGCCTCAAACAGTAATACAGCCTCAAAATGTTCAATCTTTGCCAATCTAATAGGGAGGTATTTACCATAATGTAAGTAAAATTTCTATTGTGATAAAATATATATAATATAAAATATGCCATTTTAACCATTTTAAGTGTATATTCAGCAGCATTAATTACATTCACAGTGTTGTATAACCATTACCACTATCTGCTTCTAAATCTTTTCCATCACCCCAAACAAAAACTTTGCAACCATTCCCCAGTAACTCCCCAGTCTGCCCACCCTCCATACCTGGTAGCCTATAATATATTTTCTCTCTACAAAGTTGCTTATTTTAGATATTTCATATAAGTGGAGTCATACAATATTTGTACTTTTATGACTGGCTTATTTTATTTAGTTTGATGTTTTCAAGGTTCATTCATGTTGTAGCATCTATCAGACCATCATTCATTTTATGGCTGACTAATATTCCATTGTATGTAGGTCACATTTTGTTAATCCATTCGTCTGTTGATGGACACTTTGGTTGTTTCCACTTTGGGGCTATTGTGAATAAATGCTTCAGTGTACATTGGTACAAAAATATCTGTTTGAGTCCCTGTTTTCAGTTTTTTTGGGTAAATACTTAAGAATGGAATAATTGAGTCATATGGTAATTTTATGTTTAACTTTTTGAGGAACTGCCAAACTATTTTCCACAGCAGCTCCATCACTTTACATTTTTACTAGTAGTATGATAGTTCCAGTTTCTCCACATCCTTGTCAACACTTGTTATTTTCTGGGTTTTTTAGATACAGCCATCCTAGCAGGTATGAAGTATTCAATCATATAATTTTAATGTACATTTCTGTTATTAATGAGGCTGAGTATGATTTCATGATGTTAAGAGCCATTTGCATTTTTTCTTCTGCCTTTCTTTCCTTCTTTCTTTCTTTCCTTCTTTCTTTCTTTCTTTCTTTCTTTTCTTTCTTTCCTTTCTTTCCTTTCTTTTCAAATGATGTCCTCATATTTTAGTCCCCAAGGAGGATATTTAGAGATGACTTTATGGAGGTAGACTTGACAGGACTTGGTGACCAGCTTACTATGAAGAATGAGGAAAGAGGACTGGATGCTTCTTCCTAGTTTTTAGGCCTGTATCACTGAGAATATGAGCTGTTCATATGACATGATGAAAATGGTAGTTAAAAAAAATTATTTTGACAATCGGATGGCTTAGAAGGGGGCCAAGCAGGGAGACTAGTTAGGAGTCAATAGAAATTAAGTAAGGCTAAAATGATAAGGAATTGAGTGAGATAAAGGGATGCATTTTAAAATAATGCAAAAGAATTTTTAAAAATTAGGACGACATTAGATTGACTGGAGAAGATGAAGAAGATGAGAGTGAAATGTTAGAGATTTCTAGCAAGAGAGAGAGAGAGAACTCCCTGTTTTTATTTCCAGTAAAAATCCTTCTGAGTGGCCTTGCTATGTCATGCGTCCAGTTTTGAACCAATCAGGCAAACAGGGTGGTACACTATAGTCACTCCTGAAGCAGAGGCTGGGAGCCTCACTCCAAGCCTGTGGGCTGAAAATGAAAGCACTTCAAAGTTTCCACTTGGTATAACAATTTTTACAGTGAAAACTTAGTAATTGAAAGTGGAATGCAGAGTGCTCATTACTTTCAAAGATCTAGCTTCTATGTGTAAATAGTATTATGGATATTTGTGTTCCTTTCCTGATCCTAGAAAAGACCTTAAAGACTGGCATACTTTTGTATCTTTTTTTGTGTGTGTGTGGTATGGGGGCCTCTCACTGTTGTGGCCTCTCCCGTTGCGGAGCACAGGCTCCGGACGTGCAGGCTCAGCGGCCATGGCTCACGGGCCCAGCCACTCCGCGGGATGTGGGATCCTCCCGGACTGGGGCACGAACCCGTGTCCCCTGCATCGGCAGGCAGACTCTCAACCACTGCGCCACCAGGGAAGCCCCATACTTTTGTATCTTAAATTCAAAACCTTTCAGATTTTTAAAAGGACATTTGAGTTCACTGATAAAATAAGTTAGCTGAACTATATATTGAAGAAATAAAATTTGTTTATTTCATGCAAGACATGTTGTCAACAGCTGTGGTGAGATGTGATGTGATCTTCTCAATGAACTATCTGAGAGCCACTGAGTAAGCTAAAATAATAGAATCTGCTTGTCGGGAGTGAGTGTGTTGACAAGGAAACAAAGGGGAACTGTAGGGTAAACACAGGGCAAGATTATACAAAGAGAGTAGTTAAAAATAATACAAACACTATGCAAGAAAAGAACTCCTGTAACATAGCAGACAACGTTAAGTGCTTTTCCAGTTAAATCTTTGGTTTTCCAAAGAGTGGAGACACTAAACCTGGTTTTCATTGTTTAAAATCAACTCCAAAAGACTGTCCTTAAATCACCTTGGAAGTGTCTCCAAAAGTTAATTCAAGATTTTTTCAAGGTAGCTTCCAAGTTGTGACCCCATGCATGGGCTTCCAATGAGCAATCTTAAAACCTTCCTTGAAACAACTTTATGATCAGTATCACAGCATTTCCAGAGTAGTTTATCTCTTTTAGAAGTGTTTATCAAATAGAAAGTTTTGATAAACTTTCTATTTGATAAATCTCTTATAGAGAAGCTTTTTTGCCAAAACTGGCAACACAAAAAGCTCCTAGGGTAAATCACTGTTGTGTGTGTTTTCCAACCACATTAGACAGTGGTGTAAGGAAAACACATGTGCTTCTCTTTGTTTTTTTTTTTTTTTTAATCTGGAACCAGTGCTTGTTAACTTTCTGCTATTATTCAATTTGAATAGAGGTTTATTTTGTTATCACCATCTGTTTTAGGATCTGTAAGGTGTATATAAATACAGGAGATAGTCTATGTTCTTACAGGAAATAAATTTATCTCTAAAAACAGTTAAGCCTTTGTCTTCTAATCTTCAGTGCTTCTGTAACTGTATCATGGAAGTAAGATAGGTACACAATGGTGGATGATTTTTAATTTCCTGAGGGAATATTTCTCATGATGCCAAGGAGAATGAAGGCATGTTTTTTTTTTTAAAGCAAGAATTTTTGAATAGCTTTTTCTTTTTCATGTTTTATTACTGAAAACCAGACCTCTATTAACTTGATAATTTGTACAAAGACGTCAATTTTAAGTCTGAATGATAGTCCAACATAAATGAATTAGCAAGTAAGGTTAAGCACGTATTATTATAAGTGATCTCAATGATAAGCTATCCTGCTTTGCATGTATACATATACATATATATTTATATTAGCCCTTTGTCCATAGGACATTAGAATTTACTTTGCCTCTTATGTATCTCTCCCCACTCCCTTGATTTCCAACTAGGATCCTTTTTTCTTTGTTATCCCACCTATTTCCTTTATTCTGGGTCTCCTGAAATGTGGTAGAATTCAGTTCTTAGCTTACATTTTGGTTTTTGGTGATAGAAACCGTAAAGAATACTGTTTTTGAGACAGAATAGCCAGTTACCAGTTATAGGTGTGCTGCTAATTGACTCTGTGAGCTTGGTCAAATTGCCTAATATCTTTTAACCTTAGTTTCCTAAGTTATAAAATGTGGATAATGCATTGTGCTACTTCTATCATTGGGCTGGGGGTATTGCATGGAAAGAAAGCAGGAGTCAGCATTCAGAAGACTCTAAAGCATTTTGTAAATATAGGGTAGCTGCATTCTTATGATGGTGATTATGAGCTATCCCATAGCCTATTAAAAAAAAACTATTGAGACCACTGCCTTCAACTTGGAAAACAGGAGAGAAGAAAGAATGGCAAGGATTAAGTCATTTGGTAGTAGGATTTTTCAAACTTTAGATTACTACCTGCTAGGGTTGTGAAATCAAATAATTAGTTGCTACCAGCTTTTAAAAAATAGAATAAAACACTCAGTTCTGAGAGCCCTACAAGTAGTGTTCTTGGTAGCAGGAAATATGGGTTTTGCCACTGTCAATCTTTGTCCTCTTGAGGAAGGCATTTCCCCTCACAGGGATAACAAAATGATGGGGCTTAACAATTGATCCATCTACTAGCGGGGGTTCACAGCACAGAATCCTACTGGCTGACTGCACTGGTTGCAAATATAGATTCCTGGACTCACCTCCAGAGAGGCTCAAATTAGCAGCCCCTCCAGTGATTCCAATGTGTAGCCAGGACTGGGAACCACTGGAAGGCCCCCTACAGCACTAAACATCGTATCAGAAGTAATGGGAAAAATGATCCTTTAGATCAGGGTCGGGTCAGCAAACTTTTTCCGCAAAGGGCTAGATAGTTAATTCTTTGGGCTTTTTGACTCCTGGACTGTGCTGCTGTGGTTCGAACTCAGTCTTAGATAAACCAATGAATGGGCATAGCTGTATTCTAATACAACTTCATTAAATTTGAATTTCTCATAAAAGTAGAATAAAATAGAAATAATAAAATATGTTAGAAAATATCTGAGTTTATGTCTCAAAAGTAAGGGTAAGTACCCATAAGTGAGGGTATTACTTCATGAAACTTGTTTCTTGTGTGTGTGTGTGTGTGTGTATGTGTGTAAATGCAATTACTTGCCCCTGTCCTGACCAGCAGCATCATTAATGAGGATCCTCCCCATTAATACAGAAAACACTCTTATATCCCCCATGTTAAAACAAACCCCAAACCCCTGTGAATTCCACATTCTTTCCCAACAACCACACCATCTCTCTAATTAATAGCAAAACTCCCACCTTTATTTACATGATTATTCCTTCCTTGACCAACAGGTAGTTTAGTAGGGCATGTAAAAAGATTTCTTAGCTAATATGATTTTGATCATTGACTTTTTCATTTAATTACATTGAGATAAATGGAATTGTTTGAGGCTTGCTCTAAGTATGGTCTGATACCTGGTCAGTCTTCGTAAATATATCCTTTGTGCCTGAAAAGAAGGTGCACCTCCAATTGTTGGGTTGAATAGTCTATATATGTCCATTAGATCAAGCTTATTAATTTTACTGTTTAGATCTTATATAAACTTAGTGATTATTTTTCCCTGTTTGATCTATCAATTCCTGGGAAAAGATGTGCTGAAATGTCCTACTATGAAGGTAGATTTTTATATTGTTCACTTCTAGTTTTGTCAATTTTGGCTTTATATTTGAGGCTACATTTAAAAATCTTTTTGGTATATTAAACATTTTATTATTGTAAAGTACAACTTTTACCTGTAATATTTTTTTCCTTAAAGATTGTTTAGATTAAATATTAATGCAGCTACACTACTCTCTTTTATTGTTTTCCTGTTATCTTTTTATATCACTTGACTTTAAACCATTCTGTGTCCTTATGTTTTTTCCATTCTAACACTACTTTATTGAAGAAGAGTTACACGTAGTAAAATCAGGTATGACTTGTGAAGGTTTGATGACTTTTAACTTACATACGTACACATACAATCCTACCTAGATCAAGGTATAGAACATTTGCACCACTGCTCCCCTGGTTAAATAACTACTGTTTTCTGACTTTTATCACCGTAGTCTTGTTTAAAACAGTCAATTGTTATTTAGGAAAATTTTGGGAAGAAAATAAATAAGAAAATCTCTTACTTACACACTTATTTACCATTTTTGGTGTTCTTCATTCCTGTATATAGATTTGACTTTACATCCAGCATCATTTCCCTTCAGCTTGAAAAACTTCTTTTAATACAGGTTTCCTGGCAATGAATTCTCTCAGTTTTCTTTTATCTGAAAAAGTTTCTATTTTGTCCTCATTTAAAATATGTAATATGTTTATTGAAGGATTTAAAAAACATTCACAGTATAAACACAAAATTTTCTTTTTTTTTTTAAACACTGCCTTTAACTGTGTTCTCTCAACCCCCTATTTCCCCTCTGAATATTGAATCCTATTGATATCCCTTTGAATATCAGGACTAGATTCCAGATTCCACAACTTGGTCATTAAAGTTGTCTCACATTTGGTACTCAAGACCAAGTGCTATTCATTTCTTGGGGTGATAAAATAATTATCTTATTAATTTTTTTCATAAAAAATCATTTTGACTTATTTCAAGAATTTGGGGGATACAACTAATTTTTCCATTTTACTATGGGACTGAGAATGAGAAGTATCTGCTGCTAATTCTTGGAAATGAATTAGGTAATTGCAACCTGGGGAAAAATATTCCCTTGGTTAACTGCCAGCATTGACCGTTTTCTCATTAGATTAAAGCAGAATATTAAACTCTAAAAGGACTTCCTCAATACCAAAGAGCAGTCTTTGAAGCCTTTGCCAGCTTTAAGACAGAACCATCCTGTTGAACACAAACTCTTCGGCTGCTCAGTTCATAATGTCAATTTTTATTGCCTTTATTCAATAATCCAAAAGTACAATTCTGCTTCCTCTACACTTCCTAAAACATAAATTTGGATGATTATTGTGTTTGTGTATGAATGGGCTCTGAATGGGCTCCAGATTCTGAGGAAATGACTCCTAAGGATATAGTACTGTGTTCTTCTTCTATTCTTCCTTGTTTTCATCCTCCTTTTTCCTCTTCTTCTTTGATATATTTTTGTAGCATTCAAGGGTTAGTGCAAAATTCATATTTCAGCTGTGGTTAGTGTCAGTGTAAGTCTTTCTAGGTAACTGAAGATCCAAACATTGCCACATTACTAGGTTCTTGTTTCCTCTTTTTCTGAAAAAATTTTTTTCTGAATTCTTAGAAACCATCCATAACTTTTTTTTTTTTTTTGCGGTACGCGGGCCTCTCACTGTTGTGGCCTCTCCCGTTGTGGAGTACGGGCTCCGGATGCGCAGGCTCAGCGGCCATGGCTCACGGGCCCAGCCGCTCCGCGGCATGTGGGATCTTCCCGGACCAGGGCACGAACCCGTGTCCCCTGCATCAGCAGGGGGACTCTCAACCACTGCGCCACCAGGGAAGCCCATCCATAACTTTTAAAATTATGTCTTTCGGTTTCCTTCACAGATCTCATTCTCCTCCCAAAGATGGGTCTCAAAGTGGGTGACCACAACAAGTTTTGTTTTTTCTTCCTTTCTCTTTTCATTTTTTCCACACCCTACAGCCCCCCGCAGAAAGGTACACTAAGTTTCTATGTCAGCTGCCTTCTTGTAGGATCCTTTGGAAGAGCTGCTACACTGGGAATGAGATGATCTGGTTTGAATTTCCAGTTCTGCCCCTAATGAACAGAGTGACCTTGAAGAAGCAGCTTAACCTCCAGGTCACTTTTTCCTCATCTACAACTGAGAATGCTCACTCTTGTCCCTGTTACCTAATGAGGGTCAGGTAACATAATGGATGCAAATGCGTTTTATAAAATGATTAGGATTGTAAAATCATAGTTGATTACAGGAGAGTCACATCAAGCCTGCATATGCATGTTTGGGGGTAGATTCGACTCTACTAACTTTGTTTAATACTCACCAAAAAAAAAAAAAAAATTCTGTGAACGTGTATGAAGGTTATAGAGGCTAAATGTTAACAGAGAATAGAACAAATCCTGCAAGCAAATGAAAGATTTACAATCCTCTATCTTTTCCTACCTTTCCTATTTTAAACGCCCAGAGAGCCGTGTAGATTTCATAGACCTTTTATTCCTTCTGTTAATCCAGGGTTGAAGTTGCCACGATTTAGCATGAATAAAAACTACTGTATAATGTTGTATATACAGAAATATGTACACTCTACTTTATGGATAATTTGAGGGATTTTTAACGGTAATTTTGATTATGTAATTTTCACCTTACATGCTGAATTGAGGATTTAACTCCCCAGAAGATTCGACTCCCCCGTGTTACAATCATCCCTGTGCTCTAAAGGTGGCAAAAAAGGAGAATTTTTATATTATGCAGGAAAATTCTTTGAAGAGAGCAAATACATTTCTTAAAACCTAGGCTAGCAGTGGTTTTGTAAGGCTGATATATTCAAGGAATGTAACACATTATTATCACTTACATTTTTGTTTTCTGAGAATAGAGATGTAGTTTTAGGACCCCAGAGAGAATCGCTTTTGCATAAGTAGTGAATTTCTTTATCTAAGACCTGTATTTTAACCACACCTCCTAACTGCTTTCCAGGATGGCTCTCAGAGCATAGGTCACAGAAGCCTAAACTGTGCCTCCAAAGGCCAAATCAATGTTAGAAACAAAAAACTCCACTTTTAATTCTTTCATTTTTTAACAGCGCAGCAGGCTTTCTTTGTTTTGTGAGAGTGGGTAGTTCACTTTTCTCATGCTTGGAAATTCTGCCACCCATTTATGTGTTCTCAAAGCAGGTTTTGAAATGAGTAAGAAAAGATAAGCCATGGCTATTTTGGTAGAAAATTGAGAGTTGTCTGGAGGAGAGGAAGAAAGGATCAAAGCTGTTAAGTAGCTGGATGCGTCCCTTCCTTTGCTGAGCCTGCTTCTTGGTGACCCCATTTCTCTTGAACGAGGTGCAGTGTCTCACACAAGCCTAATTCGTAGGCGATAAGACAAAGCGTCCACCATCTACTGTTGGGATTCTCACCTTCTGCATGTGTGCCCCAAAGTGGTGAATTTAGAAAACTAATTGTTAGAGTTAATCTTCATAAAGAGAGAGACAGAGAGAGAGAAGTAAAGCATATACCTTATAAAAGGTTAAGTATTTCCTTCTGAAGTTCCTAACTGCCCTTTTATGCCATTGTACCTTTTTACAGAAAAGGTATGCGTCTGGTTCTTGCTTCACTCAGTATCATTGAAAATAGTTATTTCTGGTCACAGAGAAAGCAATCCATTAACCTGAATCAGAATGTTCATTTGAGGGAAAACTGCCCTACATAGAAGAATCATATGCTCCCCGAAACAGCTCAGAGAGTGAAGTCTGTTGATTGCAGTGAGAGTTCCATATTGGGGGGATTTTGAATCCTGCACTCTGGACTTCTAAGGACAGAAATGATCAGCTCTGAGGAAGAAAGGGAGCAGCTGTGCTGCCTTGTGACCAATCTTGAGAGCCACAGTTTAACACTTTGCAAAATTTGGGAAGAAAATCCCCCGAGTGAGATTTGAGGATTGTAGACGGAAAGGGTTAAGCACAGATCATTTCCAGTTCCTTGCTGTGATCTTTGTCATAGCAAGCCTGAACACACAGGAGCTTTCATTCTCTGCTAGTGGGATAAAAATAAACTGTTTAACCTTTTAAATGCCGGTAATTTGGAGGGGTTTGCCATTTTTAGTTCTCTCCAACACATGAGCTTCTGAAAAGCTCAGAGGATAGAAATGGCTAACTAACTAAATTTGGAACCTTAAAAAGGTCAGAGTAAATCTGGTGCTATCCTGTCTTTTTTTTTTTTCTTCTGCCACAGAATGCATGTTACATTCTTTAAAATTGTGAAAAAGATTGTAAAAAGGACAAGTAAAGACAAAACTTGAACTGTGAAATATTGTTGTAGGAGGAGATAAAAAAAGAATAAAATGCTTCAGGCTGATGATTTTCAGTAGATCTTGAAATTGGACTTTCTAACCCATTGTTTCTAGTTTGAGATAGTTGTTGGAAGAGGTAGTAGGAATTTCAGCATTTTAAGATTTTCCCCATTTTCTAATAATCAGGTAAGCATGAATGTTATAATCTTTCGGGCCTCCTTCTATTTAGCAAAAATTGGGTTCCTTCCCCTGCCCCCATCTTGGTCACTAGTTACCTCCTAAGGATGTTGACTTCTCCACTGGAGTCTCTGCTTGTGAAGAAAATTGCCTGTAAGACCACAGGCACTGGAGGAGTGTGCCCAGTGCAACACAGAATCATCAAGACTGCTTTTTGTGTACAATACTTGCTCTTGTTTGGTGTACATAAAAAAACATAGAAGGCATGGTTTCTTTCCTTAAGCATTTATAATCTAGTTCAACAGATCAAACGTGAAGAGATGAACTAACTGAAAAATCTTCTCTGGCGACAGGAATAAGAGAAAGCGTGTGAAAAGAACACAGGGTAGAGGAAAGATCACAGTTGGTGATCTGTGCTGACAGACAGAGAACATATATGAGCTGTCCAGCCTCATCTTTGACCGAATTTCTCCATCTACTCCATGTACAGGTCACTTCCATTTCCTTGAATATACTCACTAGTTTCTCATGCTTTGCTTGTGCTCATGTTGTCACAGTTGCTTCTCATGCTTTTCCTCACATTCTGCCTGTTGAAACTCTACTCCTCAGTCATTTCACTCTGCACGTCTCCGCTAGAACTGATCTTGGTCCAACTTGTGTTGTTGTCACTTGTGTATGTGTCTTTCTTTCACACCACACGCTGAGTCTCTTGAAGGTAGGATTGTTCTTTTATTTAGCCTTGTATCTCATGCTCTTATTAGGGTCCAATACACATTTATTGCAATAAATGGAATGGAATTATTCATGAGGAAAAGGAATAACATGTTCAAGATGATTCTGAGGGTAGAAGCATAAGAATCTGGAGGTCTTTTTGTGCCATAATGGGAAAACGAAAGAGGCTGTGGATTCAGTGTAAATTCCAGTGCTGAAGAGGTACCTCAGTGACGAAATCCTCTGGGAACCTGTGCCCATGGGACTCAATAAAGTGTAAGACTGGGGCTGAGACACAACCTAGGTGCTAAGGATTAGAGAGTTTAATTGTGGTTTTTGATGGAAACTTCAGAAGTTTGACTTTCAGAAAAATGCTTTTCTTGTATTTATAAGTCCATGATTCCAGAGGTAAATGAAATACTATTATGCTATTTCCCTTAAGTCAGTGTATTTTTCCTAGTCTGTAGTGATGGAGGTAGGGAACTGTGGACCAAAACCACTCACCCTGGCCAGGCATGAAAATAACCACTTGCATAAATTGTCTCACAACAGGAGCTCCCAATAAGGAACATGGAACTGATAAGCTGCCTCCAAAACTAACCAGAAGAATTTGGGAGGGCCAAAAAGAGGGAGCAGATACCAACCCATAATATGTCCTGCCAACCTCCCAGAAACCCTTGTGCTGGAATCCATCTTGACTGAGATATGCATGTGCCACCAGGGAGGGCCTTGAGTGGAACCAAATATGGGCACGAGCAAGATGATTGGCCAGAGACAACCTGGAAACTAACCCCACCTCCATAAAACCTGAGACTGTGAGCCATGAGGTAGAGAAGTTCTTTTGGGTTTCCTTACCCTGCTGCTCTCTGCCCCGGCACCCCTTTCCAATAAAGCCTTTTGCTTTGTCAGTACATGTGTCTCCTTGGACAATTCCTTTCAGAGTGTTAGACAAGAGCCCACTCTCGGGCCCTTGAAGGGGTCCCTCTCTGCTAATTTTAAATAAAATGACTGAGCCAGATGAAAGGCAGCTTTTTTTCCTCATGAGACTTTGGCTATGTCCTTTGAAAGTGGTAGGCACAGAAGAACAAGAAAAAGATCTAGTTCACAGTGAATATTAAATTTAAGTATTGGCACACGTCTGCTTGTTTCCCTTCCCAAAGAATTCTTTTCTTGTTTTCTCTGCTTTATCCCTTCTCATATTCAGTGTGGCTGTCTTTATTAGTCACTAATTGTCCATTGAGGAAACTGAAGGAGCTACTAAAACTTAGCCATAAAAAACTTTCTTTTGTAGATCCTTCCTTGATATTATTACAAGATGAATGACATTAAATATCTGAAAACTCACCTCCTCTGGAACTGGTGAGTTCCCACAGTGCAATTCTTTTCTGTCTACTAAGAAAAACCTCAGCCCCTGCCATCACCCGCATCTTCCTCTACGAGTCAAGAGATTACTCTCAAAAGACCTTTCTTAGCTAAATAAAAATAAGACTAGGGAAACAGGCTATGCTTTTGGTAGAGGTGATATTCTCTAAGGGTGTGTGAGGGGGAGACAGGTACCTGAACAGTCTTTCTATACTGGTTGGTCTATTCCCTTACCCTGAACTTCAAGGAAGCTAAAAGAATTCTGACTGCCTTTGTGTACTTTACCTAATGAGCTGGCAAACTGTTTTCATCTTGGTGGGTTTTCTTTGGACTCACTAAAAAAGGATGATTTAATTACTTTTATTCTTCTTCATAGGAGAGATCCACATGCTGATGCTTCCACATGAGTGCTTTTTAATTTTCAACACAGGTCATTCAAATTGCTTCCGTTTCTTATGCATTTAGTGAAGAATCCACTCAGATTCATCTTTTTTTTTAAAAATGAATCTTTGGCACTACTGAGTTTCTCCACATTTGAGGACAAAGTAAGAAAATGCCTTCGGGATTCCTGGCTTCAGTAAAGAACTAAGGCATATCCATATGAGAGCCAACATTTCAGTAATGCTAATGAATTTCCCTGACTAGAAATTATTTTCCCGACAGTAAATATAACTCTCCTATACCTTGTACCAAGGGTGATACCTGTTATCAACTTTCAAGGATTATTATCAAAGAGAAAGATTTATTTTGCAACAAAATTGAGTAGGGATGCAATTGGTATGATCAAATGACTCCTGGATTATACTCAGCCATTATCTGACTGTTATAATTGTCTACAGTACACACCACTGGAAACATTGTTTAACAGAACATTAACTACTGTCTTGCTACTGCCAAGTGTTCTAGATGCATCCAGGTAGTCTATAATTAACACACCTGCAGAGCTGCACAAAGGACTTCATACACTGTCCGTCTCAGTGGAGAGCGGCTGGAATGGCACCTGCACAACAAGTACAGCTCAGGACAAGCGCAAAAAAGCCAAGTTCTGACTAGAAATCTTCATCCCTTTCAGCATGGACTGACTAGCTTGGGATTTCTTTAGAAACAACACTACGTTAGTCTATGAAAAATGCAGAGTTGGATGTGGTGAGGGTTAAAAAGAGGATAGGGAACATGGTGCCTAAGTGTTGGTTGTATTAGCTGGAGAATTAACAGTGATGTGTAAGGGGCACTGAGACAGGAGGATTAGAAAACAGGTAAAGAGCACTAGGTCTGGGATTCCAGAGGAGTTTCCAGAAATGATAAATGACTTATATCAATCTTTATCCTGCCCAATCTATATTTAGATTGACCCCATATGTGAATTTTTGATGACCAGAAGAGAAATGTAAAAACAAAAAACTTAAAGATGATACTAATTTTGATTTTTGTCTAGTCTTTGGGTTAGTAGGTTACAAATACAGCCCTTTATGAATTATTTTAAGAGCATTCATTTGGGAAACTCAAAGTAATTTTGTAACTCTAGCATCTCCCATTTATATGGTATCTACCAGGTGTAGGATGCTTCACACTCCTTTATCTTGTTTAATCCTTACATCAACCCTGAAAAATAGACGCAGAAAGTGTAAATAACTTGTCCAGTCATACCACTGGGGTAAGGAGAGTCAGCATTGTAATGTGGGTCTATCCTACTTCAAAGCCGGTGATCACCAACCACAGCTGTACCGTTCTCCCCCTTGTTCACTAGGCTCTGGCCATATGACCTCTCTCTTCCTCAATGTGCTGCCAAGCTCATCCACCCTCAGCCCTTTGTATTTGCTGCTCCCTCTGCTTCGAGCACTTTCTCCAGCCCTTCATATGCCGGTGTTTCATTCATTCAGATTTCAGCTTCCATGTCTTCTTTCTCTAGACTGACTTTCCTAAAACCCCCATCACTGACTACCAAATCTTTCTATTTTATATCCTTTATAGCACTTACCTCAATCTGAGATTGTAATATCTGTATGTTTATTGTCTGCTTAACTGCACAAGAATGTAAGTTCTACGAAGACAAAGATTTTGCTTGTCTTGGTCAGTGCTGCCTAGCCCAGCTAAGAGTTTGCTATATAGTAGGCGCCGAACAATCATATTTGGAATTAATCAAATGTAGCTCTAATTCCTGGGAGGTAGTTTGACATTCAGAGTAGTGATCATCTATTCATGGAAGAGTTAATTTACCATTAAAGAGTTCTGACTTTGAAAGTAAAGATAAAATTGGATGACAGTGAAGGAGAGATGGGATAAGAGAGAATGACAAGATTCATAATGAGAAAGGAACAAAAATAAATATAAAAATAAATACCATAAGTAATATTGGTAGTCAATAAATGTTTATTCAGTATCTACTAGGATAGGTCCATCTTATATCTGTTGGTCTATAGCATAATTATTAAAAATGTCCCCTTTCACTCTTGAGAGTGTTCCTACTTGAATGATAAAGCATATGGTCTTCTTACCTATAAGCTCAGCACTATTCTAGGCAGTGAGGATGCTGAGAGTCCAAGACAGCTCCTCATATCACAGAGCTTACAGCCTAGTAAAGGGGACGTACATCAACCGGTGATCCACCAATAGCAAGATCCAATAGTGAGGAGTGCTTTGCTTTTTAGTTTCCAAAGTACCCTCATGTGCATAATCTTATTTGATCCTTCCATCCATTCCATGATGGAGACCATTAATAAGCACTTTTAAAGGAAGAGGAAACATGCTGAGAAGTTAGTCAAGGCTAATTAGCAGCAGAGCTAGGACACGAACTCAATCAGGAAAATGCCTGCATTCTAGGGAGACTTTTAACTTAGTTCCAAAGAGGGAAGGAATAAGAAAAATGCTAATTTTTATCTTACTTAATGAGGCTTAGAATCTTTCCAGACATTTTTGGACTTCCTCTCACTGGTATCATCTTGAGGCAACTCAGTGCCGCCTCTGAAGATCTCTCTAGTAGAAAAAGACAATGATTTTGGAAAGGATTTTCTGTGTACTTATTTTCAGTAGTATTGTTGTGCCTTGTTCAAACTGGGCTCAAATCTTCAGCTCTGCAGTTTTTAGTATAAGCAGCAAATAATGGCAGCTAAGAGCTATGGTACTGGTCTCCAACAATGGCCCCAGTGAATCATGCTTCCCAGTATTTACACTCTGTGTAATCCCCTCCCCGTGAATCTGGGTGGACCCTGTGACTTGCTTTTGACCAATAGAATGTGGAGAAGTGATGCTACATGACCTTCAAGATTAAGTAAAATAGAAACTTTCCAGCTTTTTCTAGGGTTTCTTGGATTTCTCACACAAGTGGAAGCCAGCTGCCATGTAAGAAATCCTACTGTCTTGAGAGCATGATGCTGTGAGAAAGCCCAAGCTACCCACATGGAAAGACTGGGTGGAGACAGAGAGAGAGAAGGACAGCCAGCCCCCCGCAATCCTAGCCATCCCTGCAGAGGTGCCAAACTTGTGAGTGAAGAGACATTTCAGATGATCGGCCCAGTTATGTCTTCATTTGACTCCAGCCCCAGCTGCCGTCTGATTATAACTGCTTGAGCGGCCCCAAGTGAGAACACTCATCGAGCCCCATTGTCCCACAGAACTGAGAGAAATAATAATAAATTGTTGGTTTTAGCCACTAATTTTTGAGGGCAGCAATAGATACCAGAACAACAGTAGAGATTCAAGAGCCAATTGGCTTGTATTCAGTCCTGTCTCAGCTACTTGAAGGCTTTGTGGTCTCAGGCATGTTACCTAACACTTTGTGCCTAGTTTCCTCATTTGCAAATGGGTATCGTAATAACATCTACCTTACAGGTTTGCTGTAGGGATTGATTTAATTTATTATGTGAAAAGCAGAGCTTGGCAATAGAAAGCTCTCAATAAAGGTTAACTATTACTACTATTAACTATATGTCAAAATAAGTTTTATTAATCTAGTCAAATCTATGTGTTTCTTAAATGCTTCATGGATAAGGAAAGAAACTAAGAATCACGTTTGCTTACTTCTGAGTCACTTGGGAACAAAAACAAGCCCTGGATTTTGAGAGAGCAGAACTTAAAAACCAATGTTAGGAAGAGAATTCTTATCTTAGGAACTGGTCCTGGGAGATTCCTCATCTGCAAATTATGGATAATAATAATACTTACCACACAAGGTTACTGTGGGGATTGAATGAATTCGTGAATGTTAAAACCTTAAAACAGTGCCTGGCTCTGAGTAAGTCCTCTGTATATTTTATCTATTAGTACTATTATTATCCTCTATCTCATACATTTCCCCACAAGAACTGTCTCAGAATTTTCCCACCATTCATGAGAGACAAAATGGTCTTCTCAAATGCTCAGACTACTGATTCCTAGTTTTATATGGACTGCAAAGCGGTTCCTCTTGCTGTTTTTAAGTTTCTTGACCTCCGTAAGCTCTTTTTAGTGATGCTCAGAAGCTGGAACGGTTGAGTTTCAGATATAGATTGGAGAGCTTCTTTACTAACTCCAGTAAAATAGCTCAGAGTTTGGCTCTCACTTTTAAATACTATGCAGATGGCGCTGAACCCCAGCCAAACTGGCGGGAACTTGATTTCCTCTGGTGAGTGCTGGTGGGGTGTCTACAGGATGGCATTCATTCTCATCTCGTGTCCCCTTTCCCTTCTCTCTCCCTCTGTCTCATTCTTACACACACACACACACACACACACTCACACACTCACACACACATTCTGTATGTTGCCTTTTAGCCTGAGTATTTTTTATAACGATGCAACCAGCAATAATTAATAAAATCATTGGTTTCCTGCCTGAACTTGTACTTATATGCTCTCTCTCATCGTGTGGAAATTTTCACTTCAGCGCCAGATCAATAGCATATCCTTTGTGATTCCCCACTGCCAGGAGAGAAAATGTTCGCAAAAGGAGATCTAAGGAGCTTCCTACCGATTTAGAAGAGACAGAAGAAAGGACACTCTGTGCCAGCTGTGAAAGAAGCTCTTATATGCTGATAGGAATGTTATGAAATATCTGGAAATTTGGAGCTTGTTTTCCTGAGCTGTAAAACCTAACCGCATGGAGTGGATTTTTGAACACTCTTAAAATAAACATAAACAAAGCTTTGACAGAGAGACTCTTTTTTGTTTGATTTACTGTTATACTATAACAGAGTAATATTTTTGTATGCAGAAATGTAGATTCAAGAAAATGTTAATTGAATAAAGTATATATGAATGTGAGGCAGACCCATCAGGTGTAGGGCCTGCAAAGGAAAATTCCTGCACCTGTGCTAGATAACGAGCATTTTGGACCCTACACACAACCTCTGGGAAAGAAATCTTATCTAATGACCCACATTCTTTTGGGTGTCCAGATTGATTTTTAGATTGACATGGAAGAGTCAGTAGACTGCTGTCGTTCTGCTTGTGGAATTAGAGAATGTCAGATTTGAAATATACCTTGAGGGATGATCTGACATGACCTCTCTCATTTGGTTTTTTTAACATCTTCATTGGAGTATAATTGCTTTACAATGGTGTGTTAGTTTCTGCTTTATAACAAAGTGAAGCAGCTATACATATACATATATCCCCATATACCCTCCCTCTTGCATCTCTCTCCCACCCTCCCTATCCCACCCGCCTAGGTGGTCACAAAGCACCAAGCTGATCTCCCTGTGCTATGCGGCTGCTTCCCACTAGCTATCTATTTTACATTTGGTAGTGTATATATGTCCATGCCACTCTCTCACTTCATCCCAGCTTACCCTTCCCACTCCCTGTGTCCTCAAGTCCATTCTCTATGTCTGCGTCTTTATTCCTGTCCTGCCCCTAGGTTCTTCAGAACCTTTTTCTTTAGATTCCATATATATGTGTTAGCATATGGTATTTGTTTTTCTCCTTCTGACTTCCTTCACTCTGTATGACAGTCTCTAGGTCCATCCACCTCACTATAAATAACTCAGTTTCATTTCTTTTTATGGCTGAGTAATATTCCATTGTATATCTATGCTACATCTTCTCTATCCATTCATCTATTATTACGGTTTTCTCAGGGTACATGCCCAGTAATGGTATTACTGGATCATATGGTACTTCTATTTTTAGTTTGTTAAGGAACTTCCATACTGTTCTCCATAGTGGCTGTATCAATGTACATTCCCACGAACAGTGCAAGAGGGTTCCCTTTTCTCCACACCCTCTCCAGCATTTATTGTTGGTAGGTTTTTTGATGATGGCCATTCTGACTGATGTGAGGTGATACCTCATTGTAGTTTTTTTTTTTTTTTTTTTTTTGCGGTACACGGGCCTCTTACTGTTGTGGCCTCTCCCATTGAGGAGCACAGGCTCCAGACGTGCAGGCTCAGCGGCCAAGGCTCACGGGCCCAGCCGCTCCACAGCATGTGGGATCTTCCCGGACCGGGGCACGAACCCGTGTCCCCTGCATCGGCAGGCGGACTCTCAACCACTGTGCCACCAGGGAAGCCATCTCATTGTATTTTTGATTTGCATTTCTCTAATGATTAGTGATGTTGAGCATCCTTTCATGTGTTTGTTGGCAATCTGTATATCTTTGGAGAAATGTGTATTTAGGTCTTCTGCCCATTTTTGCATTGGGTTGTTTGTTTTTTTGATATTGAGCTGCATGAGCTGCTTATAAATTTTGGAGATTAATCCTTTGTCCATTGATTCATTTGCAAATATTTTTTCTCATTCTGAGGGTTGTCTTTTTGTCTTGTTTGTAGTTTCCTTTGCTGTGCAAAAGCTTTTAAGTTTCATTAGGTCCCATTTGTTTATTTTTGTGTTTATTTCCATTACTCTAGGAGGTGGATCAAAATAGATGTTGCTGTGATTTATGTCAAAGAGTGTTCTTCCTATGTTTTCCTCTAAGAGTTTGATAGTGTCTGGCCTTACATTTAGGTCTTTAATCGATTTTCAGTTTATTTTTGTGTATGGTGTTAGTTAGTATTCCAATTTCATTCTTTTACATGTAGCTGTCCAGTTTTCCCAGGACCACTTATTAAAGAGGCTGTCTTTTCTCCATTGTATATTCTTGCCTCCTTTACCAAAAATAAGGTGACCATATATGTGTGGGTATATCTCTGGGCTTTCTATCCTATGCCATTGATCTATATTTCTGTTTTTGTGCCAGTACCATGCTGTCTTGATTACTGTAGCTTTGTAGTATAGTCTGAAGTCCGGGAGCCGGATTCCTCCCGCTCCATTTTTCTTTCTCAAGATTGCTTTGGCTATTTGGGGTCTTCTGTGTTTCCACACAAATTGTGAAATTTTTTGTTCAGGTTCTGTGAAAAATACCATTGGTAGTTTGATAGGTATTGCATTGAATCTGTAGATTGTTTGGGGTAGTACAGTTATTTTCACAAAGTTGACTCTTCCAATCCAAGAAAATGGTCTATCTCTCCATCTCTTTGTATCATCTTTAATTTCTTTCATCAGTGTTGCAGAAAACCATAAGACACAGATGAAAGTGTTTTACTTCTTCTTTTCTGATTTGGATTCCTTTTCTTTCTTTTTCTTCTCTGATTGCTGTGGCTAAAACTTCCAAAACTATGTTGAATAATAGTGGTGAGAGTGGGCAGCCTTGTCTTCTTCCTGATATTAGTGGAAATGGTTTCAGTTTTTCGCCACTGAGAATGATGTTGGCTGTGGGTTTGTCATATATGGCCTTTCTTATGTTGAGGTAAGTTCCCTCTATGCCTACTTTCTGGAGGGTTTTTATCATAAATAGGTGTTGAATTTTGTTGAAAGCTTTTTCTGCATCTATTGAGACGATCATATGGTTTTTCTCCTTCAATTTGTTAATGTGGTGTATCACATTTATTGATTTGTGTATATTGAAGAATCCTTGCATTCCTGGGATAAACCCCACTTGCTCATGGTGTATGATCCTTTTACTGTGCTGTTGGATTCTGTCTGCTAGTATTTTGTTGAGGATTTTTGCATTTATGTGCATCAGTGATATTGGCCTGTGGTTTTCTTTCTTTGTGACATCTTTGTCTGGTTTTGGTATCAGGGTGATGGTGGCCTCATAGAATGAGTTTGGGAGTATTCCTCCCTCTGCTATATTTTGGAAGAGTTCAAGAAGGATAGGTGTTAGCTGTTCTCTAAATGTTTGTTAGTATTCACCTGTGAAGCCCTCTGGTCCTGGGCTTTAGGTGGTTGGAAGATTTTTAATCACAGTTTCAATTTCAGTGTTTGTGATTGGTCGGTTTATATTTTCTATTTCTTCCTGGTTCAGTCTCAGAAGGTTGTGCTTTTCTAAGAACTTGTCCATTTCTTCCAGGTTGTCCATTTTATTGGCATACAGTTGCTTGTAGTAGTCTCTTATGATCTTTTGTATTTCTGTAGTGTCAGTTGTTGCTTCTGTTTCATTTCTAATTCTATTGAGTCTTCTCCCTTTTCTTCTTAATGAGTCTGGCTAATGGTTTATCAATTTTGTTTATCTTCTCAAAGAACCAGCTTTTTTTTTTTTTTTTTTTTTTGCAGTACGCGGGCCTCTCACTGTTGTGGCCTCTCCCGTTGCGGAGCACAGGCTCTGGACACGCAGGCCCAGCGGGCATGGCTCACAGGCCCAGCCGCTCCGCGGCACCTGGGATCCTTCTGGACCGGGGCACAAACCTGTGTCCCCTGCATCAGCAGGCGGACTCTTAACCACTGCGCCACCAGGGAAGCCCTCAAAGAACCGGCTTTTAGTTTTATTGATCTTTGCTATTGTTTCTTCATTTCTTTTTCATTTATTTCTCATCTGATCTTTATGATTTCTTGCCTTCTGCTAACTTTGGGGTTTTTAGTTCTTTCTCTAATTGCTTTAGGTGTACGATTAGGTTGTTTACTTGAGATGTTTCTTGTTTCTTGAGGTAGCATTGTATTGCTGTAAACTTGCCTCTTAGAACTGCTTTTGCTGCATCCCATAGGTTTTGGGTTGTTGTGTTTTCATTGTCATTGGTTTCTAGGCAATTTTTGATTTCCTCTTTGATTTCTTCAGTGATTTCTTGATTATTTAGTAGTGTATTATTTAGCCTTCATGTGTTTGCATTTTTTACAGATTTTTTCCTGTAACTGATATCTAGTCTCATAGCATTGTCCTCAGAGGAGATACTTGATATGATTTCAATTTTCTTAAATTTACCGAGGCTTGATTTGTGACCCAGAATATGATCTATCTTGGAGAATGTTCCATGAGCACTTGAGAAGCAAGCGTATTCTGGTTTTTCTGGATGGAATGTCCTTTAAATATCAGTTAGGTCCATCTTCTTTAATATGTCATTTAAAGCTTGTGTTTCCTTACTTATTTTCATTTTGGATGATCTGTCCATTGGTGAAAGTGGGGTGTTAAAGTCCCCTACTATGATTGTGTTACTGTCCATTTCCCTTTTTACGGCTGTTAGCAATTGCCTTATGTATTGAGGTGCTCCTATGTTGGGTGCATAACTATTTAAAATTGTTATATCTTCTTCTTGGATTGATCCCTTGATTATAATGTAGTGTCCTTCTTTGTGTCTTGTAATAGTCTTTATTTTAAAGTCTATTTTGTCTGATATGATAATTGCTTCTCCAGCTTTCTTTTGATTTCCATTTGCATGGAATATCTTTTTCCACCCCCTTACTTTCAGTCTGTATGTGTCTCTAGGTCTGAAGTGGGTCTCTTGTAGACAGCATATATATGGGTCTTGTTTTTGTATTCATTCAGCCAATCTGTTTTTTGGTGGGAGCATTTAGTCCATTTACATTTAAGTTAATTATTGATATGTATGTTCCTATTCCCATTTCCTTAATTGTTTTGGGTTCGTTATTGTAGGTATTTTCCTTCTGTTGTGTTTCTTGCCTAGAGAAGTTCCTTTAGCATTTGTTGTAAAGCTGGTTTGGTGGTGCTGAACTCTCTCAGCTTTTGCTTGTCTGTAAAGGTTTTAATTTCTCCATCAAATCTGAATGAGATCCTTGCTGGGTAGAGTAATCTTGGTTGTAGGTTTTTCCCTTTCATCACTTTAAATATGTCCTGCCACTCCCTCTGGCTTGCAGAGTTTCTGTTGAAAGATCAGCTGTCAACCTTATGGCGATTCCCTTGTATGTTATTTGTTGCTTTTCCCTTGCTGCTTTCAATATTTTTTCTTTGTATTTAACTTTTGATAGTTTGATTAAGATGTGTCTTGGCGTGTTTCTCCTTGGATTTTTCCTGTATGGGACTCTCTGCATTTCATGGACTTGTTTGACTATTTGCTTTACCATATTAGAGAAGTTTTCAACTATAATCTCTTCAAATATTTTCTCAGTCCATATCGTTTTCTCTTCTTCTCGGGGACCCCTATAATTTGAATGTTGGTATGTTTAACGTTGTCCCAGAGGCCTCTGAGACTGTCCTCAATTCTTTTCATTCTTTTTTCTGCTCTGTGGTAGTTATTTCCACTATTTTATATTCCAGGTCACTTATCTGTTCTTCTGCCTCAGTTATTCTGCTATTGATTCCTTCTAGAGAATTTTCAGTTTCATTTATTGAGTTGTTCATCACTGTGTGTTTGCTCTTTAGTTCTTCTAGGTCCTTGTTAAATGTGTCTTGTATTTTCTCCATTCTATTTCCAAGGTTTTGGGTCATCTTTACTATTATTACTCTTCATATTTTTTCAGGTAGCCTGCCTATTTCATCTTCATTTGTTTCGTATGGTGGGTTTTTACCTTGCTCCGTCATTTGCTGTGTATTTCTCTGTCTTCTCATTTTGCTTAACTTACTCTGTTCAGAGTCTCCTTTTCGCAGGCTGCAGGTTCATAGTTTCTGTTGTTTTTGGTGTCTGCCTCCAGTGGGTAACGTTGATTCAGTGGGTTGTGTAGGCTTCCTGGTGGAGGGGACTGGTGTCTGTGTTCTGGTGGATGACGCTGGGTCATCTCTTTCTGGTAGGCAGGATCATGTCTGGTTGTGTGTTTTGGGGTGTCTGTGACCTTATTATGATTTTAGGTGCCTCTCTGCTAATGGGTGGTGTTGTGTTCCTGTCTTGCTAATTGTTTGGCATACAGTGTCCAGCACTGTAGCTTGTTGGTCATTGAGTGGAGCTGGCTCTTATTGTTGAGATGGTGATCTCTGGGAGAGATTTGGCTGTTTGATATTACGTAGAGCCAGAAGGTCTCTGGTGGTCCAATATCCTGAACTTGGCTCTCCCACCTCAGAGGCTCAGGCCTTACACCCAGCTGGATAGCCAAGACCCTGTCAGCCACATGGCTCAGAAGAAAAGGAGAAAGAAAAAGAATGAATGAAAAATAAATAAAAATAAATAAATAAATAAAATTAAAGTTATTAAAAAATAAAAAATATTATTAAAAATAAAAAAATTAAAAAGTAATAAAAAAAAGAAAGAAGGAAGAGAGCAACCAAACCAAAAATCAAATCCACCAATGATAACAAGCGCTAAGAACTACTAAAAAAAACCCCAAAAACTGACAGACATAACCCTAGGGCAAATGGTAAAAGCAAAGCTATACAGACAAAATCACACAAAGAAGCACACACATACATACTCACAAAAAGAGAAAAAGAAGAAAAAATATATATATAAAATAAAAAAAGGAAGAGAGCAACCAAATCAATAAACAAAGCTACCAATGATAATAAGCTCTAAATGCTAAACTAAGATAAACATAAAACCAGAAACAAATTAGATGCAGAAAGTAAACTCCAAGTCTACAGTTGCTCCCAAAGTCCACTGCCTCAATTTTGGGATGATTGGTTGTCTTTTCAGGTATTCCACAGATGCACGGTATGTCAAGTTGATGTGCAGATTTAATCCGGTGCTCCTGAGGCTGCTGGGAGAAATTTCCCTTTCTCTTCTTTGTTCGCACAGCTCCTGGGGTTCAGCTTTGGATTTGGCCCCGCCTCTGTGTGTAGGTCGCCTGAGGGCATCTGTTCCCTGCCCAGGCAGGACGGGGTTAAAGTAGCAGCTGATTAGGGAGCTCTGGCTCACTCTGGCTGGGTGGGGATGGAGGGTTATGGAATGCGGGGTGAGCCTGTGGTGGCAGAGGCTGGCATGACATTGCAACAGCCTGAGGTGCACCGTGTGTTCTCCCGGGGAAGTTGTCCCTGGATCACGGGACCCTGGCAGTGGCAGGCTGCACAGGCTCCCGGGAGGGGAGGTGTGGATAGTGATCTGTGCTTGCACACAGGCTTCTTGGTGGCTGCAGCAGCAGCCTTAGCATTTCATGCCCATCTCTGGTGTCCGCACTGATAGCCGCAGGTGGTGCCCATCTCTAGAGCTCGTTTAGGGGGTGCCCCTCTCCTCGTGCACCCCAAAATGATGGTCTCTTGCCTCTTAGGCAGGTCCAGACTTTTTCCCGGACTCCCTCCCAGCTAGCTGTGGCATACTAGCCCCCTTTAGGCTGTGTTCATGCAGCCAACCCCAGTCCTCTCCCTGGGATCTGAACTCTGAAGGCCAAGCCTCAGCTCCCAGCCCCAACCCACCCCAGCGGGTGAGCAGACAAGCCTCTCAGGCTAGTGACTGCTGGTCGGCAGTGATCCTCTGTGCAGGAATCTCTCTGCTTTGCCCTCTGCACCCCTGTTGCTGCACTCTCCTCTGTGGCTCCAAAGCTTCCCCCATGCTCACTCCCCATCTCTGCCAGTGAAGGGGCTTCCTAGTGTGTGGAAACTTTTCCTCCTTTACAGCTTCCTTCCAGAGGTGCAGGTCCTGTCCCTATTCTTTTGTCTCTGTTTTTTTTTTTTTTCTTTTGCCCTACCTAGGTATGTGGGGAGTTTTTTGCCTTTTGGGGAGGCTGAGGTCTTCTGCCAGCATTCAGTAGGTGTTCTGTAGAAGTTGTTCCACATGTAGATGTATTTTTGATGTATTTGTGGGGAGGAAGGTGATCTCCATGTTTACTCCTCTGCCATCTTGAAGGTCCCTGGCCTCTCATTTGGTTTTTAATTAATTCCTTTTTTTTTTTTTTTGCCTTTGGAATAGGTTCTGCTCTACCACTTCACCAGTTTGTTACTTCAAACTTGTGTTACTTAAATTCCTGAAGCTCAGTTTCCACATCTGTGAAATGAGCATTATAGCTTCTACCTTGTCTTGAACTTTAGCAACAAGGAAAATAAAGTGCTTAGCATCCCATCTTATACAAAGTAGGTGCTCAGGAAATAGGAGCTACAATCATTTTCTCCAGTAGGAATACCAGTCCAGAATTATATTGTCTTGATAGTTTTTTATTTTTATGTCTAAGCAAAATCTTTATCATGTAAAATTATCTATCTAATTTTGAAAAAGAGTGTTTCATCAGAGTAACATGAACTTTGGAACAAATAGCCTGGGGAAGGGGGCGGGGCATACTATTCAAAGCAATAGTCACAGCCATCCCCAGGCCTACCTTAGGCCTACAGAGACAAAGTCAACCATTTTCATTTTTAGGTTTTCTGTTGATTATCTTCATATCTCTGGTTAATATTTCTTCACATTTCTTGATTTCTCAACTCTGTGCCACATCGTTGAACACCTTCTGTTAAAGTCACTTATTTAGATCCCTGCATGTTGAGTTTTTCTGCTCCTATTCTCAATTTTTGTTAGTTATATTTTAATTATATATTATTATATATTTACATTATTTTATTGGTTATATTATATAACTTTAAAACTTCTATATCTTGTTTCACTAAATTTTGACAGTATTTCCTCATTCCCCAATCTGAAAGATGAGGGTAATTTTGCTCCTACGTGCCACATTTCACATTCTGTCAGCTACATTTTTACATAGTCATGGTTGTTAACATTTACATTTTATCTTATAATCATAGCCAAGAATTCTAGGCTTTGTCTGTGTTGACCTAAAATTTGAGAACCAGTAATCATACATATACATGTGTATAATAATTATATGTATGTTATTGTGACTTTATAAATATTGTTCCTCCTGGACCAGTTTGCTAAGGTTACCTTACCAATAGGAGGACAATGTTGCTAGCATGAAGATAAAGTGGATTTTCTTTTCTTATATCCCATTAATGGCTGCAATTTGGTTTGTTTAATAATTAGTCTGAGATACACTCAATTTCTTATAATAACCTATAATGTAAAAGAATCTGAAAAAGAATATATATATATATAACTGAAAAACTTTGCTGTCACCTGAATCTAACACACTGTAAATTAGCTATACTTCAATTAAAAATTGGTTAAAAATAAAGTTATTATAAAAATAATTAGTTGAGAGTTTCTTGTAAAATTTTACTATATTCAATGAAACTTTTGATTTACCTCTTTGATATAATTTACTTTTGTTGAATCCTAAAGGTTGTCCACACTCTTTAATTATTTTTATCCTGGAGCTACTCTTCACATTTTAGGAAGCCTTCCCCTTCTCCTCCTCTACTCTACCTGGTTCCTCTCTAAGGTCAGCTGTACTACTGTTCTTCAGCACTGCTCTACTCTTTTGGCTGGATCTATACTTCACTTCCTTAATTTACTGAATTGTATCTTTAGCTAGCTTTCTAAGAAATATGGGGGGAGTTATATTTTTCTGAGCCCTTGAATATATGCAAATATCTTTACTTTTTCCCCTCATACTTGACTGATAGTTTAGCTGGGTGTGGAATTCTGCATTGGAAATACTTTTCCTTTAGAATTTTAAAGGCATTGCTCCACTTTCTTCTAGCTGCCATTGTTGCTGATGAAAAGTCTAATACGTATCTGATTTTTCTTCCTTTGTAGTTACTTATTATTGTCTCTGAAAGTTTTTAGGATTTTCTCTTTTTCACTGAGGTACGCAAATTTCTCAAGGTTATGTCTATCTGTGGGCCTTTTATAATTTAATATGAAGTAAACAAGTTCAGGATGCAGACTTGTGACTACATTTCATCTGGCAATGTCTCTTCTGTTATTTGTTTGATAATTTTGTCCTTCTACTTCTTAACTTTCTTCATTCTTTCTCTCTAGGAATCTTACATATTCTTTTTCTTCCATGCTACCACTATTGGTTCTCTTAATATGCCTTGTTGCACCCACTCATATTTTAAGAAAAGCTATATATAAATGGTGTGGGTTTTTTCTACTGTTGTTTATGTGAGACAGTTTTCCAATAGAGTCTCTCCCATAACTGGCAGTTCTACATGAAGTGGAATAGAGTGGGATGAGTTGTGTCCTTTAGAAGGCTTCGCTTTAGAATAAGTGGGCAAAATAATTTACTGGCAGGATAAGGGCTTTCCAACTTCCAGAAGACATACAATTACTCCAAGAGACAAATATTCTTACTTGAATCCTCAGGGGTATTTTCCAACACCTTCTGCCACTCATCTACAGGAAACTCACCCACCCCCTTTTTTGGCCAGGGGGTAAATGTCAGCTGCCTGAAGCTTAAAGAAACCTTCAATTAATTCTCTGTTTTTATCCTCATTTGTAATGCTTTCCCTCCATAGGACCTTTCGATTCTGAAAGTCTATCTTGATTTGTAAAGGGCAGATCGGCAACCTCCTTCTCTGCAGTTCTGAAGATAACATGCTCTTCTTGGTAGTTTTTCTCCATTATTTTACTAAATTTATTTCCTATGTTATATTACAATATTTTCTCAGGGAATATGTTTGGCCACAACTTGTGCCCAATTTACCTTCTTAAACTAGAACTAGACAGAGAGGTTTAAAGTTTTAACACTTATTCAGTTTTCTTAATGGATGAGTCAACAGTGACCTAAACAGTAAAATTTTCACCAGGTGAAATGACTCTAATTTCTTTACCTTTTATTCACAAGGAATATGATATAAACTTAAGTTTTTCTCTTTATTTTCTCCAGGTTTTTGAAGTATTATTTAAAAAGTATAGTGTACCAATATGGAGCTTTAAAGCAAGTTAAAATCTTTACAGAGAAAAAAAGATTAAATATTCAACCCTATATAACAATAATTAAGGACATATGTGCATTTACTCAAATCTATATCTATATAGTTTATTTTCTTTTTTTGTTTGTTTGGTTTTTTGTTTTTGTGGTAAGCAGGCCTCTCACTGTTGTGGCCTCTCCCATTGCGGAGCACAGGCTCCGGACGCGCAGGCTCAGCAGCCATGGCTCATGGGCCCAGCCGCTCCACAGCATGTGGGATCTTCCCAGACCGGGGCACGAACCCGTGTCCCCTGCATCGGCAGGCAGACTCTCAACCACTGCGCCACCAGGGAAGCCCTATATAGTTTATTTTCATAAAAAGTCTCAAATAAGAATTGCATGTTTGACAGAATTACCACCAACCAGTAAAATAATAATGGTAAGTTGTACTGAATTTGAAATTGCATAAATACCAAAAGAAATAAAAAAGGACTCCATTGGCTAAACCCACATGTCTGAATCAGATGAAATACCTATTAAATGAATGAATTAATATAAAAACCAGTATAAATTTGTCATCCCCCACTTATTGTTCTAAATATTGATAGAAACAAATTTTAAGTTTGACTTATTATTAGGAGCTTTAAGTATCCTTTAGAAATCTCAGTATTACACGAGAGAAATTCTTATGATATCTGAGTTAATATTTTCTAGCAATAGACATTTTGAAAAATATTTGACCAAACAATATACTTTTACATGATGATGGGATGTGAAAGGGAAAATAATGTAAGTGTTATCAAAAGTTTTTAATCAGCATGATTCTATTTTATCTTATTCTGTAGATTTTAGTCACTTAGGTAGTTAATTAAAACTCTCCAAACCTAAACTGTTTGGTGACTATTTTCCATGGAAAAATTTTCAAGGATTGAGTTTTTGGAAAATGGCACCTGAGATTACCTGGATCTAGTGCACAGTCCTCATTTTATAGACAGCCAAGGGAGAGATTCAGTGGAAGTTATTGGCCATCTGTTTCACAGTAATTCAGCAAGATTGGAAATCTGTTATTAGGAAATAATTTTAGTTTGCCGCTGTGGTTACAGGGCAATAAATGGATCCTTTCTGGATCCTTAAAGTTTACCCAACACATTTATGTGGCTAGTTTTTTGCCTTGTGTACTTATGTATGACTTAAATCATCATGACTGTATCACATTTACATTAAATCTCTTTCTTATTTCCCTATCTTTTAAAAGTACTTTTTCTTCCTCTCTTTTATGATCTTTGTTTCTGTTTATTTCTCTTGTCTCTGGTTTCCCTTTAGCTGCCACCTATTCTAGAGACAGTTCAAATATTTCTGTGTAAGATTTTTCAATATGAAAGGCCAAAAACAATCCAGATTAAATATTTGCTTTTATTTTCAAAAAAAAAAAGCTTCTTTTATAATTGGTACTTTGTAAGTGACAAAGTGCCATGAGAATTTCACATATTTTTATTCATTATCTAAGGCTTAAATGACATAGTCTGGTTCAAGTTTGTATCAGAAAATATTATATTTTATGTCACCATTGAAAGTCTTCAAAAATCTGTAGGTTTTAAGTAGTTTACTCAAGGAAAAAAATTGACAAGCACCCTCTAATATCTTTAGCTTGATTTTATGACTTAAATATTACTATGAATTTCAAATATCTCCAAAGGATTAAAAAAGCACTAAGTAAAAGGAATATACTTAATAGTTACATTAGATATAATGTACTGAATAGTTCTAACATGCACAATAATAGTATGTTAGATAAGAAATACATACTTTAATTCCATGTTAAGAATAAACAAAAGTGTTCTTAAAGGAAAAGAATATATTTTTTCTTTTTTAGTGTAGAAAGTTTCTTTCAATCTTTTAATTCAATTTCTTTGATAATTTAGACTATTAACTGTTTCCAGGCCATTTTTACTTAATATTTTGATGACCTAAAATACCCACTGGTTTTGTAGAAAGAATAATAATTTTAGAATTATATACAAAGATACTTCACAGGATTTTTTTCTTTTTCACATATTAATTTCTTAAAGAAATAGCACATTAAAAATGAATTATAGTATGTAGTCTCCAAATATATTTTTAGGTATCTTTTAAATTCCCATTTTAGAAATCTTTTCTATAGTTATAATTATAAAAAACACATTCTCTTCACATATTTATTTTAGCTACTAGAATTGCTGTTTTATTCAGTCCAGAAAAATTGTAAAATTCTAAAGTGAAAAGACATTATTCTATGGTGGTATACATTTAAAATTTGACACATCACAAATGTCTTTCTCTTACAAAGGTCCCCATACTTGACCATTCCAAATACAATTTATTTATAAAAGGGTGGAGAAACAGTTTGTAGTAAATACAAATGGATAGTAAACACAAACTAACTAACTAAAATAGAACCAAAGTAAATGAAAACATACCCTCCATAGACAACATCCATGGGTGAACGTGGCTTGGGTCTTTTACATGATGTGGTCCTATGCCTATGTTGGAGGGAAATACCAGAAAACAAGGGAGAAGCTTAATGTAGGAGAAAGAGCAGGGATCTAGCCGGGATCTGAGCCCCACGGCCACTGCTTCCCCCTTGTGGGCATGGCCAAATCCTGAAATGGACCAAATCACAGTTTTTTCCTCTGAAAAAATGGCCCATCTAAAAGTTCTTTGTTTATTCAATGAGAAAATATTTCAGAAATTGTTTGGATAACTATAAAGGACAAAATGTATGCAAAGTATTATTAGAAAAGCAAATGTTTAACTATAAAAATGGAGCTGGAGAGGAAGGTGAAAGAAAGAACTGCAAATAAAAAATGAAATTAGAGAAGGTAAAATATTCTAAAATTAATTTCAAAAGTAATTTGCGTTTGTAGATAAATATATGTGGGTTTTGTTTTGTTGTTTTGGAATCAGCATAGTAGTATAGTTAATAGCAGATTTTGATTTATAGTTTGAGTCCATCAATTTCCTTGAATAAAATCTTGTTTTTTCTTGCACGAAAAAGAAACTATCCGGGAATATTTTCATACTCATCTGCAAAGAGTTTAAAGAGTTAGACTAACACAATCAATGGAGCTGTGATTACTGAAACGCTGTGTTTTGAATTGTCACTTTTTATTTTTCATTTCACTTAAAAATGTCTAAACTCAATGTCCTTCATTTGCTGTGCCGAGACAGTTAGTCTATCCATGCCCTGCACTGGTTTTCGGCTATTGTGGTTAACCTTGTCTGGACATACATATAGAGGTCCAACAAAATTCGGTGGCATGAAATGACTTTGTTGTCCTATCTGAAATATGACAATGTCCCACTTCATCCTCAGTTATTGTGCTGTGGTCCACAACCCAATGGAGATTCTGTTCCACCAAGAAACAGCACCTTCTTTGTGGTTACTAGGTAGATATGGTCAGTTAAGTGAAGAAGAAGGCATAATGTATAACAAAAAGGTTGAAATTCCCATCCCTATGATGAATAAAGCTGTCACACTGCATGATTCCAGATGATTCTGCCTAGAGTTGTGTAACGTGGCAGCACTGACTAACAGAGTGGCGTGAGTTTGGGGGCAGCATCGACACTGGGAGAGAGGACTGGCTATTTCTCCTCTCCTTACCACATGGCCCATTCCTACCACACAACTCTGCCATGTGGACCACATTTGTTGACATGGCTGGCCACACGCCTGCTGTTGAAGCATGTCCAGCCATGTGGCTCATCCTTACCCACCACTTTATTTTTGTTGCACTTTCAACCAGATTTTGTGGCTAATGATGATATAAACACTATGGTCGGGGAGATACCAGGGGACTACTGTGCTTTTCCCTGTGAGACTTTCAGGAAAAAAGAATGTATTTGACAAAGTTTTCTTTTTAAAAAAATTTTTATGTAACATTTATTTCTAAAGGTTTACAAGTTATGATTTTAAAATGGGTGTATTTTATGGTTTTTATATTAATTGATACAAATATAGCAAAATACCTAAGTGTATAAACTATTTGGCTAGTATCCACTCACTTCAGACCTCTAAGAAAGAGAATATGAGGTCATTTGCAATAATAATAATTAACTAGTTAATAACATAAAGCAAGCTAAAATAATTTTTAAAGAATGTTGACCTGAAAAAGTGTCATGATTCTCAGTGTAGGCGTTCCTATGTGGAACAAATTAATGTGTGAATTACAATACAGTTTAAAAGTACACATGCGTATAATTATCCTCTAAAGAGCCTTATAATTTTTGAAGATAAATCTACCACATTTCAGAATAATGTTTTTCAGTCCATAGTAATCTTGAAAAAACGATTAAAGCTGGCTTCCACGTAAGGCGCCCTCTGCCGGACAATATGGGGAGATGAAGAACTCCATCAAAATGACACTTTGCCATCTGCATTGTGAGATTATGTTGCACATAAAAAAGTTCAATTCCTAAGTGATGTTACACTGTATTGAACAAATGTAGAGAATTCAACAGTCATAAAATTCCCTCAATTTATGCTTGTATGTCAACATTTTTAAAACTGTTACAAGACAGAGTAAGTCATTCAGAGCATAGTTTTCTATATATACTGAAGATTCCCGATATTTAGAATTAGCCTAGAAAAGGAAAGGAGTATAAGAGGAGTATAATAAAATAAGTAAATAAAAAAGTAAGGAATTATAAGAAAAGGAAGAAAGATGATTGGAGACATAAAGCAAAGGCATGAAATGTGCTTATATTGATTTCCATGACTCTTCTGCACATTTCTGATTTTCCTTCCATCCGTCCTTCCCTCAGTCCCACCTCCCAGACTTATGCCTTCACGGACTCACCACACTTTCTAGGGTCCAACATTCACTTTCACATGAGGCTACTATTAAGCTCCCTTTATAGGCTGTAACTCCCTCTTAACAATCAACAGTGTTTTTCATATAACTTGACTCTGTAATGCTTGTATTGTTCAACATATGGGTACCTGATAGCATCTTTAGTAATTTAATAGAAGGCTGAACAAAGAATAAGTGCTCAATAAATATTTGTTGAATTGAGTTGATAGCATCTCAGAAACTGAGGACAGGTACAATAGAGGATGGATTGAATAGTCTGGGAAGCTGAAGAAACTGGCAGGATTGGAAATATAAGTAAAGATATGGTCAAGCCTTAAGAAAAGAAGGGGAGGCTGTGATAGTTTGCTGCCATATCAGTTATCTCTTCCCATATCACAACCACACCAAAATGCAGTGGCTTAAATAATAACCATTTTATGTGCTCACATGTCTATGGATCAATAATTTCGGCTGAGTTGAGCTGAATAGTCCTTCTGCAACTCTTGCTGGGATCACTCATATGACTGCGATCATCTGGTAGCTCAGCTGGGGTTGGATGGTCTAAGATGGCGTCACTGCCTGTTTGCAAAACCATGTGTCTTTAGTAGACTAATTCAGAGTTTTTCATATGGCAGCTGAATTCAGAGAGAATAAGGCCCAATGCACAAGCCATTTTGAAGTCCTTTGGCCAGTGTTCCATTGAGCAAAGCAAGTCACTTGGCCAAGCTCAAAATCAGTGTGGGAGGGAATGATGCAAGGGTCTCAATAAAGGGGGCATGACTTATTAAGGCGCCTTAGTATACCAGTGTCCATAGATCCTATATTGTGTGATAATGGTAGTTTTGGTTGTTGCCCCTACTTCTCATAAAGAGAGTAGCTAGGACTTGGAATTACTATAGCTAGAATTGTAGTCCAACAAATTACCCCTTGCTTAGTAGCTTCTCTCAAACTGTCTTCCCAATAGTACTTCTGAGAATTCAATTTTACCATCCCTAAATTTGCATGTGAACCTGGAACAACCGTGGCAGCTCTCCTATATGATATATATTTTATTAAATTGGGTTCACTACGTTAAAGTGCATTCTAGACATGGGAAGAAAAAAAAAAAAACAGTGGTGGCACTGCTTGAAAGATTTAAATTGGCTTCCCACACTTGTTGGTGTACATTGTTCCAAGCATGTACTGGGATGATAACTACAAACAAAAATTTGGGTACTGGCCTTTAAAAAATTTCAATTTGGCCTTTTAATTGTTGATTGCATAATTATGGTACTTTATCACCTAATCTGTCCAAATGCCTACTACACTTTTTGTCATTCTTTACATTTTTGCTTAGCAACCAATCAAGCATGGGTTGAAATCCAAGAGAAACTGTTGAACAATGGGTCCATAAACCCAACAACTGAAAGGAGTAAAGAATCTTATAGAAACAAGTTCAATTGCTTTTCATTACATGCCTCTGGGTGGCCAAATGCTTGGGCAGAAAATTAAGCATGCTTAAAACTAGCTACATTTACACTTCTGAGACTAAAGCCCAGTCTTTCAATTTGTGTTAAGCTACTATTGTAAAATAATTTTATTATTTGCCAAGTTTTTAAGTGACATGAAAGGACAAATCTGCAAAGATAATTTATAGTTTAGTTCCTTGACTACTCCCAGTAGGTTACCTGGAAGCCTGTTAATTCTGCAATGGGCTGGGAACACAAAATATTATAAATATATATAAATTATCCATCATCTTCTAAAACTTACATTAAAAATAACAGGACTATGGTTCTGCCAGTCATGGTTCATGCTGATTTCTCTCCTTCTATTTTTTTCCTTGCCAAATATTATTCACTGACAGCTCAATCTCAGGGGCTATGAATAGTCAGCTCCATATGCATGCAGGGTTCTTCCTAAACCAACTTATTAGTTGTGCCAGATGTTATTATGCTTCTTGAAATGTAAGCTTAAAAAGTGATCTTAGTGTAAGCTAATAGATAATTCAGTGAACAGGTGTTTCCTTGATATGAGGGAGTGAGTGTATTTAACATATGGGAAGAATATGAATAATATTGTGGCCAGAGGGCAAACTGTGATAGATTGCAAAAATGGTTCCAGTTCTTCACCCTTCCCTGTTTCTGCACATTTTGCGATGTGACTTTGCAATTCCTTTGTGAAAAGGTGGGGCTTTTCCCCCACCCTTTAGACCAGCCTTGTGACTTGCTTTGGCAACAGAATGCAGTGGCTGTGTCTGTGTGCCAGGACTAAGCCTGAATCTCAAAAGGTGTTGCATACATTATCTTTGTGATGGACACTCCTTCTCCATGGGAACAGGTGTGAGATCACCTGAGTGATAATAAACTATGTGAGACAGAATAGGTAGCTTAGACCAGTCAGCCCTTAGCTGACCTGTCAACTCAGACTCACAAGCAAACCCAGGAACATCATCCAGGCCTGGCCTGATGCTTATCAGAAGCACATAGTTAACCCATAGATGAGAACCCGTAGATGAGAAACAACGAACGGCTGTTGTTTTAGGCCACTCAGAGTTGAGGTATTACACAGCAAGAGATAACTCACCCTTCTTTTACTCTAGCCGGTCTGGAAATCACTTTATGACCTTTTGTAAAATGTTGTAGAATGCAGGAAAGAAAGAGGAATGCAAGTTGCTTCCTGGTAGCCATGAAGTGTTTCATTAGATCTCATCATTTTTGTTTTCTATTGGTCGTATTCGTAAGTATGGAACAATAAACATTTAGGACAGATATAGCATTTTCACTCATTTCTATTTTAAGACTTATCTTTCTAGAAAAATTGAGAATCAAATTATAATGGTTCGGGTTGTTTGTTTTTTTGTTATTGAGCTGCATGAGCTGCTTGTAAATTTTGGAGATTAATCCTTTGTCAGTTGCTTCATTTGCAAATATTTTCTCCCATTCTGAGGGTTGTCTTCTGGTCTTGTTTATGGTTTCCTTTGCTGTGCAAAAGCTTTGAAGTTTCATTAGGTCCCATTTGTTTATTTTTGTTTTTATTTCCATTTCTCTAGGAGGTGGGTCCAAAAGGATCTTGCTGTGATTTATGTCATAGAGTGTTCTGCCTATGTTTTCCTCTAAGAGTTTGATAGTTTCTGGCCTTACATTTAGGTCTTTAACCCATTTTGAGCTTATTTTTGTGTATGGTGTTAGGGAGTGATCTAATCTCATACTTTTACATGTACCTGTCCAGTTTTCCCAGCACCACTTGTTGAAGAGGCTGTCCTTTCTCCACTGTACATTCCTGCCTCCTTTATCAAAGATAAGTTGACCATATGTGAGTGGGTTTATCTCTGGGCTTTCTATCCTGTTCCATTGATCTATCTTTCTGTTTTTGTGCCAGTACCATACTGTCTTGATTACTGTAGCTTTGGTGGATAAACCTAGAGTCTGTCATACAGAGTGAAGTAAGTCAGAAGGAGAAAGACAAATACCGTATGCTAACACATATATATGGAATTTAAGAAAAAACATGTCATGAAGAGCCTAGGGGTAAGACAGGAATAAATACACAGACCTACTAGAGAATGGACTTGAGGATACGGGGAGGGGGAAGGGTAAGCTGGGACAAAGTGAGAGAGTGGCATGGACATATATACACTACCAAATGTAAAATAGATAGCTAGTGGGAAGCAGCCGCATAGCACAGGGAGATCAGCTCGGTGCTTTGTGACCACCTAGAGGGGTGGGATAGGGAGGGTGGGAGGGAGGGAGACGCAAGAGGGAAGAGATAGGGGAACATATGTATATGTGTAACTGATTCACTTTGTTATAAAGCAGAAACTAACACACCATTTTAAAGCAATTATACTCCAATAAATATGTAAAAAAAAATTATAATGGTTCTCTTGTCCTGGGGGTCTGTAACGATGGATGCTTGTGATGGATTGCCCACTCCCACAAACACACATCAGTCTTTTGGAATGTGGGAATTCCCTGGCGTTCCAGTGGTTAGGGCTCAAGAGATTTCACTGCCGGGGGCCTGGGTTCAATTCCTGGTCAGGGAACTAAGCTCCCACAAGCCGCAAGGCATGGTCAAAAAACCAGTCTTTTGGAACGCGTTTAACCCTCTAACTTCATCTCTTGCCACCAGCTTCCATTGTCTTCATGACTCCTATACTTTATTCACTCAAGAAGTATTTATTGGACACCTAGGATGTGCCAGGAATTCTTCTAGGTGCCAGGGATATAGGAAATAGCAGTGAACAGAATAAACAAAGCCCTTGCCCTCAAAGAGCTGGCATGGAAGGGTAAGTGGCAATCAATAAACAAGACATTACCATGTGAGACCATGCTGAGTGCTATGCATAAAACTAAAGCAGGAACGAAGTCTTCCCTAATAATGAGAAATTTGAGCAGAGACCCGAATGCAGTGAGGAAACAAGCCATGCAGATACAAAGGGGGTGAGGGAAAGTGCTCCAAGCAGAGAGAAGAGACCAGGCAAATGCACTGAGGAGGAAGTGTGTTTGAGGAATATTTAGCAGGCCAGTGTGCCTTGTGTAGAGCCAGCAAGGGGAGAGTGGTAGGAGATGAAGTTAGAAAGAGGTACCAGGGCCCAGATCATGAAGATCTTTGGGGTTGTGAAAATTATGGACTTTATCTGTAGGGAGGTGGAGAATCATTTGGAGCTCTAGTGATATTTGACTGCTGTAGTTTTCCTATGTTGTTTCATGCTTACTGTGTGTGTGCACACATGTGTGTGCAAGCGTTTTCTCTGATATGATTGTCTACTGCTTTCTCCACCTGGCCCACAGCAACTCATCAATTGAAACATAGCTTAAATATCACCTGCCTTGGGGAAGTAAATCCCCAGGAATTTACTTTCTTCTCTATTCTCCCCAGGAAAATACATAAACTTTTTCATCCAAATTGGGACACATTTGAGAGTAAAAGAAGACTCTCTCAAAAATACATCACCACAAATGGATTTGAACTGACATAACTTGGGAAAATAAGAATACAGGGTTACTTAATTTTAACGTCAATCACATGACATTTCAATTATGGTTCATATGTCTGCTTTTCCCCCCTAGAATGTGACCTCCACAAGAGCAGTGTCATTTTGTTTCTGAGATTCATAGACCTGTGTAGAATCTGAAATATGATAGGGATTTAGCAAATGGTTTCCAAACCAAAAATTGTGTTGAGTTTTAAATACGCCATTTTTGTTGTTGTTGTTATGGTCAATTGTATTATTTTTTCAATATTTTTTGCTATCCCTTTCTGGCAAAGGCTTATTTTTTCCGATCCCATTGACATCAGCAACATTGTTGGCACTCTGACTCATAGTGGCCCTCGCTATGGGATGAATAATTGACCACACCCTGTTAAACTCAGAATGGGCTGATGAGTTGCTCTGACCAATGAAATATCAGTGGAAATGAGTCCAGGTGACTAGTAGTCCCAGTTTATAAGGATCGCAAAGGTTCTCAGGATGTAAGGCTCTCAGTTTTAAAATCAGAACAGTGCAAGCAAACCATCCTGGTTTACCTGGGATTCAGGGGACCCCTGGGATGTGGGACTTGCTAAAACACAGCAAGTACTAGACAAAGCACAACAATCTGGCTACTCCAGAAATGACACGTGCCATTTACAAGCAGAAGCTTTAAAATCCATTCTATGGTTCCTTCATTTTAGTCTTCCTCTGTCACAAGATCAGCAACATCCCAAAGAAAGGAGATTCCATCAAGCTTGGACAAAAAGACGTGGAGTGGGATCATAGCTGGTGATAATGAACAGGTAACAAGTTCAAGAAATCAACCTTTGTTTTTGTAATCCACTAAGATTTTGGGGTCATTTGTCGATGTAACATAGCTAAGCCTAAACTGACTGATGATTATCTTTCATTGGATATACATTTAAATCATGGTTTGCTCAATATATATTTTAAGTTTCTAAGGACAAGATAATATTTTTCTTTAAATCCCATCTGAAACTTAGCAGAATACCTCTAATATACTGGGGTTTTGGTAAGTATTTGTTGATTAATTATTACTTTTATTACAACAATTTCAACATCTCTAGAGTTAGGAACATTATTGTTTAGCTCAGAGTAACAGGGTGTCTGTCTGTCATTTGAGTAAATTTTACTGATTTCAGACAAATCTGGCAAACCAGACTGCAGTGTCTCTGTGCCAGTTTCCTAGAGAAAATGTGGAATGGGTTTGATAAAACATTTTTTCCCCTCAGCCTCCAGACTTTCTCTAAGTCACTCACTGAGTAAGAAGTAGATACAGGATTTGAATTATGTGTGTGTAGTGTCAAATCTCTTTACCTTGTGTCTATGTGCCTAATTCCGGAAGCCTAAGATGATACTTTCTGCACCTTCTGGGACATCCATAGCCTGTCTGGATTTCCCACTGCAATCCTTTGACCATACCTGCCCAGTCTCAGCTGGGATCTTCTGGATTATATGGACAAACTGAAGTCAAGCAAAGTTTCCTTCTGGTCAAACAGAAGTGCCATCAATAATTTGCTGAGAAAATGAAGGGTCAATCTCTGGGTGGGTGCTGGTTCTTGCAGCATTTATGTGTCATAGTCAATCACAGTGAAGTCATTGCATCCTACACACTGCCAGCCTCCTCTGGTAACTGATGAGGCACTTTTGGTAATAGCGTTCTCATTTCCAGACATTGACTATTTTATCATTTGCAATTGTAGGATATTTTTGACATCCTTGTTTCTTTATGTAAGATCACAGTGACTTTATGTCAGTAAATTTGTCAGTGCACACTGCTCAGCTGTGACAGGAAAAGCACTAAATGGATGTGATTCAATTTTAAATATAATTAATAAACTACTGGGAAATATTTCTATTATGAATACACTTATGTTTTGTCAAATCCTCTACTCCGTGTGCTTAAAAAACAGCTAATGTCAAGTGAATTTTTTTATATGAAGAGAGAATAGGCATCAGAATTATTATGAAGCTGATTTAATGACAAGCATTTATTTTAAATAAATTGCCTTCTATCTGAATTATGAATATCAAATATACAAACACACACGTTAGGTCTGTTTAATTACCTGCTATACTTCATTATTATAATGAAGCAGAAAGGCTTAGGAAACTTGCTCCTTGCTTAAAGTAGCCTTGAAAGATAAATATTTTTAGTTTTCATTTTTAGAGGGAAAGCTGAGATCAGAAAAATTTATTAATTTTCTCTAAGTCACTCACTGAGTAAGAAGTAGATACAGGATTTGAATTATGTGTGTGTAGTGTCAAATCTCTTTACCTTGTGTCTATGTGCCTAATTCCGGAAGCCTAAGATGATACTTTCTGCACCTTCTGGGACATCCATAGCCTGTCTGGATTTCCCACTGCAATCCTTTGACCATACCTGCCCACCTTGAGTTTCTCAGAGGCTTACTTCTGGAACCATCCAATCTCAATTTTCCATCCCCAGGATATCTACTTTCTGTTCTTCAAGCCCTCTTTGGTTTGGACAATTCTGCTCTCAACCAAGTTTTAGACAACATAGGGTATAAGGATGGATTTTTCTGGGTTTCTGCAGGCCTTAAAGGAACCACTTTAAATGTACCGTAGTTCTTTTGTGCCATAAGTACCAGCCAAGGGATTCAGAAGTAGGATTTCTTCTTGCTGAGGAAACACACACACACACACACACACACACACACACACATTTCAACTTCTCATTCATAGAGTGCCATACAATAAAAGTCATTCCTTTCTAGTACCTGAGTGAATTAGGATGAACCCTCAGAGAAGCAAAATCAGAAGAGGGTTTTCTATTTCCTTTGAACCCCTTCCTAGGGCTGCTATGTATAGTTGTGCATTTCACACCCTAGGTATCACCATGTACATTTGTAATAACATATATTTGTGTATTGATTAACAGCAATTTAAAAGCAGATCATAGTCAAGTGTCTTGAGGGAGCTTCAGTATTCCTCAGCTCTCACAAAGGCATCACTTAGGCCAGCACTCCCTGCTTGTTTCCAGAATGAAGAATCACAGCATAAAGGAAAGTCTTTAGACTTGCTTCTCCTGCCTTCTCCTACAAATTAGATAATTTGGTGGGTATCAGTACCTTTTAAAAAATATATTGTGCAGTAGAGCTTTGGGAAGTAAAATACTTTTGAGTCAAGTGGGCCAAGATAACTAGATTAATGCCTTCATATATTATGGGGGCCTGGTAAGTTGAGTCATGGGTGTGTATATGGGTCTAGGTCTACCTAGAAGACAGCCAGAAAGATCTGTGTTTGGGCAATTCTTGAGGTATCCAGATTCTTCTACAGGAGAAGAACTTTACATGGCAAACTAAAGAGCAAAGTTGTCCACCAAATACCTGTTATTGTAATAACTGTTACAGTTTCTTAGTGTGTGTGTGTGTGTGTGTGTGTGTGTGTGTGAGGGACGCCAATTACTACTGATGTAAAAGATTGAACTTTAGATGAGACCAGTGAAGATGAGAGGATCCCATTCTAACTTTTTCCACTTTATTCACTGAAATAAAATCAGTGTTGCAAGCCAAAGCTTTATTTTAGGGATAACTTCCTTATGTTCCATGTTAAATAGATTAAACAAAATGATCAGAAAGCTTTAAACAGTTTTTTTTTTCTTCCTTTGAGGTCAACACTAGGTTTGCCCAGTGGTCAGCTTTGCAAGCTATTTCACTCCTATTTTAATGGGCACATAAAGATCATTACATTAAAATTAATTCCCATCAGGGTTTCCAAGTATTCTACCCCCAGTTGAGATTTTAGGAAAGCTCTGCCATTCAGAGGTTGAGAAGAAACCCAAAGAAATCATTATATCAGGTTAGAGTTAAGAGATTTTCACACAGGAAAAGTAATTGAAAAGTATATATTTTGCATAATGAAATAGATGACAAACTGGGTGAGCTGTCCTATTAATGAGCCTCCTGTAAAGCCAAGAAGCCACCAAAGCAGGGAGTGAACGCGTGAAGAGAAATCTCTGATCTTAACTTTAACAACCAATTTTAATCAAACCATTTGAGGTGCTGAGTTCTTAGGGTCTTACGATGGTGAAGGCAATTTGAAAGAAGAAAAAAAGAAGATGTTTTAGATGAATTGAATTGCAAAATAACATCATCAATTTGGAGTTAGGATCAGGAAAACTTAGTTTTATTTTGGATTCCACAGAATTCCATATTTTCACAGGCCACATTTAAGGCCATGACCATATTCTCTATTAGACTTTCCTTAACAGTAGTTTTTAGAGGTCAGGTAATATGACCTTAGGTTTCTGATTCGTGTTTCAGTTAAAAGCCTGAAGAGAGCAGTTCTTTCTGGAAAGGTCCATCCTGTATGAACTGAAGTGAAAGGATATCAATTATTAACGGAATACAAGAGCCTACTGCATATATAGACAATTAAGAAATATACTGGTACTAGGTCATCATTAATACTTCTTTGAGGTTGTCCTCCTGAAGAACAAATATTTATGTAAATACATTCCTTAGATGTTTAAGGACTGAAAAATCGGTACTTTTTCCTTTTTAAGGGGTTAGCAAAAGAAAATATTGTTGGTAGGTAGGTGCTGTACTTTTATTCTGATTGATCCAGATTGGTTATACCATCAGAGCAAATTCCTGGAGAGGTGCCAGTTCTCCACTTCAGTTGGTATTGCACAGTTTACCTTGTAGGAAAGAAGAGCTTACTAATGTGAAACGAAGTGTGCCTTCAAGACATGAGTCTATCCAAACCTAAGACCCCAAAGACTGGTCATGTAGAACTATGGGATTATATGATACAGTAGGCAAGGGTATGGGTCTCAGTTTCCTCCTCTGTGAAACTAAGAATTTATAGTACAATTGGTGGTTCTCAATCCTGGTGATGCCCTTTAGAATCACTGGAGGCGCTTTAAAAATAAAACAAGCTACCCTCAGAGACGCTACTATAGTTTGCCCAGAGTGAGGACCCGTGCTTGTGTTTCAAACTCTCTCAGATTATCCTAATGAGTAACCCGTTATGAACAGCTGATTTTAATTTAAACTATCTCAGTTTCATGGATGGGTAGAGAGATCACACAGGAGAGGGACAGAGCCAGGACTGACAAAGGACAACATTCCTTAACCAGGTTGAAGTTTCGGCAGCCGTAAATCTCATGCCCTTGATCTTGCATTGTAAGTATATTAATGAGAGTGTCTAACTTCCTTTCAAGTGAAAACGAGGAATAAATTCTTAATTTGACAACTCTATTGCCCTTCGACTCGCTTTTTTTTTTTCCAAAGGACGCAAAGTCTCATTTGATAGAATGATAGAATCCGTGAGGGCAGGGATTTGTGTTATATTCACTATTGTGTGCCCAGCACTTACCACAGTGCCTGGCATGTAGTAGCCACTCAATAAATATATTTTTGAATAAATAAATGAATGAATGTGTTTGTAGTTGACCCATTACATTATATTTTGAATGAGTAATCTGAAATTCAAGTAGCTTAGTGATGGAGGAATACGGTTGCAAGAAAGGTGGTGATAAATCACAATACAATTGACAATCAACTGGTTTACCTCTCCATATGACATCAAAAAAATTAGGCTTTTTGAATCTACCGCTTTTAACTTAGACTAAAACTGACTCTGTTTTAGAGGAAAAGTCTCCTTTTCTGCCTAACTTCTCTTCTTTTTGCTATCTTTCTTCTCTTTCTGTTCTCCTCTCCTTTTCTCTTTACTCTTCTTCTTCTATCTTTTTCTTCTATCTTCTCTTCCTCAATGTCCAAAACCAATCTAGGTATTTTCCCTTTGTCCAAACCTGCTCTTTCTTTTCAGTTTCCCTGGGTAATAGCACATCCAGGCTGCAATCTCTGTGGCACTCCAATCTTCACTTTCTCCTGTCCGCTGCCAACTGATTGCTAAGATTTCTTAATTCCACCAGTGCATACCATACTGTTTAACCTCACTGCTAATCTCTTTTTCTAACCCTTCACTCTTAAGATTCTCTAGTCTTCCAAGCTCTTGCTTCTCCAATCCAACTCTATGCTGAAGAGTTTTCTTTTGAAAATATTGATTTATGTGACTCTTCTACAAAATCTTGCATTACCTCCACCCTTTAGAAAATTCCTAACTCCTTAGCATGACAACCAGCACCCTCCCTTATTACTCTAATGACCTGCCTCATCTACTGTGGCACCTGTTTATTCGGGCTATGTTCTCATCCTTCCACATGACTTGCTGTTACTGATGTTCTAAGTCTTTGTGGAAGTCACTGTGCTCACTGTGGAAGTTCCTTTCTAGGCCTTTTAAAGTTCTACTCATTATCGAAGGCCCAGCTCACAATTCGCCTCTTCTGTGAAACCTTTCTTGAACTTGCTTTTATGATTCAGCATTTGGCATCTTCTCTCTTAAACCATGTTCATGCTGCCTTGTATAACGAATAGCAGTTTTTGTGTCTATGTCCATCAGTAGATTGTATAGTCCTTGAAGACAGGGAAGAACCATGGCATTTATTACTGAATCTCTAGTCTCTAGAACAATTAGCTGCCTAAGAAACTTTTGTTGAGTAAATTAGTGGTTGTAATTGTGAGGACTTTAATCATCTTAGTAAAATTATAAGGGAGGGTTTTTGTTTGTTTGTTGTTTGTTTTTTTGATCAAGAGTTCAAAAATGACCCAGGTAGGCTCTTATCCCAAGCAGTAAATGACTCACTCAAGGTGATGAGTCATTATCAGGGGGTTATATACCTGCTGTGATATCCTGTAATTGATGTTTTAAGTCTTTGAAGTTGTATATGACAAAATTAATCTCCTAAGCACTAGTGGACAAAATGAAATCATAGGCAAGAATCACAACAGTGCCTGTTTATATGGAGAACTAACTAAATGGAGGAATAAGGAAGACAGGCATGATGCTTTGTGTTGAGAGAATCTACAATTAGCGTTCCCTTTTTAAACAGAAAGATTTTTTTTAACATCTTTATTGGAGTATAATTGCTTCACAATGGTGTGTTAGCTTCTGCTTTATAACAAAGTGAATCAGCTATACATATCCCCATATCCCCATATCTCCTCCCTCCCATGTCTCCCTCCCACCCTCCCTATCCCACCCCTCTAGGTGGTCACAAAGCACCGAGCTGATCTCCCTTTGCTATGTGGCTGCTTCCCACTAGCTATCTATTTTACATTTGGTAGTGTATATATGTCCATGTCACTCTCTCACTTCGTCCCAGCTTACCCTTTTCCCTCCCCATGTCCTCAAGTCCATTCTCTACATCTGCATCTTTATTCCTGTCCTGCCCCTAGGTTCTTCAGAACGATTTTTTTTTTATATTCCATATATATGTGTTAGCATATGGTATTTTAAACAGGAAGACTTAAATCTACATCTATAATGACATGCTATTGAGTGTGTCTCACAACAACACTAGGAGATGTTATGTTTTCTCTTTTAGCTTTGGGAAACTGTGCCTTGACCAGAGTCATGTAGCTACAGTTTTAGGTGGGATATACTCCAAGGTCCATACCAAGTTATACCAAATCCTTGTATATGTTTGTTTCCTTTGTATTTAACAAAGGTCTCATCATTGTTAGATTATGTGTGCTTTAAAGGTATTTTTCTCCTTCTTAGTAATGAGCCCATAGAAAAACTGAAAAACATACAACTATTTAAAGTAAAATGTGGGGATAAATATTGTGGTGTTGATTCACCCACACTCTTCTACTGGCATTCTCATCTGATGAACAGTCCACATCTTGAGTCAGCTGGGCCAGGACTGCTTCTAAGACATTGTAGCTGATGAAGCTGATTGACCTATGCAGATTTTAAGCTCATGACTTTTTTTTTTTAACATTTTTATTGGAGTATAATTGCTTTACAATGGTGTGTTAGTTTCTGCTTTATAGCAAAGTGAATCAGTTATACACATACACACATCCCCATATCTCTTCCCTCTTGCGTAAGCTCATGACTTTTTAAAGCACCTTGTTTAAATGAACCAAATAGCAGATCTTTTCTATTTACTCTATATAAGTTCTTCATGGAGCAAAGAGATAGTGAGAGAGAGAGCTCTAATAGACTTATTAAATAAGAACATTCTGCTTTTTCACTTTTTCTTTTTGATTCATGTCAAGCTCTCTGTATTACTAATTCGTTAGACACTTTAAAGTCTCTTCTGACTTTTATTCTGTCATTATATAAGTAAATTTATTAGCCGTCTTCATGAATCTGTATTTTGAAACAGATTCTGTTTGGTTTGACATTTTCTGAGTTTAATGCCATCAAATTACTATTAACTCCAGACAAAGGGCACTAATTTTCCATTGTGCAGGGCATAAAGAAGCTTCGTGAATAGGGTTTTTTTGTTTAACCCTAAAAGACAGCAAACGCTTTCCCTGACATTGTACCACCTGAGGCAGTTTTGATGCCAGCTACGTACCTCTTTTAGGGCACTCATCTTAGCAAGCACTTATACATGCAAACATAAATTTGTAGAAAATGTAGGAATGTGAGCAAATACGGAGATGTTGAAGGTAGAAGTGGGACTTTTGCTTGTCACAATATTCAAATTTAGTCTTCATTGAATTATCACTTTAATGAATTCTTTATTTCATGCCCAGGGGGTCCTTAGGTAAAGTGCCATAGCCTGAGCTGACTACAGAGGGAGAATAGAGAAGGCAGAATTCAATCTTTTGTGGGTTCACAAAAAGATTTTAAAACACATCAATTAGTAGTGAGATATGGAAATAAATAAGCAGTAGGAATTATTTCTTCAGGAGGGAGGAATGTGCCTCCTTTGCTAGTAGGGAAAGGTCCAACTCACAAGAAGACGAAAAACTTTGGCTAAAATTGAACACAGAAAGGCAGAACCAGTTTAAGGATTGGGTTGCCCAATCAGCTGGCCAGGGTGCCAATATTTAAGAGGCAGTAAAATCAGTGCACTAAATCAGACACAGAACATCCTTCTACTTGGGTTCCCATGTACATAACCTTCTACTTGTGTTCCCACGTACATAACCTAATTGGAAAAATATATATAAATTAGTACCATAATAGGGAAGAACAAATCTGACTCCATATTAGATCCTTTTTTTTTTTTTTTTACCGTAAACTTTGTGCTCTGTTGCCTGTGCTTAGTCATGCTGGCTCTGCACCTTTTGTAAAAGAATGTTGCCTAGAGCCTGAAATATACAGGAGAGCCTATTCTCAGGGCTCTGACCTTTAAAAGTCCATTCATATAGAGATTAAAAGTTGCAGAACAGAGAATAACATTTGTTTTATTGGAAGTTTACAGGAACATTGTGACCTGACCTATGTGGACAGCTTCAAGAACAAAGGATTCCTATACCAAAAAGTCTGCAAAAACTAACCACACCTCTCCCTCCCCTTGCCTTGAAAGATGCTTTGCTAAAGCTCTTTGGGGAGTTTGGGGTTTTCGGGGGGCATGAGCCACCCATCTCCATGCATGGCTCTTCAGTGAACCTTTCTCTACTCCAAATTCCAATGTTTTGGTTTGCTTGGCCTCACCATGTGTCAGGCACAGGAACTTGCATTTGGTAACAGTACTGTTTCTGCTACATACTCAAGTAAGAGTTAATAAGTACCTTTTTCTAACTTTGACCTAACTTTGTTGCATATCTTTTGCAAGAGACATACACAAATTGCACAGACCTCACCACTAACCCTGAGCCCCCAAGCACCCATCATCTGAAGTCAGTGGAAAAACCTGAACTAGGTTCCATAGGAATTACCTATTATTATTTATCTTCTAAGTGCTTGAATATGTCTCCCAAGTATATAAATACATGGCTATTTAAGCTTGCTAATAACTGTATGTTTTCCCTTGTCCCATCAAATAAACGATGAACAAATATTTAAAGAACACCATTTTGTCGAGGTAAAAGAGTATCTTGTGGGGCAAGGGAGAAGGTACCCATATATCAGCATCAGCATCCAGCCCTCGGCGTGGAGGGGTAAACAGTTCCCTAAATCAGTGGAAAGCGGTTGAAAAAAGAGTTTGTGCAGAGTTAATGGATCCCCTAAGGGCCACCAACTGAGGGAGCCTGGAGTCCATAGATGGTCTCTCCTGGACCCTGGTGCTTGGCAAAATGTTAACATGCTATATACTAAATCATATGGTCACCTCTGAGCTTGTTCAACAAACACACTTAAAAAGGGTCACCAGATCTTTTCAGGGACCTGTAATTTGTTGAAGCCAGAAAGAGCTGAATTTGAAAAGTACGGCTTCCCTGCTGTAGAGATCAAATCCATTGTCCGAGCTGTGTTTTGTTAACTTTGTACATAGGATCTTCTTTAGCAACTCGGCAGACACAGCTGCTCTTTACATCTAGAAGTGAAAGAAGCGAGTCTGAATGGAATATGTGGACTCTGCTGAAAATGAAACATTTGCTTTACTGAAGGACTTGGGGCTCAACCCTGCATGTGAAACTTCTGCCAGAGCTCAAAGTGGAGGGGAGAAAAAGGGAGAAAGCTATGTAATTTGTTTGAAGTTGTCCAGCACACAAAAACTGTCCAACAGATGTGAGAAAGAAGAAAAAAATGATATTTTAATTTCTCAATCTAGATGATTAGTTGACTCAAACAAAAGAATATGAAAAAAGGGGATTGTCAATGCTTTCTGCATCGCCCACATTTTTGTTAACTTTTTGGATAATATAGTTGCTTCTGTGTTACCCATCCAGGAGAGATTAGAAAATCTGAATGTTTGATCTGCATGTGCTTCTTTTTTGTCCATAGGGAATCTACTGTTCTAACAGATTTGGAACCTGTATTTGATATTTCCAAATCCTTTGGGGAAGCATAAACAAAAGGGCAGGAATCACAAAGCACCGCCTAAGGAAAGGATTCTCTTTGTGTTACATGTAGCGCCTCTTAATTCCATCCACACACACGAGTCGAGCCTGTGAATTCTCTCTGAACGCATTTGCTTGGCTGTAAGAGCAAAAATAAGAAAGACCTGAAAATAAGGGGGTGATTTCATAAAAAATAATCAGCCAAATGAATCCATTTGACTAATCAACTGACTGATTTGTTTCCTTCTTTGCCTCCCCCCCGCATTTGCACTTTAATCTTACTTTGATGAAATGTTTCACTAGGTACTGAACAAATGTTAAATACTGGCTGTTCTACTCTTAAAGTCTAGTTGGAACTATATTTTTGTATCTAATTGTTGATATATTAGAATCAAAGGTAAATCATCATAAAATTCCATAAAAATAAACATGAGACTGCTTCTCTGAGAAGTTATTTCCCAGATTTTATTTAAAAATCCTGTCTGAGTACAGGGGGTAATTTTAGTAAGGGCATCACATGAATAACTGGAAAACGTCACAGCTTCATGAGTGTTTCTTTATCCGTAAGTGAGCTGAAACCAATATTTAGAAATAATTCCTATCTTACAGAAAACGTATATACCCCCCCTTGAACCGTTACTTAAGTTACCGTCCTCCCATCGTTCTACCTCCCACTTCTAACGTCAAGTCTTTACTTTTCTTCCTCACCTGACTCTACTTTTAAAATTTTTATTTATTTATGTGTTTACCTATTTATTTATTTAATTTTTATTTTGTATTGGAGTACAGTTGGTTAACAATGTTGTGTTTCAGGTGTACAGCAAAGTGACACCACTTTAAAAAAAACATTTGTTTTATTTCAGGAGAAAATATTTCTTTTGCTTCGTTCATTATTTACAACGAAGTCGGGGATATACAATAATATGTAGAACAGAATAATTTTTTGTTGGGGGAGGGGTGCTTCCAGGTTTTCCTGCAATTAAGTGAAAAGCTATCAGCCCCACTCACTGCAGATATGAAATCTAATCATTTAGCACATTAAAAGAGCAAAAATAAGCTTTCCCATATTTCACAAATCGACTCACACTCTTCATATTTTATCCTCAATAATGTATGCATTTTCCAGCTGGCTGAGGCTGCAATCTTTCTGCATTTTGGACATTTGTCACTCTATTCAGCCAGGCAGGAGAAGCCCCTGCGTAGCAAGCTCCTTGCACTGCAGGCATAGCATCTGTGAAGGAGTCACTGACATCTGATGATTCAAATTGCAGAAATGATCCAGGACGAATTATGAACGTCTGGGTAGTGCCCAAAGATTTTGAGCTGAAATGACTTTGCCCTTGGAGCCTTGCAGATTTTGGTGAACTCTTGGGGCCACAAGCTTTCCTGTGCACAGCCTCCATAGGACATTGCCCCACAGGTTCTACTCTGTGTCAGTTATCCTTCCGGCCAGCAGAATGCCAATTTAGCTTTCCTGAGCCTGAAATGAAAAGGAAGTGGTTCAAGTTTTAGCTTACAAACCCTCAAGGCAATTGGAGCTTTCTTTGAAATGTAAAACAGTGTTCTATCAAGCACTGCTTAAGGTATCATCCAAGTATCAAAGTCAAAGATGATTTGATAGAACCTTACAAATCCCCATAATCTATGGTAAGTAGTAGTAGCTATGGCTTTGGCTCTGTGTTTGCATGTAGGGCAGAAGCTGGAGGATCATTTATCCAACTTTAGGGTAATGAAGTGTTAACAAAAACCACATGAAGCTATTATTACAACCACAGGCCACAGACTGCTAAGAGGGTATCTCTCTGGAGACGCACCTATTTTCAAGGAATCTTTTGCATCTCAGCTTACCTGAAGGCATTTGCTCAACACAAGGTGACGCAGCTGAAAGACCATGCTTCGTTAGCCCTAATGAACAATGCTGAGCATATTGTCTCTAAAATATAACCTGCTGACATTGATATATATGTACTTTAACTCATTCATCCCAACTTTATTAGGTACATATGTCTGCAGCAGACACAAATGAAACATTCTACAACTAGGCTCCAAGCCAAAAACTAATTTATTCTTTAATGTGCTAGTGATTACTTGGTGGTTCCTTGAGCAGAGATGACAGGTCTGAGCTAATGGAGTTGTACTGTAAGTTAATATAAATCATGACAGAGCAATTAATTACAGAAACCACTGCAAATCCCTTTGTTAGTTTTCCCCATCACCAGAAGGATTTAATAATATTCATTTTGCTAAGTTCCAGTGACATTTACAAGTCTTAAACCATTTTTAATCAAATCAATATCACTGGCTGCTAAATTTAGTTGTGCTTTGCTTGCAAGTCCTGGACTACATCGATACTAATGTTGCCTACCTTCTGTTCAAATGAATCACATTGAATACCCATAATTCCTCTTCATTTGTTTACATTGAGTAATTGGGATCTGAAAAAAAGTGAAGAACTCGAAAACCCTATCAGCAGGAACGAATTAGCAGGTAGAGGAGGAAATCTATAAATCAGTGATTACACAGGCATCATTGTATCTAATGTCCTTCATCAGTTTCCCCTAATTGGCCTCAAAAAATACTTCATGATCATGAAACCAGATTCACATTTGGGCAGACTTTTTCAAGTGCGCCGGGTTAAAAGAGAAAGATGGGATTGAGGCACTGGAGCGATATGGTTTCATAACAAAAGAGCCTAACATCCGTTCAGACACCATCTCCGCTTAATCTCTGTGCATCCTTTGTTCTTTAAACATGTAGAGTCGACGTCTCTTTTTAAAATTAAATGAGTGGAAATTAGTTGGTTTGTTTGGTTGTAGAAACGCTAGATCATCTCTAAAGAATAATAAACAATTCTTAATCAGGAATTGATTGCATTATAGATTTTTGGAACAAAATAAACTGCTGTTCCTGGATGGCAGTGTTGCTAGATCAATATCGAAACCTTTTTTGTTTCCTTTTTATTCCCTATAAAAGCTCTATCTCTGGGAAGAGCACAGCTCCCATAGCAGCGTGCCTTGCACATATTCAGTAGATTTTCTGTATGTGTCCTACCTTTTTTCCATAATTGCAGATTTTTACTGACGTTTTATTGACCTGCTTTCGACGTGATCTGTGGTGTCCCTGAATCTGAGCCTTAAAATGTTAGGGAAGCTTTCTCTCCAGAAAAGTCACTGTGGACGTGCTTTTATATTTGTCATGCTCCCGAGGTATACGGCACTTTGTTCTTTCTGCTGTGATCATTTCTGCTCCTCTTTGCTTCCTTACCAGAGGATACGTTCCCGTAGGAGAGAGAACTTGCTTTATCCATTCTTCCTCTACACTGTCGATACCTAGCAAGGATCTTTTCACATGATATTGCTCAATAAATGTTCAGTAGCCGGATGAACATATGCTACCCAGATGGGAGAGTGAGGAGGGTGTAAAACTCAAATTAGTTCATCAAATAACTTGCAAGAGCTGTAGAAGAATAGGTTGGCTGCAGGAAAATGTTAACCTGGGCGGGATGTTTTAGGGCTGAAGTTGGGAGTGAAAATCAACTCGATGAAGGCTAGCAAAGAGACCAGCACTTCGGGGTAGCTCCATAGTTAGGGCTTAAAAGCTACCAGTATCTTTGTACTTTAGTAGAAGTCCAGCCTTGCCTCATGATCCTGTTACTGACCCTCGTGGATCGGGTGGAGCCCAACCGGGTCCTTCCCTTGCCCAGTGCCACTCATGCCAGTTGAATGAGACCAGGTTTGGCAAAGCAGAGCAGAAACTTTATTCATTGATCAAGGAATGGAAAAGGGAGAGCTTGTGCTCTAAAGACCCCTTCTCTCCCAAGGGAGAAAAGGGGGGGGGACTTTTAAGGGGTCAGAGGCAGGTGCACGATCAGAAACTGGGGCAAAGGGTGAAGATTTCCGAGAACAGCCGGGACATGCGCAGTTCCTCAGACTCCCTAGCACACAGCGCCCATCGTGCCTAGCAAGGTAAACGGTCCCGCTTTGGGTGGAGATGTTAGCATGGTAATGAGGCAGAGGCAACCTTCGGACACTTCCAGGCTTCCTCTACACAGGCGCTGCCTTTGCAGTTAGGCTGGAACCGGTTCAGGGAGGTTGACTAGCGCGTTTCCTTTGAGGTGTAACTGAAAAACAGCTTTGACAAACATCAGGTGTCTTGGAACAAGAATAGAAATAGGTTAAAGCAGAGGTCCCTCAGCTCCTTGGGATGTATATGGGTGACGCTTGCAGCCCTGGAAACTGCAGTGTATTGCAAAGAGGCCTGACGGGAGAGTCAGGGTTTGAACCCCTGCCACTTTTGAGCTTTGTGACCTTAGAAGAACCCAGATATGGCTTTTGACCTTAGAGGAGGCACTAAGCTTTTCTGAGCCCCAATTTCCTTAACTTTACAGTGGGGATAAGCAACACCTAGGCTGTGAAACTGTGAGGATTACAAGAGGTGGTGTATATGTAATGGGCCAGCACTGAGTAGACTGCCCCCTACTCCCCAAGGGCCTGTGAGTGGCACCCATGGCAAGAAGGAGATCATTTAAACCTTTAAAGCTGCGGGACACATGTGGGAAGAAATGGATGCGTAACAGCTTTCTCTTCGTTTTATTTACTGTTGTGAGAGTACGGTCCCTTTTCAACACGGAATTTTAAAAAGACCATTTTCTTTGTTCATTTGAGACTGTATTCTGATACAGTGGTTAAGGAGTTTACCTGTACCTGTAATTTTGGAAGGGAAATGAACTATTTTTAAAAATCATAATGTATCTCTCGTAAGCCTAAGTGGAGTGTACTATTCCCATGTATAAGGAACCAGAAGCCAGTTCGTAAACTTTTTTCAGCAAAATACAAGACCTGTGGCAAATGACTTCTACTAATATTGCTACCATCACTATTTCTACTTCCATTACTATTACTATTATTGTTATTAAAGCTAGTACTGTTGTTATTACCTACATTTCTCCAGTGCTTACTATGACTGTGGCAAAATTTTCTCATCCATTAATCAGTTTATCTTCACAACCACCCTCTGAGGTCCAAGCTCGTACTGCTCACTGCAGGACAAGCCCATAAATCCCGAGATGAGTTATTGGGACAAGGAATAGTAGCTTTATTCAGAAGCCAGCAGACAGAGAAGATGGTGGACTAGTGTCCCCCAAAACCCTCTTACCCAAGTTAGAATTCAGCCTTCTTTTATACTAAAAGGAGAGGGGGTGTGCTTGTTTGTTGCAGACTTCTTGGTGCCTGAATTCTTTGTTCTTGCAGCCTTCTACTAGGTCAGGTCCTGATGTTCCTATAAACCTCTAATAAAACAAATGTTATTCTCTGTTCTGCAACTTTTTATCTCTACGTGAATGGAAAAGTGTTGTACCTTTAAAGATCAGAGCCTTGAGAATGGGCTCTCCTGTATATTTCAGGCTCTAGGCAACATTCTTTTTACAAAAGGTGCAGAGGCAGCAGTGACTAAGCACAGGCAGCAGAGCACAAAGGTTAGAGATAAAGGAATAGTATGGAGTCAGGTTTGTTCTTCTCTTGTTACACTCTCATTAGGGAAATCCAGACACAGTAAGTAGCAAGGCTGTGATTCCCATGAGAGCAGTTTGGCTTCAGAGTCTCCTCTGAGTAGAAAAGGTCCAAAGCCTTGAGTTTGGAGATCCAGGTTCCAGTCTGAAACTGCTGCCTGAATAGCTATCTAATCCCTTGAATCTCTCCATTTCCCTGGGCCTCAGGTATTTCAATTGGAAAATGAGAGTAAGAACTATTAACTCGAAAATCTTTGGCCCTCACATGGCATGGCAAAAAGAAAAAAAGCATTAGGTGACTCCAGATATTATTTTCATCTCTTGAATAACATTATGAGGAATCTAAGTCATAACCCAGAGTGGTTTTTTAAAACCTCCCTTCCATTTTCTCATCCACATCTGTCCCATCCTGCCTGTGTCCCAGAGCATCTCTCTCTCATGACCTCACTCTCGAATATGTCCCCCAGGTCATCCTTTAACTCTGGGGTGAGACACTTATCTTTGTTCAAGTCGCCTTCACCTTTTCCCTGACCACCCTCTGGCCCTGGTCACTTTCTACACATTCTCTCAATTCTTTTTCACCAAAATGCAGGAACAAAAAAGCCAGACCTCTTCCTTTCGGTGGAGGCGGGGAGAAGCAAGGTGCACCATGAGAAAATGAACAGATGGGAGAGGGAGGTGGGCAGTGGACACCAGACAGAGGCAGATGTGACCTTCCAGTCCAGAGGAGGATTAAGAAAGGAACTGATGAAAGAATAGCAGTAAGTCTTAAAATTAAGAGTCAGGCTTTCTTATGCATCCTTGATAAACATGACTTCTTGTTGACCTGTGACACAGTAGATAGTGAGGGATGAGGGTGTGGTAGGCAGTTGTACCCAGACTGGACTGTCATCTTCTTGAGGGTAGGGATCTACTCTTCCTCACTGCTGTGTCTGCAGGGCCAGTTTCAGTGTTGGCAGGTAACAGGCACTCTATAAATATTTGACAGAATAAATGAAGGAAGGCACGCACTCGGAGACGGGCATGCTGAATTTGAATTTTCATCCTAACAACTGACCTTTCCATTCCATGAAGTGAGCTATTTCACAACATTCTCTAGCATATGGATTATCTCTGTCTATGGCATCCATTCTTCCTCCATCTGTTGAAGAATTTCATCCCTTTCAAAGTCACATGAGGAGGCTTTGGTATATACTCTACACATGATACAAGTGGTATTTTATTGAAAAAGGATGCAACAAAATCACCTAGATTTGGCAAACATTATTAAAAAAAAACACCTTAATTTGGAGATCGTTTCCTGTCTTTTTTCCCCCTTTGATAGAATGGATTTAATAGACGATATTAGTTTAGCTCCCGGACACACATAAAACCTAGCAGTATTCAGTATCTGGCTTGTTTGCTTTTATTCTTAAAGAATCTGAAGGGAGTTGACATTTTGTTTCATTCATTCACAGTCTCTTTTTTCATATCTAATGAACACACTGCACAACAATGGTCCTCAGATCTCTACCATCTGCAGGGGACGGCACACAGGTCATAGGCTAAGAACAACACCACATCAGTATTGAATAAAAAAGTGAAACTTCAAAGGCAGAACTGGCTATGAGGTCTATGCTTTCAAGACCTCGTAGCTAGTTCCTCCTGTTTATTATTTTTTTGTTTGATTGGATGATAATGTAGTATGTCATTCCATGGTCTGTGACCTGTGGTCAATTCCCCATGGAGGAGCCAGATTGGGGAATATTTTTGTGAGCATATTTGTCCTAGTAGGGAAGTAATAAAAACAAGAAGGGTGGGCACAAAAGATGTCTGAGGAGAAGGAACAAAGTCCTTTCTTATTGAGGAAGATGATCTTGGGGGCTCAGCCAAGAGTCTTTTTATCTGGATGGTGATAATGATAATGATTCTCTCTGTAAATAATGTAGGCAAGAGGGAGATTTTTGTTGGTTTGTTTCTCTCTCCCTAGTCAATTGCAGTCTGCATTATGGCAGGCAGTTCAGACTCATCCCCAGGCTGCCACGGTTAGACTATGTTTCTACCTCTGAGTAACCCAGGCGTCAACTTTTTAAAGTGTTGAGCTAGTGAATTAAGTCTTAATGGAAAGATTTTCTCCTAATATAGGACCTCTCTGGGCTATGAATACTTACTGTCAATTTATAGCTCAAGGAATGTCTCAGAGGAATCAATATGGTAAATTAACTCCACTCCCACACAAAATATTTTTTTAGGTATAATTAAGCCATGTGAAGGCCTATACTGTCTTTTAAAAAAAACCTAGATATAATTAACATCAGTTTTTTTTATTGTATTTTACATTTTATTAATTATTCTTAAAAGCTAGAAGCTGCACAGGAGTCCATGTAATAATGGACCTAGAAATCAAATGATTCGGAAGACAGGGCTCTTAGTACTATGAAAGGAGACACTGGTAAGGCAGAGAGAATAAAATCAAAAGATGCCAGGATTAATATGTTCTGAAACAATTCTTCTCTTGCCCTCCCTTCACCCTGTTTGGAAGAAGGAGATGGAGAAAGTTGTTCTTGAAGGTATGTCTACACATCCAAAAAGGGTAACGGTGGTGACAAAGCTGTGGAACCAACTTTTATTTTTAGGAGAGTCTTATCTTTATATCTCAAATTTTAAGTCTTGCCTGAACAGGGCTCTTGCCTCTTTTACAGCATGTTAGACAGGGATAGGGATTACATTGACAACCTCTGTTCGGACATCCCTAAATTTCCCATTTGCCCTGCTCTCTGCATCAGCCCCAGCATTGCCAGCTCTGGCTGGCCTCTCTTTTTCAAGCAATCTCATCCATCATGAGAGCTGTCAGTTGGGTGCCTTTGAGGCCTGGGGCTTGCTGAGATGTTCTAAGGACAGTGTCCATCTGTCACATAGTATTACCAGTTTTCCTAGTGAGGGAGGAGCAATTCTGGCCTAGGGGAAGATACAGAAAAATCAGAAAAGAGTTTAGGATTTCTAGCAAGTCTGGCTTTCTTTGTTGAAGTTTGTACCAACTCCTCGTTGCCATTCCTTCATTCTAAAAATATATTGTGTCCTGTGCTGAGCTAGAGGTGAATAATACAGGGTTGCAGCCTCTAAAGAACTTTCCACCTTAGTGTGGAGAGATAGAGTTGAAAACAAATGAATATGCTCCATTGTGACAGGCCCTTCAGAAAGCCATGGGCTGGGAGATAGTGGGCACCAAGGAGACTGTTGGGAAGGACTTTTGGAGGAGGTGCTTGATTGTGCTTCCAAAGGGGAGCTTTCCAGCTGAGCAGGAGTAGGACAGCAGGCACAGGGGAGTAGAGGCAGAGCTCTGTTCCTGGGTCTTGGCAGAGCTGAATTGCTTCCTTCCTCCTGAGCCTGAAGTCAGGACTTGAAGCTGGAAAAACTCCCAGGTCACAGGCAGACTTCTTTGCCTGTAGCCACCCAAACCTTCAAATCTCTCTGGGAGGTGGTGACTCCTATGGTTAAAGAGATCCCTATCAGGAAAGGAGATTTTGATGACTCCTACCAAGGCTTCAGTTCAGACGTGCTCAGGTGGCTGCTTTCCTCTGTCAGCTGTGCTTGAACATCCTTTCCAGGAACTGCTTCAGCCCGTGCTCCTTCTTTTTCTCTCTCTCTTTTTTTTTTTTTTTTTTTTTTGCGGTATGTGGGCCTCTCACTGTCGTGGCCTCTCCCGTTGTGGAGCACAGGCTCCGGATGCGTAGGCTCAGTGGCCATGGCTCACGGGCCCAGCCACTCCGCGGCATGTGGGATCTTCCCGGACCGGGGCACGAACGTGTGTCCCCTGCATCGGCAGGCAGACTCTCAAGCACTGTGCCACCAGGGAAGCCCTCCTTCTTGCTGCTAGTTGACCTGAGATGATCACACTTGCATGTCTGTTTTCTGGAACATTCATAATTGCCCAGATTGAAATTTCCATTACAAACAAGCTCTTTTAAAATTGTAACGTGGTTTCATAAAGTGCAACCCCTAATAGACACAGTTCTATGGTTAAGATTTTCTGCAGGAATTGACACTTGCTGGGTTTTTCTGGTACCCAGGCAGCTATGCTGGACAGCCCACATCTGCGTGATAGTGTAACAGAGAAGAACAAACCTGACTCCATATATTCTTTTAGCTCTAACCTTTGTGCTCTGTTGCCTGTGCTTAGGCATGCTGGCTCTGCACCTTTTGTAAAAGAATGTTGCCTAGAGCCTGAAATATACATGATAGCCAATTCTCAAGGCTCTGCCTCCCAGGCTTGACCTTGAAGGTATAATAAAAAGTTGCAGAACAGGAAATGGCAATTGTCTTGGTGGAGTTTTATAGGAACATTGTGGCCAGACCTACTGGACAGCTGCAAGAACAAAGGATTCCGGCACCAAGAGGTTTGCAAAAACCAGCCACACCCCTCCTCCCCCTTTAGTATAAAAGAAGCCTGAATTCTAACTCAGGTAAGGTGGTTCTTTGGGACAGTAGTCCACCATCTTCTTGGTCTGCTAGCTTTTCAAATAAAGTTGCTATTCCTTGTCCCAATACTTCGTCTCTCAACTTATTGGCCTGTCGTGCAGCGAGCAGTATGAGCCTGGACTCAGTAACTATAGTGAGGAGTCTCCTCTTTCTTAAGAGAACCCCCTACTTATTCCTGGGAATTTACAAAGGGGGCCTCACGTGTTCTCACACAACACACAACAGCCTGCCAGCTTCAGTGCCACATGCACCTAATCCCCTCCCACTCTAACCCCCTTCCCTGGGAGCAGGGGTTCTAGAAGCAGACTGACTGTGCCTAATTCTGGCTCCAACGCATGCCAGCTGTGTAGCCTCACAAGTTACTTAACCTTCTTATGCTTTTATTTCCTCATCTGTGAAACTCAGGACAATGCATTTATCTTGCAGGTACAATGAAATAATTTTTGTAAGACATCTAGTACAATACCTAAGACACAGCAGAGCTCAGTAAATGTTAGCTATGCTTTTTATCACTGTTATTGTTGTCACAACCTATATCCACTGCCTGCAAAGTTACTTGATAAAGTCCCTTTCTTGCTATGTAGGCCGATGGCCATGCCCACGGAGCAGCCTCTGAACACTTCCCAGTGTCCCATCCTCTGGTACCACAGGTATTGTTTTCATGCCTCACAGTGAGTCAACACATTTGTGCCCTGGACCTGAAGAAGGCTGAGATACTCCAGATTCTACCAAATCCCTCTTGAATAGCTTCTGGCCTTTCATTCCTCTAACTAAAGATGCGTAAACCTAATTCATAAGCTTTTACCTTCCATTTTCCTCTTCAACTTTCCCGATCCTTCTCCATACCAAAATCTCCTCTTTCCTCCTTTAGTTAGGAAACCAGAGTTCCCACGACCATGAGACAGAAAGAGAGAGAGAGAGAGAGTTGGAATTTGGGTGTGGGAGGGGGATGTAGAAGCAAAGGAGTGTGATTTACACTAACAGCTGGAAGCCAAATATGCAGGAATATTGATGGTCCCATTATTAGAACATCCAGTTGACATCACTGGATTTGGGGGCTTTCATCTTGAAACAAGAGTCTTAGAACAGAGATTTCTAACCTTTTGGAATTGAGGTGACCAATTAATTTGAACAACATGGTGTGCTTGTAGTTTAAATTTGTTTTGAGACTTATTTGACAATTCTTCCCCATCCCAGTTACGTGAATAGGATTTTGGGCATAGGGATATGGCACCCTCAGAGGTGAAGGCTGCAAGTAACATCAAGAATAAGAATATGGAATGAGGTCCTCAACTAGGCATTATATCATGAGAGGGTGGCAGGGGCCTGGGGAATGGGCTGGAAGGCCATAGGACAAGGTTGATTTGTGCAGCATATACTGGACTGTTCTTGCCAAACCTCCACTACTGAAACTTGAAAGAGACAGTTTGAAGTTAAACAAATAAATGCTTTACCCAATAACCATTATGATGCTTGCTTTTTATCATTTGATTCATTTAATTTTATGGGTTTGCATTTTAAAAAGTTTATTCTGCCAAAGCAACAAAACAATTAGGTTGTTTCCAAGGGAGGTCAGCAGTTAGGGCCCATGGCCTAGCTAGCAATCTTAGACCCAGATAGAGACAAGAACCAAAGCTGTTTCATACCTTTATAAAAATAATTCAAAAGATAAGCCTTTGATTATTAAGTTTGTAAATAGTGCAACCATCTTGGAAAATATAGTTCAGCAGTTTCTTAAAAAGTTAAGCCTACATTTATCATATGATCTGGCCATTTTCACCCTAGATACTTACTCAAGAGAAATTAAAGTCAAGGTCCATAAACAGACTTGTCCATGGATGTTCACTGTTGCTTTATTTGTAATAGCTCCAAACTGTGGAAACAACCCAAATGTCCACGAGCAGAGGAATGGATAAACAAATCATGCTGTATAATGGAATATTACTCAGCAATGAAAAGGAATGAGCTATTGACACAACAATGTAGATTAATTTCAAAATAATCACAGGGAGTCAAAAATGACCAACCAAAATAAAATTTGAAAAAAGTATGCTCTGTGATTCCATTTATATAAATTCTAGAAAAATATAAATTAATCTATAGTGACAGAAAATAGATCAGTGGTTGCCTAAGGATGTTAGGGGGTGGGGTGGGGAGGAGTGGGAGGAAGCAATTATAAAAGGGTAGGAGAAAACTTTTCGAGGTGGTGGATATGTTCATTATCTTGATTGTGGTGATGGCTCTACGGGTGTATGCATATGTCAAAACTCATCAAATTGTATACTTTAAACATGTAGTTTATTGCATGCCAATTACACCCCCATAAAGCTGTAAGAACAATTCTAAACAAAATAATCAAACTTTTAATATTTTTCCATTTCAGAGCTACCTATCAGCAAACGCTATTCTTCTGACTCTTTCAATGTTTCTTGGGGGGATCCTAAAACCTTAACTTCTATTAGCATGACCCATGCTAGTCACACTAAATACTACTGTCTTCACTGTGATAATAATGACAACTAGTACTTATTGAGAGCCTTCTGCTGAACATGGGAATGCCATCACTTTACTTACATTATCTCATTTAATGCCCAGAAAAACTTCTTAGTATAGGTACTATTATTAGTTCCATTTTACAGAAGAGGAAATCAAGGCAGAGAGGTTAGAACACAGGAACACAGGTGTGGAGAGTCTTGATTCAGAACCACAAACAGTCCTCCTCCTGGGCTTTCCTTCTCACTAATAGGACATAACTACAGATTTATTTGACAGGAGCAAAGAATTCATGCAGAAGCAAGGGCTTGTTGCTGTAACCCTGTAGCTATTTCTCTTGGTCTCTATTTGGCTTCCTGGCCTCTGTGACACTAATTCTTTGTTTCAGTTTTTATTTCCCTATAGCATAGTCTTCCTGCCTGTTTTCAAGATTTCCCATTGCCCTGGTTGTCTCCCTAGATTCTGCACTTGTTGCCTTTATGGTCTTCAATGCCTGTCCCATACAGAGAGCTTTGTCAGATGACTTACTCTGCTTTGAAGAGATACATCTGCCAGATTCTTCAGGTAGAAAAAAATCTGTGGACAAGGAAGAGATGGATTCCATTCAAGATCAGGATATGTGTCAAAATCTCCACAAGGGATGCAAAGTAAAAGGACTAGGTAGCCAGACAAAATAAGATGGGTCAGGATATAATAGGGAAGAACAAATCTACTCCACATTGGATCTGTTCCTTTTACTTAAACCTTTGTGCTCTGTTGCCTGTGCTTAGTCATGCGGGCTCTGCACCTTTTGTACAAGAATGTTGCCTGGGCTTCCCTGGTGGCGCAGTGGTTGAGAGTCCGCCTGCCGATGCAGGGGACACGGGTTCGTGCCCTGATCCCGGGGGATCCCACATGCCGCGGAGCGGCTGGGCCCGCGAGCCATGGCCGCGGAGCCTGTGTGTCCGGAGCCTGTGCTCCGCAACGGGAGAGGCCACAGCAGTGAGAGGCCCGCGTACAGCAAAAAAAAAAAAAAAAAAAAAAAAAAAAAAAAAAAAAGAATGTTGCCTATAGCCTGAAATGTACAGGTTGGCCTGTTCTCAGGGCTCTGACCTTTAAGAGTGCAACCATACAGAGATTAAAAGTTGCAGAACGGAGAATAACATTTGTTTTACTGGAAGAAGTTTACAGGAACACTGTGACCTGACCTACGTGGACAGCTGCAAGAACAAAGGAGTCCTACACCAAGAAGTTTGCAGCAACGAACCATGCCTCCCCCTCATCTTGCCTTTAAAAATGCTTTGCTGAAACCCTTTGGGGAGTTCGTGGTTTTTTGGGCACAAGCCACCCATCTCCTTGCATGGCCCTGCAATAAACTTTTCTCTGCTCTAAACTCCAGTGTTTCAGTTTGTTTTGCCTCACTGTGCATCGGGCACTCAGACTTGCATTCGGCAGCAGGGATAGGACATTGGCAGCAACTTAGGCAGAATCCAGTGTAAGAGGAAGCAGAGTGGTAAGACTAACTTTCGTTGGAAAGTCCACAGAGCAAGAAGGCATCAGTGCACTCTGCTGAGTGCCGGGCAGGTGGAACTAGCAGGAAGGGAGAGCAGGGTTGACAGAGCAGCCTCTGAGGAGGAGCCTCTGAAACATGGCCTTCAAGAGGCAAGGTGTCCATTGATGCGTTTAGGAACCGAGGGCCCCGAACGCTGGGCCAGCTTTGCCTGGGTTGACAAGGATTGCCAGAAGGTCCTAAAAATAGGGTTTCACAGCCTTTTCACAGTTCTGCCAGTCTCCCAGATTAGTTTGGACTCTCTCTTTTTTATTTTTAATCAGTAAGAGAAAAAAGAAAGATGACAATAAAAACCATATGGAGGCCTCTTCTCATGCTGTAACTCTTTGATCTTCTCTCCAAATAGAAGAAAGTAACCTTCCCACTATTAAAGGATTCCAAATGCTTTCCAGCCTCTAGATACACTATTATTTCAGTTAAATTTAATACCATGGTTCACTCCTTTATTTATTTGTTTAAACACTGATTGAGCTTTCACTAAGTGCCAGTTTCTATGCCAGGAACTGAAGGTACCAAGAAAAATTCCCTGTCATTGCCTATGCTGAGTGCACAGTCCAGGAAGGGAGTCAATTAAAATACAGTGAGACTGTGCACAAGAATTTATGGAGCCTCAGGAAGGGACATGTAAGGCAGGAGTGGAAGTATGGGGGGAAGAGAGCTAGAGGTTAAAGAAGCTTCCTGAAGGAGGTGACACAAGAGTCCAGAAGAGTCATTCCTAGTTTTCTCAACAACTCAAAAGCTTCCTTTCGTAGAGCTTGTAGATTCTAATATCTCTAATTCTGCCAGGATTGTCTTTGGAAAGCCTAAATAGATAGGAAAGCCTAAATAATAGGAAAGCCTATCTATTTTTTTTAACCACAGAACAATATAACGTAAGCAGAAAGAAAACTCTGCAGGTTTTCAAACATAAATCTAAAGTGGTTTCCTAAGAGTAGTCAACATAGAGAACTTGTGATCCAAGGACCTGGAATGTCTTCAAGAATCAATATGCTCAAGGATGAGCAGATAAATTAACAGCCTTAGAGAAACAGGGGTGTTCATTCATTTATTCATTCTCTCATTCATTCAATAAATAAATATACTCCTTATAGACACTGGTGATTCAAAAATGAACCATTTGTTTACAGGTAGAAAATAAACATTTGTTAATCTACAGTTTGCCTTTACAGAAGATATTTATCCCTTACCAGAATGGTCCCTTCTCACTGTTGCCAAAGCCAGTGTACTGTTCTAGGTTGCTCTAACCCAGCATGACTTTTCTTTTTGGTTATTACTAAAAAATGTAAACTGACAAAAGGACCATGGCACACAGATATCTATTTTCTAAATGCTTCTGAAAAGCACTAGAAATAAATAAGATCTAAGGGACAAAGGGCAAATTTGTAAATGTTGCTGCTGCTTGATAAATTTATGTAATAAAAATTACTGTATTTTTGTGCTTACAAAATAATAATCACTTTAACAAACTAGTTTTAACTAATTTCTCTAAATCCTTAACTAAATCAGTCTTGTGGAAATTGATATCCTTTCTGAAAATCTATTTTACCTTTCAGTTTTAAAGGATCTATCCATTCTATTGTTCAACTTAGGAAGCTGGGCTGCCAGTTTGATAAGATTGTGAGTGTGGTCTTAATGCTCTATGCTAATCTACTATACATCAGGCTGGAAGCTTATCTTGACAGGAAAACTTGGAGCGGGCCTTGTGGAATGATTTTGGCATCACACATTGGAGTGGAAAATATTCACAGGCTGTAACAAAGTCTGGCTTGGGCTGCTGTAGGAAAGGCAGCCACTGGCTGGGAGACAATTCATGTAGGAAAGTCCTGGGTGTCTCTGTGAGAGGCCTGCAGGATGGTGCTATCCACTGAGAGGGGGCAGGATCACGGAATCATGTGTGTTTTCATGAGAATTGAGAGGAACGGCAGCTAAAGCGAGCCAAGTTAGAAAAAGAACACAACCACTGAGCGCTTCCATCACAGCCTTCCTTATCCAAAACACTTCATGTGCAAAAATAATGTGCCAACTGAAGGAAGAATACTTCAGGGGTTTTAAAAGATGAAGTCTAGAAAAACCCTTAGGCACAGGTGTACTTGTTTGTGCATATGTCAAACCAAAACAGGGCATAAAGCAACCCTCCATCTCTCTTGGAAAGGTTTTGAATCTATTCTCTGACAATTCTGATAAAAATATAAGTGCTTTTTTTTTTCTAAGCGTGTCCCTGTTTGGTGAGAAATTGCTTTTTTTCCCCTTTGGTGGGAGGCTTGTTTTTGCTTTTAATATACTTGTAAGCTCTGAGCTTTGTCACTGAAAAATATTTAGGAATGCGGATTTCTAGGAGGAGAGACAATGGTAGTATACATATTTTGACTCAAAATTTGAAAAAAAAAAATGCCAGGGACTTTGTGATGACCTCTTGTGTTGCTGTCCCTGGGAACTGTATGGCATTCCTGGAAAAAGGAACTCGTGACTGTTTTCTCCACTGGACCCAGAAGTCTTGGGTAAAAATGAAATCTGACTACAGCAAAGTGGAAAATAAGATTTCACACTGCCTGCCTCCCCCCAATAGAGAGACTTCTATAAAAAAAATAGGATGTTCACACAATGAGGCCTTCTAGACCCCGCAGAGGTTAATTGAATGGGTTGAGTCATGAGCACCATTCAGGAAGGCTGAAGCAAGGGAGGGTGAACTGCGTATATGCAGGGGTGTGGGGAGAGGAGCTGTAGTTGCCCTGCCCTCTGAGTTGTGGGAAAGGGGATGCATGAGCCAGAAAGAGCTGAAATGTCATTCACTTGTCAGTTCCTTAACAGCAAAGAGCATACTTTTGTCTTTGATTTCCTCATGCCTAACGTGGTGTCTGGCACATAGTAAGTCGTCATTGTTAGAACTGAACTAGGTTAGTGTTCTGGGCTCCACTGGGAGTGTCAGATATTGAAATGAGCTCCATACTCATGGAGAAACCAAGAAGAGGCAGAAACTATATAAGGAGGATTGACCAAGGAGATAAAGAAGAGAGTCTGGTGGATGACAGTAGCCAGAGGACACTCCTAGATGTTGGAGGTACATCATGGCTGCAGGAACAGTGGTTTCCGGGGAGAATGTTTCCAACACAGCGTAAGTGGGAGGAGCTGCAGTTTGGAGGTTGCCTGAACAGATAGCTCAGGGATGCCCCGCAGCCTGTGCTAAAAATGCATAGCAGTGCATTCATGCTGGGCAAAGGCTACCATTCAGAGGTAGCCCTGGCCACTTCTAAGCTCTGCCCTTAAGCTCTTAGAGTTTGCCTGCATGTGATACAACTGAAGTCTTATGAAACTGTATCAACATAAGAATTACTTCAGGTTTTCCCTCCAATAGCCTTCTCAAATCCCTCCCCTCCACCACTGTCCCAAGTTCAGTGACTCATACCTGCATGCTCCTTGTAAACCTAGGTAGACCACATCATGTGAATTGGATTCCTATCAAGAACTTTGTCATCTCATGCCCATGGGCAGCACAGATAGTACACTCATGTGCACACCCCAGTATATGCTTCCTGGCCAGACCTCAGTTTCTACACCACCATACCAAGAGCCCCTTTTTCAGGGACAGAATAATCAGACAAATGGGTTGGCGTCCCAGCCTGAACTGGTAACTAGGAAAAGCAGATAGGGGAATTGGGGGATCTGGACCTCTTTTCTACCATAGTACAGACATACCTGTTCCATTTATTTTCCTCTTGTAGGCTTGTCATTGATCTTGGAAAGTGGTTTTGTTTTGTTTAACTGTGAAAGCTTCAAGGGTGGTTTTTTTTTTTTTTTTTTTACTGCTTAGGGAAACTCCCTCTCCTGTCCCCTCAACTCTCCCACTTTTCTGAAGGTATGTCTAACTGAGAGAGAACAAATATAAGAAGGAGAATTTATCTCAGCCCAGTGGTGCTTAAAGGCAAACTTAGAAATAGAAAGCGATATAAACACAAAAAATTACCAAGGGAAGTTTTCTATTGATGCTATGACAAATTATCACACATGTAGTAGCCTAAAACAACACAAATTTATTTTCTTACATTTATGGAAGTCAGAAGTCCCAAATCAAGGTGTTGACAGGGCTGCATCCTTTCTGGATGGAGGCTGTAGGAGAGAACACATTTTGTTGCATTTTCTAGCTTCTAGGCAAAATGAAGTAAAAAAGTAATTCAGTCCATTCTAATCCAGTATTTATTGTGTTATTACATGCCAGGTATTATGGTAAACCAAATGAAAATATAACCATGATTAGGGATTAATCCTTGATTTCAAGGGGATTATAAATTCTAGTTGGAGAAGTGGGCCCATGAACAACTAGCTGTAATAATCAACAGAATAAAAATATAATAAATAGACCTATAAATCAAGTATTGTGGGAACAATGAGGAAGAAAAAATACATGGTGATTGATGATACCAGAATACTAATTTTAATACTGACATTAGGATACTGACTTCAAATATAACTGAAATTAAGGAAGTAATATTTATACTGGGTTTTGAAAGATGAATAGAAATTCCATAAATGGAGAATGTGGAAAAGGGGCATTGCAGGTGGAGGAAATTCCTTGAGGAAAAACATGAAAACATGGACGGGCAGAGCAAATAAGGAGGCATTGACTAGTCTGCTGTGGTAGAATCGTTTGATGTGGGGAGGAACATGAGAGATGTGGGGAAGAAAAGTAGAGATGGAGCCAGATTTATTTAACAAATATTTACTGAGTACTTATTGTACTCTGGGAATATAACAAGGGGCAGTAGAAACGAACAACCCTGTCCTCATGAAGTTTACCTTCTAGTTTGGAGATGGGGGTGGTGGGACTGGCGCCAATAAATGAAAGAGCTATAAAGTATGTTATGGAGGAATATAAAGTGGGGAAGGGAGTGGGGGGAGCACTTTCAAATGGGGTTGGTCCAGAAAGGCCTGCTGAGAAGGTAACTGATGATCAATGACTTGAATAGGGTGAAAGAATGTTTCTGGGGAAGGAAGTTTTCGCAGAGAGATCAGTGAATCCAGTAGTTTTTCATTTGTCTTCCTATCAAGAAACAATGGCTTCTCAATAAAATAAAATCCAGAGCCTCTAAGGTTTTGCACTGGAAGGAATGTTTTCTGATCATTGACAGACCTTTGAAAAGGCAGGGCAGCATCTAGGCTGTCAACGATCAGAAGATCTTCCTTCTAGTGAGAAATCTTAGAGGCTACCCATCATCATTGCCCGTTGGTTCTCTGAGACCATTAAAAGCTACTGGATTTTCCTAAAACACAACTTGAATTTTACCATTCTTATTCTCAAAAATATTTAATGGCTCCCCATTTTTTTTTTTTTTTTGCTGTACACGGGCCTCTCACTGTTGTGGCCTCTCCCATTGCCGAGCACAGGCTCCGGATGCGCAGGCTCAGTGTCCATGGCTCACGGGCCTAGCGGCTCCACGGCATGTGGGATCTTCCCGGACCGGGGCATGAACCCACGTCCCCTGCATTGGCAGGCGGACTCTCAACCACTGCGCCACCAGGGAAGCCCTCCCCATTTTTAAGAGGGAAACAAAAAGTCATAGCATAGCAGGAGTTAAGAGCCCTAAACACTCAGGGTAACAGGCTCCTTTCCCATTATCCAGGTGCCTTTTTTTTTTTTTTTTTATAAACATTAAGAAGAATCCCAGAAGCTCTGATTGCTCCAGTTGTCAGGAAGATGCCACAGAGATCCCAGTGCTCTGGCTGAGAGCACCTTGTCATGGTCTCCAAACTGGCAGGGGTGAAGAAAAGCCCTAAACTCTACTGATCCTGGCAGACCCATATCTCCCCTTCTTGCACAGCACTCACAGCGTCATCACCACTATCAGTCTTGAGAACATCAGGATGAATGCAATTGCATCCTTTAAGCCTATTTATTTCAGTCCCCCAAGAAGCCCGATAGGACAGCCCCACACTTTACTGCCCATAGAGTTCTGTGCCTCTCCTTTCATGATCTCCCCATTACCCATCTCTCTCCAATACCACCAACACTTCCTTTCTGACTCTTGGAACTCATGATCAGCCATCAGTAAAAATCCTGTGTATCTTCATCCTCTCATTCATTCTGTTTAACCTCTGAATCCCCATCACTTCATTTCACCAGCTGAAAAACGTGGTTCTCCCCTAAAGTCACTGCTTCTCCTTCCGATTGATATGTTTTCTCTCTCTCGTTGTGTGGAGACAGGCTAGATGCCTTTCTTGTGCCTCATTGCTACTTCTAGCCCTTCTACCTTCTTCCTCATTATAAACCCTAGCTTTGCGTCTGAAGTCATCAAACCATCAAACTATTACTACCTACCTTCTGTTGAAATCTAAGGCACCCTGGGCTACTCCCCCTAATTCTGTGAGCATTTGAGTTCCTGGCTCACTGTCACTGATTCCAACATTGTCATAATTCTTGGTGATTTCATTCTTCTTGGGGACAACCCTTCCACTCCCCTTGCTTCTCTTGGCCTCCTTTGCTCCAGAGACTTTTTTCTTCACTCTGCTGCAGCCATTGGCTCCCTTGTCATAACCAAACCTTCATTATTACAAATAATCACAACGTCTCTGTTACCTCAAATTCAAGTTCCCACTCTCTGATCACTCCCTCACTTTCCAGCTCACTCTCCAGTCTAAAATTCCTGCCACCCCATAGTTTCTGCCAGTCATTAATATTATCATCTATTATTCACTGTGCTTTACCCCCATCATGTCCTCACATCCCTCCTTTCCTAGTTTATATTCTACGGTTTGATGTCAGAGTACTATAAGAAAATGGGACCAGAGTAGTATAAGAAAATGGGACCAGTATAAGAAAATGGGACCAGTTTATATTCTATGGTTTGATGTCAGAGTAGTATAAGAAAATGGGCCAGTATAAGAAAATGGGACCAGTAGTAGTATAAGAAAATGGGACCAGTATAAGAAAATGGGACCAGTCTATCACTGTCTGGGGTTAGGGCAGAGGAGAAACACTCTAGCCTGTTCCAATCTGTCCTCTATTTTTCCAAGAATCCCATTTTGGCTTTAAACTTGTACATCCCACAGAGGTGAATCTAAGCTTGCCAAGGAGATGGACCTAATGGCAATTCAGTGTTCCCTGATACTCATATGTGCCACTTGGGGGAGGGGCTATGTTATCTCCTGCCCCAAGGGGCTCAAGTTTCTTTCTAACTCCATGCAGTTCTCTTTCTGTGGGAACTCTGGTAAAGACTCTTTTCCCCGGGGATTTAGTAAAATCCCAGGGATATTTCACTGCCCCTTATGGATTTAACTCTCTGACTGTGGCTCAGTTGTCTAACCCTGAATTTGGCTTTGGGAGTTAGGGAAGGCTTCACACAAAGGAGGTGACATTTGAACTTGGCTTTGAAGGATTAGTAGGATTTTGCCAGAAGTGATGGAAGAATTGTCACTGGCAAGAAAGAATTACTGGCAGCACTTTTTTTTCCTTCTTCATAATATTTAGGAAAATTTAGACCTCTACTCCTATATGTTCATACATCATGTGTTTATGGCTGAAAGTAAATATGATTAACTAGATAAAACCCAACTTTTCAAATCCTCTTTTTTATGTGCAAAGTAAATATTTTTAAAAAGGAGGTTTGATTTATTTACATTTTTAATTAAAAGAAAATTACAGATAAAAGATGCTATACCACTCATCTTCCTAGGAAAAGAAAATGTTGCAATGTAATTAAAAGAACGCCTCAAATTATAATTAGATTCAAATTTTAATTATGACTAGAATACTTCATCCTTATGCACACTGACACCTTGTTGATACATAACCTTTAAAGTATTTTTATTATATTTAAGATCTTAATCTGTGGACTAAATAAAATCCTTAGATTCCTAAGAAGAGCTAGAATTCAACATAGAATACAATGTGCTGTTTTTTGTCTGGAAAAAAGTATTGTGTTTGAGAATTCCTGTTTTGGCCATTGCTGGATTTTATTACAACTTATTGCTGAAAAAAATTCTAAAAATCTCTGGCAGATATGAGTTAGTATAATAACAACTTTCTTAGCTAGAGAGAGCATCCTTTGGTTCATACCTGATAGAGTTACTCTCTTCCAATTGAAAGGACACCAGGAATTCATATATATATATATATATTTTTTTTTTTCAAGAATCACATTTTCCTGAAAGAAAACTCTTCCTGTGGAATGTCAGCTGTATGTATAGAAATATATTACAGCTATTTGGTGGAATCTTTTCTGCAGTGAGCTCTGGTTAAATATATTTGCTATAATTAACTTTCTGTTGCACCATTTGACACTTCTTGCAGCTTAGAAAACAATAACTTTCACAGTAAAAATGATTTACTTACAGCATAATGTGCTCTGATAGAAATGTTTTGAGATAAAGATCCTCAATATGCAATTATTATTAGCTTGATATGGAAAATATTGTGTGATAAAAACTATTTGAAGAATTGCCACTTTAACTTTTCTGGTTTTGAAGAATGCACTTACTATAAATTGAGGGTCTTTATTCACAAGTCAAAGTCTCAATTCATAGCCTTTGTGGAAATCTCTATATTAAAATGCATGTTTATTACTTAAATAATTAAATAAATATCTGTTGAAAATGTATCATGTTTTTGGCATTTCCTAAAGTTTGCATAGTATGTTGGCTTTAATTTAACCACAGTTATTAATTTGATTAACCTTCATGGCCATAAAAAAAAGGTTGCTTTAATAAACTCATGAGGAAAAGTACAAAACAACATCTGATTATCTAAGATAGACTCATTTTCATTCTACTGAGTTTGAACTCACACGCTTCAGTTAGCCCCTCCTTTCTGAACCAATTTTCACCAGACAACTTCTGCTCCCAGGTGAACTGAATTTCTACAAATGGCCTGCCTCTGTGGTCCTCTGTATAGGCAAACCTCTCACTGAAGCCCTTATCTTTTGAAGGGACTTCAAAGGTCCATTGAAATCCAAAACTTTCCTTGAAGTTAAGTCGAGTTTTGCCTGTTTTAGGGCTGCAGGATTTCATCCAGAAAAGCCTAGGTGGTTAACAAGGAAAGAGCATGTTAACCTGGTTGGATTTCATCACAAGTGGAATTTGGTCTGACAATTTTGGCTCTGTTAGGGGGTTTAAAGCATATTCAACTGTGGAAATGATAAAAGGATTCCCCTACCTGGTTTTATAGCACAATAGCTGAAAGACCAGCAGGTATTTCCAAGCATCTTTAATGCACATCCCAAACTGCTACACCAGCTGGATTTCAGTGAATGAAACAACCCTGCTGTTAAATCATCTGAATCCCAGTCGAAGTTGTTGACAGTAAAAATCCAGGTGGCTATGCAAATTGGTCATTTCCTTAAATAGTAATTTGAGTTTCACCTGGCAAGTCCTGCTAATAACGACAACCAACATCTGTGTAGCCTGTTTCAATTCATAGACAACTTTTATGTATATTATCTCAATTAGTCTTCACTAAAACCCTATGAGATGAAGACATGGAAGTTCAGAGAGATGAAGTGACTTGACCAAGGTTATGCAGGTAGTAAGTGGTGAGCCAGGATTTGAACCCAGACGTTTGAAGCCAGACACAGTGGGCTTTCCCTTAGACTGAGTCACTGCTTGTGCAGATGATTATTGATCCGTAGTTCTTGGTTCAAAGAAACAAGAGCTGCTTGGTCTTCTCTGGTCTTCTCTTTTCTGTAGGTCCCTTTTTGAAAGTAGGAAAGATTATATTTTGAGCTCGGGGCTCATATTACTAAATCTTCTGTTTTTTCGAGAAAAGCTGAAAATTCAGATTGAGCACCATCCCAATTTTTGAATGTTAACAACTGTGTTAGTTTGGGTCTTTGTCCCCAACTCTTCATTCCTTTTTGATAGTAGAATTACATGTCCACACCCTTTGCCATGTAACTCTAGGGCTTCCCGATAGAACAGGGTATACATCACTTACCTCATTGGTTTTGGATTTGGTCATGTGATTTGGATTGCCCAGTGAAATGTGGGAAAATGTGAGCTGTGGCTTTAAGAAGCACCTTCTATCTCCCACCCGTCTTGTGCCCCTGCATTTACGACCTGTGAGTAAGAAATAAATGTCTGTGGTTGTAAAGTCATTGAGATTTAGGATTGCTCATTATGCACCAAATCCTGACCAATTTAAACATCTCTAAACAGACATTACAGCCCAAATTAAATATATCTGTAGATTAGATGCAGCCTGTGGGCCACAGCCTGAGATTTGTGAGATGGATCCTTGGCAGTATCTTTGCCAATACTAGCATTTAGATCTCTGGGAAAAAATTATATCAAATGTTTGGCGCATATAGTATTTAGAGCAAAGAGAATGTTAATTTAAGGCCTGACACCTAAACAACATCTATGCTCCTATTCAGGAGAGATATATGAACTAAGGCATATAACTAATTGAAGTTGTGGGAGTGAAATGAGAGATTTTCCTTGTCATTGACTTGGATTAACAGGATCAGCCTACATTGTCCTCTGTCAGCATTATTTTATAAATGTAGGTCTTATCCTTAGAGAATGAATTTATTTTCTATCATCCATGTTTGTTACAGGAAGGAAAAGTTAGGAGATTTGGACCTATATTTAATGTTTCATCCTTCTTCAGTCTGAGAGGAATCTTAATTACTGAGAGAAATAGCTATGCTTACTAGGTCTTAAGGAAATGCAGCAATTCATTTTACAGAGCAAACATCACCTGGGGAATTAAACAAGATTTACTGTCTGCCGAATTCAGGAGGAAATCAGCGTAGGCAGACACACAGCAGAGAGAATGGTAATGATCTCCAATTGCAGAGACATTAGCTTTCAGATACCCTAGTTGTAGGTGAGAATCTGAGTGGGAGAGGGTCATGTCAGATCTTCTGGAATCATTTCCCTCCTTCCAAGCAAAGCCTTCTACACCTAAGACAGGAGCAATTGTGTGCACTGTCTAGTCTGAACATGACCAAGACCCTTCAACTGAGCCATCTAATTTTTAATAAATGTTTGATATGATGGCAGGGGCCAGTACGCATTCCTTATTGGTCACTTCCCCAGGCTAATGCAACCTAGGCTATGTATTCTCCTAATCTTATAGCAGCGGGACTAGTGTAACAGTCAGTACCCTAAACTTCCATATAAGTCAGGCTAACAGGTCCTTAGATCAGTTAGCTGGTCTATCCTGCTACCCAAATAATTATTTCATTTTGATTGTAAGTGCCATGAAGGAGAAATGAAGAGTGCTATGAGGTTATATTATTACAGGCCCCAACTAGTCTGTGACATCAAGGAAAGGTCACTGAATAAATGACATTTAAATGGACACCCTTAGGAAGGGTGAGTGGTATTTAGCCTGAGAAAGGGATGAGGTTATGAAGTTATGTAGAATGTTAGAGAAAAAGTGGGGGAGAAAGAGAGAGAAACAGACAGAGAAAATATGTGAAGTTCTAGGCTAGTATTTCTTAAGGGGCTATAAAGTTTGAAAAAATACCCTACGAGATGGTTCTCGTCCCTTCCCCATGCCCAGTTTAGAGACAGTGTTCTATGCCATGAACAAAAAAGAACACTTGAAGAGATTAAATATTGTTGGACAAAGTGAGAAGTAAAATCAATGAGCATTATGGCTAAGAGCCTGGAAATGAATGTCAAACAGACCTGGTTTAAATCATAGTTTCTCACTTACTAGCTTTGTGACCTGGGGCAAGTTACTTGTTTAACCTTTCCAACCCTCATTTTTTTTAATCTGCAAAATAGGGAAAATAATGTATACCTTAGGGTGTCACTATGGAGACTAAGTGGACCGGTCGATGTATACTCTTTAGCATCCTGACTGTCATATCGTGAGCGTTAGACTTCTTTGGCAGAAAGATGAGCAGGTTCTGTGGATGCTTGGACACCAGGGCACAGTGAAAGGCAGCTTTAGTGGGTGAAAATATTATATTTGTAAAAGTCTGTGTATATCTATGTGTATAATCAACTCAATTATTAAGAACTCAAAGCTGCCCTTCCAGTTATTTTATTTTCTCTTAGGCAGGCATATTCGTTTTCTAAGCTACTGTAACGAAGCACCACAAACTGTGTAGCTTAAAACAGCAGAGATGTAGTCTTTCACAGTTCTGGAGGCTAGGAGTCCAACATCAAGGTATTAGCAGGGTCATGATCTCTCTGAGACTCTGGGTAGGCTCCTTCCTCGCCTCCTCTTGGCATCTGGTGGCGGCATCAGACCTTGGTGTTTCTTGGTTTGCAGCTCATCACTCCAATCTCTGCCTCTATCCTACACGGCCTTCTCCTGATGTGTCCATCTCTGTCCCTTCTCTACTTGTAAGGACACCTGCTTCATTAGATTAGGGTCTACATTAATGACTGCATTTTAACTTGATTAAATCTGCGAAAACCTTATTTCCAAATAACACATTCAGAGGCGCTGAATATTAGGACTCCAGCATACCTTTTGGGCGGACACAATTAAATCCACAGCAGTAAGTGAGTGAGGGGTTACAGGGAAGGGCCCGTTCCCCAGTGACAGAGAGAACTCTTTCTATGGGAAGTTGAGGTGTCTAATCACAAATAATTGGGGTTCCCCATTCTTTTCATTCCTAGAGTTCTAGACAAGCTTGGATTATTAAATTAGGGTTTTGAATCCTTTAAATGTTTTTTTTTCTCAGTTCTAAAAGTCTTCTTGAGGATAATCTCAGGTCTTGTCAAAATTTTCTTATCTCTTAGGATAAAGAAAGGTGGTTGAGGAGATATATACACTAAAAGAAGTTAATCATTTTTAAAAAATTATGCTGGAGTCAGGATGATATAAAATAATCTATTAGCTTGACTGTAGACTCAGTGTAGCTCACTTTAATGGGTATTATTGGAAGGTTCATGATCTTTTGGTTGTTTTTAAGATTAAACCTAAATTATAACATTGAGTGTTCCTGCCTCGATGGGAGCTCCTGCCCTCCTGCATCCTTTACTCCATCAGTGTGTTGGGGTTCATATGCAGAGTTTATAGTGATGAGGTCATATATACTTTCAAAAGGGATGAAAATTGATTTAGGATTTTTAAAATTAAGGAATTTTCCTTCTCTTAGCTAAATAATATTTAGAATGTTTTAATCATAGTAGAAAAAAATTTTCAGACTCACAGTGAAAAAAACCATCAAAGTGTTTACATAAGTCTTCTCTTCTTGGTTGTAGGAATTGCCTGTGTAATATTTAGATACCCCATCAGTGCACTCAAGCCCTGCTGTCTGATGATGGGAACCTCCCTGTCTGCTTGGCATGTAAGTAAGGGTGGATGAGGATAGGGTGGTGCTTTCAGTCTGTCACCAAGTCCCACCGGGGACATTTGGGGCCACCATTCATCAAGCAAAAAGGGTGACTGTATCTCAGTCCTCCCCACTCCTACCTCCTTGATCTATTAAAAATAAAATGTCTCCTTCAAGTCCTACTCTCAGGCAACGTCTCATTTGACCTCAGACAAAAGGGCCAAGTCCTTTCTTAATAGATTAGAGAGACTTATATTTAAGCTGGAGATTTTCCCATGTTATTTATTTTCCCTCCGTGCAAATATTTTACTGGAATGGACACAGTGACTTCAGTTGAAAAAATGGCTACAATCTGTGTTCCTTAGGAAGGAAAAATCATTGCATGTCTGGAGCTTGGAGATTTAGTCCCTGGACAGAGATTTTTCCAAGGATTCCCCTATATACATAATACAAGAAGACAGTACCATTCCAGCTGGTCAGCTGCGTTGCCACTAGGGGAAGATTTGTTATCCTGGAGACTTAACCTCTGGGTCCACTAGTTTACTTAGCTTGCAAGTTTTAAAGTCAGAAGATGAACTCTGGAAGGAATGGTAATAAGGGGCTTAAAAATATCACTGTTGGTTTAACTAGAAAAAAGAAGAAATCCAGCCTCTCTTGACCTAGGGCTTGTCTTGTCTTCATGGTTGTCCGTTTATCTTAGTCACACAACTTGCCGTTTTTTTTTAAAGGGCCAGGTAAATAAAAACAATGCAAAAAAAGATAATCCCATATTTGGGGAAAAATTTATAGATTAAAATTAAGGAGATATGGCAATATAAAGAAACAAAAATAATAAAGAACTAAAACTGAGAAGTTTTGGGTTTAAAGAAATAATGGAATGCATAAGAAATTAAAAGAACCATATTCACAATGGAATGAATAATGATAATATGGCTAAGTTGTTTAAATTATGAATAAAAGTATTAATTTTATTTTTAGTAAAAATTATATTAAACCACTAAGCTAGGGGAAAAAATTAGAGGAAAGGAACAGAGGACAAGTAAGAGAAATACTTGAATGCTGACAGATCTAGGAGCATCTTTAATAGTTTTAAAAACACTAACAAGAAGGCCTAAGGGATGCACGGGGTGGTTAAATTCCAAGAGCCAACATCACCGTATAGACGCAAATCGAATCTTTAAAATAAGGCAACAGTAGATATCCCACTCATCACCTTCCCATGGGTGGAAATTCCTGAGGGGTTCTTTGCTGGGCTTTGGGTCAGTATTTTTAGGAAAGAAAGCCTTGTGCATTGACCTTTTCCTTTATATTTACTAGAAAAATTTTGAATTCAGTTCCAGGATTTCTTACCTGCTATTTGCAGGCCAGAGTGTTATTATTGTATCACTGGTGTTATTAATGATACAATATATGTTATGGTTATTGTTATTTGTTATTTTTGTCAGTAGTAGTAGTAGCAGTAGCAGTGTTGGCATTCCTGTTTTATAGATGAGAAACTGAAGTAGGAAGGGGTTAAGTAGCTGACTGCAGATAATACAGCAAATTAGTGCCAGGGCAGAGCCTGTGTCCCAGCAACTCCAGACACTCAGGCTAGAAATCAGGTCGCTGGTTGTTAACCCAGGGCTCTAACAACAGCGTCTTCTCCATAAATGTTGAAATTAAAGACCACAGAAGAGTAATGAAAATGTTATAGAACTTAGGAAATGGGACTTATTTGGGGGGACAGTTGGAGAATTTGTAATTTAGGAAGCTCACTCTCAAATACACAAGGAAGTTTGATTACAAAATCCCGACAACACTGCAAAGCAAACAATTGGGTGACATTGAGCATCATGTATTGATAGTTCAGGCTCCTTCTCCCCCATCCTTGAGACCACAGATGACTGTTGTTGAGCATGTCATTTCCTGCTTTCTTCTCTCCTCCGTTCTCTGATTTCCTTGGCCTGATTGAATTTTTGTTCTCCTCCATTCAGTGATTCTCTGGGTCAACCTTCCATTTGGCACCTGTAGCTCTAAGGAGCCAGACAGGAGGGAGTCTTTCTCTTTGGACCCAAGGAACAAATACAAGTCAGGCAGGTGTTCTCTGCTCACCACACCTCTTGGCCAAAGGAGAAGAATCAGAGAGCAAGAGCATCCCTCCCCTAAACACACACACACTCATTCTTACTCTCTCCTCACTCTCACATTTCCTTTCTCTTCTTTTCTCTTCTCTCCTTTAGAGTTTGCTGACACTATATCCCTTGCTTTTTCAATCACACAACAGCCAGCAAAATCCAAGGACTTTGGTTTCTCTGTTTTTTCAAAAAGTTGTACCTTTGGAAAAAAGCCAGTTTAGACATTTTTTTCCAATTTACCATTTTTCTCATGGGTACTAGCATCTTTTAGAAAAGTGTTAGTATCAGATCTGGCCTATGCTCCAAAGGGGGCATTTTCAAAGTCTATGTACCTCACCCTGCCTCCTTGGGAGTCTGAAACGTTTCCCCAGGGACAGGCACTGTATGTAAGGAGAGGTTTTGATGATGGATGTGTGTAGGCCATGGGAATGGTTTGAAGGCACAAGAAAAAATGGTTGTGATTCCCTAATTAGCAATGAAAGATACAGTTTGTGTAGACGAGCCAGAGAGCATTTATGTTTTAAAGAGTGAAGGCTAAGCATGGAATGCTAGGACCGTATTTCAAGTCTAAGAAAGTGACCACACTAATGTGTACCACTCTGGCCTGCATGGGATGTGGAACCAGAACCACAACACAAGAGTCAGAGAATCAGGTTAATTAGGGTGGGAAAATAAGGAAAGGATCTGACCCAGGAGAAGGATGGATGTCACCCCCTACTCTTGTCTTCATTAGTCAGCAATGAGGCCGACTCTTAAGGAATAAGAAAACAAATTAAAATTAGCTTATTTAAAAATAATACCAAATTCCTACTATGTGTTCATAAGTTACTGAATAAGGCCTTGGGGCTACAGAGAATAAAGTGACTTCAGCCTGAGTGTATGTGTGACAGATAAGCAGATTCATAACTCTAAGAATTTTTCATGGTTGTCATAAGGGCATGCAAGAGGATGGAGAGAGAGGCAGAAGGCATTCTGGAGGATATGTCATTTGAGCAGTGTCTTTAAGGATGACTAGGAATTATTCAGGTAGAAAAAGGGGGAGAAGGGCATGGGAAACAAACATACCAATAGTTTAGCAGCTCAGTCAGATGAGGGACTACAGAGAAGAGGGGATGTGTTATCACTGACGTCGCTTCTGTATACAGTACCTAGAGTGGCGTGGCTATGGCCCAGCTTTGTAGGGCTATTCTGAGAGTTAACCCTACCTTGTGAGCCACAGGAGCCACTGGATGCCTACAGCAGACAGGCCGTGATGTGATTGGCTTAAGGAAAGAGGAGTGTAGATGGTAGGTCAAAGGAGAGCGACGCTAGACTCTTCTGGCTTCTCAGTGGGTGGGGCAACATCAAGGTCCTGGCACCATCTTGCAGCCTTCCTTTGTCCTCTTTCCTTCTCTATTTTGCTGCTCTCTCTCTAGCTCTTGTTTTCTTTCCGAGCTTCATCTTCTTTTTCTTCTCTCTTTTGACCTTGCTTTTTTCTTTCTCTCCTTTCACCCTTCCACTTTCTTTTCCAGTCTTTCATATTCCCTTTATCCATTATTAGACTGATGTATTTTTAAAATTTCTCATAAAAAACCTTGCCTGGTTGTCCATTTACTGCTTCAAGAAAAAAAAAGATACCATCTAGAACTAAGTGGACACAAATTGATCTTGATCTGTTTCTAAATTGATTTTGTTTTGACTCAACTATCTCGAAAGGAAACTGCCAACAAGAGAAAGGAATTTCCTAAACTCTAGAAGGACTCCTTTTTAAATATGTGAACCAAAGTTTAAGGACCGACCCTGAAATCAATAACAGAGTATGGAAGAACTTGGGTTCTACTCAATGAGGGCACCCTTTCACTCAAACACCCTTTCTACTAGGGGAAGGAAAAAGACAAGAAGACAGGAGATGAGACCCTAGGCAAGTGACTAAAATACCTTTAGTTGTCAAACTTAAGGACCCTGCCATTTCCACTTCACCCCACCATTAGCAGGAATGGGGATTCTAGAGCAAGAAGAGGTAAGTTAAAGTAAATGTAGACAATGATGATTCTCCCACTCCATCTCTACACTTATTTCCATCACATCATCATTTTTATTTTAAGAGGTAATAAATGTGATTCTAGAGTACGTTTCATACTACAGATTGTATTATTAAATTCATTTGAAACAAGGACCATACAAGAGTTCTTATTTCTTTTTCAAAAGTATTAATCAACATTAATTAGATCTTGTTTCTATCTATTTTTCATTTGTGTGCACTCTAATTTATTTTGGTTTTGTATAGCAGTGGCTCAATGCATTTGCAGGTATATAGCCTCATTGCCTTATATATTATGTTATTTTGGTTATGATATTAGGTGAAGGGCTTCCATTTTTATTCACTCCCTTGAGCAGCAGGTGTTGAGAAGAGGGAATAGATCTTCTGGCTTTCTCATGGCCTTAGGCAGTTCATAGGCATCTGGCTGCTGAGTCTTGCTTTCATTCCAGATATTATTACTTTTTTTAGTACCAGGTCACATTGAAGGACTAAAAAAGAGCGAAAGGAAAGAAGGGAAATAAGTAAAATTCAAGATCTAGATGAAGCTTAGAAATCATTTATACTCAGAATAAATCATGTATTCTTTGCTTCTTACCTGAGACTCAGTCATACAGCACCCTTTCCTTTCTGTTGTAATTTTGCATACTTGCCCTCTTGCCCCTTTATACCTTGTTCATATGAGAAGCTTGCCCTAACCATGGTGAATCTATCTTTCCTTAAGATTTTTATTTCAATGGATGATCCATATTTCAAACAGGAAATACATGACCTCTGTACTAATTCTCAGTTTTCCAAATATTCATTTCAAACATACTTAATGAGCAACTAAAGTATATTATGTACTATTGGAAGGGATTATGGAGAACAGAAAGCTGCCTGAGACCCAGTTCTTGCCCTCAAGGAGGGACAAAACATCTACACAAGTTCGTTATCAGGTACATAAACTCAGAGGAGGTGGAGATGGTAAAGATAAAGGGGATCAGGGACTCTAAGTTGACAGCAAGTGGTTTATGGAGTATGCCTGTACTTCCTAGAATCATGGACTCTCCTAAACTACTACTAAAGGATAGATTTTCTGTTTTTACAGCTTCTGTGCATAATCCTGAAAATGGTCCCATGGGAAGACCCAGAAAAAACTGGCAAAAATATCTAGAGATTGAGTTTCCTGGAAAGCCTGTTTGAGCTACCCTGTGTTTACTTAAACATATTTTTATCTTGTTGAGGACAAATCACACAGAAGAGATAAAGAAACTTTGGGGAAAGTATATTTCCAAGAAATAGCCTATTCTGAGCTGGAACAATCTGTGGATGGGCACTCTATATCCACACTGTTCATTTTGTAGCTGAGAGTACAGTTACTGGCATTACAGGCTGAGAAGGCTTTGGCGCAAATTTGAGCATCTGGGTATAAGCTTAGGAGGATATTGATATATGATAGGCTGGGGATGTGGGTGAGTGTGACCCCCCAATCTTCTCTCCAATCTGCTTGGGATAACTAGAATGTTGAGGGGGAATTTTCCTACGCTTCTAGAGGTTTTTTTTTGTTTTTGACTAATTTAATAATTAAATTGACATAAGACAGATTAATAGGAGAAAAAAATTAATTCATATGCATGGAAGTATCATAGAAATGGGAGCCTCAGTGTGACCAAAGCAGGCTACCAATACATTGTTTTTAGACAAAGAGACAGTTATTTGTGAAGAATTAACAAAGCAAAGGGGCTTTGCTTCGGGTAGCAGGCTAATAAAGAAATAACAAAGTTTGTTTATATAACTTTCTTAGCCTCGAATTCCCTAACTAACTCTGGTGATAAGAATGTTTTCTATCCTCTTGGTCTAGGGAGTTCTCTCCTGCCTTCAAGGAGAAGGTGGGGGTCATAGTGACTTTTTAATATCATCCCCCCAGACCGGCTGTTTCTCAAGTAACTTTAATTCAAAATAATCAATATGCCATCGAAACACATTTAGGGGCAGCTTGCCTTGGACCCCAATAGCTCCTTCCTCTGATTCTTCCTTGGAAGGTTCACATATTAAAAGTTGAGCTCGTAGATTGTTCCATCTCATTGAACCATCCTCTTAGTCTTGACAGCAAGGTCAGTTCAGTTAATCTCATTTCAGGAGGTGGTGATTTCAAATAGGTTCAAAATTAGGCCTATGATGCAAGCAATCAGTTGTTTACTAAGAGGCATTTCTATGGAGAAAAAAGAAATGCAATGGCTGATAAATGGAGCGAATTATAAATCAGTTTTTGAGTTCTGAGTGTAGAATTGAGATTTCTAGATGTCTGGGTTGAAGCATCTTTTGCAGTCTGAATGTCTCAGATGATGTCATCAGATCAGGTAGATTTTCTGAGAGGTCCATATAGCAACAGGCATGAAGGATTTGTCTGTACATAAGCTAGTGAGTGTGGTCATTTCCCTAAAGCTTATATTAAGACATCTAGCTTGAATTTGTAGGACTTCAGGAAAAAAGGGCAGTTTTAGTTCTCAATGATTCCAAGTCCAAAGGGTGAGAGAAAATTGGAAATCTTAGCTTGGAGAGTTGTAGCCAGATATTGGAGGAAATTAGAAAATTTCAATATCCAGTTTAGTTTTCAGGTAAACAATGAAACCTCAAGCAAAATTAATAACACTAGAATCTAATATCCACAAGTGTGTATTATAGTTTCTACTGAAACATACTTTTTCTCTCTAAAATCACCCTCATTTCTACCCAAGATAGCCAAATTAAGACTAATTAGTTTGAAAATAAGTCTATGTTCAATAAACTCGGCCTTGTTATTTACTTAAGTATAGAAAGAATAGCAATTGACCATTTAGGCTCTTTTAGATCTGCTTCGCTGGAACTTTTTATAAGGAATCTCCAGATTGAACTTTCAATACCCTCTTGAGGCTAAGAAGCCAAGCCAAATATTTGCCATTAGACTTCACCTGCAGTACCTATAGATTTATAGATTGGGGTGAAATCTTTTTCCTCTTGAGGTCCCCACAAATATCCTGAGGTTCCTGGGACTGCCAAGAAGTGACCTTTCTCCCTCACCTAGTAAGGCAGCTGAAAATCCTGTAAGCAAGATAACAGGCTCTTTTGTCCAGAGGGCTTTATTGGCTCCATAAAGTCAACCTTAGCTCCTTGAAGATGTCTGGTCATAATCTGAGTCTATGTATTTCTCTCTCAAATATGACATTCTAGTCAGAGCTTTGGTAATATAATCAATGTTTCAAATTGTGTCCTGTTATAAGGAGAAAAGATTCTTTTTTTTTTTTTTAAAGAAGATGTTGGGGGTAGGAGTTTATTAATAATTTATTTATTTTTGCTGTGTTGCGTCTTCGTTTCTGCGCGAGGGCTTTCTCTAGTTGCGGCGAGCGGGGGCCACTCTTTATCGCTGTGCGCGGGCCTCTCACTGTCATGGCCTCTCTTGTTGCGGAGCACAGGCTCCAGACGCGCAGGCTCAGTAGTTGTGACTCACAGGCCTAGTTGCTCCGCGGTATATGGGATTCTCCTAGACCAGGGCTTGAACCCGTGTCCCCTGCATTGGCAGGCAGATGCTCAGCCACTGCACCACCAGGGAAGCCCGAAAAGATTCTTATTGAACTTATGCAAATGCCAAACTTTATATTGCCAAGAGAATAAGAATACTCACTGAGAGTTTCTGAATTCTGGAGGGATCAGGTAGGGCCAAAAGGTAAATGTTTCAGTTCTGTATAGAAAGGTATAATTTACCAAATTACTCTAAGTCATAGCTTAAGAGAAAAGAGAAAAACGTTTTCTTAAATCTAGAGAAACAAAACATTTAAAAAATCAGCAATGTTTCTAATAAAAGCTTAACAAATTATAATCATCTTTTTCAGTTCACTTAGTCTCATATAATTAACTCTTGTTTTGCTTGATCTCTCATTAGAAGTTTTATGAAGCTATCAGTTTCTCCATTAGGGTTCTGTAAATTCTTACCCAGTTCAGCGGTATGATTTGAAAGTTATCAGAAACTTGTATTCTAGAGTACTTGTTAGATTCCTTCCCATGAATTTCTCTGAAGATGGCGCACATTTGCAGAAAACTTTTGTAAAAGCATCTGAGTAAAATTATAACTGTCTGTAAATGATGGAAGACTTTTAAAATGTCCAGTATTAAAGATCTGATTCATTATAATGGAATTGACAAGGAAATTTGGTTATTGTTGTGACACACATTTTAAGATAAATAGAATTAGGACAGTTAACGTTATATTAGGACATATCCACATTTCAGGATTTTCATATAATGTTTAGAACATTTATATTAATAACATTTACCCATCTAATATAATTTAAGAAGGTTTATCATCATTTACTTGACAATGTTTCCCATGTAATTCAACGTGCCCAATAAGCTTAATTAGTTTGATATTCCTCTTTTATAAGGAGAGAAAACAAATCTTTTGAGGTGTTTCAGGGGCCCTCTAGAAGACCCCAGCATTACTTCTAAGTCATTTAGAATTTGACTTTGGGAGTTTGTCAAAAATATCAAAAAGCTTTTAAAACACTTGGTCAAATAGGATCATAGGTCAAATAGGATCATAAGTCATTTAAAGAACCCATTGTCTGGACATTGATGAGTAGGAGCTTATATTAATTTCAAATAGTGACTCAAACCAATTAGTCTTTTTTATGGCTTAAACAAAGACACAAAAGATATCTCATAAGAGAGTATTTAGCCCTCACAAGATCCAGAAAGTTCATTCCCAGAGTTAGTCTAAGAAAGTAAGAGCTTTTCATTGCCACAGGTGGTAAAATGGTGTAGTGAAACATTGGCTCTGGTTTCCCATGAGAATGTGGGATACCTTTGGTCATAGACCCGCTAATCTGTGACACTGGGCAGGTACTACTGGAATGGGACTTTTCCAGCACTAACAAGCAACAAAAGTTGAGATGACAAAGGTCCCTTATGGACTGGGACCCCTTATGACAAATTCCCCTGAGCTGGCACAGTCAGACTAAGAAAGTGCTGCTTATGGCATCATGTCTTGGAACCCCAGTTAATTTGACTGGCCACCAGATGCACTCCAGTAAGTGCACCTTCTGGATGGTGGAGATCAGAGAGAATATTCTCATTGGTCACAAAGCTAAGTTCTCAGGACATGGAACGATACAGAAGGAAGAGCCTCATTCAGTTTTTACATAGGGGACCCACAGCAAAGTTTGTCTAAACAGTTGCTGGTCTGGTGAGAACTGTCAACTCGCTAGTCTGTGAGGCTGGTTCAGACAGTAGGCATATAAAGGGCCTATGCTTGTTGTTCTGCCTATGGTTCTTCCTCCTTATGACAAAAAACACAACAGACAAAGAAAACTAGTGACCATCTCTGGAAGGAAAGAATCAATAAAACGTGAGAGTACTCATGTACCAAATACCAGATTTGCTATGTCCCAAGAAACCAGCTCCACAAATATTTTCTCCTGCTAATCTAAGTTTAGAAAAAAGAAAAAGGTCTCTCACGACTTTTCCCTTCCACCAGACCCTGCAGGCAGATTCAGGAGGATGATGTGGTTAGAACACTTACCTTCTGCAGGCCTTTGTCAGAGGTCCCAGGATCTCATGGGAGGTGTGTTTGTGTCTGGGGGCGGGGCTGGAGGGGGGTGGTGGTGGAGTGGGGAGCAGGGTCCAGCTGGCATCCTGCTGTCCTGGTATGCCAACTGTCAGGGAGAGGAAAAGTTCTCCCCTACCCTTCTTGAGTTCTTTTGACTGGTCTAATAATTAAATTGACACAAGGCAGATTAACAAGAGAAAAAAACCAATTTAATTCGCATGCACCAAGGTCTCCTAGAAATGGGACCAGCCGATGTGACCAAAGTAGGCTGTTTACATATTATTTTTAGACAAAGAAACAATTATTTGCAAAGATTTAACAAAAACAAAGGGGTTCATGCTTGGGGTAACAGACTCATGAAGAAGTAACAAAATTTGTTTACATAGCTTTCTTAGCCTTGAATTCCCTAACTCTGGTCATAAAGATGTTTTCTATCCTCCTAGCGGAGGGAGGATACCGTCACATGGGAGATTTATTTCACACTTTAAGGGGGAAAGCTGGGGGTCAGAGTGGGTTTTTTTTAGTATCATTATTTTTCCACCAGCTGTTTCTCAAGTAACTTTAATTTAAAATAATCAATATGCCATTGAGGTATATTTTGGGACAGCCTGCCCTGGGCCTCAACCAGAACCTCGACCAGCATTGTAGACAGCCAGACTGGCATTATAGAAAGTCATTTGAACACGAGAAACTCAGAAATCTTAAATATACTAAGATGGACTTGGTCTTTGCCTACTGAAATTTCAATATAAGTGGATAAAATACTGGTGAATTAGATACAATGAAGAAAATTGGTGACATTTACTAGATAAAGGGGCTTCTAGTGTAGAATTTATATTTAGATTTAAATTGTGGTGAATGTCTTCCAGAAAGACAGCAATTTTAAGCAAGTCCTAGTTGGAAACCTTAGCAGAAAGTCAAGTGATGAAAACAAAGAGTGTTACGGGTAGAGAAGATAGCATGGAAGAATATACTAGAAGGCAGGAACAATGGGAGAAATGGAGATGACAGACCTACACATACTTCCTTTGGCCTGAAGGCTTTTGATTTTAAATGAAAAGTGGAGGAAAGGGAGAAGACATTTTATTACATATGAAATCCACTCAAATTTGACCCTCAAAGTAGGTCATTTCAGTATATTGAATGAGGACTTAAGGCATGAGGTTAGAGCAGCAATAGATTGAGAGCGAGGCCTTCAGGAAGAATGAGGAGTTTTACTTACAGACACCTGGTAAAGAGGACTTATTAAAATGCTATTTATTTTCTGCTAACTTGCTTCTAAACTTTCTTTTTTCGCTATCATGTTCTTACATCTCTGTCCATCTTCCACTGCCACAAAACCTAACAATTTTTCTGGTTTTGGTTGATTGGTTCTATTTTTCAAATGGGAAAAATGCAGAGGAACGTGGGCAGGATATATTTATAACCATTTCATCAGATTTTATGTGTTTGCTTGAGGTATGGATGCAGCTTATGAAGAACCCCTTTTAATCTCAATAAAGCAATTGAAGTACTGAAGTCTTGAAAACTTCAATTTTATTCTTGTCAGTCAGAATTAGAATTTTAGTGAGACTCACTATAAAACTAAAACTGTTGATAGTTTAGGTATGTATTAATTACTTACATCTCCAACTGATCTGACTATAAAATTGGAAAATCATAAGGTAGCTGACTAGATGAATTTGATCGGCTGACTGGATATCAGCCACTGAAGTGGTACCTGACTGTGTTAATGATTGAGCAATAATTTGTAGGTTTTTTTCTTCTTTTTCAATTTCAAAACAGAAAAATATATTGTGCAAATTTTAAGTGGACCTTCAAGTACATTTTGATTATGATTTTGAAGGAGATAGCAGGAATTTTTGGAAGCCTGTCTTTGGGGTTTTTTTGGCTTTTTTTTTTTTTTAATTTGCCTATAGTGCAAAGGGCATAAGCCAAAATTAGAAAGTCATTTGTTTACTTTATTCAGAGATAAGCTAAATATAAAGGTCAGAAGTCATATAAATGTCTCCACAATTACATTTGGCTAGTGAAAAATGAAAACTTTTTAACCTTCTTTTTATTTTGGTCATTCTTGACATGAGAACAAGGAATCATTTTTAAAAGTCAAGCTGGATGAGACCTCAACAACCATGAACTCTACCCTTTCATTTGTGTCATATGTGAAAACCAAAACCCCAAATGGTTAAGTGATTAAATCAAAGTTCTGCAGTTAACGGTGGCAGAACTCTGTTGTGTAGAAGTCTTTTAAATAACTCTCTGTGGCACTTGCAATAAAATTTAAACTCCTTACTTCAGCACCTAACAACTTGTCCTAATCTGCCTGTTCATCCCTTTCTGGCCTCATCTCTGTCAAACTTCCACTTGTAATCTTTGCTCCAACCATACTAAACTACTGTAGTCACCCAAATATGTGCTGTTTCATGCTTTGAATACATAATTGCCTCACTGGAAAGCCATGCCTCCTTCTCAATTTGTCTAGCTAATCACTACTCTTTCTTTTCTGGGAAGCTTGCCCTGAATCCCCAAATGGACTTCCATAGCCCATCTCGTTGTTTCTGTGGCAATGCTACGTATCAAAACTTCCATCATAATCTTACCACACTCCATTTTTTAAATCCCTCCCTAGATCACAGCTCCTGAGTGCAAGAATGATGGCCCATTGGAATTTGTATAACCATGAAAACAATAATAATAACAAGAGTTAACATCTATTATGTGCTTACAATGAGTAGGCAGTGTTATAATTGTTTTATTGGTATTAACTTATTCCTAAACACAATATCTGCCACAGAAACACTCACTAAGTAGTTTCTCTTTGATTGTTTGGAATAATGCATTCATACAGGAGTGAGTGCCAGAATGCTGGCCTTCATAATTCCCAGTCCAGAGATTTGGGTAGATGCTACTACTGGTTATCTAATATCCAGACAGATAGAAGTGGATGTGGAAGCTCTTTGGCTGCCCTTTTGCAGATGTTTGAATCTTAGAAAGAGTAGAACATACCCAGTTTACTGATGTAGTTACAACTATTATAACTTGGCTTAGAGAAGCCAGATACTCAGAAAGCAGGTTTTCCTTGCACTCACATCATGGTTCATTGCAGGAGTTTTCTAGATAAATGGCAACCATTTCATGCGTAACAAGACTAATATAGGTGGGTAACAATTTTACACCCAAAAATTTATGCCGATTTCTTCGTGTCTGCAAGGCCTTATAAAGTGAAATTACCAAAATTCTACTTCCCTTCTGCCCTTGATTCTCCATATTTCAGAGAGATTATGTATTTACAGTGCTAGAGAAGGTGTACAAAGAAGGGTTACATTTATAGAATGGTGCTTATGTACCATTGTACATAGACCAAAACATCTGGTGTTATTATTTATTTACATATTTAGCAAATAAAGTAGAATGAAGGCAGTTCTATGGATGAAACCCAGCAACACATTTAAAACATCATTCAGATGCCATGGTAGTTAAAATAATGTGCTAATTTTTGGTTGAAAAAGAATGTTTTCAAATTTTTCTGACTTAGCCTGGAGCAGGATCAGTGCATGGGCTTTAGCCGAGTGGTCCAGGACCCCTGCAATAGTGTGCCAAAATCTGTATAAGAGGCCTGAGGCTTTTATCAGGTGGTTAAAGGTATCTGTGTCTCTCAAGTGGTTAAGAACTTCTGCTGTCAAGTATCTTCAGCCACCCAGCTTGCACAGCTCTGCAATATGGTTTAGGGAGTCCATATTTTTTTTTTTTTTTTTTTTTTTTTTTTGTGGTATGCGGGCCTCTCACTGTTGTGGCCTCTCCCATTGCGGAGCACAGGCTCCGGACGCACAGGCCCAGCAGCCATGGCCCACGGACCCAGCCGCTCCGCGGCATGTGGGATCCTCCCAGACCGGGGCACGAACCTGTGTCCCCTGCATCGGCAGGCAGACTCTCAACCACTGCGCCACCAGGGAAGCCCAGGGAGTCCATATTTTAAAGTATTACTTTCAAAGGCAAGATTCAGCAAATAAACTGCATGCTCAGGTGGTCCCACTCAGGTCAAAGGTCAGTCACTCATGTGCCAAAACAATGTCTTTGTTTTCTATGCTGTAGCAAAATTACCTATTTCTGTTCCTGCCTTTGCATTCTATTTGAATTTTGGAGGTTAAAATTACATAGTCTAATGGAAGAGTTTTCTTTCTAAATTGGGCTTTACTGAAAACAATCAATAATTGAGAAGCTATCAGGTGGCCTTGGGAACTGTCTGTAGTGACATAAAAGGTAAGTTTATCATCACAAATTCTGTGACAATGAATAAAATCATGCCATAAACTGGAATTGTATGAAACACTTAACTATGGTCATCATTTGGATAGGTTATTCAGATTCACAACGTTCATAAAACTTTGCTTGTGACTCCTTAGATAAGTAAACACATCTATTCTTGCTGTGAAGCTTTGTACAAGTTTTTGGTTTGTTTAGAGCTGGTTAGGGGTATGAATTCCCCCAACCTATACCAATGTGGATGTTGTACTGAGATTCCAATATAAAACAAGTGAGAAATTCATGTTTGTATGTGTATTAAACAAAATGATGATTTCTAAAGACTAAATATTACTCTAAGAGCACAAAATCAAAGCAACCTATAAATCATTTTATTAGATAAGAAATTATTGTTTACCCTGTGTTGCAAAAATACAAAGCAAATTATTGACATTTCTTATTCTAAATAAAAAAGATAATCTCACAACTGAGAAGATATGTCTTAACCTGCCCATGGTCCTTCCCTAAGAGTTTAACATTCAGATTCCTGATCAACCTTAAATTCAACCTTTACTTTTCTCTAAACGAGGTTTACCTGCTTTATGATTTGTTTTACATACAGTGATTTTGTGGTTTAGAAAAATGTTTAAATATTAGGTGAAATTTGCAGATATTATTACTGTTAAAATGTTTAAAAACCACTTAGAGAAACTCCCTCATGGAACAATCAATACAAAAACTATTTTAATTCTGTAATACATTGAGAAAAGAGTGTTCTGCCGGAAGAAAGTGACTGATAGGGATGCTGGAGTAACCCAACTTAAAGGCAGCTTCCAGCTGTATGACTTTGCAACCAAGCAGGACCCGCTGGGGCCTTCTCAGAACAGGACTCCCCATCTCGCCCTTCACCTGCCTTTTGTCTGTAGAAAAGCTTTAGTCAAAGAATAAATTTAATCAGAGAAGTGAGAAAATGCAGAAAGAAAGGGAAACAGTCAAGCTAGACAAAATAATAATAGTTTAGCCATTCAACACAGACAAGGACCTTTAGTTCCTTCACAAGGATGGATAATATTCTGAGCCATATCCTTTGAGCTGTTTTACAGATACTGAAACCCCCACCAGGTAGAAGAAGTTAACTGTACACTCCCCACAAGTACGTAGACCCCAGACCTGTTGGAAACAGAAGGTTGATGAGGTTGACTCCCAATTACCTCACCACCAACCAACCAGGAGAATGTCCACTAGCTGATCACACACCCCAGGACCCCCCTCCCTCAACCTGTCTTTATTTTATTTATTTATTTTTTTTGCTGTACGCGGGCCTCTCACTGTTGTGGCCTCTCCCGTTGCGGAGCACAGGCTCCGGACGCACAGGCTCAGCGGCCATGGCTCACGGGCCCAGCCGCTCCGCGGCATATGGGATCCTCCCAGACCGGGGCACGAACCCGTATCCCCTGCATCGGCAGGCGGACTCTCAACCACTGCGCCACCAGGGAGGCCCCAACCTGTCTTTAAAAACCTTTCCCTGAAAGCCTTCGGGGGGTTCGAGTCTTTTAAGCACTAGCTGCCCCGGACTCCTTGCTTGGCATCCTGCAATACATGCTGCACTTTCCTTCACCACAACCGGTGTTGGTAGATTGGCTTTACTGCACACAGGGCAAGGAGACCCAAGTTTGATTCAGTAACAATTTTATACTTCTATCATTGGAAAAAAATATGATGATTGTTTCCCACCAACTGTCTGAAGTGCTATTTTAAGTTTACATCAGTGTAATACATTTTATCTGAATAAGCAATGAGTTGCTTATTGATAATTTGTTATCACATTCTTTATGTTAACAAGTCATTCAAAGAGCCACTTGAGTAATTCATGTAAGTGTTATAATGTCCTCCAGGGATTGGACTTTGTTTAAAGTTAAATAACCAAACAGTTAAAACAAGGAGAGAATTAAATCATTTCACATCTTTTCCTTCATCTGTCATTTGACTAATATGCTGCTTCTTTACTTCAAGACTTTTTAAGTAAATATGGATTGACTCACTGATTTGGTGTACTGGTTTTCTCTTCTTTAACTCCTCATTCAAGGCTGATATATTGACCCTCTTTTTAGTGATGGTTTTAAACCGCTTCTTTGCTCTTCTCAAGGTAACCTTGGTGATATTGTTACATTTGTTCATTATCATTTTTTATGCAGCAACTATCTCTATTGATTTGTCTGTGGCCTTTGATTCAGTGAATCACAACATATTGCTATTTGAGTGTCCCTCAATTTGGCAAAGTTTAACTATAGTGGAATGGTTCTCAGGCTACATTAGCGAATAAATCCCAGTCATTTTGTTTAATGGTGTTGAATCTGAGGTGAAAGTGTTACATTCAAAGTTACCTCAGGAGCTAATTATGGGGCTTTTTACTTTTTCAGTTTTTATTAATGACCTGCCGACATCATATAGTTCATGAAATGCTCTGAACGTGTACATGCTGATGATACGACCTCAGACCCAGAAAGAACTCGGGCAATATGAAGACATTGTGTGTCTAAATTAGACACATTAGATTTATTAAGTGATGTTCACAACGTAGATACAAATTTTACATAGAATATACAGGTTCACATTTTGTAAAACTACACAGAGCAATCCTGGGGAGTTTTATATTCAGCTACTTTATAAGTGGAAATAAGAGCACAAGTGGCTGAAACAGATGAGGAAATGTATATCTGGGCCTTTATATACAATCCTATCTCATATTAAAGACAGCATTTTTTTTTAGTAAAAACTTCACATTTCAGAAGTATGCTATTTCCCACTAAGGAATTCAAAAACAATGTTTAGCTTCTTTATACCCATCTCTTTGAATGTAAATGTGAAAGTATACTTTCTCCAGGATTTTCTTAAGTTCAGTCAATTATCAAGTGGCAAAATTTCTCCACAGTAACAAAAGTTTCTTTGAGACTAGCTTACCAAGTACAATTTCATATTCATCCACTTGCTAAAACATATATGAAGCTGGAATGGACACTGGGTATAGTCCATATGTTTTGGAGTAACTTCACAGCTCACAGAAATCTCTTTTTCCTGCATCCCTTGTAGAGGAGGGCAGGGTACTGGATCACATTTAGAATAATAAGATTTCCCACACTTCTCTTGGACCAAAGCAGAGAAATTGATGTTTCAGGGAGAAAGAGAAGAAGTCTGGGCAGATGGCTTTTGTGCCTGGGTTTTCAAGACATCCCTGGGTTCAGCAGCACAGACCTTGGGTTGCAGAAGTCTCTTCAGAAGCTCATAATAAACCTTTGTTTGTAGAAGCTGTGCATACACTAATGACATAGAGATGAGAGCAATATGATTTCTGTACTCAAGGAACTTATATTTCAATGGGCTATACAGTGGTTAAGAGAATGCATTCTGAACAAAGTTACCTGGTTTTAATTAACTCCTTCTGCTTCTGTTACTGAGTCCAAATTCATACTGCTCACTTGATGATGGTCCAGTAAATTGAGACATGAGTTGTTGGGACAAGGAATAGTGACTTTATTCAGAAAACCAGCAGACTGAGAAGACGGTGGACCAGTGTCCCAAAGAACCATCTTACCCGAGTTAGAATTTAGGCTTCTTTTATACTAAAAGTGGAGGGGATGTGGTTAGTTGTTGCAAACTCCTTGGTGCCGGAATCCTTTGTTCTTGCATCTGTCCACATAGGTCAGGTCGTGATGTTCCTGTAAATCTCCAACAAGACAAATGTTATTCTCTGTTCTGCAACTTATTATCTCTATATGAATGGAAAAGTGTTATACCTTTAAAGGTCAGAGCCTTGAGAATGGTTTATCCTGTTTATATCAGGCTACAGGCAACATATTTAAGTTGCAGAAAAAGCAACAGAATACAGAGGTTAAAGTAAGAGAAACAGATCTAATATGGAGTCAGATTTGTTCTTCCCTATTACACTACAATCAGCTGAGTAACTCTGGGCAAATCACTTATCCTGTCTGGCTTCAGTTTCCTCATCACTAATATGGGGATCATAATTATACCCACCTCATGGAGTTGCCAAGGGTTAAATTACATAATACATGTTAAAGGATTACATAAGTGACATACATAGAAAGTGATGAATGAAGAGTTGACTCTGATTATTATTAAAGAAATGAGCATCCAACAATAAGGTAAGTGCTATAGATGTATAAACAAAATATTCCAAGAGCACAGGAGACGAATTGATCGGTTTTGACTTAAGGAAATGGTGATTGGATTAAAGAGAACCTCATAGAAAAGATGACATTTAAAAATAATAGTCACTACTACACAGTTATTATGTTGCAGGCACTGAACTGAGCACTTTAGAGGCTTGATCTCATTTAATCCTCACAGTGCCCTGTAAAAGGATTCTTCTTTTACCGAGGACACTGAAGCTCAGGAAGGCTGAGTAATTTGCCCCAAGTCCCAGAACCAGGAGCTGGTAGAGCCGGGAAGCAGTGCCAGATTCCCACCAAGGTTTAAGCACACTAACCTCCATGTTCTAACCACTAAATTCCATCTCCTTTCCCCTTGAACTCATTTTGAAAGGATGTATGTGAATTTGCTGGTTGAAGAAGGGAGCTAGGCAGAGAAGAATTTCAGGTAGAGGAAAAAATATGTACAAAAGTACAGAGGTGTAAAAATACATGAAAGGAACCTGGGACCACATGTAAAGGGCCATTTGGGCCATGCTGAAGAGTTTGGATTTGGGTTTGTGAACAGTGAGGAACCACTGAAGATTTCAAAGTCACTGAGAGAAGTCACATAATCAGATTTGTATTTGACAGTAGAAATACCATGGATAGTGGTTCTGGATGGATTGGAGGGTGATGACATTAGAGGTGGGAGACCTTTGCGAAGATCTGGGCAGAAGTAGTGAGAGCTTGAAGTTAGAGAACGACGGAGGAGTAGAGTGGAAACAACAGATTTGAGAGGCATTTCAGTGCTGGATTGAAAAGCGTTTGATAACTGATTGCCTGAATGAGGGAGAGAGAAGCTGAGGCTGACTCAGATCTCTATCTCGGTGCTGGGTAATTGAAAGTAATGGAGATGGTGAATACAAGTTTACTTAATTTCCATGTAAGGATTTGTTAGGTAAAGCCAGGGTTAAGAAATAGCAAAACTTCTAAAGGATATTTTAGGATATGAGGGGACATTTTCAGAGATTTAAACTTGACAATGCAAACTTCTATTGTCTGTAGGAAGAGTAAAGGAGAAATTAAAGGTACCAGCACCTTGGAAATTTTCCAATTGCCATTACAGGCTCTTAGAGGGTCAGTGAAAGTGGCAAGTATGCACAACTTTCAATTACAGTAAAAGCTCACTGATTTGGATTAATTGGGGTAAAGGGCAGCCTGACTAAATAAAAGTCTGATTTATAGAAAAAAATTTAAATAAACTCATTTTGATTACTTTTAAGTATTTTCAGCTAAATTAACTCTATTTTTTATTAAAAGTGATAAATTACTAAGGATGATTTGTAAATAATATGAAAAGGACCCAATCTGAAGGGCAATTATATTTATTAATTTATTCATTCATTTAATAAATATTTAGCACCCACCCTATGCCAGGCAATACTGAACATGAATGATGCTTCTAAGTGTCACAATCACTTTATACTTTTAAATTAACCATTCCCCTTCTTTTCTTAGAAGTCCAAATCTTGAAACGTCTTAGATATCTGGCCTCAAGATAAGTTGTCTTGTAAGCCTTTCTGTGTTTTGCAGAAAATAAAAAGATCTCCATGTAAATAAATGGTCACAGTTAATGAGGCAGAAACTTAAGGAAGTTTTTCTGTAGCTGAGGCTCCGATAGGTCTCTATGCTTCTGTTCTTACAACACTCCCATCCATCTTCCTCTCCACCCTGGGCACAGTTTCTAAAATGTAAATTTGACCCTGTGGGTTCCAAGCTTCATCTCCTTCCATCTTGGATACCATCTAGAGGATAACATTGAATCAGGATCTCTGGCGTGAAATTCAAGACTCTGGTCGTATCTGAATCCTTGTCTATCTCTATGTAACTCACTGAAAATTTGCCCCTTGCTTGCTTCACATAACCTGCTGCTCCCTGGCTCTGTATTTTTGCATATGTTGTTCCATCTGCTTAGAAGTCCCTTCAGATTTTATCCTTGAACTTTTATTCATCTTTCAAGACTTTGGTCAGGAGATATTTCCCCTTTTCTCTCTCTCCTGGACTCATCCCTTCCTCTGCTTTACTTCTGTGCTTCTGATCTTGAATGTATCACGTGAACATTTGTTTGTTTGTTTAAATGTTTCTCTCCACAACTAGACAATAAATTTCTTGAGGTCAGGGGCCTTGTTGGATTCATCTTTGTCCCTGTGGTACCAAGTACAGCAGGAGGCAGCATATAGACACTAAGAAGTATTTACTGAATTGAGTTGAGTGAAATGTTCTTCACTAGTGTGGATTCTATCAAAGCTTCTTGCTTTACCTTTTTATCCTGGCCCCTAATCATTCAATGAACTCTCACGTATCATATGAGGAGAAAGTACCTGGTAAAATTTTAAAAAATCAGGTAATGTTATTTATTTTTATAAATTTGGGTTGAGAGTGTGTTTTCCAAGGATACATATATATGTTTTCTTACTTTTAGATTTAATTTTTCTGTACATTCCCCTCTCATTCCCTCAGCCTACTCTCACCACATCTTCTCTCTGTCACTGTCTGTGTAGGTTCAAAGTCAACTCTATAATTAAACTAGAACTTTCTCCTTAAATCTCTGTTCAGTGATGTGTCATCCAAAGCTCAGAAGATTTCACATTTGGAGGTTAGGCCTATTTAAGTGCTGTAGTTCACTGCCATAAATTCCTGGTACATTTGATGCTCTGACTATTAGCTTGCTCCACTGTCCAACTCTCCCAGCAGTTATGTCTTAGGCACCTAACAGTAAATGATCACTATGACAAGAAGAAAAGCAATTAATTAGATTAATGTTCAAAGAGTCTCCTTCAAGTTGTCAATACCCATATTTATATCATAATGCTGCAATTTTGGCAGAATTATTTGCTTTTTATGAATATCTGATGAAGCAATTTTCAGATTTCCTAACATGAATCAAAAATTTGAAAAACACACAGATAAATATCCATCTTCCTGTTAATTTTTCTCCATTTTAAGTAATTTTACATTTTGGGATTGGGGCTGTGAAAGATGATTAACCAAATATTTTAAGAATGGGTTTTCAAGCAGACTTTCCAGTCCAGTTGTGAAAAGTCAAGGCATTCTGATATGACTTCATCATTAAAACAGTTAAGTAATAGAGTCAGCTTTAGCATTTTTGGTCTTTGCTGACCGAGAGCAAAGCAGAAATAGAATGGTGAAAAGATTTTTCTTAATATGTGTAGGAAAGTCATTTAGTAATTTGAGAACTTTCTAAAGTGCTACAGGATGTAGTATGTATGAGGCTTTAACACAAACACAAACCCACACATACACAGAGCATTATAAGACAGAATAAACACAGAATATTCTCTAAAACTCACCAAAGAGGAAAGTAGTAGAACTCAAAGTAGGTGATTGTTCTGATAATACCCAATGAACTAAAGTCCATCCCAGTTTTAGTTTATTAAGGAACCTCCATAATGTTTTCCATAGTGGCTGTATCAATTTACATTCCCACCAACAGTGCCAAAGGGCTCCCTTTTCTCCACACGCTCTCCAGCATTTACTGTTTGTAGATTTTTTGATGATGGCCATTCTGACTGGTGTGAGGTGATATCTCATTGTAGTTTTGATTTGCATTTCTCTAATGATTAGTGATGTTGAGCATCTTTTCATGTACCTCTTGGCCATCTATATGTCTTCTTTGGAGAAATGTCTATTTAGGTCTTCTGCCCATTTTCTAATTTTTTTTTTTTTTTTTTTTTTTTTTGCGATACGCAGGCCTCTCACTGTTGTGGCCTCTTCTGTTGTGGAGCACAGGCTCCGGATGCACAGGCTCAGCAGCCATGGCTCATTGGCCCAGCCGCTCCATGGCATGTGGGATCCTCCCAGACCGGGGCACGAATCTGTGTCCCCTGCATCGGCAGGTGGACTCTCAACCAGTGTGCCACCAGGGAAGCCCGTTGTTTGTTTTTTTGATGTTGAGCTCCATGAGCTTTTCGTATATTTTGGAGATTAATCCTTTGTCCGTTGCTTCATTTGAAAATATTTTCTCCCATTCTGAGGGTTGTCTTTTCATCTTGTTTATGGTTTCCTTTGTTGTGCAAAAGCTTTTAAGTTTCATTAGGTCCCATTTGTTTATTTTTATTTTCATTACTCTAGGAGGTAGGTAAAAAAAAATTTTGCTGTGATTTATGTCAAAGAGTGTTTTTCCTATGTTTTCCTCTAAGAGTTTTATAGTGTCCAGTCTTACATTTAGGTCTTTAATCCATTTGAAGTTTATTTTTGTGTATGGTGTTAGTTAGTGTTCTATGACCCAGCAATCCCACTACTGGGCATATACCCTGAGAAAACCATAATTCAAAAGGACACAGGTACCCCAGTGTTCACTGCAGCACTATTTACCATAGCCAGGACATGGAAACAACGTAAATGTCCAATGATAGATGAATGGATAAAGAAGTTGTGGTATGTATATACAAGGGAATATTACTCGGCCATAAAAAGGAATGAAATTGGGTCATTTGTAGAGATGTGGATGGACCTAGAGTCTGTCATACAGAGTGAGGTAAGCCAGAAAGAGAAAAACAAATATCGTATATTAATGCCTATATGTGGAATCTAGAAAAATGGTACAGATGAACCTATTTGTAGGGCAGGAATAGAGATGTAGATGTAGAGAATGGACATGTGGACATGGGGGGAGAGGGGAGGGTGAGATGAATTGGGAGATTAGGCTTGACATAAATATACTACCATGTGTACAATATATAGCTAATGGGAACCTGCTGTATGGCACATGGAGTTCAGCTTGGTGCTCTGTGATGACCTAGATGGTAGTGGGGGGGGGAAGGAGAGGAGGGAGGTCCAAGAGGGAGGGGATATAGGTATACATAGAGCTGATTCACTTTATTGTACAACAGAAACTAACACAACATTGTAAAGCAATTTTACTCCAATAAAAAAATAAAGTCCATCCCATATTTATATATACCCAAGTGTTCTAGAAGTAGATGTTTAAGATAGTGCATATAATTAGAGGTTTAGATGTCTGTGGAGACCTGGTACTGTTTTGCCTGGATGGGTTCCTTTTGTTACCTATAGTGAGTTAGCAGAAGAGAAGAAGACATAGTGATAGATATCTTATAGGCATCCTTATGCTCTGTTCAGAAATGCTGATCATTTTACTTGCAGCCTACATTTTTAAAACTTTGACTCCATTTTATTTCACTGAAAAAGACACATTTAATGCTAGTGCAAAGCTTTTATGAAAGCCTTCCCTTCATCCTTGACTGCTACATGAAAGCAGTTAATCAATTAAGGAAACCCATCACAAAGGATCATAAATTCTACAACTGATGTCACCGGAACTATAATTGGTCTTACTGTTTGTATTATTACTTATCAAATTTGCATTATTACTAACACCATATGACAGCATAAGGAGAGAACCCCTCAATGGTGTTTGTTTAAGGGAACCTCCAGCAGGGGTGTCTCTTCATGATAGTCTGTGAAATCCCAATCTATACACAGATTCAATTCTACATTTCAACTGTGTTAATACACAGTATTTTAGCCTCTTGAAAGAACAAAATGCATGAAATAACCTATGTCTAGGATCCAAGGAAAGGCATTCTGTGTCACCTCACAAATATCCACTTAAAAACAGACAACAAGGTCAGTTCTGTTGGCCTCCACTCCTGGAGATGGGCCTTTTGATAATCTTGGGGGTTACTTTTGGGAGTTGGGCTTTGATAAAGGCAAACCTGAAGGGAGCCTGTGAGTCGCTTCCTTGGGCTATCTGTTCTGATTTTATGCCCAGATTCCAGTGCAACAGCACATGAATGCATTAAATATCAAGAAACTGCACTTGCTTGGGGAAGGTGATGGGGGTGGAGAGAGTTTTGGATAATTCCCAATCGGTCATGATATCTAAAATAAATGAAGAGAGCATCCTTTACTCTATTATGCCCTTTAGTGCAGTTCAACAAATATTAAATGCCTGTTATGTGAGAGATCCTGAGATCCAAAGTCAGGTTTATGAAATAAACAGTCATAAAAATTCTAATCATGAAAATTCATGATCCATAAAGCTCTGCCTTAATAATTGTCCTTGTGAATCAGCCCTTTCCCCAGTGTCTGTTAATGCCAAAGTTGGCTGACCTGGCTTTAGGTCAGATGTTTACTGCAGGTACTCATTCATTCATTCTTTCATTCATTTTTTCCATTCAGTCAGCACATTTGTTGAACATTTAATATGTGTTGGTACTGTACTATGCTAGTTGCTAAGACTGAATACAAGGGCTAGGGGAAAAACACATCTTTTGTTCTTATGGAGAATGCACTCTAGTGTAATAAAGTAATATGTTCAATTGGTCAATATAATTCTAATTCATAATCAGGCAGCATTCAGATATCTTTATAGGAAGAGGCAGAAACTCAACTACCTGCCTTATTATATCTGTTTTCTCCTGAGGTTCTTTCCTATGCTAACTGGCTTCCCTAGCTGATGATTTTTCTGACGTATAACACAGGTTTTCACTCTGACTCTTTCTCTGTTGATTCCAGCTGTTATAGAATTCTTGACTGGGTTAGTTAATTTGTTCAGTCTTGCTGGACTTCGATTCGTGGCTCTTGCCTTCAACCCTGGGCCTTAGACCCTGATATCTGGCCTTTGCTCCTGTCTTCGTGATATCCAGGACCTCAGGATGAGTTTTTAGGCTCACCTCTGGTCTCTATGAGGGTATTGCTACTGGGGTTCTGCCATTGCACTCAGACAATTTAGGGTTTATGCCAATGTGAGCCCATCACTATGGATAGCTCTAGTTTGGCCTATTCTCCAAGTAAATGAGTGGATCTGCTGTCTCTGGCCACAATATGCAGTGCAACAACCAACCACATCCATGACCCAGCAGTGTAGAGCAATAAGCATTGACTTCGCTTATGAGTCTGTGAGTGGACAGGGCAGTTCTGTTCTTGCCTGGCTAGTTATTGGCAAAACAGCCTTATTGATTTTTGCTGGACCCTAGGCCTGCACAACTGGGCTGACTTGGTCCTACTCTCCCACCTTCCAGCAGGCCAGCCTGGGCCTATTTTCATGGCAGGGGCAGGGTTCTGAGAAAGAGAGAAAGCAGATAAGACCACTTGAAGCCTAAGCTCAGAACTGAGACAGTGTCAGTTTCACTGACTTTTTTTTTTTTTTTTTTTTTTGTCAAAGTAGGTTACAAGGGCAGCTCAGAATTCAGGGGTGAGAAAGTAAACCCTGCCCCTCTTGAAGGGAGTAGCTGCAAAGTCATGATTGCAAGAAGAATGGAAAACTGGGACTATTTTTTTTTTTTTTTTTTTGCAATCAGTCTTCCACAGTGAATTGGTTTCCAACTATTAAACCAGTGTATATTTCTCTGCAGTTTTAGGCTTGAACTTGCCTAGGACTGGGCATGTGGGCCTGAAGTGTGGCAGAGAGAAAAGGAGAGGAACATGGTGTTTTTCCCATCACTCAGTAAATCAGCCTTGAGAGCTGCACACAGCAGCCCAGGAGGGAATGGGGTTGGGGGGTGGTCGGTAAGCAAGGGAGGAGATGAAATGTTCGTGACCAGGAGTACAAGGCCTCCTCCTTCTGGATGTTCAGCTGATTGCTCCCACTTTCATCTTGGCTTCTAAGAGCAAGAGGAAATAAGGAATCTTCTGGGTGGCTTCCCTCCAGGAGTTCTGTGGGACCTCACCATCTGGATGGTAGACCCAACCAGGAAATGAATATTGGTTACTGGAAATAGTTTCTCATTGTAGGTCTCTGTAAGTGGACACCTATTTCCAGACTTATACAAAGACATATAGATGGGGTGAGTCGGGGGCGTTTGGGATACAGGCTATTTCATACTTGTTTCTTATTTACCAAGCACACGCATATGGTTTGTCTTCAGAAACCAAATGCTCTTTTATTTCTGTTTTTAATCCTTTTAGTTATTCATATTGCTGACTTGAAAACATAGTGGGCCAAGTAATATTTCCTATTTTTCTCATATTTTTTAGAGACATGATTCATCTCTAGGGACACATTAATACAGAAAGGTTTTGCTGAGAAGGCAAGTATACTTACTCAGAGTCTTGAAGCATTATTGTTGAGTGATATGCATTTGTACCATATGATTTCTAGGATAAATGGTTTTGGACTGTCTTGGCTAAGCAGTACCCTGTGGGATCAGTTGACAGTGGGTATACTATATTTATTCAATTCACTCTACTTAACTACAGTTCATTTGTGTTGCTTTATAGTTTATTTACATCTGGACACTTACTTTAGCATTGGGTTATTGCTTTATTTACTCATAAGAATACATTAACTACAAAGAACAATCTCTCACTTATCATCAGACAAATATATTTGATTATCTCTCTATGAGTAAAATGTATAGAAAGTTGGCATCTCAGAGTCAGCAGAGACCATAGTAATTATTTTGCAGCTATACTGATGCAAAGAGATGACAGTTTATTTTGCAGTGTATGTATCTTTCTCCCCTATGCTGGATTAATCTTCAGAAACACCGGTGAATTTTACTCAGGTTCTTTGACTAACTGTTGTTGTGGTGTCTAAGATCTTCAGGCATTGTGTGATAAAGCAATTCCTGGCAATGAGCTGGCAAGAGGTCTTTTTTCACTCTCCTGGCTCATCCTTCCACCTCCAGCACAGCACTGCCACCAGATGCGGGATGGAAGGTGAAGTTTAGAAAAAGATACCACCTCATGTGACCCCACAGAACTTGTCATATTTTTGGCTAAGGAAGCCAAAGATGAAAGATGCAATGGCATAAAAGTGCATGCCATAGTCCAGGGGAAAAGCAAACGATTCTGTTTGGCTGAAATACAGAATGATGGAAATAAACCAGCACAGGTAGGTTGGGTCTGTGCTAATCCTCTAGGAAGTGGGGAGACTATGAAGCTTTTTCTAGCAGGGTATTTCAATATCTGGTGGCACTGAGGAAGAAGAAGTTAAGAGAAGAGCTTTAAAGATGGGGAGAATAGTTATTTAAAATATCTCTTGCAATAGACTAGACAAGACAGGACTAACACAACTGCAAAGGTGGATTTGGTTTGCTGGTTTGGTTTTTCCTGTGGGACATTTTAGAGGCTGCACTGGTAAAATTGGATGTAAAGGAAAGAGAGAGAAAATTAGATAATGAATTTAGAGCTTCTCACTTGGGATGATAATACTATTAATAGAGGTGGCAGAAATAGGAAAAGGAACATGTTTGGGTGGAAAATGAATTCAGTTTTCGATGTGCTAAATATGAAGTAGAAATCCAAGTGGAGATGGCATATTAACAGATAGAAGCTGTGTCTGGAGTGCAGGGCAAAAGTTGGGGGTGAGAGCTATAGATTTGGGAGTCATTGGCAGATGTGAGGGCAACCAAAGCCATTAAATGAGCCAGATTGCCCAGGAAGGTGTTGTGTACTGAGAACATAAACGTGCAAAGAATGGAAACAAACACCAAAAAAGGGTGGGAGTAATGGAAGAAACATCAAATGAAAGAGGTGGAGAAGGCAAAACAAGATCTTGTCTTTAGACTGTTTAGTTTCTGATTGAAACTTCTTTTGCAAGTTTCATTGATTCAATCTAAGCTACTTAAAGTGATACTTCTTTGGATATACTTTCTTACATGGACAGAAGGATGGAAAGCTGGGGATGGAAAAGCCATTTATTGATCTCCTATTTTAAAGAGACATATTTTTCTTATTGTATTAGCAAAATCATTTCATCTCTCCAAAGTTCTGATTAAAGCTAATTTCAAGCCCAAAGGTATACTTTCTTGTGTTACTTGTCTCAATTTTTTCATCTTAAGCCGCACAATCCCAGTCAACTCTTGTAATTATTCGTTTCAAAAGGTATAAAACAACATAAGTGTCCATCAACAGATGAATGAGTCAAGAAAATGTGATATATCTCTATATCTATCTATCGATCTATGTTACGGACTATTATTCAGCCTTAAAAAAAGAAGGAAATTCTGTCGTTTTAGACTACATAGATGAAGCTGGAGGGTATTATGCTAAGTGAAATAAGCCAGACAGAGAAAGACAAGTACTTCATCGTACCACTTACATGTGGAATTCGAACTCAGAGAAACAGAGGGTAGAATGGTAGTTGCCAGGGATGGGAGTTAGGGGAGATAGGGAGATCTTGGTTAAAGGAGGCAAACTTTAAGTTTATAAGATGAATAAGGTCTGAGGATCTAATGTGTGACATGATGACTGTGACTGATAACACTGTATTGTATAACTGAAATTTGCTAAGACAGTAGAACTTGAAGTGCTCTCACACACACACAAAAAGAAATAGTTGAGGTGATGCATGCGTTAATTAACCCAATGGTGGGAAATCTTTCCACAATATATACTTATATTAAATCATCGTATTGTACACTATAATACCTTAAAATTTTATTTCTCAGTTATATCTCAATCAAGCTGAAAAATATGTATAAATATAATATGCTTATCAAAACTTCAAATAGGGCAGAGTGTTTTACTCCCTCCAGCACAATTGCTTCTTTTCACTTCCTGGGGTCTCACTGTTTACATTTCTTGTATGTGTTTCTATAAATTTACAATTTATAGAATTTATAATTTTAGATACATGCACAGATATATATGTACATACAAGAAGTCCTCAAAGATCTACACTAAACTTCAGTAACCTTAAGGTTGGATTCTTTCCAGGTTTGTGCAAACCTTATTGTGCAAACCTGATCCTAAATATGAAAGAGCTGGAAAGTTCCTTCTCATGATCTATGGCTGTGAGAATGACCTCTCTGTAGATCATCTTTGGCAGAAGCCTAATGTTTCTGTGCCCAATCTACTTATTTCTAAATTACTCTAAGCCCCACACTTTAATTTTTTTAACACCTCTTTTTTGCATATTCAAAGCTATATGGATGTGTTCTACATGTCAGCAGGTGGTCCATCCACTTCATGCTTCACTTATTGGGACAAAAGAGCCACAGATACTTTGACAGTTCAGTCTTCTTCCTTTCCTTACCTATCACTTTCTAGGAAGGTAAATGTAGAGCATACAGAATTTTTTCAATAATGATATGAAATAGGATGCCCTCATCAGCAAGCAGAGACATGGGTCAATGTTTTAGCTTTAAGAATACATTTTTTTCTCTCTTGAGGGATCCTCAAGATAGCTGCCAATGATGCCTAAGACTTTTGACACAACCATGAAGTGATTTTTCCTTTTTATAGAAGCAGATGCAACTAATAATACAGTGTGATTGTGCTATCATCACTGCCTTCCCCACATATATTCTGGGGAGAATAAATAATATCTGCTAATACTTTTAAATAAGTGGTGTTTATTTGCTTGCTCTTTTTGATATGCATAGGTTATAGAATGGCTTGTCCTTTTATATCCCAAATAAGGCAAAAGGACTTTGTATTTGGATTCTACCATGGACCTAAAATTTCTGTTCATGATAATCAAGAACCAAATTGCTACTTGCTTTTCTAAAACTTGGTGTGCTGTGGTTATGAACAAGAGTCCTCCCTTAACAGTGGGTGGACAGCACCAGCTCAGGGTTAGAACCAGTCACATCTGGACCGAAGATTCTTACGTTCAGGAAAAGTGCTTGAGGCAGTATAGGTAACACTTGGGTAATCCTTGGGTATAGCGTTTGGTAGAAAGCACAGAACAGAAAGCCTAAGGAAAACATGCTTCCTTGTTGCACATCTTATTAGAGTCTCCCAATCTTATTAACATGCAGACGTCCAGAGTAATTTATTTGTGAGCTTCTTAAAATAGACAATTTATTCACCTTTGTGTCTGACTCCATACCTAGCATAAAGGCTTACGCTAAGAGGTCTCACTAGGTGTTTGCAACAGGGAATTAAAAGTTCAATTAGGTATTATGATTACTTTCTTAGTCAATTTAAGATCCATATGACAACAGATGAGTTGCATGGCTATTTTGGCCTCAGTTTTCTCATCTGTGGTATAGGATGACTAATACCTCCTTTTACATGATTGATGTAGTGTAATAGCCATGACTGATATTGGAATAATTTGTGTGAAATGTTGCTAAACCCAAGCAACAAGTAATTCTTAGTTTCATTTAGGTGTTTTTCAGAGAAAAAGTGATTGCCTACTGTTAGTTTTGAAAGTGATTTGAAAATAATAGTGACTATCCTAAAGCAATTTTCCCTTTGATTTCTTCATAACAGAAATGTTTACTTGCTATGCTTCCACTTTCCACTATAGTAAGTGTGTTACCTTCCAGAAACAGTCCTGGAAATTTAAGTGACACAATGAATTATTTTTCTTATGGTAATTTCAGTCACTAGCATCATTACTTTTCATTTACTTCATGCTTTTGGACACCATCAGAAGGGGGGGAAAAGTACATTACTGTAATGTGGGGCTCATACAATATAGAAGAACCATATTAATAACTCTTCCACCTACTTGGCAGAAAAATCAATGTGCTGCATTTTATCATTGCACATAGGGACAGTTATGTAGTGTTCCATAGATTATAAACATTTGATAGGGCCCTAGGAAAAACTAGATAAAGAGGAAAATCTAGATTAAAAATTAAATTAGAAAATTAATGATAAATATACCTAGGATATCCTGGAAGAATAAGGAATTAGAATTTATTTTATGTCAGTGGCCTAACATGGTCAATTTTCATGTCACATATTTGCACTCGTTTTACTCAGTGCTGACAGTGGCTCTGACAGCATTACTCAAATCACACTTTTCCACATTGTAAATGTTATTGTTTACAGTTTCCTTTGTATTAAGAACAAATAGGGCAACCTTAAAAATTATACACTCATAGGTGTTTAATTTCGTTTCTTAATTTTGCTGTTGATGTGTTTTTCTATGTATCTCCATCATTGCTCTTATGGAATTGCTTTATGGCACTTAGGTATATACCTCTCTTCTCTTGAGGAAAGGACTGTGTATTATTCATCTTTGTATCTAAGTCCCCCATACCATGCCTTGCTCATTATAGATGTTCAATGTTTGCTGAATAAATGCCTGAATGAACCAGTATACCAAATTATTGGTATCCAATGTACTGTCTGGAAACAATTAATCCACGAAGAATACTTGAGTTTGTTCTCACTCCTTCCATCTCACATTATGTTTATATTGCAGATAGGTAAATTGAGACTCACTAGTAACTTGCCAAAGTATTCATAATTATGCCAGGAATCAATGTTTCTAGCTATAATGAACGATTTGTACATTTAAAGAGGAAACACTGCACACACACATATATGGGTCATAACAAAAAGAGAGTGGAATGCTGTCATCTCTTTTTGATCTTAACGGAGAGGTTAAGTGTCACTCTCAGGACTAATTTCATTTTCTGTTATTTATCATTCATTGAAAGAAGTTACTTCTGAGTTATGATAGTGTTGGGTTGTGAAAAATTTAATCCATGAGCTTATTAATTCTCTCTGAAAAAATAAGCTTTCTCTTTCTTTACATTTGTGATGCACACATTCATAGGGCATAAAGATTTTCCTAGGTGCCAGCCCGCCAAAGCGCATCTAATTGAGCTGACTTTGACTTATGACGTGGTCTGGTCTCTTAGAGATTACTGCAGCAAATGAAGGCATAAGTAGAATGGAAGAGTTCTGTACTGGGTATGGTCCATTAACATTAATGAGAGTTGTAAATGCTCTATGAGTATGAAGTACAAAATGGACAAGCGAAATTGTTTTTAATGGTATTTATCATGGCTGATCAATGTCTGTGGCACCTGTAAATACATAACAGGTAAGGTTCCTGCCCTGAGAAGCTTACAGTCTAACTCAAAGAGATGACAGCTGTTGAGGTATGTTTTAGTGAGTCAGGCTTCTCTCCTAAGCATCATGACACCCATAGGAGAGTGGAATAGGGTCCTGGTCATTGCCCTAAGTCAAGAATATTTCAGAACGATCTCAGCCCAAACACTACGGCTGCTCTCACCAGTGGGGGGTGATTATGTAGACTCTGATCACTCACGTTAAAGGAGAAGATAAAGAACTAAGACAGAATTTTGGAAAATGGAAGCAAGCAAATAAAAAAGCATAGAGAGAACTTCCAGTTGCCACACTGACTATAGGAAAGCATCCAATCTGGAATTAATCATTTCAGTCATTTATAAGTAGGTTTGGGTCTCCCTTTTCATAAGCGTCTTGCCCTACTATAAATGACATTCTGTTTTATGAAAGCATAATGTGAAAATCTACTGATAAGCCAAATAATAAAAACTTTATAGCATGTCAGGCCTTTTTTATTATTATTATTTAACCTCAATCAAGTTATAATACTGAACACATGTATCCTTGGCCTAAATCACCTTGTCAAGTTGAACTGTATATTCAACTTCATTTACATGACATATGATCTAATGCTGGAGAACAACAATACCATTGTAGTGTTAATTGAAAACTCCAAACTGAGAGCCAGAAGAAACCACTGGTCTGATTGCTGAGGGTCCCAGGGAAGGGGATCTATTCCCACACCTGCAGTTGGTCCATAACACTAACATTGTTACCAACATCTGGGTTTAATCAGTCCAGAGGCCTTGATATGCTGCTCCTGGGGCACATAAATTCAGCATTACATTCATTTTAAAAGCCCACTCTTTCAGTTTTTTAAGGACAAGATAGATTCATGGCTCCACAGAGTCTAACAAAGTCGAAACCACAAACAGAGTAAGTTACTGCCACAGGCCTCGTGGACTCAACTTACCAACTCTGCCACTTAAATAATGGAATTTTATGTTCAACCCTGGCTATCAAAAATGTGTTTCCACCGAAAGTGAAGTTTGACTGAAAAACTGTATTTAAAATAAAAGCAAATGCTCAGAAAGTGAGCCAATTTGTATAAATCAGACTTTATGTAAGGTTATGAGATAATATCTAACAGAGAAATATAAGCTTCAGGGTCATAATTTGCCTCATTCACTTCGTAACTGGAAGGCCTTTTAGAATTGGCCCTTCACAGTGGGCTTTAAGGAGGTTTGCATCCAAATGGGACTTTTTAGAAGAAAGGTTAAAGATTTGTAGATCTTTCAGTGGGACTTTGGATAGATGGCTACTGAGGATAAAGGGTCCGCTTGACCTGGTAATTATTTTCTGCAATCGTTCTGCAGAGTGTAGCTTTTACGAAAAGTTCGGCTGCCACTCAACATGAGTGAAAATGAAATACTCTCTTGTATTTTGTGCCAATGCCCTGGGTAACCAAAGACTTCTGAAGTAGAAAAAAGCCTGCACATTTTTTGCAGGGATATTTATTAAAGATTTAAATACAAAATGAAACCAAAATAAAAACAAAACCAGGGGTAGTTCTGTGAACGATTCACTTGTGTGTTTGAGGCCAATTTGCTGTAGAGCAGAGTTTTTAATTTATGTTGTTTGTTGTTTTCTGTCTTTTTGTCTTTCCTCTTTCATTCGTGTCACTAAAAAAGAATTGCCTGTGTCGCTTGAGGGGCTGGGGAGTTGGTAAAATTCTGTAGCTTGATAAAATTTGGTTTTTGCTGGCTACACTGTTTTGTTTATTTATTGGCTCAAATATGGCACCAGGCCTTCAAGGATTTCCTATGAACTGGATAAATTTTCTTTCTAATGAACATTCCTAAATGGTCAAACACTGGAAATTAGTAAATGAATGAGATTATTAATAACCAAATAGAAGTGGGTAGAGGAAAGATATTGTTCCTTGGGTATATACTCAATAATATGACAGGCATTTTTCTCCTCTAATAGTGTAGACAGTATTTAGTGAAGTGATATCTCATCTTAGCCAATGCTTCATCATCAACTCAATTTTTTTCCTTCTATCCACATTTTGTATATGAATAGGCATAAATATAGTCTTCTGAGTAAAAAATATGAAAACCAAACTGGCATGTTTACATATAAAAATATACTGGTTGATTAAGAAATAAACATTTTGCATTAAAAGGAGATTTCCAGAGTTCTTGGGTAGAGTACAGATAAGAAAAATCAATGGTCTCCAAGAAGTGTTGTGCATTTCAGGGCCTGATGTTCATAAAAATGGCCTTGATTCATGAAGAAAGTTTCAAATAATGTTCAAGTTACTATATTTAAGGAAAAATAGGATATACTTCTACATTTAAAAAATCCTTCCTTCAAAAAAAATATCCATTTCAAAGAGAATGTTTTATTTATCTGGAAAATCCAGGGATATAAAGATGGATACTTCAACAAAGCTATCTACATACGTAAAATCAGTGTAGACATTTGGATCCCTGATCAGAGTATCAGAAATAATGGAGTGCCATGAAAAGATTACCTTCTGCATGCCAGGAACTGTACTGGTAGTATTTATGCCTAAGGCCATGCTCTTCTTCTAAACTAGCTAGTTAGCTGGCTTGATTCTCACATAAAACTGTTCTGTGACAATGTTTGTGCCTTCAGTCTTTGATTTGGTTTCTAGAAACTGGATGTGTTGTGATTCATACATTATACTCACATTCTACTCTTTGTGATTTATACTTTGAAGAGAACTTTACAGCTAGGTCAGTGCAGCTATATCTGTTTAAAGTATGATGCACATTTATTCAGGTATAGAGTTTATTTCATTTGTTTAATGAAAAGAGACAGGCATGATAGGATGTCGGAGGAGTTCCCATAAGACAGATAAAAAAGTGTCGACAATTTCCCATAATGTGTGTGGTAAGACCTCATATTATATCTGCTTAAAAGCTCTTCAGTATTCAGTTTAAATATTTTTTAATGCCTTGTTCCAGTAAGCTTAGTTTTGTAGCTGCAAATACTTTCAGGAAGTGTGTATGTGATTCGCTAAGGGGCCATTTGTTGGAGACACAACCATTATCAAATTTTAATTTGTTACCTTGAGAAACTATGAAATACCTTGAGTTGTCTGGAGATCCGGATGTGCACCCATTTCCCAGTTCTCAGTGGTAGGGGAACAGTGGAGGTATATAAAGGGAAATTTGAGACAGTCACTGAATCCCTTAATACCTATGCAGTCTATATTTCCTGCCTGGAAAAATGACTAGGAGTCAAAATAGGACCAAAGTAACAGGGAACGAAAGAGCATTTCTCTAGATCAGCCACAACCTGAATAATTTCAGACTTACATTTTTCCCAAATATTATTAATAGGTTCCATTGATTTGGCCTATTATGTACAAAGTACATGTCAGGTGGTTTACATACATTAACTTATTCAATCACTACAAGAGAACAACAAAATGAATAAAGAAATTGTGGTTCATAGAAATACATGCCCAAGGCCACAACTAATAGGACTGTCTGACATCTTATATTGTTCTTTTTTAGCCCTTATCACAGTTTATATCTATGGATTGGCAAAATTATTGATCAGTGACTCTCATCTGCTTTGTGAGGGCAGAGGCTGGGTGTGTTTTTCACCCAGAGCCTGAAACAGTGCCTCGCACATTATGGGTGCTTATCAATCTCCTGTCGTTATCATTCACTTGTAGTTGCCTCTAATCTGAATGGCTATGATGATATACCACCGTCTGTTTTGTGCTCCAATGACCTTCAGTGGCAAAGGAGGGTGGGGGCCTTTACCTTTCCTGTGACTCTCATTCATATCTTAAATTGATTTTGTGCTCCAGGCCTTTTATTTTAACCATCTCCCCTCCCAGGCCTCTCCCCAGGCATAGTCTCCAATGGAAACAGATTGGAGGACAATGTTAGTGTCACCTGCTTTGCTATACTTTGAATTGCCCTTCACTTCTGACATCTATGGGCTGAACTCCTCAACCCTCTCTACCATGAGCAGGGAAGGTCATTCTCAAGGGTCTGAGTCTCTCATGCAAATTAGACCCCTAATGTTGGAACTACAGGTCAGCCCAGACTTTGTGTGCCTGCAGGATATTCAAGGTTAGGCTGTCAAACCAGGGTCCTTGCTATGCTTGAGTTTGCCTTGTTCCAGGAGAGAGTGGTAGGCTTTGCATTCTGGGGCAAGACAGAAGTAGTGGACCTATGCCCTGACTCACAAAACACCTTGCTTCCAACTGCTTCCAAGTTAAGAGCAACCTGTAATCAAGGAATTAACAGAAAGAAGTTGGAAGGGTTGGCATTAAAATGGAAGAGTGCAAATACTTTACGGCTCAGCCAAAAACACATTTTTAGTGCTACTTTTGGACTAACTCAATAGAAACTGAAGTCATTCTGCTCTTCTTTCAGGATTTTTTTTTTTTTGAGGTTTTTGCAGCTTGAGAACCTTTGTGCAGGCTGTTTCCTCTGCCTGAACTGCCCACCCCATGCCCCTGTTTCCATATTGTCACACCCATTTCATCCATCAGGTCTCAGCTTCAATATCACTGTATCAGAGAGGTGACCAGGAATCTTGATTAAAAAGCCTTCATTTGTGGGCTTCCCTGGTGGTGCAGTGGTTGAGAGTCCGCCTGCCGATGCAGGGGACACGGGTTCGTGCCCCGGTCCGGGAAGATCCCACATGCCACGGAGCGGCTGGGCCCGTGAGCCATGGCCGCTGGGCCTGTGCGTCCGGAGCCTGTGCTCCACAGCGGGAGAGGCCACAACAGTGAGAGGCCCCTGTACCGTAAAACAAAACAAAAAACAAAACCTTAATTTGTTCTTATCATTCTTTCTTAGCACCCTGCTTATTTCCTGCATGACACTTTCCACAATTCATAACTTTACATTGTTTTACTAACTTATTTGTTAAATGTCTGGCTCCTCTACTTCAAACTCCTTGAGGGCAGGGCCATGTCAGCTTTAATCCAACCCTCTTTTAGCACCAAGAAGTCTTAGTAAGAATTAGAAAACATATCCACTCATGTTCCTTTGACCGGCCATATTTTTCAAGGTACAATCTAGTTCCCCAGGTCTTAGACCAGAACTTGGCACCCAAGGATTCAAGTTTTTATTCATTGAGTGAACTTATAAAATATAATTTTCTTCTCTTGGGAAATAGTCAACTCTCTAGCAGCCCAGATTCTATAGTTCCTTCAAGACTCAAGGCATTGCTGGTCTTTTTTCCTTAGGAAACTCTTAGAAATGATGATAATTACTTGAATACTATCTACCTATATTACCTAAAAAAGTGACAGCTTTTAGTCTTTTTCCCCAAATTGCATGATTATTTGTATGTCTCAAAAAAAATTAAGTTGAGCTTGGAACAATCTTGGTGGGAAATAGGAACGCATAGCCATGTTAGTACCAAAAGACTTGAAGAAATACCAAAAGAATAGTGAAGACAAGAGAAACACTTGACCCTTTATAGCATTTTCTGCCCAGCCATTAGTTTAAGAGATAATAGATACTGTATAAGAAAAAGTGGAATAAGACCAGGATCATAAATGACCAAGCCCCCAATAAATCCTAGTAGCATAATCATTCAATAAAGACACATCTACAAACATTAATCTATTTTAAGGTAAGAATAAGTGTTAGTAAAAGAGATGCTGTGAAAGGCAAAATCATTGAGCTAGTGGAGTTTTTAGATGTGTAAAAATTTGTTTTAGGAGAATTATACAATACAGGGCGGTGAAGAATTAAAGTGCATGAAAACGTATCCACAGATAATCAAATGAAAGCACAATAGACACAGTGCCAGAGAACAGTTTGGATTAGATTATTTTTCTTCCAGTGAGATTTTTTCTTTTAAGTATTAACCAATTTAACCTTTAGAAAAGAAATATTTGCCTTGTAATGGGAAAGTTGTATTTCTTTGTAAATCTACAACTTGTCCTTGGCTTCTTTATTCTTCACTAAAGCATTCTCTTTCTAAGTTTTGTATGTTTAATATTTAACATATAAAAAGAAACAGTATCAAAAATGTCTAGAATAGGGCTTCCCTGGTGGCGCAGTGGTTGAGAGTCCGCCTGCCGATGCAGGGGACACGGGTTCGTGCCCCGGTCTGGGAGGATCCCACATGCCGCGGAGCGGCTGGGCCCGTGAGCCATGGCCGCTGGGCCTGCGCATCCGGAGCCTGTGCTCCGCAACGGGAGAGGCCACAGCAGTGAGAGGCCCGCGTACCGCAAAAAAAAAAAAAAAAAAAAACAAAAACAAAAATGTCTAGAATAGAGGTATATTTATCTACAGGTTCCAATCCAATGAAAGAAACTTTCCAGGTTAATTCTAAAATAATAGCCACCATTGCTGATCTAATATCAATCAATCATTTTTGTTATTTTTCCAATGAAACATGTTTGTCATCAATTTACATAGAAGACAGTATGCTTTATTAACTTCTCTGCTTATTTAAAAGTCAGGTCACCAGGTAGAATTCATTATTTCTCTTTACTACAATCATATGCTTGTGAAAATTAAAATTCATGCAGTAATTAAGTGAAATAGAAATTATTTTTTTTCTGCTGCTGATGATATTTTTTCCCTGTGCCTCGGTTTCCTTGTATGTAAAATGGAGATCACATATTTGATGTGTCACCTTATTACCATAATTGTTAAGGTAATGCTAAAGCTATAACTGATAAACCCCAAATTCTCAGTGGTTTAACAGCACAAAATGTATTACTTGTCCACTGTGAGTGTTCCTGGTTGGGTAGATCTCTTCTAAAAGTGGTTCAAGGACTGAGATTGTCTCCATATTGTGAATTCACCATCTCCACATGTGGTTTCCAAGTTTTCAAAGGAAGAGGAAAGTGACTATGGAGAGGAAGAGCTGACACATGACAACTTCAGCCTGTAAATGACAAACATCACTTCCACTCACACCTCACTGGTGAGGACTAGTGACACACTCCACTCCTAGATATAAGGGGGCAAGGAAATGAGGCCTTCTGGACAGCTGTTTCCCAGGAGTAACAGCACTTTCCTGTTACTTTAGTGTTGTTCTCCACTCAGGAAGGGAAGCAGGATTCTCTGGTGGTCAGCTAGCCTCTTTGTCAAAGCCTAATTTGTAGGTCCATAGTGAGGACTAAATAATTGAATTCATGTGGGACTTACAACAGCAGTTATCATATGCAAACTAAAGAGAGTGAAGCCAGTCTCCTCCCTCTCCTCCCCCTCCTCCCCCTCCTTCTCCTTCACTTCTTCATCCTCCTTTTATTCCCCTGTGAAATTCAAATAGTTATCCCTCTATTACTACTTGAAACTGAGCATTTTTTCTTTGTAATCACCATTTACACTTCTTAAAATATGTTTCTGACCGGAAAAACTATTGGTATCCTATTTTTCTCTTATTTCCCTTCACTTTATCTTTTTCATATATTTGAACCCCTAATGTATACTTACAGTCAAATATCATGAGTGTCTAGCTTTCACTCTACTTCTGGGAAAGTGTTTTGTTATATGATACTTTGTCCTTTATCTTTTCATGAAGAAAATATTCTGAAATCTCAGCTGGAGAGAACGTGTAAAGTTTTCTGACTCTCTCAAAAGCCTAGTCATCAATTATACTACACAAAAGGAGGTACACTTTCCTTGTTTGGAGGATTGTTTACTATTCCTCTGATTAACTTTAAGCTCACATATGCCAGGACAGTATTCTTGTATCTGTTCAGAAATGTACTGAACTATGTCCTAAAATTCAGTCTTGGTTTCACTACATGTGAGAATAGAGTTGCTGCCTGGGCCAACTCCTCCAATCTTTCCTTCCTGCTATGAATCTCTAGGTTTGAGAGATAAAAGTATACATATATAAAAATATATATATAACATATATAAATATACACATATATAAACACACATATTTTTATATATGTAAAATATACATATATTTATATATGTTATATGCATGTTTTTCTCCAATTTTTGAATTCTACATTTGTGTGAATTGAAGCATACTGTTGTTAACTTAACAAGATGCCTCTGCATACCATCTGTAATTTTAGTTATCAGTTTACTATATATTTCTGAAGCACTGATTAGTAGAAATGTGCAGCTAATAGACTCATACATAACAAAGGGTTAATCATAGATATTTTAAAGGATTATGCCTTGACACCTTCTCCTTCTAGTCTTGACAAAGTAGCTGGTTCTGAAATTGCCCCTCCACGAAAAAATTTATGACAGTAGGTAAAATAAATATGGGAAATATTTTCAGGAATTGAACAAAAGGTAATTCAAGATTGTGATTCTTGAGAGAAGGAAAACACACGAAGTGAGTGCACAACTGCTTATGAATGTTCCTACGTTTTTTGTATAGGCGCTTCCCTTCACAGAACAGGCATGTGGAACTTAAGTAGAACAGCAGTCTCATATTGCTGAAGAGCAGAATGGAGTTTCAGGGCTGTCCTAGTCCCTGGAATTTGCTGGGCATAATATCGAAGAAGTAAAAGCTTCACAGAGGTTGGTGTCTAAAGTCTGTGTAGGGGTTTACTGTATGTCCTTGAAAAATCATTGAGATGCACATGCTCAAGACAAGATACCAAGAGGTGTAGCAGAGATTCCTGATACAGTGATGGGAAATGGAGTCTCAGCCCCATCAGAGTAGAGAGACCATGCTAACAGACTTAGGTATTCAGTTGAGACTCCATTCCATTAAGTAAGGAGCCTGAGAAAGGACTAAGCTTAAAACTGAAATAGAATCACCTTAACAAAAAAATAAAACCAAGCCTTATAGGTTCAAATGTACCTACTAGTAATGTAATTGCCTACAAGAAGAAATTTATATTCCCATGAAGGGAAGATCATGCAATCCAAACTCCCTGCTGCATATCATTTACAATGATAAAATAATTACTAGACATTGAAAGAAACATGAACTAGTAGTCCACAGTCAAAAGCCAGTCATTATAATAAACTCCAAGATGACCTAGAAATTTGAATTAGCAGACAAGGCCTTTAAAACGGCTATTATAAATATACTCAAGGACTAAAGGGAAATATGTTCATAATGAATGAACAGAAGGAAAATCTCAGCAGAGAAATGGAAACTATAAGAAGTAACCAAATGAAAATTCTAGAATTGAAAATTTTTAAAATTAAAAAACTTAAAAAAATCACAGGATAGTCCTAATAGTACATTCAAAATGTCAGAGAAGAACAGTGAATTTGAAAGTAGAGTGCTTTAATTATTTAATATAAGGAACAGAGAGAAAAAAAGACTGAAAAAAAGGAATAGAACCTTAATGACATGGCAGACATTCTGTAATGATTAAATGATCAATTTTAATTCATCAGGGAGATGCAGCAATCATGTATATGTTCCTAATAACAGAGAATGCAACCATGCGAAGTTTAAACTTATAGAACCAAAGGTAGAGATAGACAAATTCACAAATATAGTTGAAAATTTCAACATTCTGTTCTCAATAATAGATAGTACAAGTAGACTAAAAAAATTAATGGGAATCGAGAAAAGCTGAACAACACTATCAATCACCTAACCTAACTGACATTTATATAATACCAAACCCATTAACAATAGAATCACATTCCTCTTTAGTGTACAACAATACATTCAACAGGTTAGACTATAGACTGGGCCATAAAACAGAAACAACAGAATTAAATTATACATCAATAATATTGAGGTATCAAGAAAAGTCCCAAAGACTTGAAAATTAAACAACACACTACTAAATAACCCCTAGGTCAAAGAAGAAATCACAAGGAAAATTAGAAAATTAAAAAAATGAATGATCATGAAAGCACAACATGTCACAATTTGTGATATAGAGCTAAAGCAGTATAAAGGAATACTTATAGCTTTAAATGCTTATACTGGAAAAGAATAGAGTTTCTAAAACAGTAAAAGATTTCTACCTTAAGTTTTTTTTAAAAGTAAGGAAAAATAAGATAATAGTAAGAACAAAAATCAATTGAAGAACCAAATTTGGTTCCTTGAAAAGATTGATAAATATCTCAGAAGACAGATCAAGAAAAAAGAAAAAAATCCACAAACTACCAATATAAGTAATGAAGGAGGGAATCTCACTACAGATCCTTAAGGTATTATAAAAATATAAGAATATGAGAACTTATGCCAACAAATTTGATGACATAGGTGAAATGGACAGATAGTCTCACTGATGAGTTCTATCAAGCATTTAAAGAAGATATAATACTGATGTTACACAAACTTTTTATTTGATGAGGTCAGCATAATCTTTATAATAGAACCTGACAAAGATGTAATCAGAAAGGAAAATCACAGACCCATACTATTCAAGAACATAAAAGCAAAAATCTTTGTCAAAGATTTTTCTATATAGCAAATAGAATCAAGCAATGTATAAAGAAACGTTACATGAAGGCCAAGTGGGGCTTATTCCAGTAATGCAAGGTTTAAGATTGGAAAAACAATGAATGTGGTTTACCACATTAACAGAATAAATGACAAATTAATCATGTGAGTTTTTATTAAAAATTTGACAAAATTAATTCATGATAAAATATTCAGTAAACTAGAAATAGATCTTCCTCAACCTGAAAAAGGGCATCTATGTAAAATCTAGAGCTGATATATTTAATCATGCTTTTCACCTAAGATGAGTAACAATGCAATAATTTCTGCTTTGACAATTTCTATTCAGCAATGTACTGGAATTTACAGCTGGTCTTATAAGGCAAGAGAAAGAAAGAATATCATAAATATTGAAAAGGAAGAAGTAAAACTATTCCTCTTTATAGAATATATAATTATCTACGTAGAAAAGTCTAAAAGACTTTGTAAAGCAATTACTATAAATATCAAGTAAATTTCCCAAGACTGCAAAACATAAGGACAATATTCAAAATTCAATTGTACTTCTTAACTAGTAACAGCAAACAATAAGAACATAAACTTAAATTTTTTTCCATTTACCATATTGTTGAAAACATTAATATTTAGGAATAAATTAAACAAAAATGTGTATGATTTCTACAGTAAAATCTACTAAAATTTCTAATATAAATTAAAGAAAGCCTAAATAAATGAAGAGTTATACCATGTTCATTAATTGGAACACTTAATAATGTTAAGCTGTTCATTCTCCCCCAATTAATGTATAGAAACAACACAATACCAGTAGACTTTTTTAAAAAATTGATGATGATCCTAAAATATATATAGAAATAAAAACATCTTAGAAAAGATGTAATCAGAAAGGAAAATCACAGACCTACAATCTTGTAAAAAAAGCAATACATTTGGAGTACTAACATTACCTGACTTAAAGAATTACTATAAGGCTACATTAATCAAGATAGTGTGGCATTGGCACAAGGATATTCAAACAGATTCATAGAATAGAATAGAGAGTCCAGAAGAAGAACCAATTCATTTTTGACAAAGGTGCCAAAGAAATGTAGTGGAGAAGAAAAGTCATTTAAACCAATGAAAAACCAAAAAATGTATAGGAAAAATTAACTTTGGTTCTTATCTCATGATACACAAAAGTTAATTCAAGATGTATCATAGAACTAAATGTTAAAAGTAAAATTTTAAAGGTTTTGGAAGAAAACACAGAAGAATTTTTTTTTGACAGTGGGCTTTACTGTTTTTTGTCACTGAAGAATAAGGTAGCTTTATCAATGGACGTTTCTATTTTTTGTTTTTATAGCAAAATTGAGGGGAAGGTACAGAGATTTCCCATATACTCCCTGCTCCCACACGTGCATAGCCTCCCCTATTATCAACATCCTCCACCTAAAAAAAATGAAACTAAAACATTTTTTAACACCATACACAAAAATAAAATAAAAATGGATTAAAACCTAAATGTAAGACTGGATACTTTAAAACTCTTAGAGGAAAACATAGGCAGAACACACTTTGACATAAATCACAGCAATATCTTTTTCGAGCTATCAGAGTAATGAAAATGAAAACAAAAATAAACAAATGGGACCTAATTAAACTCAAAAGCTTGTGCACAGCAAAGGAAACCAGAGACAAATAGAAAAGACAACCCAGATAGAATGGGAGAAAATATTCACAAACGATGTGACTGACAAGGGATTAGTCTCCAAAATTTATACACAGCCCATGCAGCTCAATATCCAAAAAACAAACAACCCAATCAAAAAATGGGTGGAAGACCTAAATAGACATTTCTCCAAAGAAGACATACAGATGGCCAAGAGGCACATGAAAAGCTTCTCAACATCACTAATTATTAGAGAAATGCAAGTCAAAACTACAGTGAGATATCACCTCTCACCAGTCAGAATGGCCACCATCAAAAAATCTACAAACAATACATGCTGGAGAGGGTGCCAAGAAAAGGGAACCCTCCTACACTGCTGGTGGGAATGTAAATTGGTACAACCACTATGGAGAACAGTATGGAGGTTCCTTAGAAAATGAAAAATAGAGCCACATTTGATCCAGCAATCCCACTCCTGGGCATTTATCTGGAGAAAAACATGGTACAAAAGGCTACGTGCACCCCAGTGTTCACTGAAGCACTGTTTACAATAGCCAAGACATGGAAGCAACCTAAATGTCCATCAACAGAGGAATGGATAAAGAAGATGTGGTACATATATACAATGGAATATTACTCAGCCATTAAAAAGAATGAAATAATGCCATGTGCAGCAACATGATGGACCTGTAGATTACCATACTAAGTGAAGTAAGACAGAGAAAGACAAATATATGATATTGCTTAAATGCGGAATCTAAAAACAAATGATACAAATGAACTTATTTACAAAACAGAAACAGACTCACAGACTTAGAGCATGAACTTATGGTTACCAGGGGGAAGGGTGGGGAAGAGGGATAGATTGGGAGTTTGGGATTGACATGTACACATGGTGTATTTAAAATAGAAAACCAACAAGGACCCACTGTAAAAAAAAAAAAAAAAAATCTCCACCAGAGTGGTACATTTGTTACAATTCATGAACCTACATTGACACATCATAATCACCCAAAGTCCATAGTTTATGTTATGGTTCACGCTTGGTGTTGTACGTTTTATGGGTTTGTTCGAATGTATAATAACATTTTCCATTATTATGGTATCATACAATTTTCATGGCCCTAAAAATTCTCTGTGCTCCACCTAGTCATCTCTCTCCCTAAAAGAATATTTTTGACACCTGGTAATGCACAAAAATTCTTAGACAAGACACATAAAGCAATAATCATTAAAAAACCTAAAAACTAGACTTAAAATTAAAATCTGCTCAAAAGTCTCCATTAAAAAACAAGATTAGGCAAGCCACAAAACATTTATAAAACATACATCTGACAAAGACCTGTATCCAGGGCATATAAAGAACTCCTATAATTCACTAATAAAAACATAAACTACCCTATTCTAAAAATGGGAAAAACTTGTTCAGACACTTCACAAAAGAATATATACAAATAGCCAATAAGCATATGAAAAGGTATTCAGCATCTCTATCATCAAGGAAATGCAAACTAAAAACTCAGTGAGATACCACTATTCACCCCTAGAATGGTTAAAATTGAAAATAATGTCATCAAGAAATATTGGTTAGAATATGGAGCAACTAGAATTCTCATACATTTCTGGTAGGCATGAAAAATGGTACAACCACTTTGGAAGAAATTTTGTAAATTCATTATAAAGTTAAACATACACCTACCATATAACCCAGCATTCTACTCCTAGGCATTATGCCAAAAGACATGAAAAGCATATGTCCACAGAAATACTTGTTAAAAATGATTCATAACAGCTTTATTCCTAATATCCCCAAACCAGAAATAACCCAAATGTCAATCAAAAGGAGAACTGATAAAATATGTTGTGGTATATTCATGTAATGGAATCGTACTCATCTATAATAAAAAGGAATAGGTGACTGATAAATATAGCAATATGATATATCTTAAAGGCACTTAATAAATGGAAGCTAATGTAGAATGGGACAAAACTAATTAATTCATATGGGATCAGTTCTGTAAACTTGATTTCAGTTATTATTGTAAAGTTAAAAACTAGAAAAGCAAGTATCAGTAAAGCAGACCATTATGTGCCCAAAGATGTATGCACAACTTTTGTTCAGATACTGTTGCTCTAGGTCTAGTATTTAATTACCCGAATTATAATATATCTATTTTGAGAATACTATAAGACTGAATTTCTTTCTCCTCTCATCTTTTCAGAATCTCAAAGATATATGTAGTAATTTGGCTGAAAAAAAAGACAACATCTTTACTAAAGAAGTTAGTGAGTTGCTCAAAAAAGAAAGAGGCCAATCTTGCACTGAAGCAAAAAGGTGTAAAACAATATATATAGCATTTGATATTTCTGTGCAAGGAGTTGGTTTTTTTTTTGTTTTTGTTTTTGTTTTTTGCGGTACGCGGGCCTCTTACTGTTGTGGCCTCTCCCGTTGCGGAGCACAGGCTCTGGACGTGCAGGTTCAGCGGCCATGGCTCACGGGCCCAGCCGCTCCGCAGCACGTGGAATCCTCTCGGACCGGGGCACGAACCCGTGTCCCCTGCATCGGCAGGCGGACTCTCAACCACTGTGCCACCAGGGAAGCCCAAGGAGTTGTTTTAAACACATTATTACAATAGGACTTCCCTGGTGGTTCAGTGGTTAAGACGCTGTGCTTCCACAGCAGGGAGCACAGGATCATCCTTGGACGGAGAACTAAAATCCCATGTGCTGTGTGGTATGGCCAAAAAAAAAAAAGAATCTGTGACCATAATAAAATTTGCTTAAAAAAAAAAACATTATAACAAGATGCATGGTAATACTACCTGGTTTAGAAATGAATTTTGATACTGTCATATAATTAGGTTACATATGAAAGAAATTTGTAGACCTCAATAATAAAACCAGGCTTTGGAAAAGATGACTAAAGCACCCTTATTTTTATTTTATGATTTGAAACCTGAATTAAGATATTTCACTACTTAAGACAAGATGAAATCATGGAAGACATCATAGCAAGAGATAAAACCCTAGGGACGCTATTAACAATTTTCCCTTTACACTTCCTACATGATTGTGGAAATGTGGGTTCTACTTCCCCATGAGGCTCTTATTGCTGGATTTGGTACAACAGCTGCTATATCAACAGAAAGGATTAAGCATTACAGTGGACCCTTCGCAGATCTTGCCTTAGAATGTTAAATGTCGGTGTCAGATTTGCTAAAGGCATACCTTAAGTTGGAGGAAAATTTTCTTGCTGTAGGAAGAGGGGGCATCCTACAACAAAAAAAATGAATAATCCTACAAAACAGACAGTAATTTTTATTCATGATGAAATGAGTGATCCGATTTGGTCAGGGAAAATCAACTATTATTGTAGTGTAATTGAAACGTTAGTAGGCAGAGATGGTGAGAAAAGACATTTTATTAAAGGAATAGCATGATCCCAAGCACAAAACTTGCCTAGACACGAGGTTCATGCAAGTGGGAGCAAAGAGAATAAAAAGAAGAAACCAACTGCTAAGATGTGAAGAAGGTAGGATCTAAATGCTTTGGCAATTTGTAACATGAGTAGAGGGAAATGACCACGAATGGTGATGCTATAGCATTCCCCCTGAAGCCATAAGAACAAGAGAACATAGCAATGATGAATTAGTGCAGCCTAAGTTCAGAACCTTACTTATGCTGGAGCGCTCTCAGAATTCAGTATATTGTCATGGCATGAGAATTAGTTTCAGATTATGTGTAGGAGATGGTTTGTTGCCTAATATTGGATTTAGGTTTGACTGGTAAAATTTTGAATTACATAAAAGGTGCTTGATGTAGAGATAAAATACTAGAATGCTGCTTTACAAGTAAGCCACAAAGGAATGTTAGAGTTTTTTGAGTCATGAAAACATAAACATCAGAATAATTATTAGCTTAAAGAAATGCAGCCAAGTTGAGTATAGTCCAGATTCCAGAACAAATTGTAATATAAGATTCTGGAGTCAGGGACTCAGGTTATTCTTGCATATGCTCTGGCTTAAGTCAATTTGGTCCATGGGGTAAAGCAAGGCAGAAAACTTTATTTTTATAACCTATTAAACTGTGAATAGGAGATTGCACTTAATATAGGGTTGTATCCTTACCAGAAGCCAATTTATCAGGGTGGGAAAGATAATTCTACTGTTTTTCCAACAGCAAGGCAATTGAGAATCGAAAGGAAGGTTTTAGCTTGAACATTCTCATAAGTCCCTATGGATTTTGAAGTGACTAGTAGGGATGTTGCCCATAACTGTGGCAGCTGGTAAGTAATTTGTAGCCTGTAGTCATCTCATTCTAAGTTTGTTTACAGCAAGTCTTTGGCTCAAATGTTTGAGTGAGAGTCATTTCTCACTGGGCCACTCCACATTCATGGCATATGACCAAGTGATACAGATGTTTGGAGAAGTTTTAGGCTGAAGATATACTAAATTAGGAATTAAGATTCTAAGTATATAATAAGAAGGACTTTCTGGATATAAGAAGGAGTTTAAGGGATCTTGGTGGATAATAAATATTTCCCACCCTAAGTGTGCCTTTACTAGAATTGGAGACTTTGAGGTGGAGGTTACCTGACTGAGATTTGTTTGTAGAAGAGAGACTTCACAGCTGTGTTAGGAAACCCTGAAGGCCCTATATGGACATTCTAAGGGGTCAGAAAAGCCATAACTTCCTAGTTATACACACAGTTAGTAAGTAACTCCAGGGCTGTGCTACCTAGCAAGAATGACTTGAGTGAGTCGATCCCTGCCCCTACGTTTTATTTTCTTCCTTTATAAACAAAGGAAGTGGAACAAGTCTCACTAGAATCTTCACTCTTAGCTTTTCATATTCATAGTCTCATGATTTGCAAAAATGGCACAATTCTCCACCCCTACCTGTACCCATGCCATTTGCATTGTGACTTTGCAGCTCCTCCATCAAGGGGTGAGTCTATTCTCCCATCATTGAATGTGGATTGACCTTGTGACTTATTTTGGCCAATAAACTAGAACAGAAGTAAAAACTGTGCCAATTCTGAGCATAGGCCTCAAAAGGCCTGTGCGCTTTTCCTTGTTTTCTTGGAATTCTGCCACCACTTTGTGAACATGCCTAGGCTAGCTTGATGGATGATAAGAAACGTGGCCCAATCACCCCTGTCACTCCAGCTGGCAGCCAGCAAAACACCAGATGTACATGAGGCCATCATAGACCAACCAGCCCCCTAACTAACCTGCCAGCTGATGACAGGTGCATGAACAAGCCAAGCTGAGAACAGCTAGACCTGGCTCAGATCAGCAGAACCATCCCTCTAACCTATAGTATTGTGAGCAATAGTGCATGCTTTTTTTTTTTTTTTTTAAAGAGGGATTGACAAACTATGACCATGGGCCAGCTGCCAGTTTTTGTAAAGTTTTATTGGAGCACAGCTATGCACATTTGTTTATGTATTGTCTATGGCTTCTTTCACGCTACAATGGCAGAGCTGAATAGTTTAGATGGAGACTGTCTGGTCCACAAAGACTAAAATATTTATTACCTGGTCTTTTAAGAAAAAGTTGGATGATACCCTGTTTTAAGTCACTTAATTTTGGGGGTAACTTGTTACACAGTAATATCTAATTGGTATGCTATCACATTAAGAAATCGTTCAGTCATTTTGGTTATTTAATCTTGCAAAATAAACTGTTTAAAAAAACTTAATGGCTTAAACAACAACCAATTTATTATCTTTCACAATTCTGTGGGTTGACTAGGCTCCGCTGGGCTGTTCTTCTGACCCACAGGATGTTGCATGTTGATGTTGTCTAGGAATAAGACTGGACTGAAATTTCCGAGCTGACTCTTTCAAGTGCCTGGCAGTTGATGGTGGCTTTCACCTGGGAAATCAGCAGGTACTGGTGATTGGGGCACTTACTTGTGGGACAGGCACATGGCCTGATGGCTGGGCTATGAGATGAAGCACCTCAAAGGTGAGAGTTTGAGAAGCCCAAGCCAAAGCTACAAGACTTCTTAAGACAGCATTAGACACTAATCTGTGCCATATTCTAATCATCAAAAGTGAGTCACAGAGGCTACCCAGACTCAAGAGGAGGGACTACACAAAGGAGTAAATATTGGTTTGGGACGGGGGCAGAAACTGTGGGAGACTAGCCATCTCAACTATAATGTAGAGCCTTTTCCCTCCCCCACCTTCCTTCCTCTCCTGAGGCAACTTTCTTTTTGCCTCTATTTTATGACATAGGAATTGTTCAACTCACCAGCATGCTTGATGTACATAAATACCTATGTACGTGTGTGTGTGTGTGTGTGTGTGTGTGTGTGTGTGTGTGTGTGTATTTAAGAACTTAGAGTTCTTGGATTGGAATCTCAGTCTGGCTTCGTTGGATAGCAGAGTGATGTTTATACATGGATCTTTTACCTTTGGAAAGGGCCACTTCACATCTGCTTCAATTAAATGTTTAATGACTCTTTAACCTTAGTAGTTTTAAAGCATTTAATCACATAATATCATTTTATCCATCTTTGGCAAGTTGATAATTTAGATTGGAAGGTAACCAAAAATATGTGAAATAATGTAACAATTTCTCATGATACTTCACTCTCCCTTGGCAGCCATTGCCTCCCATTCACCAGTGGGCTCAGCATGACCTGCTAAACACAAAGTTTACAAGAAGTCAGAGTGCAGGTTATCTAAGTGCTACAATACTGCTCATTTTGGGGAATCTTCTGTGAGTGATCATCTAAAATTCCAGTGCTATGTGCTTTGAGGTCTTGGTTCATTTTGTCTCAACTGACAGGTCAATTGCTTTGAACCACAAAATCCAAGGCATCTGTTTTTTACTCCTGATTTTTAGAACATTGACTTGCTCTCTAGCAGTCCTGAGATCTTTCCTTTAACTTTCAAAGTGGCTATCTCCAGTCCACATCACCTTCTTTCTCTTTCAAATTTCATGGCAACCATGCCTATCTGGACAGCCCCCAACACAGACAGAGACACACACACACAGAGACCTGTATAGTAAAAACAAGGCTGGAAGACACAAAAATTGTTTCTCTTCATTTTATGCTGGAAGTTAAATTGGGTGGGTTTGAAATGAGGTGCAAACTCCTTTTTCTGCTCACTCCTTCCCTATGGATTTAGAGAAAAAGATATAATAACTCCTCTTCCCAAACATTCTCTTTTCCCTACTCATGACATGCATGGCTAAAACAAAAATCCTGCACTTAATTCTGCTTTCTCTATAAATATTTCCAAAATTCATGACTTTCTTACATGATTATGTTGAATATTTCCACCTACTCACCATCCTCTTTCACCATAATCTCTTCCAATTTGTTCTTTTGTGTTTTTGCTTTCTCTTAGGTTACTGTGATCCCTTGAAGCAAATCTAGTGACCCATGCTAGCATCTGACCCATTCAAATGCTCTTGCTTCTTTACTCCCAGCCATTCAGCTGTTTCTTATTCTGTCTGTTCAGTCATGTCTGTCCTCCCTCTTACCCATTCCTCTTCCCCCTGTTATCCTACACAATGATCAGATAGTGGCAGGTAGGAAATCACACCTACCCCATCTAGAGCGTGTATTATAGGAGTATGGAAGAACATGTGAAAGAGGTAACCCCTCACCTATGGTTTTCTATATAAACACAGAAGACAAAGACCAGAATCATGTTCCAGAGGGATAGATTCTATGCCAAAGAACAAAGTCAAGAGAAAATTTAAAGCCAAGTGTTTGATGCAATAGGACTAGATACAATAAGAGAAGAGGATTAAAAAATAAAAAAGCATGACAACAGAGAGTGAGAGACAAGACAAACAGAATGTGTCCTGCAGCAATTCCATTAATAAAGTATGGACCATTGTGCCAGCTTTTTCATCGGGTCATGATGGGTTTGTAGGGGAGCAAAATTTGTCACCCCAAAATGTGTCTCTTTGACAAGAGGATTAATTTGGGATGAATATGTTTAAGAAATAGCAGAAAGTTTTTCTTGTTACCACACCCCCATCCCTTAAACTGACTAAAAGAATTTAGATAAAGGGCCTGTTCCAAGAATAGATCTATCACCAGAAATATCTGCAAAGAATGTGGACTATGTGTGTCCTGGGAAACTCAGTAGGGCCTAGAGGTCAGAGTCCACTCTTTGTCCCACTGTCTCTGCATGGTCCAGCAAACATGTGATTACCAAACATTTGCTTTTTAATCTCTGTGTGAATTGCCTTCCTTTAAAGTCCCAAACCACTATTCCCAACATCCCCTTCACCTTTAGCTGAAGATGATATTTAAGGTGAGAGTTTCAATCATTTTGGTGAATTACTCAGTTTTCCTAGGTGTCTCCCATGTATACATGTTATTAAACTTTCAATTTTCTCCTGTGAATTTGTCTCTTGTTAATTTGAGTCTTAGATTTCCAGAGGTACTTAGAAGGGTAGAGAAAATTTTCTTTCTCCATGACAGGTTCGTTTAAATTGCCGGGGTAAAAGTCACCTGCCATTGCCTAGGAGTGTTCTTCCTATGTTTGCAGTATTGTTTTGTATTCTGCTTTGTCATTTCTTCTTCTGTTCTTTATTTATGGATGTCTTGTGAAAGTCAGCCATGGTTCTAGACTTTCTACTCCATACTTATTACTTTAAGTCCTTCGACGACTTTTTATGTAAAATTTATTTTTATGAAGTTGGAACTTAAATCAGTGAAATGTACAAGTCCAAACTATACAACGTTCTTTTTTTTTTTTTTTTGGCCATTTTTTGGTATATATACCCATATTGAGCTATACAAAACTCACACCAGAATTCTCCCTCATGTCCCTTCTTAGGAACTACTACACCAAAGATTAATTTTGTTGATATAAAAAAGGTATAGCTTTCTTTTTAAAGATATCATCAATAGACAATAAATGTAATCTTTCAAAGTGTATAATGTGGTAAGTTTTGACATATGTACACCTGTGAAAAGATCAATCAAGACAATAAGCATATCCATCACTCCCAGAAGTTTCCTTATGTCTCTTTGTAATCCCTTCCTCCCATGCTTCCTTACCTTCCAATCTTCCAACAACTGTTAATAGCATTTACTGAATTTTATATGAATGGAATCATACAGTACGTAATTTTTTGTCTTGCTTCTTTCATTCAGCATAATTATTTTGTGATCTATCTATGATAGAGCATGTATCAAAACTTTATTTCTGTTTTATTGCTGAGTAGGCTTCCAGTGTATGGATATACCACACCTTTTAAAATCCATTTACCAGTTGACAGATATTTGAGTTGTTTCCAGTTTTTGGCTATTACAAATAAAGTTGTAATGAACATGATATACATGCCTTTTACTTATTTTGGGGAATATCAAGAAGAATGTCTTGATCATATAATGTGTTTATGTTCAACGTTTTTAAGAGACTACCAAAGTCTTTTCCAAAGTGGTTGTACCATTCCATTCCCACTGGCAGTGTATGAAAATTCCAGTTTCTCCACATCCCCATCAACACTTAGCATGGTCAGTCTTTTTACTTTTAGTCATTTTAATAAGGGTGAAGTGGTAACTCATTGTGGTTTTATTTGTATTGCTTTTCCTTAGGACAATGATGACAAGCATCTCTTCATGTGCTTGTCATTCCTATAACTTCTTTAGAAAGGCATCTGTTCAACTCTTTACCCATTTAAAAAAATTAAATTGTTTGTTTTCTTATTGTGTTTTGAAATTTCTTTATGTGCTCCAGACACGTGATCTGCAAATATTTTCCTTTAACAGATATATGATCTGCAAATATTTTCCTCCAGTCTGTGGCTTGCTTTTTATTCTCTTAACAATGTCTACTGAAGAGCAGAACCTTTTGTGGATTGTGATTTTGGTGTCATATCAAAGAAATATTTTCCTAATCTGAGATCACAAAGAATTTCTTGTACATTTTCTTCTAAAAGTCTTAGGATTTTCTTTCTACATCTAGGTCTATTATTCATTTTGAGTTAATTTTAATGAGGTGTGAGAAGAAGTAGTGACCAAGATGGTGGAGCAGGAGATCCTGAGCTCACCTGCTCCCATGCATACCAAAATTACAACTATATACAGTGCAACTGTTGATGAGAAAGACCAGAAGACTATCAGAAAAGATCTTCTACAACTAAAGACATAAAGAAGAAACCACAACAAGATGGGTACGAGGGGAGGAGGCATGGTATAGTCAACCCACACCCTCAGATGGGTGATCCACAACTGGGAAGATAATTACAATTGCAGAGGTTTTCCCCAAGGAGCAAGGGGTCCAAGCCCCACATCAGGATTCCTAGCCCAAGGGTCCTGCACCAGGAAGATGAGCCTTAGAATGTTTGGTATTGAAAGCCAACAAGGCTTCCTTTTGGGAGAGCTACAGGGCTGTGGGAAATAGACTCTGCTCTCAAAGGGCACTCACAAAATATCACATACTCCAAGACCTAGGGCAGAAGCAGTAACTTGAAAGGAACCTGAGTCTGACCCACTTGCTGATATTGGAGAGCCTCCCAGAGAGGCAGGAAGCAACTGGAGCTCACCCTGGAGACACAGACACTGGTGAAGGCCATTTCTGGGAGCTTGTTCTACCTTGAGGACTCTGGTGCTGGCAAGAGTCATTTTGGAATCCTCCCTGTAGCTTATTAGTGCCAAGACCTGACCATACCCACCAGTCTGTTGGTACCAGTTCTAGGACACCTCAGGCCGAGCAACCAGCTGTGTGGGGACACAGCCTACCTACCAGCAAACCAGCTGTCTTAAGACCCCCCTGAGCCCACAGCTGTCCTGGACACAGTCTTATCCACCAGAGGGCTCAGGACCCAGTCCCACACACCAGTGCACCAGTTTTAGCCCTAGAATCCCCTGGGCCTTGGCCCCACCCATCAAAAGGCCTACATCAGCTCTGGGACCCCAGGACTTAAAGCCAGAGATCCAGGACCCAGCTCCACCCAGCAGTATGCCAGCACTAGCACCAGGACAATGTCTTACCCACCAGTGGGGGGGCATCAACCCCACAATCCCCTGAGCCTTGGCTTCATGTACCAGCAAGGGGACACCAGCCTCAGGACCATGCGGTCCCACAGCCTGCCATGTCAGGAACCAGCCCCACCCACCAGCAGACCAACACTAGATACAGGATCCTTGGCCCCATGACCACCTACCCTAGAATCTAGCTTCTTCCACCAGTGGGCCAACCCTAGCCTGGGACCCCACCCCCACCCCAGGGCCCTGAGCCAGCCACCTTGTGACCTAGCGCCACCCTCCAGCAGCCAACAGCCTAGGGACAAAGCAGGACCAGCTAACCAATTAAATCAGGGGCCATCCACACCTACCAGACATGGTAGTCAGCCAACCACAACAGAAGGAGCCACACAGCCCACACAGGGGGTACTCTTAGACCATATAGCTCTGGTGACTGGAGGGGAGTGTGCTGCTGGGACATACAGGACATCTCCTACAAAAGGCCACTCTCAAAGGTCAGGAAACTTAACTAATCTACCAAATACATAGAAGTAAAGATAACAAATTTGGTAAAATGAGGCAACAGAGGAATATATTCCAAATGAAGGAACAGGATAAAACCCCAGAAGAAGAACTAAAAGAACTGGAGATAAGCAGCCCACCCAATAAAGAGTTCAAGGTAATGATCATAAAGATGATCAAGGAACTCAGGAGAAGATTAGATGAACAGAGTAAGAAGTTAGAAGTTTTTAACGAAGAGAAAGTATACAGGGGAACCAAACAGAGATGAAGAATACAATAACTTAAATAAAGAATACATTAGAAGGAATCAGCAGTAGACTTGATGATACAGAGGAAAGAATCAGCAAGCTGGAAGAAAGATTAGTGGAAATTACTGAAGTTGAAATGAAAAATAAAAAGAAATGAGGACAGTTTAAGAGATCTCTGGGAAAACATCAAGCATACTAACATTTGCATTATAGGGGTCTCAGAAAAAGAAGAGAGAGAACATATTTGCAGATAATAATGGCTGAAAACTTCCCTAACCTGGGAAAGAAAACAGACATCCAGGTCCAAGAAATACAGAGAGTCCTAAACAGGATCAACCCAAAGAGGACCACACCAAGACACATTGTAATTAAAATGTCAAATATTAAAGATAAAGAGAGAATATTAAAAGCATGAAGGAAAGAGCAACAAATTACATACAAGGGAACTCCCATAAGACTATTAGCTGATTTTTCTGCAGAAATTCTGCAAGCCAGAAGAGAGTGGCATGATATATTTAAAGTGATGAAAGCGAAAAACCTACAACCAAGAATTCTACCTGGCAAGGCTTTCATTCAGATTTGATGGAGATAGCAAAAGTTCTTATAGACAAGCAAAAGCTAAAAGAGTTTAGCACCACCAGACAGGTTTTATAAGAAATGTTGAAGGGAATTCTCTAATTGAAAAAGAAAAGGTCACAATTAGAAACATGAAAATTATGAAAGGAAAAATCTCATTGTATCAACTATGTATGAAGCTAGTAGGAAGGTTAAAAGACAAAAGTAGTAAGATCATCTATATCCACAATAAGTAGTTAAGGGATACACAAAACAAAAATATGTAAAATGTGATGTCAAAAATCATAATACAAAGGATCATAAGAGGATATTATGAGCAACTATATGCCAATAAGATGGGCAATCTAGAAGAAATGGACAAATTCCTAGAAGTGTACAATCTCCCAAGACTGACCAGGAAGAAATAGAAAATATGAACAGCCCTATTACTGGTAATGAAATTGAATCAGTAAAAAAAAAACAAAAAACAAAAAAATTCCCAATGAACAAAAATCCAGGATCAGGTGGCTTCACCTGTGAATTCTACCAAACATTTACAGAAGAGTTAACACCTATCCTTAAACTATCCCAAAATTTCAGAGGAAGGAACACTTCCAAACTCATCCTATGAGGCCAGCATCACTCTGATACAAAACCAGACAAAGATATCACACACAAAAAGAAAATTACAGGCCAATATCACTGATGAACATAGATGTAAATTTCCTCAACAAAATATTAACAAACCCAACTCAGCAATACATTAAAAGCATCACACACCATGATCAAGTGAGATTGATCCCAGCATTGCAGGATGGTCCCATATCCACAAATCAATCCAATATCCACAATTTGAAGAATAAAAATCATATGATCATCTCAATAGATACAGAAGACTTTGGGCAACATTCAACATCCATTTATGATAAAAACTCTCCACAAAGTCAATATCCAGGGAACATACCTCAATGTAATAAAAACCATATATAAGCCCACAGCTAACATCATACTCAATGGTGAAAAGCTGAAAGCATTTCCTCTAAGATCAGGAACAAGACAAGGATGCCCACTCTCACCATTTTTATTCAACATAATATGTCCTAGCCACAGCAATTAGACAAGAAAAAGAAATATAAGGAATTCAAATTGGAAAGGAAGAAGTAAAACTGTCACTGTTTTCAGAAGACATGGTACTATACATAGAAAATCCTCAAGATGCCACCAAAAAATTACTAAAGCTCATCAATAAATTCAGTAAAGTTGCAGGATACAAAATTAATATACAGAAATCTGTCCCATTTCTATACACTAACAATGAACTATCAGAAAGAGATATTAAGAAAACAGTACTCTTTACAATCACACAATTGTACAATCAAAAAGAATAAAATACCTAGGAATAAATCTAACTAAGGAGGTAAAAGACCTGTACTTGGAAAACTATAAGACTCTGATGAAAGAAATTGAAGATGACACAAACAGATGGAAAGATATACCATGTTTATATTGTTCTAGAGCTATTTGTTGGAAGATTAGTTTTACTTACTTTGAACTTAACATAAATGGAATCATGAAATATGTTTTTATTTAATATGGTTTATTTTACTCAAAATGATGTCTTTGAAATTCATTGATTTTGTTGTGTATACCTGTAGTTTATTCTATTCCCTTGCTGCATAGTATTTCACTGTATGAGGGTACCACCATGTGTTCATCTATTCTATTGATAATGGACATTTCCATTCTATTATTGATGAACACTTCAATTGTTTCCAGTTCCTTCCTCTTATGAAAAATGCTGATATGAACATTCTTGTCTTCTGGTGACATAAGTAATAATTTCAGTTGGGCATATACTTAGGTGTGGAATTTCAGAGTCCTAGGGTATGCAAATGTGTAGCTTACTAGATACTGCCAAAAAGTTTTTAAAGTGAGTATACCAATTTTAGTCTCTTAACAACAATGTACGAGAGTTCCACTTACTCACCAATACTTGATACTTACTGTCAATCTTTCTTAACTTTCGTAACTCTAGAGGGCATGTAGTGGCATCTAATTTTAGTTTAATTTGCATTTTCCTTAGAAATGGCAATGACAAACACACTGATGTTTATAGGTCATTTAGAACTTTTCTTTTTCATAAAGAAGTGCCCGTTCAAGCCTTTTTTCATTTAAAAAATGTTTGTTTGTTTGTTTGTTTGTACAAGTTCTTTAAATGTTTGCATGTTTTGGATATGAGTTCTTTGTTGGATATATGGACGTTCTTAATTTGAGAACTTAATTTTAGAACACCAAACTTTTCAGTCTTTTCATAAAAGGCTTGTATTCTGATGCTTCATTTAAGAAATCTTAAAAATAACATCACAAAAATTATCTCCTAAAATAAAAAATTATCTCCTATAATAAAAGTATCTCCTATAAAGATTTTGTTTTAGAACCATTTCTTTAACATTTGTTGCATCTTGAATTAATTTTTGTGTATGGTATAAAAGACATTTTTTTAATGTTGATACCTAATTAGTGCAATATCTTTTATTGAAAAGACCATCCCTTCCCTCACTGAATTGCAGTTGTACTTTTGCCATGTATCATTAGATTGTGTATGTGTGGGTCCATTCCTGGACTTTCTATTCTATTGTTCTAGTTTTGTACATTGTCCTAATTACTTTAAATTTATAAAAGTCTTGAGATCTGGTAGGGCAAGATTTGTTTTTCTTCAAGATTACTGTAATTTCTAGGTCTTTTGTATTTTCATGTAACTGTAGAAACAGTTTAGCAATTTCTACAAAAATCCACAGGGATTTGATTTTGGTTACATTAAATGTACAGATAAATTTGAGAAGAATTGTCTTAGTAAAAACATGGATTCCTTCAACGTATGAGCGTGATATATTTCTTAATTTTTTATGTCTTTAATTTGTCTCAACATTGTTTTATAGCTTTCAATATAAAAGTCTTACATATCTTATATTTATTCTTAGGTATTTGATGCATTTTGTTTCAATATTAAATAATATTGTTTAAAAATTTTTTACTTTCCAATTTTTGCTAGAAGCATAAAGACATACATTAATTCTGAGCATTGATGTTTAATATAGTAACCTTGGTAAATTGACTTACTAATTTTAAAATATTGTATATAGAGTCTTCTGGTTTAGTCTGCATGCAAAATAACCTGTAAATAATGAGAGTTTTCTTTTTCTTTCCATTCTGTGTCTTTCATTTCTTTTAGTTCCACAGGACAGGATCTCATACAATGTTGAATTGAAGTGATGATAGTAAAATCCCTTGAATTCTTTCTATTTTTAAATTTTATCCCAGTACTAGTTATGCTTAAACTGTAATCTCTAGATTTTTCTCCCCCTGCTCCAGGAGGTCTCCCAAATTCTTCCTCAAAGTCACATAGTAATCTGGGCTGCGATATCTCCTTTTGATTTATATTTAATAATGTTTATTATATATTCTATAGGTGATTACAAGATGCTTAACTAAGTAATTTTCTGTCTTTTACACCAGACAAAATTTCTGGACTGCAGGGATTATGCTTGTTATCTCTTTATTCTTGGTATCAAGAACAGTGCCTAACTCATGAAAAATATTTGATGAATATTTGATAAATGTTTGCTGAATGAAAGAATGATGCTCCAACTCTGAACTTTCACCAGTCTTCAACATCTATTTATTAACTAAATGTTTTTATTTAGTTGTGCTTCCAGTGGGACACTTATGCCCTGAACTCAATGAAATAAACATTCTCAAACATTCTCTCTCCTTCTATGTTCCTGTCCCAATAACTCAGCTATCCAATTAATTCTCTGGGGCATTCATCTGGTAGTAAATTTTTACTACTTCCTTTAAAAAAACTTACTCGTCTTCACATATCAAGTCAGTATAGTGTTAATTCTTCTTGCTGGTTTTTTGGATTTGAGCCTTCTTTTCTCTTTCCATAGTCATTATCCTAGTCCAGAGTTTTATAACTTTTTTCCTTATGTTAACTTTCTCTTGGTTGTATTATTTGTTTCTAATCCCTCTATTCTTCAGCCTACTCACCACATAGCCAACAACAGAGTCTTCCTTTGGTATAACTTTAATCACACATTCCCCCCCAAAAGCGAAGTAAACTCCTTTTATCTATGCTAATGGCATTCCAGCCTTCATTTATTACACACTGTGTGCATACAAACCCCATCTATCTCCAACATAGTCATTTACTCCACCTCACAAAATTCAGTGTCCTTGTTATGCTCACTGCTTTGTCGTTGCTCTTATAGTCCCATGGAATGACCATCTCTTCTTTTTCATTAAGCTATGCCCATAACTTTCTTAAGACTTGGCTTCAGATTTACCTCTTTCAAAAAGATTTCAATGAAGTGTATCATCCCAAATGAAATGTCCCCTTTACTTTATATTTTCCTAATATTTTTAGTCTATAAATATTACTCAAAGGCCAGTTATCAAGGAAGCACAATTTGGTGGTTCAGAAATGATATTTCAACACAAAAGTCTTCATGTTAACGTGTGCTTTTTTCTTTGATTACAAACGTTTCCCTGATAAAGAGTTAACGGACTTGGGCCATCTTGTGAGGAATACAAGAATTGTGACATTTAGAAGTGTGAGGGCCTCCCTGGTGGCGCAGTGGTTGAGAGTCCGCCTGCCGATGCAGGGGATACGGGTTCGTGCCCCGGTCTGGGAGGATCCCATATGCCGCGGAGCGGCTGGGCCCGTGAGCCATGGCCGCTGGGCCTGCGCATCCGGAGCCTGTGCTCCGCAACGGGAGAGGCCACAACAGTGAGAGGCCCGCATACCGCAAAAAGAAAAAAAAAAAAAAAAAAAAAAAAAAAAAGAAGTGTGAAAGATGTGTTGTGCATAAGCAAGGTAAAATGTTCTTTTGAATTATAAACAGGGACACATTTACTGTTCTAGATGTTAGCTGGAATACAGTCATAAATTGTGGCATATGTATGCAGGCAAGAAATTGTGTGACATATGAATTATCATGATTATGGTATTTGTGAGGACTAAAAGAGACCTAGGTGTTATCCAACCACTTTCTCTAGTTTACAACTGAGGGAAATAGAGTCCTAGGAAAATTGTGACTTATCCTCCAATTAATAGCATGATTGTGATTATAACCTAGGTCTCCTAATATGAAGTGCAGTTTTTGTTTTATATATATATATATATATATATATATATATATAAAATAGGGTCACCCATGCTGTTTGTACACCCAACCAAAGTAGACTGCATTATGAGCTCCCAGAGGTCAGGACTCATGTCTTTGTTTACTTTTACTTTCTCCAGAGCTGTCCTCCCTGGAGCAGAACTCAGTTTCAGCATTTATTAGACATTATTTCCCTCAAGTTTTACTCTCTACATGGAAGACCCTTAATAATGTTTTCAGAATCAGAATAGAGAGGAGACTTTCTTTCCTAAATTGCTTTGGGGCATTTATTTTAAGAATATAAGGTTCAAGGCTTATGAATGATGGACTCCTAAAATTTGTCTTCCTGGTGAATTAAGAAGACGGACTTCCCAAACAGGATCACCTACTACTTTCCTTTGTTTCCTAAATAATTTTTTATTTCTGAGTGCCATTCAGGATCAGGTCAGAACTGAAAAACATTGATAGGAGAAGCTCAAGCTCACATCATTTGCTGTCTCCTACCTCTGAAATGCACAAGTTTCATCATCCTTGCTTATGCTCAGGCTACTGATCTAGAACAAGCCACAGCTCCATGTGTTTCCATGGGGATGTTGCATCCATAGCTGTTCTTCCCATTGGGAGCCAAGCCAAATGCTGGGCCTAGGATGTTTCCTCTATTAGGGCTTTGACAGAAGAGCCAAGATAGTAAACTGTTGACCTCCAATAGGTGCCAACAAATCTCAAATACAGATTTCAATAAAGAAACAACCATTTTCCTCAAGATGTAGGCAGGCTGTTGCTCAGCTCATCATGTTAGAATCTTGCTGTTAAGTTACTCCCCAGAGGGTACATTATTCCTTTTTTATTTTTTATCCCTAGATCAGAGTTCCCTAAACCAGAGGAATGTGAAATAAAGTCAGCTGTCTACAAGAGAGGACACTCTTCCTTATTAGGGGCCTGAGAATACAGCCTGATTAAAAACTGATGGGCAGTTAAAAGTATGATCCACTGAATGGTGTGGGGTAGGCATTTAATACTGAAATGTGAAGTATTATGATATCCATTTGAATTGAGAAAGCAAGACTGGTTTCATGAAGCAGTATTCTTGAAATGTTATGCATAAGCTCAGAAAGTTCGTTCATCATGGGAGTCTGAACACGGTTAACTGTTTTAAGCATCTTCTATTATATCACTGAAGTCCTCCTGTTACACAACAGCAGCCTTTGAATAATCTGTTTACTTAGTTACTGTATTTAATTATGGGTCTAACTTTCAAACTTTACAACCTTTCCCCTTTTCTCTCTTACTAAAAGAAAATCAACGAACAGGAATCATTCCTGTAGTTTTCCTTTGTAAGGAAGGTCCCATCTGAGCAACGTTATTCCAGCCACTGCAGTTCAGTTTTTATCCTTGACAAGAACACAGAAGTGGTCTTTTTTCCCCTTGAATGTGTGTATTCCTGATGGAGCCTAAAAACTTCCATAAATCAATAAAGTAATTGCTACATAATGACCTATTGTTAGTGTTTGTGCCCAGAATGATGTCACAAGGGGGAAATGGAGCTACTGAATCAAAAAATGGCAGCTGTTTCCAATTTATTTGAGAGTCAGTTGGACAGAAAATTAAATAAACACATAGACAAGAAAGACAAGGGCAAGTCCTTGTATTATTATTATGATAGTTTTAATTCAATTGCAGAAGTCAGCAGGCAGCTGATACTGTGGCCCAGAGTTTCATTAATTGCCTGTCTCACATGTCAGTGAGACGGCACATGCTCACTTCATCATTTTCAGCTTTTGTTATTTGCATTTTAAAACACACACATCAGTGAAGCATGAATCAAACTTTTCGTGTGTGTGTGTGTGTGTGTGTGTGTGTGTGTGTGTGGTTAGTACGGCCTTCTAAGTCTCAGAAATATATGATTGGGAGACATGGTTTTATCTGCTACCTGCAATGATGGTGTCTCTCTCCTCCCTCAGGGCAGGTAGCCAAGAATTTTTAAAAATTACTTTCTCTTCCTTGGGGGAAGGCTGGAAGACTTGTATTTGTTGTGGAGCCTGAAGAAAAAGGCATCACCTGGTTTGAAGTCACTCCACTCCACTGTGACCAGGAGCTTTCATGTGCCCTTTTGATGTTCCTGCCTTGAGGCTCCTGGAGAGGATTATCAAAAGTAGCCTTAACTGTCCAGGTTGGAGTTGGGGGTGCAGCAGCATTGCATGCCGGACTGCATATCCCTAATGTAAACAGATTCTTCTGAGGTGGAGTTGCCAGAGCGCTTATGAAATTTCCAAGGTACTGCCAACACGGCCTGCATCTATGGAGCTTTAATTTTTGGAATGTCCTTTTGGCAGGATTCCATTGTCAGGTAATTTGCTATTCAGTGTGGTAGCCACTATTAATTTTTTTTAAAAAATCAAAGGGTCTAATTGTAACTAGAAAATGACTTCAATTCACCATCCAAAAGTATTGTAGTTTTCTCCTAAGAACCATACAGCCCAATTTTTAAAAGATTCTCATATGCCAAAAGGACCTTTGGCAGGTAAACAATTCCCTTTTATGTCAGGGATAAGAGAACAGAAGTCTGGTGTGCCGGTTAAAAATTCTTAGTGTAAGGTAATTTTGGTTAGACTGTAACAAACTGAGGAAGAATGAAATTTTCGGGCTTCCCTGGTGGCGCAGTGGTTGAGAATCTGCCTGCCAATGCAGGAGACATGGGTTCGAGCCCTGGTCTGGGAGGATCCCACATGCCGCGGAGCAACTGGCCCCGTGAGCCACAATTACTGAGCCTGCGCGTCTGGAGCCTGTGCTCTGCAACAAGAGAGGCCGCGATAGTGAGAGGCCTGCGCACCGCGATGAGGAGTGGCCCCCACTTGCCACAACTAGAGAAAGCCCTCGCACAGAAACGAAGAGCCAACACAGCCATAAATAAATAAATAAATAAATAAAAATTTAAAAAAAAAAAAAAAAGAATGAAATTTTCTAGAGGAGATCCTGGGCTCCCAGAGGCTTGGAGGCCAGCTTTGCAACTAGGTTTTGTAAGAGTTAGAAGTAAAGGTGCTCTGGAGGGCAAAGAAGCAGGAAGCAGGAAGGACAGTGTGGGATAGGGCTGGGGGGTTTAAAAAGACAATAAACCAAAAAACAAGTAAATGTAGAATTTTAGAGAGTGATAAGTAGCATGAAGAACAACGAAGTGAGGTAAGGGAGATGAGAAGCTTCAGTATTAGGAGTCTTCTTTGATATAATGGATCAAAAATCTTCCAGGATAAAATGTTAAGAGCAGACACCTGCTAGAATGGAGAGAATATGCCCAGCAGGTAGATACCAGGGGGGAAGAAAGAGTTATTACAGGTACAAGGAATAGTAAGGGCAAAGGTCTTTTTTTAGGATGCACTTTCCATGCTCAGTGAGGAGGCCAGTATGGCCATAGAAGAACAAGAGAGAAGGGTACTTTGAAATGAGTCCAGGAAGCTGGGGAGGGGTGGGTGGTGGTGGAAAAGAGCAGACCATATAGGGATTTGCAGGCCATTTAAGAGCTTTGGATTTTACTATAATTGCATTAATGGTTCCCAGGGATAAGGAGAGAATATGATAGGCATGATGAAATGCTGATGCTGGAAGGTTGGCAAGACTCAGTTATGAGTTAGGCAAACCAGAACCCAGCGATTGAAATGCATGCCTCAATAAAAATCACAAAGCACAAATGATTACATATTCTGAGACCTGCAGGGATATTCATGGATCCTCAGCATCACGAATGGTAAATCTCCACATGCGTGGATCTTCTGCATTTAATTTTTTTTTACTTATGGAGGATGTCAGTGGAAAGTTATGCTTCCAAAGAGCTATGTTTGCCTTCACATATGTTGTTTCTGCCTGAATTCAATGTCAGATTCCTAAAAGCAAATTTCACATCTTGGAAACTCACTTTCATGGTAGTTCTTTTGAAAGGAATTAATAACTTTCACCGGCACTAAAAATTTAGGCTATTGAAAGTGTGTAGACTTTGTGCCTCCTTAGAGTCTTATTGAATGGGCTTCTGGAGAAAAGTTAAGCTCTACAAATATGAAACCAGTTAAAAACATGTTGAATTTCAGTTCAAAGTTTTAATTTTACCTCTTTTAAAATGCCTTCAAATAGTAACCTAAGGCACCTCTAAAAAAAAAATAAGTCATGTGTATTAGTAATTTCAGAGGAAAGCAGATTCTTTTACTCCATTCCTAGAGAACAAAGGAATAAACCTCCCAAACTGGGCAGATATAGTAGAAGGAGTTGGTAGCTGGAATGAAGGAACATTCACATGAAGAGACAGTGCCTTGGGAAGCAAAAGACTCATTTCTTTTCCTTCTGTCTTCCTCAAGAACTGAGTGTCTCTAACAGAGAGATGGGAGGAAAGACAGGCCATTATTACCACAGAAAGACAGACAGGTAAACAAACACTTTCTCCTTGATGAGTTTAGAAGCTTTCAGGGACCAGATTATTGCCAAAGAGGCATCTGCTTTTGAGAATTGAGGACATGTTGCTGGGAGGTTTCTGACATGAAGTTAAGACTCAGATTGCATTATATCAATAAGATAAGCACATAGCCTCTAGGAAAGTGAATGAGGGTGTTCTTTTTAATTTAGTCTTTTCTTCATGTATTTGTCTTTGTTTTCATATAGTTTAGTTGTGGTAAACATAAATCATGCTTACTTTAGTAAAAAAAATTTAATTGCTCTAATTTAGAATAGTGGTTAAAATGTATATTTTGGAATAAAATATATGTGGGTTGAAATCTCAGCTCACCCATTATAAAAGTTATGACCTTAGTCATCTAACCTCTTAGTTTTTGGCTCTTCATGTGTAAAATGGAAAACATGGTGCCTACCTAATTTTAAATGCCTGATAAATCTTGGCCATTATTATTACTATTATGAAAAACTTGGATAGGTGTGGATTTTAATGACTTATGATAGTGCAGTGGTAAATCTACTGCAGTTGCTGGCAGTTTATATAACCTGCCAAGACAATTAAGAGATGAACTGCTTCCATAAATGGCAAAATGGAACAGTTTTTGGTCACAGATGATCACTGCGAGAATCTGTAAAGTACAATATAGGGGAGGACTTTCTCACTAGGAAAACTGCCTGGGAGTTCTGGGGGAGCCATCCAGTCTGCCTCATTCTTTTTTTTTTTTTTTTTTTTTTTTTTGCTGTACGCGGGCCTCTCACTGCTGTGGCCTCTCCCGTTGCGGAGCACAGGCTCCGGACACACAGGCTCCGCGGCCATGGCTCGCGGGCCCAGCCGCTCCGCGGCATGTGGGATCTTCCGGGATCGGGGCACGAACCCGCATCCCCTGCATCGGCAGGCGGACTCTCAACCACTGCGCCACCAGGGAAGCCCTGGTCTGCCTCATTCTATCATGAATGTTTCCACTGGGTCAGTCTTGGCCATTGGCTTGGGTGTAGAATGGTGATAGTGGCAATTCTATAACAGTGGATGCATGGAAAGGACTGATAAATTTATAATGACCATTTCTTTGTCAAACTGGCCTGCACTCTTGAGACTTCTAGGTTACAACCATCTGGTTCTCTTACTAACTAAACAGATCCCCAAATACCTCTCATTTTGTGATTTCTCACTGTATAAAATATGGAATTTTGAAACATGGTTTATAAGAAAATATGTACTGTATTTTTATTTTATTTTTTTATATTTTATTCACTTAATAGAAATGAAACACATGTGAAAAAGGACCTAACCTCTTTTCTTTAATTCATGTGCCTTTAGAGGGCTGCATTGCAATATATATATCATAATGTGTTTTGCAGCTGTTGACCCAAGTAAAGAGAGAAAATGAGACAAGCTCACAAAAATTAATGTATTTTGAAATAAGCAAGGAATTCCAATTCAGGACAAGCAAAGAGTAGCAAGCTACAGATGAGTCTGTTGAGGGTTTGGGGTATGTTGAATTTATGGGCTGGGAATGTAAAGAGGGAGGAGTTCAGTCAGAGTTGGCTAAAATAAACAACAAAGAGATACCAACCTTGAAAACTTCCCAAGCACACAACATCAGTCCAGTAAAACAAAGCTCAATTCAGGCCACTCTGTGAGGCCAGCCTGACCTGGATGATCTTCCATTCATGCCTCTGGCAAAACTTCCCAAGGTTGATATGAGACAAGCTCTGATCAGCCCTCTATCATCTGAGAAAATTCTGACAATATCAGTTTTCTGTAAGTCATGCATTTGCAGGAAATCAAACTCCAAGTCCTTAAGTTTTGTCTTCCTGTAGTCACATGTGTGAACTTCTCCATTTTGTACCCTCCAGTTCTATTTCAGATTGAATTTTTTTCACATTTCCCCCTTTTGATCAAGATCTTTTGCAGAAAGTATAGCTGATCAATAATGTCATTTACGTCTTTTTTTTTGTGTGGGGGGGTATAGTTCTTTATAGATGGATTGTATTGTATGCCATACAAAGCTGAGAAGGGTTGTCCTCAGGCATCTTTTTTTCGTGAAGTTGAGATGGATCATACTCAGATATTTTGTTCCACAGAGCTGAGGAGGATCATCTGCAGGTGTCTTGTCCCATGGAATAGGGAAATTATATGGAATTTCACTGTCCTCATTTAAACAACAAGCAGATTGAAAAATGAAGAATCTCAGTTATGTCCCTCTAAGGTGGATAGTTTAGTTTACACACATTTGAGAAGGAATCATTTCTATGGAAACAAAAGAAAAACAAAGGTTAACAGTTCCAGCAAAATACAAATTTAGTTTCTGAGGTTTGGAGAGCAGCCAACTGAGAAAATTTCTAGATGTTGGGTTCTAAGCATCCTCAGATGGAATGAGGGCAAGCAATAGCAACCTGACAGATTTTCCTGGATTGAAGTGTGAACGTCTCTGTTGACCTTTCTCAGTGGCCACATATCAACAGGCACAAAGATTGTCCACACATGAGGTGTTGTGGTGATTTCTCTGAAGTTTATACAGTTGTTCCTCGGTATCCATGGGGGATTGGTCCCAGCACTCTGTCAAATCCCAAAATCCATGACTTCTCAAGTTCCTTTATAAAATGGAGTAGTATTTGCATATAACCTATGCACATCATCCTGCATACTTTAAATCATCTCTAGATTACTTATAATACCTAATACAATGTAAATAGTTATAAATACAATGTAAATGCTATATAAATATTTGTTGGCACACAGCAAGTTCAAGTTTTGCTTTTTGGAACTTTCTGGAATTTTTTTTTAACATTTTCAACCTGCAGTTCTTTGAATCTGCAGGTGTGGAATGCACAGATACAAAAGGCCAACTGTATCAAGCTGTCTAGCTTTAGCTTTCGTGGCATCGGAAAAGAGCAGTTTTAGTTTCATAGTGAGTTCAAGTCAAAAGAGTGGGAGAAAATTAGAAATGTTAGTTTGGAGAGTTCTAGCCACATATGGAAGGAAATTAGAGTTCAGGACTCACTCCAGTTACAGGTAGAAAACAAAGTTCAAAGACAATTAAAAATACTAAAATCTGGTATCCATAAAGGTGTATTATTGAAATATAATTCTTCTTTCTATAATCATTCCCATTTTTATCAAAAATAACCACAGTAAGACTAAGTTAATTGTAAATTAAATGCAGTTTTAATAAACTTGGCCTGATTATTTACATAATTACAGCAGGAATGTAGGCTCTTTTAAATCTGCTTTGCTGAAACTTTTCATAAGGAATCTTAGATTAGACTTTTAAAGTCTTTTTAGGCTAAGAAGCCAAGCCAAGCACTTGTCCAATTGTGTCCTGTTACAAGGAGAACCGGTTCCTGCTGAACTTATGCAAATACATATATTGTCATGAAAAATAAGACTAATAAGAGTTTCTGAATTCTGGAGAGATGAGGTAGGGAGAAAAAGAATAAATGTTTCAACCTTTGTTGCAAAGATACACTTTACGAAATTTCTGTAATCTGTAGAGTTTTAAAGAGAGGAGAAAAGGGGGTCTTTTAATTCTGGAAAATAACATTAAAGAACTAGCAACGTTTTAAATGAAGTCCTAAAAAATATAGCTATCTATCAGTTTTACATAATTTTTGTTTTGCTTCATCTTTTTTTTATTGGAGTATAGTTGCTTTATAATGTTTCATTAGTTTCTGCTGTACAGCAAAGTGCATCAGCCGCACGTATACATATATCCTCTCTTCCTTGGATTTCCTTCCCATTTAGCTCACCACAGAGCATCGAGTAGAGTTCTCTGTGCTATACAGTCTGTTCTCATTAGTTATCTATTTTATATATGGTAGAGTTTATATGTCAAACCCCAATCTCTCAATCCATCCCACACCCTTTTCCCCCCTTGGTATCCATACATTTGGCCTCTACATCTGTGTCTCTATTTCTGCTTTGCAAATAAGTTCACCTATACCATTATTCTAGATTCCACATATATGCATTAAAATACAATATTTGTTTTTCTCTTTCTGACTTATTCTACTCTGTATGATGGTCTCTTGGTTCATCCATGTCTCTACAAAAGACCCAATTTTGTTCCTTTTTATGGCTGAATAATAGTCCATTGTATATATGTACCACATCTTCTTTATCCATTCCTCTGTTGATGGGCACTTAGGTTGCTTCTATGTCCTGGCTATTATAAATAGTGCTGCAATGAATATTGGGGTGCATGTATCATTTTGAATTATGGTTTTCTCTGGGTATATGCCCAGGAGTGTGATTGTTGGGTCATATGGCAGTTCTACTGTTAGTTTTTTAAGGAACCTCCATACTGTTCTCCATAGTGGCTGTATCAATTTACATTCCCACCAATGGTGTAAGAGGGTTCCCTTTTCTCCACACCCTCTCCAACATTTACTGTTTGTAGATTTTTTGATGATGGCCATTCTGACTGGTGAGAGGTGATACCTCATTGTAGTTTTGATTTGCATTTCTCTAATAATTAGTGATGTTGAGCATCTTTTCATGTGCCTCTTGGCCATCTGTATGTCGTCTTTGGAGAAATGTCTATTTAGATCTTCTGCCCATTTTTGGATTGAGTTGTTTTTTTGTTATTAAGCTGCATGAGCTGTTTAAATATTTTGGAGATTAATTCCTTGTCAGTTGCTTCATTTGCAAATATTTTCTCCCATTTTTGAGGGCTGTCTTTTCATCTTGTTAATGGTTTCCTTTGCTGTGCAAAGGCTTTTAAGTTTTATTAGGACCAATTTGTTTCTTTTTGTTTTTATTTTCATTACTCTAGGAGGTGGGTCATAAAAGATCTTGCTGTGATTTATGTTAAAGAGTGTTCTGCCTATGTTTTCCTCTAAGAGTTGTATAGTGTCCGGCCTTACATTTAGGTCTTTAATCCACTTTGACTTTATTTTTGTGATGGTGTTAGGCAGTGTTCTAATTTCATTCTTTTACATGTAGCTGTCCAGTTTTCCCAGCACCACTTATTTAAGACACTGTCGTTTCTCCATTGTATATTCTTGCCTCCTTTGTCAAAGATTAGGTGACCACATGCATGTGGGTTTATCTCTGAGCTTTCTATCCTGTTCCATTTATCTATATTTCTGTTTTTCTCCCAGTACCATACTGTCTTGATTGCTGTAGCTTTGTAGTATAGTCTGAAGTTCAGGGAGCCTGATTCCTCCAGCTCCATTTTTTTTCCCTCAGGATTGCTTTGGCTATTTAAGGTCTTTTATGTTTCCATACAAATTGTAAATTTTTTTTCTAATTCTGTGAAAAATGCCATTGGTAATTTGAAAGGGATTGCATTGAATCTGTAGATTGCTTTGGGTAGTATACCCATTTTCACAATATTGATTCTTCCAATCCAAGAACATGGTATATCTCTCCAAATGTTTGTTTTGTCTTTGATTTCTTTCATCAGCATATTATAGTTTTCTGAGTAGAGGTCTTTTACCTCTTTAGGTAGGTTTATTCCTAGGTATTTTATTCTTTTTGTTGCAGTGGTAAATGGGATTGTTTTCTTAATCTCTCTTTCTGATCTTTCATTGTTACTGTATGGGAATGCAACTGATTTCTGTGCATTAATTTTGCAACCTGCAAATTTACCAAATTCATTGATTAAATCTAGTAGTTTTCTGGTGGCATCTTTTGGATTTTCTATGTATAGTATCATGTCATCTGCCAACAGTGACAGTTTTACTTCTTCTTTTCCAATTTGGATTCCTTTTATTTCTTTTTCTTTGATTGCTATGGCTAGGACTTCCAAAACTATGTTGAATAATAGTGGCGAGAGTGGACATACTTGTCTTCTTCCTGATCTTAGAGGAAATGACATGTGTTAGTTTTTCACCACTGAGAAATATGTTGCTGTGGGTTTATCATATATGGCCTTTATTAGGTGGAGGTAGCTTCCCTCTATGCCCACTTTCTGGAGAGTTTTTATCATAAATGGGTGTTGAATTTTGTCAAAAGCTTTTTCTGCATCTATTGAGATGATCATATGGTTTTTATTCTTCAGTTTTTTAACATGGTGTATCACATTGATTGATTTGCATATATTGAAGAATCCTTGCATTCCTGGGATAAATCCCACTTGATCATGGTGTATGATCCTTTTAATGTGTTGCTGGAGTCTATTTGCTAGTATTTGTTGTTGCTTCATCTTTTGTTAGCAGTTTTATGAATTCATCAGTTTTAACATCAGGGTTTTAGAAATTCTTACCTTGTTCACACCAAATAAGCCTAATTAATGTAATATCCCCTTTTTATATGGAGAGAGCATTACCAATTAACTCAAGTGACAGTAAGAGAGTTCAAAGGCAAATATAGAAAGTTACAAAGATCTGAGCAAAATTTAGCTCTTAATATTGAGAAAACTAGGTTTACTTAAATAATCAAAGACCTGATAAATACAAAACACAGAATCTTTGTTTTCTAGGCAGGTTACATTAAAGGTAAAGAAAAACCTCTTTACAATTACTTATTAAGAGAAGGCCAATAATCTAAAAAAAAAATCCTTTTAAAAAGAGAAAACCAAATTCTAATTTTGCACCAGAGTACTTTTGATATTAAAATTCTTCCTTTAAAAAAAAAAAAACTTAAATAAATCCATCCCAATCTTAGTCAGTTTGACCACACATAAAATTCCTTTCTCAAGATTCCTTTCCGCAAAACTTACTATATCTATTTAGATTTTGTCCTTTTTCTTTTTTTATTTTGGAACAATCATTTTACTTTAGGACAAAGTTACTTTCTTTTCCCTCAATAAAAATGCATCTCCATTCCTCATGCTTTCTCTTACTGGCAATATATATGCTACTTATCATATACAGTCATTTTCAATTACCATAAAATCCTCCTTTTCATTCTCATTATTTTCCCAGAGATTTCATCTCCTAGCATCCTAATTAAACGTTGTCACAAGTGCATGGATCTTAATCCGTGGCATTTTGTGCCCTCCTATTTTTGCAAAACGACATGCTAAGGTCTCCAATTTATTATTCTTTTCCACCTTCTCTGCCAGCCCTGAAGCTAGCAGAGTGGTAGCAGACAACACATGTCCTTCTCTAATCTCAGCTCTTCTTCCTCTTAGTAAAATTTTTAAAATGTGGCAAAAACACATTTATTAATAGATCCAAATACCTTTTGTCTCTGCAAAAAAATTAAAAAGCCAGAAGGAGATAAACTTATGTTTAGCAATCAACGTCTCAGTACATTATCTTATTTGGAAATGAGTTAGATATTCAAAAAAATCCACTATTTACTTTACTTAGTAGAAACTTTGATCACATATTTAAAATACTTATTTTTAACAATTATGTTTGGATTAGACATTAAACAGCTAACCGTCATCTTAAATTATTTTTCTTGCTGAGAAATTTTATAACAGAATTGGATGAGTTTATTTGATTTTCAGTTAACCTGTGCAGAATAAATGTATTATACTAAATGTTGATAACTCTAAAGTTATATCTGACTTAATTAAACCAAAAACTTAAGCTAGCTTTTATTTATCAAAGATTATCCCAGATTATGTGAACTTGAAAAACGTTTGGGTTAGTTTCTATGTTTCTGAAAGTATCATATTTATATAAATGCTTTATTTTCTTTAAGCCAATTAAATAGAGCACATTACAAATTAATTTTGGCAAAGAAACTTCTATAGAGGTCTATATTTTAAAAGGCTCTTTTTTCCTTCTAGTCTCTGTGGGCAATGTTTTGGTTATCTCCCAGGTGTTTACATTTCAAAGACATAATAAGATTTAAAATTCCGAGGGACAGAGAAAGAATGCAAAGGTCTTTTTTGGGGTGGAGGGAGAATTTTGTGGTATATTTGTCTATTATCAAAAGTCTAGAGTAATTACTATTTACATTTTTTTCTTTTTTTTTCTTAAGTGCAAGACAGTTGTATTTCCAATGTCCTGATTTTTTTACAGTATCTGCAAATGTCTGAAGGAAAATTGGAAAAGGTCTGAGTGGATTTTGGGTTCAAATCAAGAATTTTTTTCTTTTCTTTCTCTTTTTTTGAAAAGGCAATGTTGGTGAAGGTTTAACACTAGAGAAATTAGGGGAGTTCAGATAGAAAAGGGGATTAGGGGAAACCTCAGTTGGTGCTGCCAATGAAGAAGCCTCAGATTTTTTTTTTTTTTTTCTTTTTGCAGTATGCGGGCCTCTCACTGTTGTGGCCTCCCCCGTTGCGGAGCACAGGCTCCGGATGCGCAGGCCCAGCGGCCATGGCTCACAGGCCCAGCCGCTCCGCGGTATATGGGATCCTCCCAGACCGGGGCACGAACCCGTATCCCCTGCATCGGCAGGCGGACTCTCAACCACTCCGCCACCAGGGAGGCCCAGATTTTTTTTTTTTAATCTCCTTTTAGTTGTTTATTTGCTTCAGTTAACTTTGAAACGGTATTTTGTAAAGAGGCAAATTTTAGAATGCTGAATATGTTTGGAAACCTCTAGGTATCAATTAAAATAATTCTCTTGCTCTAGTCTTTTAATTTAGTCTAGGGAAAAATGAATTTAGAGAGATTGTAACATAAAATTGGCTTGGGTCCCTGAAAGAGGGTTACTCTTAGAGCATTTAGATGATTGTGATTCCATTTCTCAGAGGTTTTCTTGAGAGCACGAGAAAAATCTCTAGATAGTCTGATGGTGTTTAAATGCTCAACAGTGTCCCCAATATTATTATTATTATTATTATTATCATTATTTTGTTTTGCTGTCAAGAATTCCAAAGGAATTATATGGAAATTCTAGAGTGTTATCAACAAGAAAACAATCAAATACTGACCAAAGAAGATGAAGCCTTTAAATAGGTCCCAAATAAAGTTGGAGAGCTCAACCAAAAGGGAGAGGGCTCAAACTCTGAGACTTACCCTCAAACTCCAGGGTTGGTGAGAAAACAGTGAGCTCAGTGGGCTCTGTGAGTACTGACACCTGTGTGTTCACTGGCCTAAGAGTTGTTGAGGGTCTTCTTTGGATCTCACTTCTAACACCATAAATGTTGACATAAACTCAGGTAAACTGAGGCAAGCTCAAAAAGATGAGTTTATTTGGGAATAGCAGAGGAATTGCAATGTGGAACAAGAAAATTGTAGCAAGCTACAGGAGAGTCCATTGAGAGTTTGGGGTAGTTTGTGTTTATGGGCAGGGAATGTAAAGGGAGAAGAGTCCAGTTAGAGACAGTTAAAATGAAGAGAAACAGAGACCAACATTGAAAACTTCCTGAGCAGACACCATTAGTTCATTCACACAAACAAAGCTCAATTCAGCCCACTTTGAGGCCAGCCCAACCTGTCAGTCATCTTCCATTCATGCCTCTGGCAAAAGTTCCCTAGGTTGATATAAGACAACCTCTGATCAACCACCTATCACCTGAGAAAATTCTGGGACTATCAGTTTTCTGTAAATCAGGTATTTATGGGGAGTCAGTCTCTTAGTCCTTAAGGTTTGTCTTCCTGAGGACACATGCATGAGAGTCCCATTTTATAACCTTTAGTTCTATTTTAGATTGAAATTCTTTCACACAGCCTATCTTTTGGATATAGATTCAGGAACTGCCACCGTTAGTGATTTCAATTATATATCCATGGAATTATGTGGAAACCTTTATTACAGTGTATTTTTTAAAGAGAAAAAAATGACTTAATGAAATAGTAATAGAGAAAATAATGGAGGATGTAAAATTGCATATAATCACCAAGTTTTCACTTGATATTACTACAAAGATAAACTTCCTCTCCCCCCACATGCTTAAAAGACTTATAGATAAAATGTTTTTCTTCTTTTTTTTCAGTATCCCACCAATATAGCATCAAAACATAACATGAATTGCTTTGGGATGTTAAAAAAGGAGTAACGTTTTTGTCTAAGCAACCCGGTTGTCTTTCCATCTGAGCTTCACTTTTAAAGCTGCTTAGTTTTGTATGAGATTTGCTTGTAAGTCAATTTTTATGAATCAAGAAAACTCTGTATGGTCTTGCTAAAGCAGCATGAGCTGCTAATTTCTTTTTACACTACCCGTCTCTGAGACACATGCACACACTTGTGGGTTTAAGCACATACCCTATTAGCTTTTTATACTTAATAGGACCCTTGGCATTTTTGAGTCTTAGACTAATTTGTTTTATGCTGCCTCCCTTCTGTTGTAGTCAGGAAAGCAAATTGCCTTAAAAAAAAGTGCCCTGTGATCGTCCTGCATGAAGGGCACTACATTAAGTCCTATCATCTGATTGATTAGAAACTCTCCTCCCTCATCTGTTTTCCTAGCCACTGGAATTTAAAGAAGAATGAAGCTCAACTTGCCATACACAAGATATTTTGATTGTCTTTACCCTCCTCAGCTCATTAAGCCCATAAATCTTATATTCTTCATAAAAATACTTAAAACCAAGGAGGAAGTAGTCCATTCACCAAGGGGATCTTGTCAAGGTGGTGTGTTGTATATTTTTCATAGCATTATCAAATAACCAAACATTAAGAATCTATCTAAATTAATCCCTACCTCAAGAGTCTTACATCAATGCTAAAGAAAGATGGTGCTACTACACCAATTTCCTTGGAACTTTAGATATGACTAGATTGTGTTTTTCTTAATAGAATGTGAATTGGGGTTACATTTTGTTGACAAGAGTCAAGAGTATTTAGTAATCTCCCCACCCATCAGGTGTTATTTAGAAACTCTACCTCAGTTCTCTATGTCATCATTTAGTGCCTTGAAAAAGCTAATTTAGTGCCCAACATAAGGAAAGGTCATGATTTAATCATCAAAATAAATTAACAGTAGAGTTGAAACAGTATGAGATGTGCCTACATTTCTGTCAATGTTGAGCTCAATGAATTGAGTTTGATAAAAAATTCAATGTACAAATGGATTACAACATGAGAATGTTATTGTGTGCATTTTAAGGTTTTATTTATAAAGCACTTATGATTCATCATTTTACATATTTGTAACATTTTAATAATATAATTCAGATCATGTAATTAAAAGTTTGTAATAGCATATAACATTATCATTGGGATTCATTATTCTATTACTAAAATTCAGTTCATTCTAAGTAAAAGTAAGTTTTTTACACCTGTACATAATTTTGTTATTACTTTTTATAGAGAAATATGCTTTATTACCTTAATTATAATGCACTTTAAAATCTGTAACTGTACACCGAAAACTTCATTTGCATACCAGGGCCATTTTTACAATTTTAAAATAAAGTATGTGTGTGGTTTGGCTATGAGCATCTCAGATCGAAGCTTATTAATTCATTCTGAAAGCACTTGAGTTTCTGTCATTACAATATTCTCTTTTAAAAACCACCACTGACTTTCATCACTCTTTGCCTCATATTCCACATTTTTGGCTATGAAGCTTTCCATTCTGTTTCCTCTTTCGCTCTTTTTATTCAAGTTAGCAATAATTTTGTCTGGCCCCATTCTTTAAGTAAAATATGAGGTTATATGTTAATTATACCAACTGATTTCTTCACTGTCTTCTTATGCACAAATTAGGCATTCCATGTAAACATGCCACTCTATTAGATATTATAAAAGATATTTTTCAATAAAGGAATTATCGATTTCAAGAGGTTCAATGTGTAAATATTACTCTTCCTTCTCAGCAATTTTTTGGAACCTAGGGCTCTCAAATAATCTGGCATTGTAACAAGGTAGGGCCCTTTTTGATTATCTCCCCTCCTCTCTGAACTGATTTAGATACTTACTAAAGAGTAAAGAAACTCAAGCATGAAAATACATCTATCTCTGAGTCTTTACCATTTCTTATAGGACCACCAATAGGACAGATTGCTGTTCTCTGTTGCAAAAAAGTTAAACTTTCTTCTGTGGAGGTTTAGAGGATCTCTCACGTGTTCAGATTGATCTGCAGTGTCCAGACTAGATTTTTCATAATTTCTGGACTATAACAAAGGAACCAGAGATAAAGTCAATGAGATTTTGTGAAGTTATTTGTGAGAACCTGGCTGACATTGAGATCAGGCCTCTCAGGAGGCCAGGTCCTAGGAGGAGTCACCATGCTTCTAGAATCTAGACTCAACTTTGCAGGTCCAGAAATGTACAATTATTTGAACATGTGGAGATTATGAGACTCTGAGGGACTGAGCCAAATAAACTAAATTTCACAAGCTATTAAACCAAAATAAAAATTTCTAGATTTTTTTAATCTTCTAGAAAGACATTGTAGAATAATAATCTTTATGTAATCATGAGTTTAAATATCAACATGCATTCACAAGCAAACTTCAAAACTCCTAACTATTTTGGTATTTTCTTTAAAATGGATTATATGTATAAATTTAATAATATCTCCCCTGTAGGGTTGTGTGAGGATAGTATATTATGTATATATCTGTATATATATAAATATATATAATACTATATTTACCTGTCATATACTATTTTATATTAAATATATGATATACAAGTGTATGTTCTCTATATGTAAAGTGTATATATATATATATATATATATATATATATATAATATACTAGCCTCACACAACCCTACAGGGGATATATTATTAAGTATATATATATATATATATATATATATATATATATATATATATATCTGTTTTAAAAAGAACAGCAAATATACACAGCAAACATATTTGTATATCATATGTTTAATATATATAATATATTTTTAATATAAATATGTATAATTCCAGATAGTTAAGTAATTTAAAAGATTTACTAAGGTTTTATGCTACATGTCAGATTCTATTCCAGGAGACAGAGATACAACTGTGGACAAGACAGAAAAGGACCTTACTTTCTTGGAGCAAATGATAGAGGGAGATGGAAAATAAACAAATCAATGGACAAGATTTCAGATTGTGATAAATATCGCACAGACAACAAAACATAGTAATGTGATAAGAGAGACTCAGGTGAGGCAAAGACTACTTCAAACTGGGTGGTCAGGAAAGACAACTTAGGAGAAATGACATTAGAGATGAGATCTAAATATTATAGAGAACTTGAACGTATGAGCATCTGGGGACAGACCGCTACTGGGAGAAGAGACAGCAGGTGCAAAATTCAAAAAGCAGGCATGAGTTAAGTGTGTTTGAAAATAGGAAAGGCCAGTACAACTGAAGTCTAGTGAGTGAGGGGGAGAATAATGCAAGATATAACCTTGAAATCTCACTGGGGCTACCGCCCAAAGTCCTGGGCTTTCATTCTGACTGTAATAGGAAGGCAGTGAAGAGTTAAATAGGGAAGAGATGACATCTGTTAAATATCTCAAGAAAGAATTGGAGGGATGAAGAAGGCAAGGAGGAATCAATTATGAGGTCAATTCAGTGCCTCGATGACTTGGACTAGGCAATTTTTGAGTTGAGGGAAGTGGACAAATTAAAGGTATTCTTTGGAATTAGATGAACAGACTGTACCTGTGTCAGACAGGGAGGAACATCATGGATATGCTTTAGTTTATGATTGATCACCTGGACAAATGAGGATTCCATTTGCTGAGATAGAGCAGATTGAAACATGAAGAGTTTATCAGTCAAGTTCACTTTGAGATACATATTACCCATCTAAGCAGAAATGATGAATAGACAGTTGGAAACATAAATCTTTAACTCAGGACTAAAGATGCAATATTGAGTGTCGTCTGAGTATAGATGGTATTTAAAACCATGGGCCTGAATGAGATCACATAGAAAGAATATGTAGATGTAGATATAGAAGAAAAAAAAAGAGGACCAAGTATCAAGCCTCAAGGAATCCTGATATTTAGAGATTAAGCAGTAAAAGAAGTCAGCAAAGGAAAAGAAAATTAAACAGCCAGTGAGATGGAAAGAAACCTGGAGAGGATTGTGTCACAGTATCAGAAAAGAGACTGCCTCAGGAGAGAGGAAGCTGAATACGGATGAGAATCCAAGCTAGGTTAAGACTTAACAATTGATTTGGCAAGGTGGACCTCGCTGGTGACTGGAACAAAAGAACTGTCATTGGAGTGGTGAGGATAGAAGTCTACTCGGAATTACTTTTCTCATTTCTAAAATATTTCTGCTTAAAGAACCAGAAATGATCAGGTAAATGTCAAGAGCCACCTTCCCCCTAAAAACAGAGGAAAAATTCTTAATATCAAACTAGCCATTTTATTTGTCATCCAAAGCAGTGTTCATTCATGCCAAAGGTGTTATATAATTGTTATGCAGATTGTGGCTTTCTTTAGTTTCGCATTTTAATCATGTCTTTCTGACATGCTCACCTTGATGAGTTATGGATGATACCCAAGAACTTTAACAATTGGAAATGGGGAATCCCATGTTTCTCATCAGCAATATATTCAAGATGAGTTACTTCTGCAGATGGTCAAGTTTATCCATTTTATGTTGATTCTTACTTGCCTTGATTTCAGATGGTGACATTTGCTGAATGGATTTCCAAATGCTGATGAGCTCTCTATTTGTAGCATGTAGCCTGATTACAATGAAAATAAAGAATTCCTGATTTTGGGGGGCCCGATTCTGGACAGAAGAGACATCAAGTGTTTTCGACACTTGCTTGGTATCACCTCTATTCCTGTCACCTTTCTCTCATGCCGTCTTTATATATGAAACGACAACCATAAGTCACCTCCCTCTCTGCAGCCCACATGTTCCTCAAAGCCGTTCCCATGAGCTGTGCATTTTGTCTTTGCCAAGTTTTCTGTCCCTTTCTGTGCTCCTGACATCATTCCTTTCTTCAGGATATATATTTTTTAAGACATTAGAGGGAACAATAAATACTAGGTGTTATGAAGTAAGTCTTTGGCCTTTGATGAAGATAACTTTGGGTTAAATTCTCCAGAAATTGCTTCTGCCTTTTCTTTTACAAAGGAACTTCAAAAAACATTCACTTTTTAAATTGACCTATTTGTGCTTCTAACTACTGCATGCATTAAATTTAAAATACAAGCAGTTATCAGAAATTCAGATTTAAATATTCTTTATATAATAAATTTTCAACTTCTGCCTATTTCTCATAAAAGGGAACTAACAGCAAGGAAGTTGATTAGTTTGGATGTTGCAGAAAAGGAATCTTTAGAAACATCATATTATAATAATCAAATTACTTTAGTTTTAATTCAATAACCTTTTTAAGTAACACATACACATTTGCAGTGAAAGTCATACATATTTTAAATATTTACTTGGAAATACTATATAAAAGACAATAAAAATATTTAAAGCCAGCAATGCACATTTATGCTTAGAACATAAATTTGAGTATAGCATTCTATATGCTATACTCAATAATGGTAGATTCTATTAAAGTTGTTTTGCAGATAGTCAGTGGCAAAATATAACTGAGTTATGAGTAAGCAAACTAGTTCATCCAAATAAAGTGTTTTTAATATTTATTTTAAACTAGAGAAGGGGGTGTATATGACCTAAGTTATCCTACATTGAAAGCCCCTGAGGGCAGAGTCAGTTTCTGTCTACATCACTCTATACATTCCCTGACATAACAGCATATCTATATAAACTATTAATAAATTCATAAGGACAGTGATGCTGTGTGAGTAGTAGACCGAGTCAACGTGAAATAGGTCAGAGCATCCTCCAAAGCTTTGCTATGAGGATTTTTCTGTGTCCTGTGTTTATCTTCCCTTCACCTCAGAGTTGCAGGGCTTTGCTCACTGTGGAGGTCCTATAAATATATCCTGAATTAATTGAATAAAGAATGTGTGTAAGGAAACCTTTTGCAGTATTCTCTAGGTGGTAGGGGATCTCTCATGCTTCATTAAATTGGCCAACCATTTAATTTTGCATGTGTTTCAATAAATTAGGGCACACAGAGAGGTTGAGATTTCTTGCCCAATGCTCTAAAATGTCAGACATTAGAAACTCAGCAGCTCAGATCCTGAGGTTGTGAATTTTGCTGGGTTTATTAATACTTTTGCTTTTGTTTCCTCATTGGTTAAATAAGGGTAAGGATTCTTTCCACACAGATGCTACAAAGCGAATGAAATCCCCAGCAGAACAGGGAAGAATAGGGCTCATAGGACTCTCTCTGGTCGTGCAAGTGACCTCAAGTTCTCCTTTATGCCTGGAAGATTTTTTTTCAACTTTAGGCTAAATTCCTCTTATGGAGTGGTGACACCAGGGCCACAGTGTCAAAAAACTTTTAGTTTTGCTGGGTTTCAGAGCAGATCCCTGATTCATGGTGGAAAACATAAACTATGTTTCTGTTTCCACCAAGTTCTACTCTCTTTAAAATGTGTTCTCACTGAGAAATAGTAGAAGCTAGTGGTTAAGAGTTCAGCCTCTGGACCCAGACTCATATCTCTGTCACTTTTCTGGATGTTTGGCTTTTGGCATGTCTTCAAACCTCTTTAGGCCTCATCCTTGAAATGAGGGGAAACATATCTACTAAAAAGCCCTGCTCTCAGGATTAAATGAGATAATGCATGGAAAACACTTTGTGTGATTACTGGCAGGTGACTAATACTCATTAAGTATTAGCTGTTGGCATTATTGTATATTTACTTGATAATATAAAATATGCTCTTGAGCAATTTTAGCCACCAGATTTAAGGAGAAAAATAAGCAGTGAGTTTCCTTTGTTGACAGTACCTGGTTCTCAGAAACTTTTAACAAAGTTTACCATGGAGAACTTCTGGGTCATGGTGTTAAGGGCAGGAAGGCGGTAGCTTTCTATAACAAAGAAAATAAATGATGGGACATATGATAGCACTTATATGTGAAATCTAAAAAAAATGATAGAAATGAACTTATTTACAAAACAGAAACAGACTCACAGACTTCGAAAACAAATTTATGGTTACCAAAGGGAAAAGGTTGAAGGGAGGGATAAATTAGGAGTTTGGGATTAACACATACACACTACTATATATAAAATAGATAATTAACAAAGACCTACTGTGTAGCACAGGGAACTCTACTCAATATTCTGTCATAACCTAAACGGGAAAAGAATTTGATAAAGAATAGATATATGTATATGTATAACTGAATCACTTTGCTGTACACCTGAAACTAACACAACATTGTAAATCAACTATTCTCCAATATAAAATAAAAATTAAATAAAAGAAAATAAATGATGGGACACCCACAGCAGTGACTGCTCAGCCACAGTTCCTCCTTACCCTATATTCATTGGTGAAAGCATGGTGCTATACTTAGGGAAGATGCTGTGGGAAGTGAGGTATAAGCGCTCACAAGAAGCATGTGATCTAGTTTAAAGGTAAAATGGTGAGGAAACGCAGAGTCACAGAACGATTCAAAATAAAAGAGGATGAATGGCCATGTGAAGGCCCAGCCACAGGGGCAGAGCAAGACTGAAATGGGGCAGTGTGATCTAAACGTGTTATTGAAAAACGTTGAGTGTATAGACGGCAAAAAGGAAAAAAAAAAAATTTTTTTTAATCCTACTGTCCTTTCAGACCCTATGCTGTAGACATTCCCCCCGACTTTCTGTCAAATTTTTGAGCATCTCCAGTAGCTTTTCTATCCCTGTTTAGCCATAAAAGCCCATTTCGGTAATTAAAATTCTTCATCCAGTGAACACGTCCATCTTTTATCCAACTTAAATGTTCTTCCTCCCACTGCTCTTGTCCCAGGCAAGAAAAACTGCAGTGGGAGACATGGTAGGTTTCTTTCCTTCTCTTTTTCTCACTCTCTCTGCTACCACTTGCTAGTTGTTGTTTGATCGCATTTAACGTTGTACTAAAAAAAGGTGAAAAGAGATTTTACTAGATGGATAGAATTGTAACTATTTCTTCAGACTGTCAAGTTACTGGACTGTACTTTATGCTTAAATAAACTGGGCTTTTTTCTGGTGGATTTAAACATACACACACACACACACACACACACACATCACTGTTTACTTCCCATTAGGGTGATTCAGGTACATATACTTTGTAAAGGCATGGTTTTATTCAGGGTGGGGCCCATGCTTTCCTTAAAATTAATTTTAGTTTTTTAATCTGATTTCTCTGTGCTAAGCTACAACTTAGAGTCCTATACTTCTTTAAACTAGGAAGAAAGGAAACATTGCATTTTATCTCTTTATAGCCTTTAACTATGTAACTTTGATTTTCGAGACTGACACAGCTTTCCCTGAAAGGGTTCATTTCGAAAATACTGATGTGAAATAGCTGTTCTTAGGAAGGCAACAAAAAAGTACAGTTGTGTATCAGGAACTGTAGTGCATGCTTTGCAAATTCCGTCTTCGAGGAAAGCAATTACCTCATTTTGAGAATGGAAATGCCTCAATTTACAGTGGGCATAATTTTTTATTTCCCAGCAAACATGCAGAAATGCAACTGTTTGCAAAGAACCTATTTTCTCACTAAACATTTTTCTAATTCTTGAAAAAGAATTACTAACTGAGAATTGCCTGACTATATAGTAGTAATCATAGACCACCCAAGCATAGATTTTACAAGGCCGAATTTGCAAAGGCATGCTATTGCCCGAGGTTATCAGAAGAAAAATAAGTGGCTATTTATTAAGTTATAATGATGAAAAATAAAAGTGGTCAGTCATGCAGGATTTCATTAGAATAACTCACGATCATTTTACCAAAATATTTAACAAAATTTTCAGTGCTATGAATTAAGATGTAGATGGCTGAAAACAAAGAGCTCTGCCTTTACTCTAACCCCATATGGTATAGACAGCATTATCCATTTCCACCGAAATGCACCGAAGCTCAACAATAAATCTGACAAACATTGCATGTCTTTGTAGGTGCAAATTGAGGATTGAACATCGAAACAATGAAGTTTTTCCATTGCTGAGGTGCAAGTTAGCAGTCAGATGGCAGATACTAGCAAGGGAGAAGACAAAGGGAAGGGAGTATAGAATAATAGAAACATTGTTACTACCTAACCAAAAGCCTATATTTCAAAAATAGAGAAATATCGTGGAAAAGAACAGAAGGCATTCTAGGGATTACATTCTCTCTGACTGCTCTCTATGGAAAGCATTTTTGAAAAATTCCTGTTTGCACTATATGAATTGAAACTATATCTCAACTTTCCATTTCAAATGTCCCCAAAGAAGGACAGAAAAATTTAAAATGAAAAGGGTAACATAGTGATAATATTGTGCAAGCACTTGTACTGAACTTTTCACAATGAATGAGATTTATGTATTAGCTTTGATAATTGCCACAAGCGTGGGTGCCTGTTTTGGAACTAAGTTTTAAAAGTTGTGATGCCCCCATGAAGTGTTTCTGTTACGAGGATGAAGACTGCAAGAGTGCTTTGGGAGCTGTAGAGGGATGTGATAAATATTCCACCTGAAACTTAGAAAACGTATTCCAATCTAATTATGACAACTGTTTTTTTATTAAGTTATATACACAAGTAAAACATGAAGATATGGAAAAAAGGAAAAATATATCAGACCCATCTAGAAAAAAGGACTAACCTTTATACCAACAGGAAGAAGCTGAGCATTACCAGAACTATAAAGACACCGTAAATCAAACAGCATAGAGTTTAGAACATCAAAAACTCAGAAATTTTCATCTATTATTAATTATGATAAAAAATTCTATCTCAGAATATTTTACACAGCAACTGTTGCCAAGAAAATCTACATCTTCCTGAGCTGAGGAAAGTTAGAAATAAGAACTAAGGCTCTAAACTTCCAATGAAATTGGATGGCCATTAATAAAATATTTCAATGTCTTTGTACATTTTTCTTTCAATTAAAAAGCCATATTTTAAAAAGAAGACAATTTATTATTTCAATGGCATTTAAATATTTAATGGAAGTACAATTAGAATAGCCACATATAATGTGTCAATTTAGCGTTTCTTAAAAAATTATTTTTTGCTGTTAAATTTTATTTTTTCCACCTCTATGTAAGTGTACCTGTGACAGAAATTCTTTAAAAACTTTAGAAAAAAATAATATTATAGGCTTTATTCTGACTTTAAAATGAAAGACTTTTATTAACCTCTCTATTACCCTTTTTATTAACCTTTTGAGCAAGTTTCTTATTAGCCAACATAGGCAATAGCAGAGTAGGTTTCCTTACACTACCTCCAATGGTCTTAGAGGAGCTAAAGTTAGTAGGTAGAATGCAGCACAACTAAACTTTTTTAAAAAATCTGTATCCATTCCATATAAACAGACTTTCTATCCACTGAACACCTATATTCTAATTAACATCATAACTTCTTCTTTCTTGTATATGCATCTGTAACTGATATTTTTCTGGTAATGGAATGATGTGGGAGTGTGGATCAGAGCTAATCTCAAAAGATCCAGGGAGATCCTTCAACCTTTGCTTTGGTTACAAAGCCCTAGATGGAGTTGAATTTTCTTATGTGATGTGGATTTGACATTAAAAGTGTGTGTGTGTGTGTGTGTGTGTGTGTTTTCTTTTTCCTATAGGAGTATAGATCTGTTACGACATAAGTAGTTTTGCCATGAATTCAATGAATGCAGTTCTTCTGAAAACAAAATCTGTACACCAGGGATTCTAGATGCAGCAAGTTCATAATAAATGGTTGCTAACTGAGAGATAAAATCTTAGTACCCCTACTTAGAGCAGAGATGACTAGGAGCCCTGTGAAACTAGAGTGAGCGTGGACTGCCCTCACTGTCTTGGGAAAATCACTAACCTTCTTGAATCCTTTCTTTCTTCAACTGTAAAGAATAATATTAATAATATTAATAACTACCAAGCTCAACTTTTCAGTCCCAAGGACTTACATGTAAAACTGGGATAAGAAGACTTACTTCATATGGTTATTGAAAGAATTAATAAACAGTGTCTAATATAGTGTAGAAAAGTATTAGACATTTGATAAATTGTAATTTTATTAAAGTTCCTACATATAGTTTAAAAGTATTTCCCATATTTGGCAAGATCATTACACTTTTTCAAATTGCTGTCTACAAATTTTATCATGGAAAAATAATGATGCCAGAAAGAATTACTGTCTTCCTAATAAATTAGTGGAGTTAAATTTAAACCCAAATTTTACAAAGCAAAAAATAATTGTGGAATAGAGGTGGAACTGATTACCCATTTAATAATAACAGAGCATATACATATAACAGTATATTCTTATCAATCCTAATAAATATCCACATCAGTACATAAACAATTTATCCATATTGTGGAAATTATAATAAAAAGCTAGGGAAACCTATTCTAATATTATCAGATTGACTATGTAAGCTGTTCAACAGCAAGTTTGATATTACTGGTAAAATGTGAAACAAGCATGATATGAAATAATTTGTTAAAATTGAAAGGGGGAAATAAGTACAATAGTGATAATGTACAAAAAAAGAAAAGATCTTCTGAAACTTTTTTTCAGTTATGCCACCATCTAATATTCAAGCCTCATAAAAATAGAGGGACACATACACAGGTGTGTTGGATTCAGGTCTTGGATTCATGTGATCTCAATGGGCACGATTAAAAGGAACAGAGATAAAGAGGTGCTTTTGTAAAAGTCTGGATAAATAGCGTTTCATCCTAGCATTTGATGAGTAGTACAGTATGTGTGTGTGTGTGTGTTCGTGTGTATTCTACAATTAGAATAGCCACATACAATGTGAATAATTAGAAATATATATTCCATATATTATATAATAATATATAATATAGTTATATATTATATGGAATTCTAATTATATAAATATAAGTAATCTGTGGTTGGAAGAAATTTTAAATTTACTTCAATACAATTTATAGAAAAAAATTTAGCATGTTTGGGGAAATGTATTTCTTTCATGTGTTGTCACAGCTCAGGGCTGAACAATGAATAGAATCTCCTAAAATTTGGTTTAATGTGACCCTTAAGGCAGCAGAAATTACTCTCTTGAACTGGTTTTAGGTATTAACTAACTCAAATGTTATGAGCAGCCACATCTGGCAATGCACTGGTCTACAGTTTGAGGAATTTCAATTTTTTACATGATTTTCTGAAGGATGATATACTCTCATATATAACAATAATGCCTTCTTACATATAACATGCTAAACAATGTTTAGAGCCTATGTATGTCCGTTATCTTATTTAACCCTTGCAACAATCCTTTGAAGTGTGTAGGGAGCGTAAGTATCATCAGCTCCACTTAGCAGGTGAGGAAATCAATGTGTCCATAGATGGAGAGACGAACTAATAATGAGAGACACAGAATTTTAGTTAGAGCTGAGTCTCCTTCCAGGCAACTCATAATTTTACATACAGACATTTACCAAACTTGCTTTAATCTCAGCATTTTTAGTTACATTAGATGTAGATTTCCACTCCTGTAAATTGGTGTGATTCAGTTTAATGAATGACTAAAAATACAAGGTTTGCAATTTGTTCATTTGGCTCCTTCCTTATTTGTCTGTCTTAGGAAATATAAATACTCTGAGGGGCTATGAAAATAAAATTTCAAAACTAAACTCTTTGCTTCAACTTATTCTTCACTGTATTTACTCCTCAGTGATCAATTTCACACAATTCTTTCTTTTGTAGTTAGAACATTTATTTCACCCTGTTGTTAACACACGTATCTCTCTGCTGACATGGCCTCTTCGATCAGGCAAGGGTTATAGTTAAGCCTCTTTGTAGGTGCAGTTCGTGCATATTAAACAAATGTGTGTTTAATAATAAGACAGTAGCTAGTGTTTACTATGGCCCAGTCACTGTTCTTAGACTTCTAAATATATTATATTACCTGATCACCAAACAATGTTTAAATCCATTTATAGCTGAGGCAACCAAGACATAGAAAGGACTATGTAGTCCTTGCTCAAGGTCAGTTATAGACAAAGCTGTAAAACAAATCCAGGCATTCTGACTCTAGAACCCGGGTCCTTCTGTGGCTGAATCAAGGGTAATGATAATGAAAATAGCTAATGTTTTTCCAGTGCCACTAAACCAGGTGCTTTTAAGCATTTTACACGTGTTTACTTGTTTTCTCCAAATATTTTCATATGGTAATTACTACTCTCTTCCGTTATACACACGAGTAAATTAAGGCAAACACAGGTAAGAAATTTACCTAAGGTCACACAGCTAATGAATACAGAAGCTGGGATTCTAATCCAGGCAATCTGGATGCGGAACCCACACCATTAACAACCAGACTCACGTAAGAAGAAACTGAATTTCTTTCACTGACTCATGTTAACCAAACTCAAAAAAGAATGACAAATTCAAATTCAAAAAAGAATGATAAATCAGGATGACAATTTATTAAATGTGAACTGTGATCTTGAAGTCCCCTCATGAGTTGGTCAGCACAATTTCTTCATTGTATGAAAATCTGGAAAACCAAATTCAGATAATAAAATGACTTGCCTGGTGAACATAGAACAAGAGTAAGTTGAGGCTGAGTGTCTAGAAGATGGCTGATCCACCATAGCTCCTGTAGGAAACCTGCTAAACAGGCCAGCCTTTTGATTGTGGGTTAGTGCACTGACTCCCTTGGACCAGAGGTCTATATCACGTCTCTATTACTGTCAATAGAACTTGAATTTTAAAAAAATGTTATTTGTTTTACTGAAAGTCTAGGAAAGTTATTTCAGCTTCAGAACCAGTATTTGGTATTGTCTTATACATTTTAAAGGTTGAGGTCATGTTTCAAAATCTCTATCAAGTTTCTTTCCCATGTTAGCATTAAGGTTTCAGGGTTTCTTGAACAGTAACTAATCTCAAATACTCAGAATTGAAGGCATTTGTTTACCAGCTTGTCTTTGGTATCTTTGTGTACTGGACGTATTATAATGCTTATGATAATTTCTTATCAAAGCAGCAAAAAATTTCAGTTTTTTTCTGTGTTCATACGATCCACACCACTCCATTAAATGGACTAGCAAACATCCAAGGCTCTAGTCATTATTTCTGTTCAACATTTATCTTTCTCTTATGGAGTTAGTGCCCTGGAAATGTTTTGAAATGTTTGTGTTAAAATTTAACCCTTTTATGTTAGAATAATTTCTTTTTGATTTTAATATCCATCTCTATCCCTTTTACTTCATATGCCTTTAGTTTTTTTTTTTTTCTGAATATTCCCTCAACTCAGGAACAAGAAGGTACATTTTATATACATCAAATCAGGAGTCTATACTTTCTCACTTGTTTTACTGAAAAGTTGCAAGATGCCTTTTAAAATTAAACAACAGTTAAAATGTTATCGTCAAACTTTATAAACTTTTAAAATAAACATTTTGAAAATTATTTGTATATGGAATTCTCTTTCAAAGCTTCTCAATATATTTTAGTGCCCTTAAAATGTCATTTTACCCATTGCTGCAAAGCTTGTACAGCTTTATCATGGGCAGACCACCGCTTTATACTTAGAACCTGAGTGCAAGAACAACTCAAATTGGCATGTGTGTTTAAAATTATTACACTATGAGAGAACCCAAAAGAAAACATAACTGCTACAAAGTACCAAAGTGGTCAGCATTTTCAAGTATTGTTGAGGCATCATTTTTTCCAATGAGATTAATTTGCTTGCAAATTCTGCAACATCTTCATCCACAATAGTAGGTGAGCAGCGCTGTCAGTGTGGTCTAGAGTATTCCTGGACAATCCTACATCAGGAAGGTTAGCAGGGACTTATGTACACATGGAAGTGCTTGGGACCCATGCAAACGTAATCTACTATCTCCAGCTCAACTTCCCCTTAGTCAGAGCTCCCAAATTTCTGAAACCACTCCAAAGTCATTCAAAGCATCAAAAAATGTATGAGGGATGTTGTCGGAGTAGAAAAAGAGAGCAGTCTTAATCAATTGCTGCTTTAAAAACCCCATAACTTTGCAGATTTTACATAGGATGAGGTGAAGACATTTCTAGGTCCCTCTCGAGGCCCTGGGTGGTCCAATGCAAGTGGAAGGTCTTAAAGCTGAACCTTCATTAGCTTCATGGTAATTCTGCATCTATACTTCTTTTTTTTTTTTTTTTTTTTTTTTTTTTTTTTTTTTTGCGGTACGTGGGCCTCGCGCTGTTGTGGCCTCTCCCGTTGCGGAGCACAGGCTCCGGACGCGCAGACTCAACGGCCATGGCTCACGGGCCCAGCCGCTCCGCGGCATATGGGATCCTCCCAGACCGGGGCACGAACCCGTGTCCCCTGCATCGGCAGGCGGGCTCTCAACCACTGCGCCACCAGGGAGGCCCTCTATACTTCTTGTAGGTGGACTTTTCTCTGTTTCTCATGTTCCTTTCTTATGTTCTCTTATGCAACTTCTAAAACAAATAATAATTTTTAAGCATCCTTTATTTATTTACCTGTGCTTAAAACTATACTTAAACATCCTGTGGTCTATTTTTATCTTATAATGCTTTACAGATATTTTAATGATTGAGAGATAGGTAGATAGATAATCAGAACTGGGACTCTTCATATTTTCCTTGCTTATAAATACAATCTTTGCTTGCTTATAAATGCAATCTTTGGGCCTCCCTGGTGGCGCAGTGGTTGAGAGTCCGCCTGCCGATGCAGGGGATACGGGTTCGTGCCCCGGTCTGGGAGGATCCCATATGCCGCGGAGCGGCTGGGCCCGTGAGCCATGGCCGCTGGGCCTGCGCGTCCGGAGCCTGTGCTCCGCAACGGGAGAGTCCACAACAGTGAGAGGCCCGCATACCGCAAAAAGAAAAAAAATAAATAAATAAATAAATAAATAAATGCAATCTTTGCATTGCCTTAGCCTTCGTGGTGGAGAAAGGATATAAGAAGGTCATGAAGTTGTCTAATATAACATATCTAATGGCTGGTGGCAGGACTACACACTGCCAGATGAAAAGTTGTCCTTGCTGATAGTTTGGTGCTGTAAAACACAAGATGCCAAGAGACACATCAGTACTGTTTCATGGATTATAGGTTGTTAGCATAGTCTAGGGATGGGCTTTATTGCAAATGTCTCTAAAACTTACTACTTGGAGCTGCAGGAGATGCTCATGCTGTGGATGAATATCTGCCAATCAATATTTTACCTTAAAAATTTATAAGCTATATTGATCTTTATTTTTACTATGTTTATCCTGTTAACCTGAGAGGACCAAAATCAGTGGAGGGTGTCCTAGGCCTGGAATACATATCCCATTACAGCACTTATCACACTTCTCTGCACCTCAAACTAAGCTGTGAACTCCCTGAGGTTAGGGAATATGTCTTGTTGATCTTTGAATCCTCGTCCACCCGTACCACCACCTCTTCACTCTACACTATCCCAATGCTTAAAATTTTGGCTTATACAGTTGATCCGCCTCAAAATATGTGTTTAATGAGTGAATGAATGAATGAAGGAATGAATATCTTAGTTCTTCCTAATAAAATTTTTACATATGGTTAATCTCATCCATTCTATTCTTATTATTTTGGCTAGGAAATTATACTGGAAAATTATAGCCTTATAATAAATAATAAAAATTCGTTATCAGTTTCTATATGTCAAAGTTTTAGAACCCCTTTTGCCTCCTCTCATTTATAATTCCTATAAATTAGGTAGGAAAGAAAAAGGGGGGCCTCCCTGGTGGCGCAGTTGTTGAGAGTCCGCCTGCCGATGCAGGGGATACGGGTTCGTGCCCCGGTCTGGGAGGATCCCATATGCCGCGGAGCGGCTGGGCCCGTGAGCCATGGCCGCTGGGCCTGCGCATCCGGAGCCTGTGCTCCGCAACGGGGGAGGCCACAACAGTGAGAGGCCCGCATACCGCAAAAAAAAAAAAAAAAAAAAAGAAAAAGGGAAATTACACTGAAGCAATGAGTCAAAGACTAGCTACCACTTGCCAAGTAGAGAGGCGATGGTACTGCCTATTGCCTGAGGGTATTTTGTTCTTCAGTAGTTTTGTGAGTTGAGGCTAATCTATTTACTTTCTTAACTTCCTTCTTCCAGTGCCTATGGGTGCACAAGGTGGATGACTTGTCAGGAGGTACCATCTGTGGCCATGGAAGAGAGCCAAGTTGTTAAGGGGACTAGGATGGAAATAAGCCAAAAGTATCCAAACCAATGGAGTTTACCAGGCAAAAAGTCATAACCAAAATGCTACCTGAGGGCTAAAATAAATTTGATCTCTATTTACATAGTATCTCTAACTCACCGAGGATCCATGAAGACAGGGGTTCTTTTGTTCTGTTCCACATTTTGGAGTTGTAGGTGAAAGCAAACATCTCTTAAGTGTGGTACAAGCACAAAGCAAGCTTGATTGAGAAAATTTAAAGGCAGACGCTTGGCTGAATGATATGTGAAAACCCTATGCTCTCAGCATTACACCAAAAGGGATGCAAACATTAGATCCCTGCTGGATGTACTGCAGAAAGTGTTCTAAGAGAGAGAACCTTGTCACACTACTATAACAGAAAGTCTGGGGCAGTGGGGACTTTTGTGAATATGAGGGCAGCCTTATGGGGGCTATGGGGGCACAGGCTGAGCTTGGGTGCCAGCCACCCAGTAAAGGTGCATATCAGTGTTTCAGTGTCCATATCCCCAAATCCTTCACTCACGTGAGGCAGGAGCACTGGGTCATACAACTGGTGTGCAAGATGGTCTTAGGACAGTGACTGACACAGGATAAGCACTAATATTAATTGAATACCATAAAGACATAATTGGGAATTACTATTGTCAAACTGCACTAGATAGTTTTCATAAATATGAAATTGATGAGATACTGACCAATCACAAAATACATGGTAGAATAATGCTAGAGCAGTGAACAGAAAAGCCAGGAGCTGCACTGAGATGTAAAACACAAAGCACAGGGAGCAAATGGAGAGAAAACATGAGAGTAGGAAAAGAAAGTCAAAATTAGGCGTGAAGCAGGAGAGAGTCTCAAAAACTTAGCTTCACAGTACCACTTGAATGAAAAAGAAATTACAGCAGACAACATACATATTAATGAAGCTGCAACAATATTGAAAAACAACCCATTATCATTACCTAGATTAAAAGAAGAGACAAGATTAACACCTCAGACTTCAGAGGACAGAATAAGAATCAGGTTTATCAACAAGCTCTCACCTTCCTCCCACTTTGTTCATCTTTCCTAGGAAGACTGAGAAAAGGACCTCGAAGAAAATTAGCCCTGAAAAACTGTAGCTGTAGTTATAAACTTTGGTAATTGCAATGAAATGAATAAGCACAATAGCTCAGGGTAAGGGATAAAATGTGTGAAAAACACTTGTAGAAAACCAGGAGGCAGTCTTGGAGATGGGCAAATGGTAGGGAGGAGGGAAGAAATTGGGGGAGAAAAAGAAAATAATATTTATTCCTCTTTGAGAGGAGAGAGGAAAGAACCAAGTATCTAATATTCTTTTACAGAAATTAGAATGATTAATCTTCACTCCTTTTCCTGCCTTTTCTGCAAACTCTCAAATATTTTAGTAACTCTAAAGAACAGAGATTACATTTTCTTCAAACAACTATATCCAGCCAACTCAAATTGCTATTTGCTTATAATGTAGTCAGACTTAATCTTCCCTCACTACAGATCTCACTGGACAAAGATAAATTCCAGTAGGAAAGATAACACTCCAGAAAGAGGAGAGCCAATAGAACTGGTGCCCAGCCAGATGAACAGTTCTAGGCAAGCCCAGCCCAGACCAACTGATTCCTAACTGATCTGCAGACAGGGATTGAGCCCTGGTCCATCACAACGACCCAGCAGAGAGGCCAGTCTGGATCAGCTGAACCCCATGTAGATGTGTGAGCTGTGTCAGTGCTCTTTGGTATGTTTCATTGAGGTTTTTTTGGTTGTCTGATACATAACACTATTATGGCCTAACAACTGATATAATACTAAACTATTTCCAAAGTGTTTTTACCAATTTACACTGCCACCATCAATGAATGAATGTTGCTATTGCTCTAAATTCTCGACAACATTGTCATTGTCAGTCTGTTTAATTTGAGGCACTTTGGCTTGTAGTGTGTTTTATTTTAGTTTTAATTTCTATTTTCCTGACTACTAATGACCCCTTTCATAGCTTTATGACCACTTTTTTTTTTTTTTTTTTGCGGTACGCGGGCCTCTCACTGTTGTGGCCTCTCCCGTTGTGGAGCACAGGCTCCGGACGCGCAGGCTCAGCGGCCATGGCTCACGGTCCCAGCCTCTCTGCGGCATGTGGGATCTTCCCGGACCGGGGCACGAATCCATGTCCCCTGCATCGGCAGGCGGACTCTCAACCACTGTGCCATCAGGGAAGCCCCTATGACCATTTTGATATTCTTTTCTGTGAAGCACTGCTCAAGCCTCTTGCCGATTTTCCTATTGGATTGTTTTCTTATTGATTTGTTGAAATGTTTCATATATTCATGACCTAAGCCTGTTGTAAGTTACGTGTATTATAAACACCTTTCATTGTGGTTTGCTTTTTCACTCTGTATTTGTGTCTTTTTTGTGACCAAAAGTTCTATTCATACTATGATCTAATTTAACAATCTTTTCTTTTATGATTAGTATTTTTTAGGACTATTTTACTGCAGTGAGGGAATAATGATGCTTCTCTGTACTATCATCAAGAAACGTTATTGATTTCCTTTCATATTTAGATCTACAATGCACCTGAATTTCATTTTTGCACATAACTTGAGTAGGGGTTGATGTTCAGTATTTGTTGTCTATTGGCTAGCCTATTGTCTAAGCCACACTTTTGATGTTTCTTCCACTGCTCAGCTGTTTTGTACCTTTTCATAAATCAGTCATTCATATACGCCAGGCCAGTAATCTGTACCATTGATCTGCCTGTTCTTGCCCTTCAACCTCTTTGTCTTAATTACTGTAACTGTAAATTGATATCTAGCAGAGCAAGTTTTTTGCTATGTTTTTCTTTTATAATCCTGTCTAATTAATCTTGGTTCTTTCACTGTATATACATGTGAGAACCAACTTGTCAAATTACACACACACGGGCTTCCCTGGTGGTGCAGTGGCTGAGAGTCTGCCTGCCGATGCAGGGGACACGGGTTCGTGCCCCGGTCTGGGAGGATCCCACATGCCGCGGAGCGGCTGGGACCGTGGGCCATGGCCACTGAGCCTGCGCGTCCGGAGCCTGTGCTCCGCAACGGGAGAGGCCACAGCAGTGAGAGGCCCACGTACCGCAATGCGGCTACATCACCGCTGCTTTTACGCTTCCTTCCGGACATTCTGGGCTTTAAAAAAAAATACTGTGCTACTGTATTCTATACAGTACTGTACAGTAAAGTACACAACAGCACAGTCACTTGTAGAGGATGCACATACATGACATGTATGCCAGACACATGAACTAACTTATGTGATTGGACATACAGACACACGTTCTCATCTTTGAAAGTTCGCAACTTAAAGTTTCGTATGTAGGGGACTTACTGGATTTGACCAAATTTCACTTCCTCAGAGATGCCATCACCAACATATTCTATGCTTTTACCATGCTCTATTTTTCCTCTTGGCAATTTCATTACTTCATGCTGTATTTTGTCATTGGCTTATTTATTTTCCTAAACTTTTTCATTAAAATATAAACTCCATGTAGGCAATGATTTGTCTATTTTTGTTTTTCTTATTTGTTGTATCCCCACTGTCTAGAACTGATGGGTACATAGTAGGCAGGTAAATACTTCTTAAATAAAATAATGAATACTATTTGCAACTTTTTTCTCAATAAACACCATAGGAAGGAGATAGTGGAGTTACGAATTTGTTGTTATGAAGAAGGTAGTTCAATAAATTGGCTAGGATGGAGCAGGCTCTAATTGTGGAAGTAGAACTGAGATCTTTTCAGTTTTTAAAAAGATAGTTTACATAATTTTTAAAAATCCGGTGTAGACATTGAGGGCTTGAATAAATTAGGAATTTAAACATGTTAAAGAGAGAACTTTTAATTTCATCATGGCATAAAGTATTATTAAAATGGTCTGAAGTGAAAATCCAATAGGGAATTTCTTTTTTTTTAAGTGACATTTTAAATTAATTAATTAATTAATTTTAATTTTTGGCTGTGTTGGGTCTTCATTGCTGGGTGCGAGCTTTCTCTAGTTGTGGCGAGCAGGGGCTACTCTTTGTTGCCATGCATGGGCTTCTCATTGCAGTGGCTCCTCTTGTTTCAGAGCATGGGTTCTAGGCATGCAGGTTTCAGTAGTTGTGGCTCGTGGGCTCTAGAGCGTAGGCTCAGTAGTTGTGGTGCAGGGGCTTAGTTGCTCCATGGTATGTGGAATCTTCCCAGACCAGGACTCGAACCCATATCCCCTGCATTGGCATGCAGGTTCTTAACCATTGAGCCACCAGGGAAGTCCTGGGAATTTCTAATTGTAGAAATTTAATGACTATGTACACATTTCATTCCAAAGAATCAACTTATCAACACTTTGTCTTAGTGTGTATATGTGCATCACTCATCATTTAATTAATTAATTAATTAATTTCCAATTTGTTTTTTACGTTTTTATTGAAATATAATTGCTTTACAATGGTGTGTTAGTTTCTGCTTTATAACAAAGTGAATCAGTTATACATACACATATATATCCCCATATCTCTTCCCTCTTTCGTATCCGTCCCTCCAACCCTCCCTATCCCACCCTTCTAGTTCATCACAAAGCACAGAGCTAATCTCCCTGTGCTATGCGACTGCTTTCCACTAGCTATCTATTTTACATTTGGTAGTGTTTATATGTCCACATATACACTACCACTCTCTCACTTTGTCCCAGCTTACCCTTCCCCCTCCCCATGTCCTCAAGCCTCAAGTCCATACTCTAGTAGGTCTGTGTCTTTATTCCCGTCTTGCCGCTGGGTTCTTCATGACCATTTTTTTTTTTTTTTTAGATTCCATATGTATGTGTTAGCATATGGTGTTTCTTTTTCCTGTTCGGACTTACTTAATTCTGTATGACAGACTCTGGGTCCATCCACCTCACTACAAATAACTCAATTTCGTGTCTTTTTATGTCTGAGTAATATTCCATTCTATATATGTACCACATCTTCTTTATCCATTCATCTGTTGACGGACACTTAGATTGCTTCCATGTACTGGCTATGGTAAATAGAGCTGCAATGAACAATGTGGTACATGACTCTTTTTGAGTTATGGTTTTCTCAGGGTATATGCCCAGTAGTGGGATTGCTGGGTCGTATGGTAGTTCTATTTTTAGTTTTTTAAGGAACCTCCATATTGTTCTCCATAGTGGATGGATCGATTTACATTCCCACCAACAGTGCAAGAGTGTTCCCTTTTCTCCACACCCTCTCCAGCATTTATTGTTTGTAGATTTTTTGATGATGGCCATTCTGACCGGTGTGAGATGATATCGTATTGTAGTTTTGATTTGCATTTCTCTAACGATTAATGATGTTGAGCATTCCTTCATGTGTTTGCTGGCACTCTGTATATCTTCTTTGGAGAAATGTCTATTTAGGTCTTCTGCCCATTTTTGGAGAGGGTTGTTTGTTTTTTTGATATTGAGCTGCATGAGCTGCTTGTAAATTTTGGAGATTAATCCTTTGTCAGTGGCTTAATTTGCAAATATTTTCTCCCATTTTGAGCATTGTCTTTTCATCTTGTTTATGGTTTCCTTTGATGTGCAAAAGCTTTTAAGTTTCATTAGGTCCCATTTGTTTATTTTTGTTTTTATTTCCATTTCTCTAGGAGGTGGGTCAAAAGGGATCTTGCTGTGATTTATGACATAGAGTTTTCTGCCTATGTTTTCCTCTAAGAGTTTGATAGTGTCTAGCCTTACATTGAGGTCTTTAATCCATTTTGAGCTTATTTTTGTGTATTGTGTTAGGCAGTGTTCTAATTTCATTCTTTTACATGTAGCTGTCCAGTTTTCCCAGCACCACTTATTGAAGAGGCTGTCTTTTCTGCATTGTATATTCTTGCCTCCTTTATCAAAGATAAGGTGACCATATGTGCGTGGGTTTATTGCTGGGCTTTCTATCCTGTTCCATTGATCTATATTTCTGTTTTTGTGCCAGTATCATACTGTCTTCATTACTGTAACTTTGTAGTGTAGTCTGAAGTCCAGGAGACTGATTACTCCAGCTGCATTTTTCTTTCTCAAGATTCCTTTGGCTATTTGGGGTGTTTTGTGTTTCCGTACAAATTGTGAAATTTTTTGTTCTAGCTCTGTGAAACATGCCAGTGGTAGTTTGATAGGGCTTGCATTGGCTGCAGATTGCTTTGGGTAGTATAGTCATTTTCACAATGTTGATTCTTCCAATCCAAGAACATGGTATATCTCTCCATCTATTTGTATCATCTTTAATTTCTTTCATCAGTGTCTTATAATTTTCTGCATACAGATCTTCTGTCTCCTTAGGTAGGTTTATACCCAGTATTCTATTCTTTTTGTTGCAATAGTGAATGGGAGTGTTTTCTTAATTTCACTTTCAGATTTTTCATCATTAGTGTATAGGAATGCAAGACATTTCCGTGCATTAATTTTCTAACCTGCTACTTTACCAAATTCATTGATTAGCTCTAGTAGTTTTCTGATAGCATCTTTAGGATTCTCTATGTATAGTATCATGTCATCTGCAAACAGTGACAGCTTTACTTCTTCTTTTCCGATTTGGATTCCTTTTATTTTTATTCTTCTCTGATTGCTGTGGCTAAAACTTCCAAAACAATTTTGAATAATAGTGGTGAGAGTGGGCATCCTTGTCTTGTTCCTGATCTTATGGAAATGGTTTCAGTTTTTCACCATTGAGGACAGTGTTGGCTGTGGGTTTGTCATATATGACCTTTATTATGTTGAGGTAAGTTCCCTCTTTGCCTACTTTCTGTAGGGTTTTTATCATAAATGAGTGTTTAATTTTGTTGAAAGCTTTCTCTGCATCTATTGAGATAATCATATGGTTTTTCTCCTTCCATTTGTTAATATGGTGTATCACATTGACTGATTTGCATATACTGAAGAATCCTTGCCTTCCTGGGATAAATCCCACTTGATCATGGTGTATGATCCTTTTAATGTGCTGTTGGATTCTGTTTGCTAGTATTTTTTTTTTTTTTTTTTTTTTTGCGGTATGCGGGCTTCTCACTGTTGTGGCCTCTCCCGTTGCGGAGCACAGGCTCCGGACGCACAGGCTCAGCGGCCATGGCGCACGGACCCAGCCGCTCCGCGGCACGCGGGATCCTCCCAGACCGGGGCACGAACCCGCGTCCCCTGCACCGGCAGGCGGACTCTCAACCACTGCGCCACCAGGGAAGCCCTGTTTGCTAGTATTTTGTTGAGGATTTTTGCATCTATGTTCATCAGTGATATTGGTCTGTAGTTTTCTTTTTTTGTGACATCTTTGGTTTTGGTATCAGGGTGATGGTGGCCTCGTAGTATGAGTTTGGGAGTGTTCCTGCCTCTGCTATATTTTGGAAGAGTTTGAGAAGGATAGGTGTTAACTCTTCTCTAAATGTTTGGTAGAATTTGCCTGTGAAGCCATCTGGTCCTGGGCTTTTGTTTGTTGGAAGATTTTTAATCACAGTTTCAATTTCAGTGCTTGTGATTCGGCTGTTCATATGTGCTATTTCTTCCTGGTTCCGTCTCAGAAGGTTGTGCATTTCTAAGAATTTGTCCATTTCTTCCAGGTTGTCCATTTTATTGGTATATAGTTGCTTGTAGTAATGTCTCATGATCCTTTGTATTTCTGCAGTGTCAGTTGCTACTTCCCCTTTTTCATTTCTAATTCTGTTGGTTTGAGTCTTTTCCCTTTTTTTCTTGATGAGTCTGGCTAATGGTTTATCTATTGTTTATCTTCTCAAAGAACCAGCTTTTAGTTTTATTGAGCTTTGCTATCATTTCCTTCATTTTTTTTCCATTTATTTCTGATCTGATCTTTATGATTCCTTTCCTTCCTCTAACTTTGGGGGTTTTTTGTTCTTCTTTCTGTAATTGCTTTAGATGTAAGGTTAGGTTGTTTACTTGAGATGTTTCTTGTTTCTTGAGGTAGGCTTGTATTGCTATAAACCCCCCTCTTAGAACTGCTTTTGCTGCATCCCATAGGTTTTGGGTCATCATGTTTTCATTGTCATTTGTTTCTGGTATTTTTTGATTTCATCTTTGATTTCCTCAGTGATCTCTTGGTTATTAAGTAGCGTATTGTTTAGCTTCCATGTTTTTTTATTTTTACAGATTTTTTCCTGTAATTGATATGTACTCTTACAGCATTGTGGTCAGAAAAGGTACTTGATACTATTTCAATTTTCTTATATTTACCAAGGCTTGGTTTGTGACCCAAGATATTATCTATCCTGGAGAATGTTCCATAAGCACTTGAGAAAAATGTGTATTCTGTTGTTTTTGGATGGAATGTCCTATAAATATCAATTAAGTCCATCTTGTTTAATGTATCATTTAAAGCTTGTGTTTCCTTAATTATTTTCATTTTGAATGATCTGTCCATTAGTGAAAGTGGGGTGTTCAAGTCCCCTACTATGATTGTGTTACTGTCGATTTCCCCTTTTATGGCTGTTAGTATTTGCCTTATGTATTGAAGTGCTTCTATGTTGGGTGCATAAATATTTAAAATTGTTATATCTTCTTCTTGGATTGATCCCTTGATGATTATGTACTGTACTTCTTTGTCTCTTGTAATAGTCTTTATTTTAAAGTCCATTTTGTCTGATATGAGAATTGCTACTCCATCTTTCTTTTGATTTCCATTTGCATGGAATATCTTTTGCCATCCCCTCACTTTCAGTCTGTATGTTTCCCTAGGTCTGAAGTGGGTCTCTTGTAGACAGCATATATATGGGTATTGTTTTTGTATCCATTCAGCCAGTCTATGTGTTTTGGTTGGAGCATTTAATCCATTTACATTTAAGGTAATTATCGATATGTATGTTCCTATTACCATTTTCTTAATTGTTTTGTGTTTGTTATTGTAGGTCTTTTCCTTCTCTTGTGTTTCCTGCCTAGAGAAGTTCCTTTAGCATTTGTTGTAAAGCTGGTTTGGTGGTGCTGAATTCTCTTAGCTTTTGCTTGTCGGTAAAGGTTTTAATTTCTCCCTCAAATCTGAATGAGATCCTTGCTGGATAGAGTAATCTTGGTTATAGGTTTTTCTCCTTCATCCCTTTAACTATGTCCTGCCACACCCTTCTGGCTTGCAGAGTTTCTGCTGAAAGATCAGCTGTTAATCTTATGGGGATTCCCTTGTATGTTATTTGTTGTTTTTCCCTTGCTGCTTTTAATATTTTTCCTTTGTATTTAATTTTTGATAGTTTGATTAATATGTGTCTTGGTGTGTGTCTCCTTTAGTTTATCCTGTATGGGACTCTCTGTGCTTCCTGGACCTGATTAACTATTTCCTTACCCATATTAAGGAAGTTTTCAACTATAATCTCCAAATATTTTCTCAGTCCCTTTCTTTTTCTCTTCTTCTTCTGGGACCCCTATAATTCAACTGTTTGTACATTTCATATTGTTCCAGAGGTCTCTGAGACTGTCCTCAATTCTTTGAATTCTATTTTCTTTATTCTGTTCTGCAGTAATTTTTTCCACTATTTTATCTTCCAGGTCACTTATCTGTTCTTCTGCCTCAGTTATTCTGCTATTGATTCCTTCTAGAGAATTTAAAATTTCATTTATTGTGTTGTTCATCATTGTTTGTTTGCTCTTTAGTTCTTCTAGGTCCTTGTTAAATATTTCTTGTATTTTCTCCATTCTATTTCCAAGATTTTGGATCATCTTTTCTATCATTATTCTGAATTCTTTTTCAGGTAGACTGCCTATTTCCTCTTCATTTGTTAGGTCTGGTGGGTTTTTACCTTGCTCCTGCATCTGCTGTATTTTCCTTGTCTTCTCATTTTGCTTAACTTACTGTGTTTGGGGTCTCCTTTTCACAGTCTGCATGTTCGTAGTTCCTGTTGTTTTTGGTGTCTGCCCCCAGTGGCTAAGATTGGTTCAGTGTGTTGTGTAGGCTTCCTGGCAGAGGAGACTAGTACCTGTGTTCTGGTGGCTGAGGCTGGATCTTGTCTTTCTGGTGGGCAGGTCCACATCTGGTGGTGTGTTGTGGGATGTCTGTGACCTTTTTATGATTTTAGGCAGCCTCTGTGCTAATAGGTGGGGTTACGTTCCCGTCTTGCTGCTTGTTTGGCATAGAGTGTCCAGCACTGTAGCTTGGTGGTCGTTGAGTGGAGCTGGGTCTTGTCATTGAGATGGAGATCTCTGGGAGATTTTCGCCATTTGATATTACGTGGAGCTGGGAGGTCTCTGGTGGACCAATGTCCTGAACTTGCCTCTCCCACCTCAGAGGCACAGCCCTGATGCCTGGTTGGAGCACCTAGAGCCTGTCATCCACAGGGCTCAGAATAAAAGGGAGAAGGAAGGAAGGAAGGAAGGAAAGAAAGAAAGAAAGAAAGAAAGAAAGAAAGAAAGAAAGAAAGGAATGAAGGGATAAAATAAAATAAAATAAATGTTATTAAAATAAAAAACAAAAAATATTTTAAAAATTTTAAGTAATTAAAAAGAAAGAAAGAAAGAAAAATGAAACCGAAAAACAAATCCACCAATGATAACAAGCACTGAAAACTATACTAAAAAAAAAAAAAAACAAAAAACAAAAAACAGACAGACTGAACCCCCTAGGACAAATGGTAAAAGCAAAGCTATTCAGACAAAATCACACACAGAAGCATACACATACACACTCACCAAAAGAGAAAAAGGGGAAAAATTATATATATCATTGCTGCCAAAGTCCACCTCCTCAATTTTGGATGATTCGTTGTCTATTCAGGTATTCCACAGCTGCAGGGTACATCAAGTTGATTGTGGAGATTTAATCCACTGCTCCTGAGGTTGCTGGGAGAAATTTCTCTTTCTCTTCTTTGTTCACATAACTCCTGGGGTTCAGCTTTGGATTTGGACCCGCCTCTGCATGTAGGTCGCCTGAGGCGTCTGTTCTTCCCTCAGACAGGACGGGGTTAAAGGAACAGCTGATTCATGGGCTCTGGTTCACTGAGGCCGGTGGGAGGGAGGGGTATGGATGCGGGGCAAGCCTGCAGCAGCAGAGGCCAGCCTAACATTGCACCAGCCTGATGTGCACCGTGCGTTTTCCCGGAAAAGTTGTCCCTGGATCACGGGACCCTGGCAGTGGTGGGCTGCACAGGCTCCCAGGAGGGGAGGTGTGGAGAGTGACCTGTGCTTGCACACAGGCTTCTTGGTGGCAGCAGCAGCAGCCTTAGCATCTCATGCCCGTCTCTAGGGTCCGCGCTGTTAGCCGTGGCTCGCGCCCGTCTCTGGAGCTCCTTTAAGCAGCGCTCTTAATCCCCTCTCCTTACGCACCAGGAAACAAAGAAGCAAGAAAAAGTCTCTTGCCTCTTCGGCAGGTCAAGAATTTTCCCTGGACTCCCTCCTGGCTAGCCGTGGCGCACTAGGCCCCTTCAGGCTGTGTTCACACCACCAACCCCAGTCCTCTCCCTGCGCTCCGACTGAAGCCGAGCCGCAGCTCCCAGCCCCACCCGCCCTAGCGGGTGAGCAGACAAGCCTCTCGGGCTGGTGAGTGCGGTCAGCCCCGACCCTCTGTGCGGGAATCTCTCCGCTTTGCCCTCCGCTCCCCTGTTGCTGCGCTCTCCTCCGTGGCTCCGAAGCTTCTCCCCCACCCCCACCACCCGAAGGGACTTCCTAGTGTGTGGAAACCTTTCCTCCTTCACGGCTCCCTCCCACTGGTGCAGGTCCCGTCCCTATTCTTTTGTCTCTGTTTATTCTTTTTTCTTTTGCCCTACCAGGTACGTGGGGAGTTTGTTGCCTTTTGGGAGGTCTCAGGTCGTCTGCCAGTGTTCAGTAGGTGTTCTGTAGGAGTTGTTCCACATGTAGATGTATTTCTGATGTATTTGTGGAGAGGAAGGTGATCTCCATGTCTTACTCTTCCACCATCTTGAAGCGCCTCCTTCCTCACTCATCATTTTAAATAGTTATGTTTGAAATGAAGATACGTGACAGTTGTTTAACAACCACATAGCAAGTCAACACAATCAATTTAAGATACTGTTGTAAAAACCAAGAGAGCCCAAAGAAATGTGAGGTATTATTTTTAAGAAGGCTTTTTTAAACCTCTTGTTTTTTGAAATGTTATCTAATACTTCACCTAGATTTTAACCAAAGAAACATAGGTCAGAAGTTGCTTTAAAGACATTGATCTACATGAGCCAATCCCAGTTTGTATCTTGTCAACACAAGAAGTGAAAAGACGGGTAAAGGCATCTTCTTAAGGCATCTGACTAGATTTTTAAAAAATTTTTATTTGAAAATTTTTTATAATAAATTCCTTTTCAAAATTATTAGTATCTAATGATTGTTATATAATAGTTCCACATTTTTTACTAAGACACAGAGAAAAGAATTCTCTTTAGGATTTCTGAGTGGTAGTGTTTTTACCACTGAGGGTTCTTATTTCACAAGGATTTCCATTGGTGTAATCTTTCAGAATATAAACCTGGTAGGTATGCAAGTATGTCTGTTCATTACTATATGTTTGTAGATGGCTTCACTCAATATTGCATAAAAGAACTGTGTGAGGGAGAGTGTTCCTCACTGTTATTCATTCAGTATTTTTTAATTAATTTTTATTGGAGTATAGTTGCTTTACAAAGTTGTGTTAGTTTCTGCTGTACAGCAGAGTGAATCAGCCATATGTATACATATATCCCCTCATTTTTTGGATTTCCTTCCTTCTGTAGGTCACCACAGAGCACTGAGTAGAGAGTTCCCTGAGCTATGTAGTAGGTTCTCATTAGTTATCTATTTTATACATAGTGATGTATATATGTCAATCCCAGTTTTATGGATCCAACAAACACTGAGTGTCCACTCTTTGAATGGCACTGTGTTAGGAGATGAGGGTACCAAAAACATAAGATGGAATCCTATCTTCAGTGAGTTTATTTATGTCTAGCAGAAGGAGAAAGAAAAATGAAACTCAATCTTACTAGTGATATTGGGTCATTGATTTGAGAGCAAGTGCTGATTGGCACTCTTTGTCTACGTTGGGAGTTCATCTGTTACTCTACCACACAAGGACTGTGAGATCCTCAAAATTGTAATCCTTTTCAGGAGTCAACATTTATTAAGTGCTTACTATTTATAGAGAGTAAAATAAAATATAAATGGAATCTTAAGAGTTTTAAAGAAATCTGTAGGCATATGCAGAGAAATATGAACGTCCTCTGAAAAGCAGAATGAAACATACAAGGAGAATAAAAAAAATAGACCAACTTCATACAAACTGGCATTAGAAAATATAATGAGAAGAGAACATTTAGATCTTATATAGTTTTGAGCACAGGAATGTAATATTGTTTGCAAAACTTGGAAGAAAACCAATCAGGATTAGAGCTATAACAAAGAAGGAATATGTAAGCCTGTTGAGTCTCTGACTGGCTTGGACACTGTGCAAGCAGTTAATGTCATTGTATGGACATCCTCCAGGACTGGTCAGTGGCATTTATCTTACTATTGGTGTTTATAAATGCTGCCTTGAGTGTTCTTCCTTTTATAACTTCCAAGGACAACTGAGAGCTGGAGAGACTCATGGGAGTGGGGAGAGACTTGTCAACAATTATATGCCATGTGCTATTTTAGCTTCTGGGAATACTAAGGCAAATTAGACATGTAGTCCTCTGATGGAGGCTAAAATCAACTGAGAGAGACAGACACATAAATAAGAAATCATTAAGAGGCTTTCTAAATGCAAGATATAGGTTTGCACTGGATGCTAAAACTGCACCAGAGGCACATCTAGCTCATGGCAGGGGATCTGGCAATACATCCCAGACTTCCCTGAGAAGCTAACTAATGAGCTGAGTCCTGAAATGTGACCAGAAGTCACTCAATGAAAATAGAATGTAAAGGGTTATCCATGGAGGGAAAGAGTATGGTCAGTGGTAGAGAAACAGAGAAAGCATGAGATGGTGTGACTGTGGGAAAGGAGGAGAATGTCATTGGACATGAAATAATGCAGGAATCAGAGACCAGAATTTGAGGTGTGTTCACAAGAGTGCTTAAGTTACCAAAAGTGATGAGACAGCACCTTCAATGAATGAAGGGTAATGACCAAGAGGACTATACATGACAAAAATGAAGACCAGAAGAGAGCATATAGACAAATAAGGTGAGAATAAGAGAGAGAATGAGAAAGAGAAAGAGAGAGAGAGAGAGAGAGAAGCAGACTTCTGAACCAGATGGTAGAGATGAAATGGTTTGGAGGTAGGTGGCATTAAAGGACACCTAATGTGAAATTAGAGGAGGACAACATTTCCACTTCCCAATCTTGAGTTTTATAAAGTGTGACAGAATAAACAAAGTGAAAGGTTAATAGGAGACATGGTCTCCTTAGGAACTACTTAAGGATTCAGATAAGTTAGGGAGTTGAAATGATGCTCTGAGAAGAGGCTAGGCATATAAGAAGTGCCCAGACTATGAGCAACATTTCAAGAGGCACAGGGAGAGGAGTTTGGGGCAGAATGGAAGGATAGGGGTGAGAAAATGAATTTCTGAACATTAGGAGCTGATGGCATGTGGTAGAGAATAGCCTCGGGGGGCATATATCTATGAAGGTAGTAGTAAGTGGCATGAGTACAGTGACTATGTTTCATTCTTCTTGGGATGATATTAATCAGAGTTTCTCAACCTCAGCACTACTGACATTTTGGGCCAGATAATTCTTTGATGTGGGAGCCATCTTATGCATTTTAGAGTATTTAACATCATCCCTGGCCTCTACCCACTAGATGCCAGTAGAATCCCCCAAGTTGTAACAACTAAACTTGTCTCCAGACACTGCCTAATGTCCTCTGGGAGGAAATATCCCCCAGTTGAGAACAACTCTGTTAGATCCAGCAGCTTCAGGTTCAGCTAATATGTGGTTTTGGGTGATAGTCCCAACAATAGAAATTTCTACTTCTTAAGCTTTGCAGGCATTGTGGAGAAGGGGTTGGATAGGTTCCATACCTAAGGCAGGGGGCAGATAGATGTTACAGCAATGATCCTAGTGAGGAAAGATGAGGGCTGAGTTACTGTAGTTGTATCTTTAAGTATGTGGAGAAATGAAACAGGAAAAGTAGTCACTATGATACTAGGATTTTGAAATAGGTGAATGATGGTATCTGTAGGTGATACTTGGGTGGGGGTAGTGAGGAACTCTAGGAATTTAAAATAAAATTCCCCTCTGAGACTTAAAACATATAATAAGTAATAAGTAGGTACAGTAAAGAAGCACTGTTATTTTAAAGATTGGGGATGACTTTTTCCAGAACATTGAGGCTGCAATAGATAGAAAGCAGATTAAAAACATGAAGACATCAATGACAGTATGAAGACAATGAAGACATCAACTGTCAGACAGTATGAGTGGAGGTAGAAGTAGATGGCTTGATCTGTGATGGGAAGAAAGAAAAAGAAATGTAATGAAGGCCAGCAGCTGTCAGGAAGCAGCTTCTTGGGTAAGGGGGTATTGAATGACAAACTAAGAATTATGATCCATAGCAAAGCTTCAGTCATTGTGCTCAATTAATATTTGTTGAATAAATGAAGTATTGAATATTAACCTGATTCTATTATACACTTAAATTATCTAACAACTCCTCTGCACTGATTCCATGGTTATTGAGCAAATATTTGGTTATAATTTGACTTACAATGTAGGTTGTTCTATAAGGAGAGCACATCTTGGTCACATTAATGGCAATATTAGAGCTGAAATTTATTGAAATAACTTGGGTTACAGTTTTCATACATTGGTTATAGCCAGGCAGACCCTGATAAAATAAGGCTTCTGAACCTGAGGGCAGAATTTGGATTTAGGGAAATTCATGAGGTTTTATTTCCCTGAGGTGACCTAATTAAGTGACCAGCCATCCTTTCCCAGGTGTCACCACCTCTCCCTTGTTTCTCACCAATTTCTTATCTTAGTGTTTACAATATTCACTATAGTGAATTTAGGAAAAAGAGAGAGTTGGGGATGGATATAGGTTTAGAATGGGTAATGAAGAGTTTGATATTCAGGCCAAGAGATGTAATGGGCAATTGAAATTTGAGTCTAGAAATTGCTCTGGTCTGGAGACATGGATTTGGAAGTCACCAGCACATTGAAGGAAGCAATAGGATTAGGCAAGCTACCTCAGAAAGGGTGAGTAGAGTGAGAAGACAAGGGTAATGCCTCAAGAATAGCCAACATTTAAGAGAGGGAGGAAAGAAGGAAGAGGAAGAAAGAGTGAGCTGAGAGGTAGGAGTGGATTTCAGTGGCAAGAAGCTAAGAAAGAGACTGTTTCAAAGGTGAGGTAGGATGAAAAAGAAGTCAAATAAGATGGACTTAAAAGAGAGTTCATTGGATTTAACCAAAGAAGTTGTTGATCTTGGAGGGGGTGATTTCAGTAAAGTAGCAGGACAGAGGCCAAAGTTTAGGGATTTGAGAAGTGAATAGAATTTGAATAAATGGCAGGTTGCAGTGTGGAAGTGGATGAAGAAGGTATTGATGCCCTGTGAATCTAAAAGTTCCAGGTTAGCCAATTAATTAGTGGACATATAAAGACAGAAATGACTAAGATGCGCTGTCAAGGTATAAAAGTATTGCTTGATCTTTATTATTTCAATTTCCATTCACAGACGAAGCAGGCTTTCTGAACTCAAATTTTGTAAGAATTGTGGCCCAGTGTCCTAAGGAGTCCATTGTATGTGATGAACTAACTTCTCTCCTATGCATTTAGAATGGTCCTAGTTGTGTACTATCCTTGGAAGAATTGAGAAAATCATCACTCGAATAATTTTATGTGCTCTGAGTTTTGCATCACCTGGGGAATTGTTAGAAATGCAGAATCTCAGGGACCATCCAGACCTACTAGATCAGAATCAGTATTTCCACAACATCCTCTTATAATTCCTACTGAGATTAAAGTTTGAAAATCACTGATTTAGAGCAATGGTTCTGAACCTTGGCTGTACTTCAGGATCACCTAAGGAGTTTAGAAAGAATACTGATGTTCAGGTCCTATCATCAGAAGCTCTGATTCAATTGTTTTGATGTAAGGCCTGGGCGGGCTATTTTTCCAATGCTTACAAGGTGATTCTCAAGTGAGTCCAGGGTTACGAACCACTAGACCTGGGAAATAAGAGCCTGAGTAACATGAAGCCTTGACCAGCATATGAGACTGAAATAGATTGACCACTGGTCAGTAAAATGAGGGCCATGGTGCTTTCTGATCCTTTGGTTCAGTGGGGTGGGAGGAAAATGAATTACACAAAACCCATTAACTTCTTTGAGTTTCATAGAGAAAAGTTAAACTTATAAATGTTATATAACATAATTATATGGTAATGAAGACATACATGCAAATGCCTCATTGAAACATAGAGAATAAGCTACAAAATGAAAAAGATCTTGAGAAAATTTCTGAGGAATTGAAGGGTAATAAAAAAATATAAAGTACATGTCTGGGAAAATACATCTAAACTCTAACTTGCAGATGAATTTTAGCAATGAATTTAGTACCTGCCCCCCAGGTTTAGTCAAGAGTATAGATAATGAAATTTCTAATCTAAAAATTTTTTTTAAACCTCTAATGATTATAGTAATTATTAAAAGCCCTGTGGGGTTAAAGAACCTGTTTTAAAGGCTTCATCTATACCGCAGTGGAAACAAAGCTTTGTACGATTACTCATCCAACTAAGGACAATCTGTGCACCCGTTGGACCAAGACTGGCTTAAGCCATTTTAGTTCGTGTGAATGACTAGTACAACTGTGTCATCTTCTAAATTCATGGGGAAGTAGCATGAGGTCATCACTTCCCTCTTTCTGCGAATGAATCCCAGCTCAGATCTTTCGCCTGGGGGATCTGGCCATTGTTTGCTTGGCTGTTACTTTTTCTTTTCCTTAGGTCATAGGCCACCAGGATTTTGATGGTGTGTTGTTCTAGACAGTTTCTCTTTTAGGATTCTAGGTTGAACCTTCACAAAAATATCCACTAGATATTTTTATGATAATTTAAAAAACATTTCCTCATTTGACTCACTAAGATCATGTAAGGTATACAAAGCAGGGATTATATTTTCCTCTTATGGATGATAAAACTGCTTGATGTCCAAAAACATTGAGTTAGTTCTCTAATGTCTCAGTACTACTTGAAATAACTATTTATTGCTAGTAATGTCCTATTTCTGTTGAAAATATCCAGGTCTAGAACTTGGGTTTTGTTCAACAGTCCAAGTGATTTTTCTTCTCATTTTCTTGCACTTGGATTTTGTCCTATGGTTTCTCTGTCCCCACCCCCCATTTCTCTTTCATTCTTTTTCTTCCCCTATTTTCCTTTAATCCTATGTAATTTGTTATTTGTTCTCTTACACATATTTTCCCTTTGCTTTATATTACAAAATTCCAGTTTCAGTCATAGCCTTGTGTATCCCAAACTGTAATTTTTATACATTTCTATTCATATTATGGTGACAGTAAGTTAAGCCAAAAATTTAAGAGTAACTGAACTGTTGGTGTTTTGCTGTTGGGTCTAAATAACTGAGTATAACCTTTTTTTCTTGGGTCATTGGCAACTTTCAAGCAGTGTCTTGTACATTACACCTTAATAAACATAACTTTACTCTGTGCTCTTTGCGTTCTGGTTTCTGTCCCCAGTAGAAGCGAAAACCAGATAGTTTATCAAAGTGACAGTGTAGTATTCATTTTTCAGATTTCTAGGTCTTGGAGGGGTGCCTTCAAAAGCCACAAAGTTCTTTAATCGTCCAGAGCACCTGTTTCAAAATACCTCAGTGTGAAACTATTTGTGTTTTCCCTTTAGAAGACCATAGTACAAGTTCTGTTAACACTTTGACACCACGCCAAAATATACAACATTCATTTAAGATTGAGTATTAAAGGCCCTATTCACCATTTTTTTAAGAGAAGGGAAAAAAGGAATAAGGGTCTTTCACACATTCCCTCTGTAATTATAAATGTAAAACCATTCTGGAGTCATCTACCTAGCAGATGGAAATATTGTGAGGGTTTACTGTACAGTTCACTCTCATTTTCCAACAAAAAATATATTGATTTTATTCATTTATTTTGGATTTCATTTGTCCCTTTTTTCCTGGTCTTCAAGGTGCAAAACTAAGAAATTACTTTTTATATTAGTTAAATCAGTCATGCATATAGGAGGTGCTTTCATGCCCAGAGTAAGTGCCACTGGGCATCTAACCACAGCTCTGGCCAACTACACATAGCTTCCCTTGTTCTACCAGGCCCTACCCCTTTACTCCTCAATGCTCCCACAGTTCCTGGATCTGGACTTCTTTGAAAGGAAGGTGTGCTTAGTTTGTGTGCTTGCTGACCGGTAATTCTCATGCCCTGCAGTCTCAGAGTACCCAGCTATTTCTCCTTCTTCTGGTTTTTCCAGTGAAAAGATATTGGTGAGTAGCTCTGGGAAGAAGTTAAAAGGTATTTTCATTGAATTTTACTTGGTTGAATTAAGATATATACACATGAGTATATATAGAGAAATGGCATGTGATATAATTTCACACACACACATACAATGCTTATTGCATTCACCCTATGCACAACTTTCTTCTGAGAATCTTGCACAGGTCTTCATATTCTCTAAAATCTAAACTGGACAGACTAGGCCAAGACTAACTCAGAGAAAACCTCTATAGACTGGCCAGTGACCTAGACCACAGATGGCTCTGAGAATCCCAACAAGGAGCCTCAAACTGAATGATGACTGATAGAACCAAACACATTCTCTTAAAAAAAAAAAAAACATGAAATGCAGAAAACGTGTCAATAGTGGCAGAAGAATTAGAAAAAAAGACAGAAGGGAGCTGTAATATTCACGAGAGAGAAACCAAGCCTTGTCTTCAACGACTATGATTTAGATGGCGAGGTAAATGGCCCCTGTGACCCAATAGCCTCTTAAACCCTTGAATTTCCCTTCTCCACGAGCATCCCTTCCACCATACTTTAGCTATTCCCACCTTTGGCCCAAATCACTAACTCATGTCATCACCTATACTTGTTCTACCTTCCAAATCACTAATTAAACAATTAGTTCAATTTGGACCACCACCATCATTCTGTGACCTCACTGGGATGTCTAGCCTCAGGAATTCTCTGCTTTCTCCCAATTCATAAGTTCTCTCTTTATTCATTTCTCTCTTATCCAGGTTAAATTCTCTTATATGTCATTAAATAATAATATTCCCTAAAACCTGAATTTACTTGCCCCTCTGACATTTTGTCACATCATCCAGAAAATCCTAAAGAAAAAGGACGACCTTGCTTTCTTTGGGCCTGCACACAATAGGACAGATGGGTTTCGCAAGAAATTCACGATCACCAAAAAGGAAACCCCATTGCTTGGCAACTTGGCAACATTTCTTTAGTTAGCTCACACTTACTCCCCCAAATCATTTTCAATAGCATCCTCTGTTGTCTTCAAAATTACACCCCTTGTATCTTGCCACTCCCTAGTATGGAGGGACTCCCTCATCATTCTAAAATCAAACAAATATCCTACCCAAATATGCCCCCATCAGCTCCCAATAGCCCTTCTTCTAAAGTTAAGAATTCTACATTTTTTTTTTTTGCTTTTACCTCATTTATTTCTTTCTTTTGAGAAACTCTACAATTTAGTCTTCTTCACTTCTGTTGATTCAATGTCTCACTCTTTCATCTGGGTCCTTCCCACTGACTTTTTGATTTCTTTGATTGTCTGTTTAAAAAATCTAGCATATATAAGAGATCAACATTACAAATACTCACTTGTATCAATAAATGGTTACTGTTTTACAATTTATGCCTTAGATTTATACTTTATAGAACAATTTATAGTTAATATAGGAATTATAAGAAAAACACACTTTGTTCTCCCAAAAATTAATAATGTTTTCCAATTTACGTCTTAGATTTACACTTTATAGAGCAATTTATAGTTTATATAGAAATTACAAGACAAATACACTTTGTTCTCTTTTTCAATCTCAGTTCCCCCTCTTCTATTTTTATGCAGAAGAAGCCATCTTCATGAATTTCATGAGTATCCTTCCTCTCCAATTTTTATTTGTTTACAATAAATCTGCATACACATAAACAATGTATGTCACTACTTCCTGAGTTTACAAATTTTTCATAAACAGTATCATGCTGTATATGTGTCATTCTGATACATTATTCAATATTATGTTGTAAAATCTTTTCATATTGATACATATAGTTTCAGTTCATTCTAGTTTTCTTCTGCATATTATTTCATCATATGAATATACTAATGTATCCCTCCATTCTTTTCCCTGTTACAAATGATGCTGCAATGAGCATCCTTCTACTTGTTTTCCCTATTAGTTTCTTAACAAAAGGGTCTAACCCTATTCCTCGTCAGACACCACTCTATTTCTCTAACTTCAGAATCAATTTGTCAAAGCGGTATGTAGACAAGATGCCATTATTTCTTCATCTCTCACTTATTTCTCAAATTGCTTCAGTTTTTCTTGTTGCCCGAGGAATCCACTAAAACCAATCTTGCTTAATAATCAGGCATTGAGTAAGTTAACCACATAATACCTTTGATGACAGCATATAAGCTCTATAGTTACTATCTGCTGCTCTAAATCACTGGATCCAATATTCATTTGCACTGAAGCCACAAAGTCAACTGAAAGGTGACAGTGGATCTAATAACAACAATAAGACACTTTTAGGGTTCCACACTTAAAGTTTTAAAGCATTATGACATCTCACAGAAAGAGAGATGGTAAGTATTATCACTTAATTGTCCAAAGAGGAAGCCAGAACCAAAAAGGTGTTTTATTGACTTGTCCAAAATTCCATGTAAAGTCCAATGTGTGGAAAATATCACCTAGCTTTCGTTTATATATTTACTTATTTCTTGAATTAAAAATAATATTGAGCTATGTGCTCAGTAAAGTTGTACTAAGTTCAATGAAAGACACAAAGAAGAGGAAGGCATCACCATTGCTCTCCTGGAACTCATAGATGAATAAGAACAACAGATGTGATGAGGTTTGTACTACAACTGTGAAGTGATGCTCTCATAGCACAGCAGAGGGGAAGGCTGACTTCCTAAAGGAGTTTGGGATGCCCTCACAGAGGGGGACTTTTAGATGGTACTTAAAGGCTGAGGAAGAATTCATCCAAGAAAGAAAAATGTGAGAAGGATATTTCAGGCAGAGGGAAAAACACGAATATGACAGCACCTGGAGCTTGACAAATAGTAAGCACTCCATAAATATTTGGTAATTGTGTGATAAGTGAATGAAAGGGGGAAGTGGACCCTTACTGCTGGGGAGGTGGAGGGTGATGAATATGAAAGCCAAGAAGCTTCTCTGGGGTTCAGTTGCACTGTTTTGATCCATCTGAAAGAAGAAAAAGTGACATGTCTTCCATGTCTTCCATGTCACTTTACATACCATGATCTAAACGTTTTTATAATCATTCATTTGCTGTTAGAACTTTTCCTAAATGCTTTCAAATGGGTGAGTTTGATAGTGATGGAGCTTACGTCTGGTTTCTCAGTAACCTCATGAATGGGTGTCTAAGTGTGGTGGTGAGATGATTGATACAAAGGCACCAACAGAGAAAGCAAAGGTTTGGTGACACAACCAAAAGGTAGGTTAGGTGACACAACTTTCTCACACAGATGACTACATACTACAAGGGATGCAGAAGCACTCCAGGTCAGATGGGCAAGCTTCTGTCACCCTCAGATTCCCCCAGAATCCCTGTCAATGATGCCACTTGATTTGGAGAAGATACTGTCAGGCTGATCTCCCAGGAATATTGATACTTCCTGTCCCTCCCAAATATTCTGGAGACTCTGGTTATACACCTGTCTGATCACCAAGCAGAAGTAACTAAGAACAGTCCCAGCAACTTCTTGGGTACTTCTTATAAATCTGGGTTAATCAGAAGGGTATCACCACTCAACATGTACAGATCCAAGCCTTTAGGCCTGTTTCAGTTCTATTCTGGCACACCCTAAAATAAATTTGCTCTTCAAGACATATTGTTTTATGACATGAATTCAAGTAGAACAAGAGAGTACTCTAAATGTCCTTTAATGCAACCTGCTGTTTTTCTCTCCATTAGTATAAACAAGACAAACTAAAAGGGGTGAGAACCTTTTTTGACCTAGTCATACAAAAACATCCAAGAAGTGAATGTTATTGTAATTATTTCAATTAACAAATATTTGGGCCATAGGGAATAGTAATATTTCGGGCTAGATTCTGACCTCTTGGGTTTATGTCCAGCTTGACACCCACTATGTTAATTACGTTTTATTATGCAGTGCTTTTCACCTACAAATACAATACGTATTATTATTATTAATCATAATCCATTTGTACATTACTTGGAGAAGACTAATATGGGAAAGAGGAGGAATGGGAGACGTATACTGAATGGAAATGTTCATATAGTTTGAAGCCTAGAGATTATCCTTGTATTTACTATCTCTATGATGGCAAAGTCCCTAGAACTTTATTCTGCCCACACTCTTGGTTTCTTCTGGGAGAAAGAAAATAAATGGGAAACTAGTTGCCCTTCGTCTCAGCCACTATATTAATCAGAGCCAACCTTACAAATTTTGTGACTTAAGGTCATATTAAACTGGAGGGAATTTTGAAACATTACCTATCCCCTTTATTAAAGGGTATAAGCTGAGAGTTGAAACCATTAAAAACTATACACTATAGTGGCTATACACTAATGGCTAGTTGCTGGGTAGATTCATAGGGAAATAATTTACTGTGTACATTGTCATGTTCTACTTTTTCTCTGTAATTTTGATTTTCTTCATCAGTGAAGAAAAGCTATTAATTAACTTGCTTTCTGTAAAATGGCAATAATTTCTACCTTAGGAGGTTGAACTGAGGATTAAATTTAAAAATTAAGTTTATGAAGCCACATAGTAAAAGCCCCCCCAAAATGGTAGCTATCATCATCATTATCATCATCATCATCAACTATTTATACCAAACCTAGTTTTACAAAGTATTTGAAGTGGCTTTCATTAAAAGACACAACTACATTACTATGCTGTACATCTGAAACTAATATAATATTGTAAATCAAATATACTTCAATAAAAAACAGCTACTTTAAAGCTATTAAAACAGAGACAATGAATTTTTTAAAGTATTAAATTTCCTTCTGAGATTTTTTGGCAGCACAGGGAAAAATTTCTTCATGGTTACTTACATAATAATTATTAACTGATAAAAGGAAAAATATCAATTATTCATTTAAAAAAAAGCTTCTTTTTTTGGCACAAAAGTATGAATACCATTTCTCATAAGATACGATTTATAAACTATACTAAATAATGCAACTGACAATGTACCCATCAATGATTTTACAGCAAATCCCAAAGCTTTCTGCTATTTTAATAAAATATGAAGGACATGCCATTGTGCTATAACTTAGTGAAAATGTTTACAATGAATTGCTTAACTTCTAATCATAGAAGTGAAAACTAGGATATAAGTTAGATTTCCCAGAGAAAGGAATGTATCTTAAGTCAGTAGCTTCCAAACCTGAATAAATATCAGAAGTACTCAAGAAACTTTTAATAAAATTTTGGAACACTGCCCAAGATCTACTGAAAATGATTTTTTGGGGGTGGGATCCAAGCATTTATTTAAAAAAAAAAACTCTTCAGATGATTCTGATGAGCAGCCAGATCTAGGAGTCACCACCTTAAAGCTACCTTCTGGTCCACAGTTTGTTTTAAGTAATTAAAATAAATTTACATTTTTAATTAAAATTTACTCTTTAATTTTAAAATTAATTTAACTTTAATATTTAATGAAACATTTCATACAAAATATAACCGACACCCCTTATGTACCATGAAATTTATTAATTATCAACAGTTTTGACATATTTGCTTTAGACTATCTTTTAAAATTTCTTTTAAGATATGTGTTATAAAAACAGCTTAACCCCCAGTATGATCCCATTCCTTTCTTTTTAGAGATAACCAAGATCCTGAAATTTATATGTATTGTTCCATACACATATTTTGTAATTTTATAACATACGCAGATACTTATAAAAAATACATCATTATTCAGTATTGGTTTACTATTATAACTTTATCATATATAAATTTTTCAAGTTATTCTTTGCTCAATATTATGCTTTTTGATTTGTCCCTAGTGATACAAGTAAATCTAGTTCATTTATGTTAATGGCTGTCTTTTTATTAATAAATAAGCTATTTATTTATCTATTCTCCAGTGTTTCCCCAAAGATGAATAATTAGCCTATTTCCATTTTTTTCAATACTGCACACAGGAATAATGTAGACACCGTTCCCTGTGGTTAAATTTGGCTCATGTAATTGAGTTTCTCTATGACATAAGAAGCAGAAACTTTGGGAGGCTTATCCCCCCACTGCCTCAGCACATTCATGCAGCTCTGCATACACCAGAGGCTTCCTCCTTCAAGCTTCTGCATTTCTCTGCCCAGGGACTTTTTCTTGTCCCAGAAGAAGAACTTCACTGTGCTGAACAGGCTAATAATGCTGAGGAGTTTACATCCCCAGGAGTAAATTTCCACCAATGGGAATTGGTAAAAAATATCTCAGCTTCTTTGCTACTTGGTAGGACAACTGAGATGTTCTAACCATTCTCTCAGAGGACTTCCACCCAGGAGGATATTCCCCAGGAGGACCCAGGAGGATTCTTGCTCTGCTAGTAACGGTGACATAAGCATTGTCAACAAGCTCTGGTGTGACTGTCATCTGTAGGCCAGAGTTCATAGTAGCAGATGCTGCTCTAGGACTCCACTCCCAATTTCAGAGGGACTGATGGCAGTCTGTAACTGAAAAGCCAGGTGGCGACACTTAATTGTTAGAGGCAAGTGGGCATAATTACTGTACCAGGCAGCCAAGCCAAAGAGGCAACCAAGATGTTTAGATCCTCTGGGATCACAATGGCTAATATAGCATGTTGTTCCCAGGGATAAGATAGATGGTAAAATGAGGATATGACTTAACTTGTATAAGCCCAAAACCAAAAATATAAAAAGCTGATTGGCAGACAGCTGATGGCAGCCATTGTAACAGAAAATTACTATACCTCACACAGTAGTCTGACCTGACATTGACACCATGGTACCCAAAATGTCATCATGCTGTTGCTGACAGAATAGTGTTGATACAGAGGCTAAGTAATAAGTGGAATCCTGGCCCCATGCTAGTCCAGTGGGTCCATGGACACATCGTTTAGTTTCTTAGGGACACTAGGGAAATGAGCATAGGATGTGTCCATGGACCCACTGGACTACTGTGGGATCAGGATTCCATTTATTATCTAGTCTCTGTATCAACTCTATTGATACCATGTGTCCCTATAACACCTATATGTAATATAATGGATATATATAATATAAGGCATATATATATCTAGATCCTAACAATATTCCCTGGCTCATGGATTAATAGTCATCATGGTAGGAAAGGCCAAGTGGAAGCTCACAAATCTGTCCTCACTGGCCCTAGTCAAGATGATAAATTAGAAGCAATATCATATCCTGGGTGGAGTGGTAGAGTTTAATGACATCTAGAAGACTTAGAGGGTAGTGTCCACCATTTCCTCATTTAATTTACCAGAGTGGCTCCTGCAAAAAACAGATGAATCATTGTAGGTTGAAATGTACTACCATATATTTAGTGAAGTGTAGCTTTATTTTTACTGGAAGAGATCAGTCCCACCTCTGAAACGTAATATGAGGCTACTGACTGGTGAATGGGTAATTTTTAATGCTCACTAAGAAGAAGGATCAGCGGCAGAAAAAATAATTTTTTGTAACTATGTATGATGACATATGTTACTGAGACTTTGGTGATCATTTTGCAGAATACACAAATGTTAAATCATTATGTTGTACACCTGAAACTAATATAATGTTTTATGTCAGTTATACCTCAGATAAAAAAAGGAGGATCAAAGTAGTTTGCATTCTCCTGGGAGAGACAACAATACATATTAACAGTCTTGACTAAGCACTGTATAAATTATATTGTTTATTTATAATATAGTCCTAAGGGACCTAGATCATTTTGACATTACATAGAATATCATGCTGGTCCACCATGTTGATAACATGATGCTAAATCAAACCTGGTGCTTAGTTTGGGATTCTCCAGAAGAAGACCCTGAGGCAAGATTTCAGGTACTATTAGTTTATTTAGGGAGTGTTCCCAGAAAGGCAGTAGAGGAATTGGGAAATGAGACAGAGGAGGGAAAGCAAATAATAAGCAAGTTTCTACTGTGGATAATTAGAGCTTAATCTCTTTGGGAGCTACTGCTTCTATACTATAGCATCTCAGAGTTACCTCACCCAAAGAATGAAAGATTTATAAACAAACTCCTATCAGTCACCAGCCTGGGTCCAAATCTTAAATCTATTGTTAGAATTTTACCATGGATTGTTGATATCTCTGCTGAGCAGTATGTCTCTTTGGGTCTGACAACACCCAGCTCATGATGGGCAGCTATGATTGCATACACTTGATACTACTCCCTAAAAGTACATACGACTCTCTAAAAGTATCACTGCTATAACAGGCCCCTAAGTATTTGTAGAGCTTATCTCCCACCCTCTGGAACATGTGTCTTTGTAGAGCATCCAGGGGACATGCCACTTCTTGCTTTCCAAGTGTAGCAGATACTGTTGGTGTCCTACCATATCTCCTTGCATCTTACTATTGACTCTTGCTCTGTATGCCCTTTGAGGTCCAGCGGTCAGCATCTGCATATTTTTGGCTATCTGATTTCTCTGGAGAACCTACCTTACACATATACGTGGCAGGCCAGGAATGTCAGTGAGTTACCACCACCACCCCAGAACGACTAAATCAGTGGCTTAAAACCAGTACTCACATGCAGTAAGGAGGCGCCCAGATAGTAAAATTTAAGGAGGCAAATCAATCTGAGACACTGACCCTGTGTCTGTATGATTCTGAGCACTACTGCCTCTTGAGTGTAAAATGTACATCAGATTTCAAAGACTTACGAAACAAGGAAGTAAAATATCTCATTAATTACTTATATATTGATTACATTTTGAAATAATGGTAACATATATTAGTTTACATAAAATATATTATTAAATTAATTTCACCCTTTTATTTTTAATGTAGATACCATATATTTAAAATTGTATATGTGACTAATATTTCCATTGAACAGTACTCAGACCAGGCATGATAAAACTATGGCCCATGGGCTAACTACATGTTTTTGTAAAAAAAAAAAAAAATTATTGGAAAACAACCATGCCCATTCACATATATATTGTCTGTGGCTGTTTTCACACTACAACTGCAGAGTTGAGTAGTTGATGGAGCCTAGTTACTCTTGGGTCTTATAAGAAAATGTTTGCCAACCCCTGGTTTACAATTTTTAAATTTAATATGATTATAGATATAGTCATTTTAAATCTGCAATCTTAGCATTTGCTTTCAACTTGTCAATATAATCTGTGTTCCTCTTCTTTATTTCTTTCTTTTTGGCTTAATTGAGTATGGTTTCAGTATTCTATTTCATCTCCACTATCACCAAATTAGTTGTGCCTCTTTTCTTCCCCCAGTTGTTCTTTAGTTTATCACAGTCTATCTTCAAATACTATTATGCCACTATAACTTAAAAAACTTACAATAGTGAATGTCTGTTCCTCTCTTCCTGTGTGCTATTGTCATACATTTTACTTCTCTATAAGTTCTAAAACCCATGATATATTGTTATTGTTTCTGCTTTTAACAGTTATTTGTTAAGAAATGTAGAAAAAAGTATTATATGTATACTTTATTTTTTTAATTTAATTTTTATTTTATATTGGAGTATAGTTGATTTACAGTGTTGTGTTAGTTTCAGGTATACAGCTGAGTCAGTTATACATATACATATACCCATTCTTTTTCAGATTCTTTTCCCATATAAGTTATGATAGAATATTGAGTAGATTTCCCTGTGCTATACAGTAGGTCCTTGTTGATTATCTATTTTACATATAATAGTGTGTATATGTATACTTTGCATTAACCATTTTCAGTGATCTTTATTGCAATGTGTAATTTTGAGTTTCTACTGAGTATTAGTCTTCAGACTTATTGCAGGTCTGATGGCAATGAACTCTTTCAGCTGTTTGCCTTAAAAAAAAAGTATTTTACCTTTATTTTGAAGCATATAGTTTACTGGATATAGAAGTCTGGATTGAAAGTTTTTTTTTTTCCTTCCACTATTTTAAAAGTATGCTTTGTCCTCTGGCTTGCATTTTTTCTGAAAAGAAATCAGTAATATTTCTTATCTTTGATATCTTATATTAAATATCTTTTTTTCTGACTGCTTTTAAGACTTTATTTTAAGCTGTGCCTTGGGGTGGGTTTCTTTGGGGTTTTTCTGTTTTGTGTTTTCTGAGCTTCTTGGAGATGTAGATTATACTTTTTGTCAAATTGGAAAATTTGGGACCATTCTTTTGGCACTATTTCTTCAACTATGCCCTGCTCTTTTTCTCAACTTCAATTACACATATGTTAAATAACTTGAAATTGTCTTACAGTTCCCTGAGAATCAGTCCATTTTTTTTTCTTTCATCCTTCTTACTACACACTCCCAGGCTTCGTTCTGATCGTTTCTTTTGTTATGTCTTCAAATTCACTGACCTTTTCTTTTGTAGTGATGACCTGCTCTTAAGCACATCCAGTGAGTTTTGATTTTAGATATTTTATTTTTCAGTCCTAAAAGACTTATTTAATTCTTTTATTTTAAGCTCCAACTTTATTGTATTCATGTTTTTATTTAAAGGCCTTTAATATGTTTATGGGAGTTATTTTAAAGTCTGTCCGCCATTTCCATCTTCTCTCTTTTCTATTGACCTAATTTTTCTTGGTTATCAGTCATATTTTTTTTCTTCTGAAATTCTGTGACTTTTATATGAATGATAGTCATTGTAATTATTATTTTGGTGAATGTCTAAACTTTTTGGTTTTACTTTAAAGAGTAAGTTTTCTTGGAAAGGTGAGGCAGTTAAGTTTCTTGCAGATCAGCTTGATTCTTTCAAGGTCTGCCTTATAAAGCTTTGTTAAGAAGGATATAGACTACGTTTACTTTATTCCTCCTGTTAAGACTTGGCTTTTCTGTAGTCACTACCTAACATCACAGGGGTTTAATAAAGTCTCTTTACTTTGGATGGATAGATGTTGAACATCTCTCAGCCTTGTGTGAGCTCTAGAATTTTATTTTTTACTTTTAAGTAGTTATAATTTCTATGACTTCGTGGAGTTTCATATATGTATTTCATATATGTATTCATAGCTTAGTATTCAGCAAAGTTTCAAGGACAGCCCTATGCAAATTTCCAAAAAAATTTTTTTAATCAAAACTCCAGCCATCTCAACCTCTTTGATCTCCAGTTGCTATCTGCTGAACTCATCATAACTGCCATGCTCTGCTTGAGTTTCTTCTCCATGCACTATGATTCAGAAATCAACTCTAGGCAGGAAGCTGGGCTAATCTTCCCTGTTTCTCTTCTCTCAGGGATCATAATCCTACACTGCCCATTGCCCAGTGTATGCAAGAAGTTGTTTTCTAGTTGTTTGCTAGGCAAATCTGGTACAAGTTACTGCACCAGGGCAATAAGATAAAATCTCATTTTGTTGTTTCTGTAAGTAGATTTTTTTAAAACCTAGTGATTTTATTTCTTTCCTTTTTATAGTGTTATCTAGGTTTTTTATTAATTCTTGAATCAGTTATTATAAATTATAAATTTCTATGAAATTATCAATTTCTTTAAAGTTCTAATAAAATTAATCCACAAAGGTGTCCATAGTATGTTCTTAGCATATTTTAAAAATATCAAAATTTCAAATCTTTTTAAAAAATCTCTTTTCTCAGAACCAATATTTGTAATTTCTTCTTTTCCTGCATCAGTCTTGCAAAAAGTTTTTTTTAATTAAATTTTCCCCAGAAGCAGCTTTTGAATTTTATATTTTATTGTTGTAATTTTCTGTTTTATTTATTTAACTTTTGTTTCTATGTTTTCTATTTTATTTTATTTTTCTGTCTTCACTATTTCTTTCTTTTTACTGTCTTTGGGTTTGAAATGTTACTGATATATTAAAATTTTAATTTAAATGTTTAGCTCATTAATTTTCAGTTTTGAAAATATTTGCACTGAAGGCTGTACATTTTCTTACAAATACAATTATGCTGTATTCCTCAAGTGAAAACATTGTCAGTTAGTTCTTATTATATTCCAATTTCCATAATTATTTTACTATCATCCATAAATTATTTTAAAATGTGTCTTAAAATTTCTAACATTATGTAGTTTCTTCATTTTTTTTTCTAATTTTAAAATTAAGGTGTGATGCACATGCCATAAAATTCACTCTTTCAAAATGTACTATTCAGTGATTTTTAGTAAATTCACAGGGTTATGTGATTCACCAATATCTAATCCTAGAACACATACACCCCCAGAATTAACCTTGTATCCATTAGTAGTTACTCCCCATTTCCCTCTCCTCCCAGCCTCAGTTAACCACTAATCTACTTTCTGTCTCCATGGATTTTCCTGTGCTAGACATATCACATAATGGTATCATAACTATGTGGCCTTTTGTACCTAGTTTATTTTACTTTGCATAATGTTTTCAAGATTCATTCATATTGTGGCATATATCAGTACTGTACTCCATGGATTTTCCTGTGCCAGACATATCACATAAATGGTATCATAACTATGTGGCCTTTTGTACCTAGTTTATTTTACTTTGCATAATGTTTTCAATATTCATTCATATTGTGGCATATATCAGTACTGTACTCCTTTTATGGCTGAATAACATTCCATTGTATGGATACACAACATTTATATATCCATTCATCAGTTGATGGACATTGTGTTGTTTGAACTTTCTGGCTACTATATATAATGCTGCTATAAACATTTATGTACACATTTTTGTATGAATATATGTTTCCAGTTTCTTGGGTACATAGGAGTGGCATTGCTGTCATATGATAATTCCATGTTTATATGTTTGATGAACTACCAAACTGTTTTCTAGTGTGGCTTCATCATTATACATTCTCACCAGCTATATTTGAGGTTTACAAGTTCTCCACATCATTTTCAACACTTATTATTGTCCTTTTATAAAGAATTTACTATAGCCATCCTAGTGGGTGTAAAGAGATATTTCATTGTGATTTTAATTTGCATTTCTTTAATGACTAATGATGTTGAATACCTTTCCATGTGCTTATTGACAGTTTTTATGTCTTCTTTGAAGAAATATTTATTCAAATCTTTTGCTTCATTTTTATTTGTTTTTTTTCCTCATTGTTTATTTGTAAGAGTGCTTTGTATGATCTGGATGTAAATCTCTTATCACATTATGGTTTGCAAATATTTTCCTTCATTCAATGATTATCTTTCATTTTTTTGATAGTATCCTTTCAAGCACAAAGTTTAATTCTCATGAAGTCCAATTCATCTGGGCCTTTTTGATCTTGTTTGTTTGTTTGGATGCTTGTGCTACAGGTGTTGTATTTAAGAAACCATTGCTTAATACAAGGTCAAGAAGATTTACAACTATATTTTCTTCTAAGAGTTTTATAGTTTTAGCTCTTACATTGAAGTATTCAATGTAATGATCTATTTTGAATGAATTTTTATATATGACATGGGTCCAATTTCATTCTTTTGCACGAAGATATCCATTTGTTCCAACATCATTTATTAAAAGACTATCTTCCCCCTCATTGAATCATCTTGGCACCCTTGTCAAAATTAGTTGACCATAAGTTTAGGGGTTTATTTCTGTACTCTCAATTCTTTTCCATCTGTCTATATGTTTATCATAATAACAGTACTATACCGTCTTGATTTATGTAGGCCTGTAGTAAATTTTAAAATCAGAAATTGTGAGTCTTCTAACTTTGTTCTTCTTCAAGATTACTTTGGTTATTCTGGTTCTTCTGCATATTCATATGAATTTTAGGATCATGTTGACAAATTCTGCAAAAAAGAATGCCGCTGAGATTCTAATAGGGAAACTTGAATCAGTAGATCAGTTTGGAGAGTATTGCCATCTTAATAATGTTAAGTCTTTCAATCCATTAAAATGGAATTTCTTCACACTTATTTATCTTCTTTAATTTCTTTGAACAATTTTTTTAAGCTTTTACTGTAGGAAATTTGTGCTTCTAAAAAAATGCTAAATTTATTTCTAACTATTTTATTCTTTTTAATGCTAATATAATAGGATTTTTAAAGCTTTATTTTCAGATTGTTCATTGCCAGTATATAGAAATAAAATTAATTTTTGTGTTTTGCTCTTGTATCTTGCAACCTTGCTTAACATTCTAATATTTTTTATCAGATTCCTTAGAATTTTCTGTATACAAGATCATGTTATCTGCAAATAGAGAATATTTTTGCTTTCATTTCCAATCAGGACAACTTCTTATTTATTTTTTCTTGCCTAATTGCCCTGGCTTGATTCTTCAGCACAACATTAAACACAAGTGGCTAGCACAGATATACTACCTTATTCCTGATGTTAGGAGGCAAATCTTTTATTCCTTCACCATTAATTATGAGTAGCTTTAGATTTTTCATTAATGCCCTTTATCATATTGAGAATGTTCCATTTTACTCCTAGTTTTTTTTTAGCATTTTTATCATGAAAGGGTTTTGGATCTTGTCAAAAGCTTTTTCTGAATCTACTGAGATAATCACATGAGGTGTTTTGGGTCCTTTATGCTATTACTGAGGTGTATTACATAGATTGATTTTTGTATGTTGATCCAACCTTTCATTCCTGAGATAAATCCCACTTAGCCCTGATATAATCATTTTTATGTGTGGCTGGGTTCAGTTTGCTAGTATTTTGTTTAGGATTTTTCATCTATATTCATAAGGAATAATTGGTTTGTAGTTTCCTTTTCTTGTGTTGTTATTATCTAGCTTTGGTATCAAATTAATACTGGCCTCATTGAATCAGTTGGGAAATAGACCTCTTCTTCTATTTTTTGGAAGAGTCTGTGAAGTATCAGTGTTACTTCTTTAAATGTTAGGTAGAATTCACCAGTGAAGTAATCTGGTCATGAGCAGATTTTTTTATTTTGTAATAAAAGGTTGTGAGTAACCTACCCTCAAATCTATTTTTTATAATGCATTCTCACTTATTTTATTGTGTTAAATGAATGAAGTTTATATTATGCATATTTCTTCATAAAATATTTGGTTTCTGTATTTTGTGTTCAATTTTTATATAGTTCCATGTATACTTTAAAACAAAAAATTCTCTAATTTTAATAATATTTTAAATTGTATTTTCTAATTTTGTGGGTAGAATTCTCTGTACATCCTTTAAAGCAAAATTGTTAATTGGGTTGTCTGTCTATTTTTTTATGCTTATTATATTTTGTCTTCTTGATTTATTAATGAGAGTGATATGTTAAAATTAAGCACTAAACATATAACTTGTTAATTTTCCCTGTGGTAATTGAAATCATTATATTATATATTTTGATGTTCCTTTGCGGTATATAGGCTTGGAATTATATAACCGTAGACAATTTTCCTTTGATAATTATGACACTTTATATCACTAATAATTTTTTCTTGAAATTTATTTTTTATTGATGTGACTATTCTAGGCTTTTAAAATATTATTTTTCTGGGATTATTTCTACTTTCTTTCTTTCAGCCTAACAATATTATTATTATGTAGGTGTGACTCTTAGGAAAAAGAATATAGTTAGATTTTTATTTTTTTTTATTTATTTTTTTTTGTGTGATAATACATGATAATATTTTGAAACAGGTGTATGCAAAATAGTATCATTGTCATAATTAATACTGCAGTATAATTTTTATTAGAAGATCTCAAAAATGTTTTTTTTTTTAAACCTGGTTTGATCTTTATTCCTACTGTTATATAAAAAATTGTCATAAGGCTTCGACTGTAGTGTGAACTATATCTAAGTACGTTTTTTAAATTGTTGAAATAATTTCACTAACAGAAAAGTATAAAGAAGAGTGCAGGGCTTCCCTGGCGGTGCAGCGGTTAAGAATCTGCCTGCCAATGCAGGGGACACGGGTTTGAGCCCTGGTCCGGGAAGATCCCACATGCTGCGGAACAACTAAGCCCGTGTGCAACAACTACTGAGCCTGCACTCTAGAGCCCATGAGCCACAACTACTGAGCCTGCGTGCCTAGAGCCCATGCTCCACAACAAGAGAAGCCACCGCAATGAGAAGTCCATGCACCGCAATGAAGAGTAGCCCCTGCTTGCCGCAACTAGAGAAAGCCTGTGTCCAGCAACGAAGACCCAATGCAGCCAAAAATAAATAATAAATAAATAAATAATTTTTTAAAAAAATGAGTGCAAAGAATTCCTGTATGTCATTTACCAATTTCCCCTCTTGTTGATACTTTATCACATTTACTTTTTTTTTTTTTGCCTTATAACAAATTTAATCAGTTATACATATACATATGTTTCCATATCCCCTCCCTTTTGCGTCTCCCTCCCACCCTCCCTATCTCACCCCTCCAGGCGGTCACAAAGCACCAAGCTGATCTCCCTGTGCTATGCGGCTGCTTCCCACTAGCTATCTATCTTACGTTTGGTAGTGTATATATGTCCACGCCGCTCTTTCACTTTGTCACAGCTTACCCTTCCCCCTCCCCATATCCTCAAGTCCATTCTCTAGTAGGTCTGTGTCTTTATTCCTGTTTTACCCCTAGGTTCTTCATGACATTTTTTTTTCTTAAATTCCATATATATGTGTTAGCATACAGTATTTGTCTTTCTCTTTCTGACTTACTTCACTCTGTATGACAGACTCTAGGTCTATCCACCTCATTACAAATAGCTCAATTTCATTTCTTTTTATGGCTGAGTAATATTCCATTGTATATATGTGCCACATCTTCTTTATCCATTCATCCGATGATGGACACTTAGGTTGTTTCCATCTCCGGGCTATTGTAAATAGGGCTGCTATGAACATTTTGGTACATGTCTCTTTTTGAATTATGGTTTTCTCAGGGTATATGCCCAGTAGTGGGATTGCTGGGTCATATGGTAGTTCTATTTGTAGTTTTTTAAGGAACCTCCATACCGTTCTCCATAGTGGCTGTACCAATTCACATTCCCACCAGCAGTGCAAGAGTGTTCCCTTTTTTCCACACCCTCTCCAGCATTTATTGTTTCTAGATTTTTTGATGATGGCCATTCTGACTGGTGTGAGATGATATCTCATTGTAGTTTTGATTTGCATTTCTCTAATGAGTAAAGATGTTGAGCATCCTTTCATGTGTTTGTTGGCAGTCTGTATATCTTCTGTGGAGAAATGTCTATTTAGGTCTTCTGCCCATTTTTGGATTGGGTTGTTTGTTTTTTTGTTATTGAGCTGCATGAGTTGCTTATAAATTTTGGAGATTAATCCTTTGTCAGTTGCTTCATTTGCAAATATTTTCTCCCATTCTGAGGGTTGTCTTTTGGTCTTGTTTATGGTTTCCTTTGCTGTGCAAAAGCTTTGAAGTTTCATTAGGTCCCATGTGTTTATTTTTGTCTTTATTTCCATTTCTCTAGGAGGTGGGTCCAAAAGGATCTTGCTGTGATTTATGTCATAGAGTGTTCTGCCTATGTTTTCCTCTAAGAGTTTGATAGTGTCTGGCCTTACATTTAGGTCTTTAATCCATTTTGAGCTTATTTTTGTGTATGGTGTTAGGGAGTGATCTAATCTCATACTTTTACATGTACCTGTCCAGTTTTCCCAACACCAATTATTGAAGAGACTGTCCTTTCTCCACTGTACATTCCTGCCTCCTTTATCAAAGATAAGGTGACCATATGTCCGTGGGTTTATCTCTGGGCTTTCTATCCTGTTCCATTGATCTATCTTTCTGTTTTTGTGCCAGTACCATACTGTCTTGATTACTGTAGCTTTGTAGTATAGTCTGAAGTCAGGGAGCCTGATTCCTCCAGCTCCATTTTTCGTTCTCAAGATTGCTTTGGCTATTCGGGGTCTTTTGTGTTTCCATACAAATTGTGAAATTTTTTGTTCTAGTTCTGTGAAAAATGCCAGTGGTAGTTTGATAGGGATTGCATTGAATCTGTAGATGGCTTTGGGTAGTAAAGTCATTTTCACAATGTTGATTCTTCCAATCCAAGAACATGGTACATCTCTCCATCTATTTGTATCATCTTTAATTTCTTTCATCAGTGTCTTATAATTTTCTGCATACAGGTCTTTTGTCTCCTTAGGTAGGTTTATTCCTAGATATTTTATTCTTTTTGTTGCAATGGTAAATGGGAGTGTTTCCTTGATTTCACTTTCAGATTTTTCATCATTAGTATATAGGAATGCCAGAGATTTCTGTGCATTAATTTTGTATCCTGCAACTTTACCAAATTCATTGATTAGCTCTAGTAGTTTTCTGGTAGCATCTTTAGGATTCTCTATGTATAGTATCATGTCATCTGCAAACAGTGACAGCTTTACTTCTTCTTTTCCGATTTGGATTCCTTTTATTTCCTTTTCTTCTCTGATTGCTGTGGCTAAAACTTCCAAAACTAGGTTGAATAAGAGTGGTGAGAGTGGGCAACCTTATCTTGTTCCTGATCTTAGTGGAAATGGTTTCAGTTTTTCACCATTGAGGACGATGCTGGCTGTGGGTTTGTCATATATGGCCTTTATTATGTTGAGGAAAGTTCCCTCTATGCCTACTTTCTGCAGGGTTTTTATCATAAATGGGTGTTGAATTTTGTCGAAAGCTTTCTCTGCATCTATTGAGATGATCATATGGTTTTTCTCCTTCAATTTGTTAATATGGTGTATCACGTTGATTGATTTGCGTATATTGAAGAATCCTTGCATTCCTGGAATAAACCCCACTTGATCATGGTGTATGATCCTTTTAATGTGCTGTTGGATTCTGTTTGCTAGTATTTTGTTGAGGATTTTTGCATCTATGTTCATCAGTGATATTGGCCTGTAGTTTTCTTTCTTTGTGACATCCTTGTCTGGTTTTGGTATCAAGGTGATGGTGGCCTCGTAGAATGAGTTTGGGAGTGTTCCTCCCTCTGCTATATTTTGGAAGAGTTTCAGAAGGATAGGTGTTAGCTCTTCTCTAAATGCTTGATAGAATTCGCCTGTGAAGCCATCTGGTCCTGGGCTTTTGTTTGTTGGAAGATTTTTTATCACAGTTTCAATTTCAGTGCTTGTGATTGGTCTGTTCATATTTTCTATTTCTTCCTGGTTCAGTCTCGGCAGGTTGTGCATTTCTAAGAATTTGTCCATTTCTTCCAGGTTGTCCATTTTATTGGCATAGAGTTGCTTATAGTAATCTCTCATGATCTTTTGTATTTCTGCAGTGTCAGTTGTTACTTCTCCTTTTTCATTTCTAATTCTATTGATTTGAGTCTTCTCCCTTTTTTTCTTGATGAGTCTGGCTAATGGTTTATCAATTTTGTTTATCTTCTCAAAGAACCAGCTTTTAGTTTTATTGATCTTTGCTATCGTTTCCTTCATTTCTTTTTCATTTATTTCTGATCTGATTTTTATGATTTCTTTCCTTCTGCTAACTTTGGGATGTTTTTGTTCTTCTTTCTCTAATTGCTTTAGGTGCAAGGTTAGGTTGTTTATTCGAGATGTTTCCTGTTTCTTAAGGTGGGATTGTATTGCTATAAACTTCCCTCTTAGAACTGCTTTTGCTGCATCCCATAGGTTTGGGGTCGTCGTGTCTCCATTGTCATTTGTTTCTAGGTATTTTTTAATTTCCTCTTTGATTTCTTCAGTGATCACTTGGTTATTAAGTAGTGTATTGTTTAGCCTCCATGTGTTTGTATTTTTTACAGCTCTTTTCCTGTAATTGATATCTAGTCTCATAGCATTGTGGTCAGAAAAGATACTTGATACAATTTCAATTTTCTTAAATTTACCAAGGCTTGATTTGTGACCCAAGATATGATCTATCCTGGAGAATGTTCCATGAGCACTTGAGAAAAATGTGTATTCTGTTGTTTTTGGATGGAATGTCCTATAAATATCAATTAAGTCCATCTTGTTTAATGTATCATTTAAAGCTTGTGTTTCCTTATTTATTTTCATTTTGGATGATCTGTCCATTGGTGAAAGTGGGGTGTTAAAGTCCCCTACTATGAGTGTGTTACTGTCAATTTCTCCTTTTATGGCTGTTAGTATTTGCCTTATGTATTGAGATGCTCCTATGTTGGGTGCATAAATATTTACAATTGTTATATCTTCTTCTTGGATCGATCCCTTGATCATTAGGTAGTGTCCTTCTTTGTCTCTTCTAGTAGTCTTTATTTTAAAGTCTATTTTGTCTGATATGAGAATTGCTACTCCAGCTTTCTTTTGGTTTCCATTTGCATGGAATATCTTTTTCCATCCCCTTACTTTCAGTCTGTATGTGTCTCTAGGTCTGAAGTGGGTCTCTTGTAGACAGCATATATATGGGTCTTGTTTTTGTATCCATTCAGCCAATCTGTGTCTTTTGGTGGGAGCATTTAGTCCATTTACATTTAAGGTAATTATTGATATGTATGTTCCTGTTCCCATTTCCTTAATTGTTTTGGGTTCGTTATTGTAGGTCTTTTACTTCTGTTGTGTTTCTTGCCTAGAGAAGTTCCTTTAGCATTTGTTGTAAAGCTGGTTTGGTGGTGCTGAATTCTCTCAGCTTTTGCTTGTCTGTAAACGTTTTAATTTCTCCATCAAATCTGAATGAGATCCTTGCTGGGTAGAGTAATCTTGGTTGCAGGTTTTTCTCCTTCATCACTTTAATTATGTCCTGCCACTCCCTTCTGGCTTGTAGAGTTTCTGCTGAGAGATCAGCTGTTATCCTGATGGGGATTCCCTTGTGTGTTATTTGTTGTTTTTGCCTTGCTGCTTTTAATATGATTTCTTTGTGTTTAATTTTTGACAGTTTGATTAATATGTGTCTTGGCGTATTTCTCCTTGGATTTATTCTGTATGGGACTCTCTGTGCCTCCTGGACTTGATTAACTATTTCCTTTCCCATATTAGGGAAGTTTTCAACTATAATCTCTTCAAATATTTTCTCAGTCCCTTTCTTTTTCTCTTCTTCTTCTGGAACCCCTATAATTCGAATGTTGGTGCGTTTAATGTTGTCCCAGAGGTCTCTGAGACTGTCCTCTGTTCGTTTCATTCTTTTTTCTTTATTTTGCTCTGCAGCAGTTATTTCCACTATTTTATCTTCCACCTCACTTATCCGTTCTTCTGCCTCAGTTATTCTGCTATTGATCCCATCTAGAGTATTTTTTATTTCATTTATTGTGTTTTTAATCGATGCTTGATTCATCTTTAGTTCTTCTAGGTCCTTGTTAACTGTTTCTTGCATTTTGTCTATTCTATTTCCAAGATTTTGGATCTGGGAAATAGAATCTTGGATCATCTTTACCATCATTATTCTGAATTCTTTTTCAGGTAGACTGCCTATTACCTCTTCATTTGTTAGATCTGGTGGGTTTTTATCTTGCTCCTTCTCCTGCTGTGTGTTTTTCTGTCTTCTCATTTTGCTTATGTTACTGTGTTTGGGGTCTCCTTTTTGCAGGCTGCAGGTTCAAAGTTCCCGTTGTTTTTGGTGTCTGACCCCAGTGGCTAAGGTTGGTTTAGTGGGTTGTGTAGGCTTCCTGGTGGAGGGGACTAGTGCCTGTGTTCTGGTGGATGAGGCTGGATCTTGTCTTTCTGGTGGGCAGGTCCACGTCTGGTGGTGTGTTTTGGGGTGTCTGCAGACTTTTTATGAGTTTAGGCCACCTCTCTGCTAATGGGTGGCGTTGTGTTCCTGTCTTGCTAGTTGTTTGGCTTAGGGTGTCCAGCACTGTAGCCTGCTGGTCGTTGAGTGAAGCTGGGTGCTGGTGTTGAGATGGAGATCTCTGGAAGATTTTTGCCGTTTGATATTATGTGGAGCTGGGAGGTCTCTTGTGGACCAGTGTCCTGAAGTTGGCTCTCCCACCTCAGAGGCACAGCACTGACTCCTGGCTCCTCAATTTGGGATGATGTGTTGTCTATTCATGTATTCCACAGATGCAGGGTACATCAAGTTGATTGTGGAGCTTTAATCCGCTGCTTCTGAGGCTGCTGGGAGAGGTTTCCCTTTCTCTTCTTTGTTCTCACAGCTCCCGGGTCTCAGCTTTGGATTTGGCCCCGCCTCTGCGTGTAGGTCGCCGGAGGGCGTCTGTTCTTCGCTCAGGCAGGACAGGGTTAAAGGAGCAGCCTCTTCGGGGACTCTGGCTCACTCAGGCCGGGCGGGAGGGAGGGGCACGGAGTGCGGGGCGAGCCTGCAGCGGCAAAGGTCGGCGTGACGTTGCACCAGCCCGAGGCGCGCCGTGCGTTCTCCCAGGGAAGCCGCCCCTGGATCCCGGGACCCCGGCAGTGGCGGGCTGCACAGGCTCCCGGAAGGGCGGTGTGGGCAGTGACCTGCGGTCGCACACAGGCTTCTTGGCGGCGGCAGCAGCAGCCCCAGCGTCCCACGCCCGTCTCTGGGCTCCGCGCTTTCAGTCGCGACTCGCACCCGTCTGTGGAGCCCTTTTAAGCAGCGCTCTTAATCCCCTCTCCTCGCGCACCAGGAAACCAAGAGGGAAGAAAAAGTCTCTTGCCTCTTCGGCAGCTCCAGAGTTTTCCCGGACTCCCTCCCGGCTAGCTGTGGCACATTAGCCCCCTTCAGGCTGAGTTCTCGCCGCCAGCCCCAGTCCTCTCCCTGCGCTCTGACCGAGGCCCGAGCCTCAGCTTCCAGCGCTGCGCGCCCCGGCGGGCGAGCAGACAAGCCTCTCGGGCTTCTGAGTGCCGCTCGGCACTGATCCTCTGTGTGGGGATCTCTCCGCTTTGCCCTACCCAGGTATGTGGGGAGTTTCTTGCCTTTTGGGAGGTCTGGGGTCTTCTGCCAGCGTTCAGTAGGTGTTCTGTAGGAGTTGTTCCACGTGTAGCTGTATTTCTGGTGTATCCGTGGGGAGGAAGGTGATCTCCGCGTCTTACTCTTCCGCCATCTTACCCGGAAGTCAAAAATGTTTCTACAGTTAGATTTTTAAAACAGCACTTTTCCGGGAACCATCTTCTTTTTACCTGGAAGGGTTAATGCATCAATAATTGCATTAATAATTGCATTTGTTATTATTTCTGATACTTCTAAATACATTTTTATAATCTTAGTTTTTATATATCCTATGATTTTCTTTGCTTCTTTATTGAATCTTCTGCTTGCTTTTTATTGATTGATCAAATTTTATTTTATTTCCTTTTCTTCTCTCTTAACATGGGTTAAATATTAATTCTTTTTCTATTCTTACATGAGTTCTGAATTTTAATTTCTACACTTGACCTAGAAAAATCTAAGCAGCTCATACAGCTCAATATCAAAAAAACAAACAACCCAATCCAAAAATGGCAGATCTAAACAGACACTTCTCTGAAGAAGATATACAGATTGCCAACAAATACATGAAAGGATTCTCAACATCACTAATCATTAGAGAAATGCAAATCAAAACTACAATGAGGTATTAGCTCACACTGGTCAGAATGTCCATCATCAAAGAATCTGCAAACGTTAAATGCTGGAGAGGGTGCGGAGAAAAAGGAACCCTCTTGTACTGTTGGTAGGAATGTAAATTGATACAGCCACTATGGAGAACAGTATGGAGGTTCCTTAAAAAACTAAAAATAGAACTACCATATGACCCAGAAGTCCCACTACTGGGCATATACCCTGAGAAAACCATAATTCAAAAAGAGTCATGTACCAAAATGTTCATTGCAGCACTATTTACAATAGACAGGACATGGAAACAACCTAGGTGTCCATTGACAGATGAATGAATAAAAAAGATGTGGCACATATATACAGTGGAATATTAGCCATAAAAAGGAACGAAATTGAGGTATTTGTAATGAGTTGGATGGCCCTAGAGTCTGTCATACAGAGTGAAGTAAGTCAGAAAGAGAAAGACAAATACCGTATGCTAACACATATATATAGAATCTAAAAAAAAAAAAAAAAGGTTCTGTTGAACCTAGGGGCAGGACAGGAATAAAGATGCAGATGTAGAGAATGGACTTGAGGACATGGGGAGGGGGAAGGGTAAGCTGGGACGAAGTGAGAGAGTAGCATTTACATATATACACTACTAAATGTAAAATAGATAGCTAATGGGAAGAAGCTACGTAGCACAGGGAGATCAGCTGGGTGTTTTGTGACCACATAGAGGGGTGGCATAGGGAGAGTAGGAGGGAGGGGATTTGGGGAAATATGTATACATATAGCTGATTCACTTTGTTATACAGCAGGAACTGACACAACGTTGTAAAGCAATTATACTACAATAAAGATGTTAAAAAAATAAATAAAGTTAACAGCTTTATCCTCCTCCCAAACAATTACAGAAATCTTAGAATGCTTTAAATCCATCACAACCATGACAAATAACATCCATCCCAATCCCATTTATGCAATTTTAGACTATATTCTCTGCAGAAATTTGGTTTTGAGTAACATCAGCAAGATGGTTGACTAAGAAATACCTCACTCATATCCCTCCTTCAACAAAATAAATTTTGTATACATCCACAGACAAAAGTGCCTTTATGGAAGATGTGGAATCCAGCACCATACACCAAGGGACATGGGAGGAGGCTTGCCTACTCATATATCAGGTGATAGGCACACAAACCTTGGCCCCAGATATGGACCTGTAATATCCCATGAACTGGCTCCAACCTCTCTTGGTTGTGGTCCAGGAGCCCCTGGAGAACACTGTCTTAGACAGTCACCCATTGATGAGAGAGCCTTTGTGGAAGTCCAATAGTACAGCAGAGAAATTCTGGAATATCATTGGAACAAAAAAATAAAAAAGAGCTTGGGCACATCAGAGATAGTAAGAGGAAAGCATCTTTCCTTTCCATTCATTGCATCCACAAGGAAGTTTTATTTTTTTAAGAAAATCACAAACTGCTTTTATTGATGCACCAATAGATAGATGTACCCACAATTTGGAAGGAATGGTAATATTTGCAAACCATCCATCTGATAAGGTTTAATATCCAAGATATGTAAGGAATTTATATAACTCAATAGCAAAAACAAAACAAAAACAAATCTAATTTAAAAATGGGCAAAAAACCTGAATAGACATTTTTCCAAAAAAGACATACAAATGACCAATGGGTCCATAAAAAGTCTCAATATCACTAATCATCAGAGAAATACAAATCAACACCATAATGAGGTATCACTTCACATCTGTTAGAATGGCTATTATCAAAAAAGACAAGAGATAACAGGTATTGGTGAGGATGTGTAGTAAAGGAAATGCTTGCCAAAGAGATGCAGGTGTTAGAGTTGGGAGTGAAGGCATACCTGGAGCCAATACTGGGGGGAGGGAGGAAGGAAGGGATCAAGGGAATATGTGCAGAGCATTGAACAGTGTCTTATATAGGAGGGAATTGTTGTACTTCTCTTTAGTCATCATGATTGTTGAATCTGAAGATATATGTCATTTAAGAAAGGTCTCAATTAGTTTTTTCTTTTCCTTTTTGAAATATCTGCTGTTACCATTAGCTAAAATCTGTCCCAGAACATCTATTAGTTGCTTTTTAATTTTACCTTAATTTATTCTCCACATTTTTTAACATTCTGCAATCCCCACCTTTTTATATCTGTGCATATTTTACATAAGATCTTAAGATCTAGTTTCCACTTTACTATTTTTTGGACTGTATCTAATCTGCTTTTTAATGTGTCCATTGAGTTTTTAATTTCATTAACTATATTACTTTTTATGTCATTGGTTCTTTTAAATTTTGCCTTTTTGATAGTGTCATTCTTGCCATATATTTTTGTTTGTTTGTTTTTTGGCTGCATTGGGTCTTCGTTACTGAGCTCGGGCTTTCTCTAATTGCGGCGAGCGGGGGCTACTCTTTGTTGCAGTGTGCGGGCTTCTCATTGCGATGGCTTCTCTTGTTGTGGAGCACGGGCTCTAGGCATGCGGGCTTCAGTAGTGGCTTGTGGGCTCTAGAGCGCAGGCTCAGTAATTGGGGCGCACAGGCTTAGTTGCTCCACGGCATGTGGAATCTTCCCGGACAAGGGCTCGAACCCACGTCCCCTGCATTGGCAGGAGGATTCTTAACCATTGCACCACCAGGGAAGCCTACAATATGGTTTTTATTCCTTTTGTTATCATTTTAAACATATAAGATTTTTCAGACTTTTCTGTAATTTCGAATTTGGAGATGAAGTGTATTAAATCTTGCTAATGAAGTATTTTTTCCTTGTTTGTTTTTGAAAATGTTTTATTGTGAGGTCATTACCAGTAGATCTTGTGTGTGTGTGTGTGTGTGTGTGTGTGAGACAGAGTCCTAAATTAACTTTAGTTGTGGAACTGTTTCTCCAAAAAGGTTTTGAGTTTGTATTTGCTGATGCAAGGTACCTGATATCAGTTGTTTTTTCCTACATATGTATATATATATATATATATATATATATATATATATATATATATATATTTTTTTTTTTTTTGGTATGTGGGCCTCTCACTGTTGTGGCCTCTCCCGCTGCGGAGCACAGGCTCCGGACGTGCCGGCCCAGCAGCCATGGCTCACGGGCCCAGCCGCTCCGCGGCATGTGGGATCTTCCCGGACCGGGGCACGAACCCGTGTCCCCTGCATTGGCAGGCAGACTCTCAACCATTGCGGCACCAGGGAAGCCCCGTGCATATTTATTGGTTTGATAATTCTTGTATCCACCCCCAAACGTGCAAAATCAGGCCTCATTTACTCATAGTTCATGGTATTCATTTTCCACGGTGATTTTTTTTTTTCTTTTTCACCCAGATCCTCAGGCAATGGGAAAATTTCTTGCCATTTCCCTGGCCCAATGTATGTGTTCCCAGTATCTCTTTTCACTGAGCATGAAGCCATTGATGGTTCTGGTTTATAAGGTTCTCATTTGTACCTTCCTATTCAAATATGCTCAAAGATTCCTCTCTTTTTGTGAAACTTACTGAGATTTAAACTCAAGCCTCTAGGTATTAGAGCCTATTTCCAGCCCACCACAGTATCTTTTAACATATGCAGCTGCTGAATTTCAGATCCATTTTGACCTCAGCATCTGGGTACATCCCTTTCTTTCTTCTGAGTGCACCTTCTATTTTATCCCATTATTCCTAGAAGAATATACACTTCTTAGGTTAAAAATATGGGATATAGTAAAATTCCCAAATCTTATGGAAAGGTCAAGGAGAATTCTGGAATGCCTTAGTTCTTCATGCAGCTAGGATGGACTCCTTTTTCAAAGAAAACGTCTGTTGATAACCCAAAGTTATTTTGGCTAAAAGAATGGGAGTGCTGTTTTATTGTGTTACTAACTGTAAAATGTCCCTAGTGTTAGGTAAGGAGGTAGGGTTAAAATTATACTATCATCCTTAACATAGTCTTGTTGGATTGAGGGTCAGTCGCATAATTTTTTCATGGCATTAAGCAAGCATGTACATATATAGCACTTGGTACTCTTTCCTTCCATGGAATATATATAAAATTTATTTTATTTTATTTTCCAAAGAGTTAAGTATAGCAACCTGCAAGTCGCAGTGGGTCTGGTTCCCTGTGTAAACCTCAGTACTGATATCCACAAGTAGTTGACTCACTGGATCCAGATTGACACAGGAATGTACTTTTAAAGAAATATACAATCTTGTCCCATAGCCTTTTGTTTTCCTCACTAAATGTGATCCTTGATTAGCTTGGTGGAAAAACTACTGTGTTGGAAACGGATGTTCAAATTTAAACATTGAAGAAGAGTATTGTCATTTACTGAATGCTTGCATCCGTGTTCCAGGGTCTGAACATTTGTTATCTCATTTATCCTTATATCCACTATGCATTTAGATATTACTTTAAGGTAAGGAACTGAAGCTTAGATAAGTTCATAAATTTATCCAAGGTGGCATAACCAATAATGATGCATATGACTTCAAAGCATCTGCTCTTTGTACTCTGACACTGACAGTGAAGCAAGGGGTTTTGAAAAAGTGGAAAAGGTAAACTGTACCAACCAGGATAAATTTGCAGTTAAAAAATTACTCTTATTAAATAAGAAAGAGATTTGATACAGGGAATAAAGAGCTTGCAATCCATTGGAAGGACTAGAAAAACAGTCTCTGGGTTAGAACTCCAGGAATATTTCTGAGAGGAATACCATAGAACTAGTCCACAGGGAAGCCACAATCAGAAAGGTGGGGAACCAAGAAGCCATCACCTGTACTGTAAGCTCCAAGGGCACACTTTTCAGGTGGGATTCAGGTTAAGGTGCTGCATTTACAACTGTCGGCTTCATAGTCATGCTGTGCCTATCCGATGTCTCCCCAGGAAACAATGATTATCCCTCACCTTGCCTCTTGACACCAGGGACATCTGCTAGCACTACTACAGCAAATCTCAGTACTTCCAGGGCTGTGCTTCTCAACACAGTCAATAGAAATGGTAAAATAATGGTCTTTGCTTCATTTCCCCTTTCCATATATTTCACAAGTATATCTGATGGGACAGATCTAAAGCATATCTGGAAAGGAGTAGCTGCATAGCTGCAAAGGAGTCTAGCAAATGAGATGTTTAACTTTGTAGCCTCTGCAGCACAGAAAGACACACTAGAAGAAGGATGGAATGAATATTGAGTACCAATTCACTATATTCACTTTCCTGGGGATAATAATGAGAAAGACTCATGGGGGGATATTCCTCCAGAAACTTGTTTGGAAAAATGAATCTACATAAGACAAGAAGGAAAACCCTCCAGGGGAGAGATTGAAAAAACTAATTTCCTGAGAAATACATCATGGAAAACCTCCACTGGGAAGCCCCTGGGGTTTATTCCAGAATAAAAACGAGACATACACATTTCAAAGTACATATTTTTCCATGATTTATGACCCCTAAATATTTTATTTTTACAAACACGTGAAGTCAAATTTTGATAGTTTTTCTAATTAAAAACAAAATATATAAAACCTCTGTAAATAAGCTGCAATATTATTATTAATATGAGTTAGTATATGTACAATGCCTCTCAGAGAAAATTAAAGTTATTTTGTAAAAACCCATAGAAAAATGATTTTATTTCATCAATTTAATTGGCAATAGCTTTCCCCATATATCATGCTACTAACTTTTTATTGTGTTCAGGATTTCTGCATCATTTCACTATATCCTATATTGCTAGCCTAAGGAAATGAATGCACATTCTTATAGGAGCAACTGAATTCCTTTTAAATATTTCCATGAAATCAAACCAAAATGGGAGATAGGTTATGAAGTTGTGTTAACCTGCTGCCTGATTCTTATTAGACTCGTTCTACATTCTTTTAAGTCCTAGGCACAAAGTCTCTGGTTATTTTCATGACTGCTATAATGGAATTACCATTTCAAGTTTGTAGGGGGTACAGGAGAAACATGATAGGAATAGCAGGAAGGAATGGCTCACTCATGAACAATCTCCTGAAATTTTGAATTGATTAGGTTTGAGTTGCTAAAAGGGAGAGTGGGGGAAATGTACCCTAGTTTTCTTTTCCTCCAGTTTCCTGTTGCATTATGTGGCTTCTTGAATGTTGCATAATATAAATCATCTTACCACTAGAAGACAAGTTTTAGCTTGTGAACTCAGCAGATTTACTTAATTTCGTTTTTCCAGTTGGCTATCTGCACCAATTCAGGCCAAGAGAGTATCTCATATCACCTAATGCAACAAATAGGTCCTGGAGCATTCACGGCAATATCCACAATTTTGGCAGACTAAGGTTTCCTTTCTTCTGCCAAGCACCATCAACATTATTTTGGGACATATCTGAATCTGAATAGTCCAGAGTTTCCATTACATTGTCCTAATTGTTAAAAAGGGGGGCCTGCTATAATTCTTGAAAACTAGTCTGTTTAGTTGTAGTCATTACCATAACACCAGATTGAAATATTGCCTTTCTCCATTGGTTTGGCCACAGCATAGCAGCCAGCCTCTTAGCGTCAAGGCATTAGGAAGGCAAAGCAATCCACAGTCAACAGTATGAATGGAACAATTCACACTGTTGTACACAGATATAGAGGTTAAACCCAAACACATGAAAAAGTGATGCTGGAAGCACTTGGGAACAGCTGGGCCAGATGAATAACTCAATTGGATGCCATGAGGAACAAATTAAACAACTGACTGGAGACCAGGCTGCTCCTGTGACAGACACTTTAATCAGGAAGTCAAAAGCTGATTGACAAGATGAAAAGCTGGATGACATGAAAAATGGAAACAGAAGGAACAACACAAGAAAAGGGCACCTCGGGTCAGCATGCTGACAAAAATAATCAAGTACGACAGGCCATAATCCAATCTTCGAATGTTTGGCATGGTGCTAGTTATGAGAATCTGCAGCCAAGAGGAAAGAAAACTATTATTAAGCAAAGAAATTATCTGGCTTTCTAGAACTCACTATTACATGTTCACTAGAGGATTTTCTTTTTCTTTTTTTTAAACAAACATAATAGCTTTTGTTGATTTTCCTAAGATCAATTAAAAAGTGCTAACATATCTGGAAATAAAGCTTTAGGAAGGTGATGTTTAATAGTGTTTTAAATTCACAGTTAAATAGGTAATACACACATTGATTGCTTCAAATCACAAAGTATAGGACCTTCTCATGCTCTTCTATTCAAGGCATAGAGGAAGAAGAGGTAGCAATTACTGAGAGGAGGTTTTTGTGGCCCACTTAATAACTCTTATACTGGATTCTTACTGCTGGAATCCAAGGCCTAGCTTCCTGCCAGAGAAGAACTTTGCCTGTGCTACTTGAATTATTTCTGATAGGCCTCAGAATACCACCTGTATCCCCAAAGATACATTTGGAAATGAACTATATGAAGAATGGAATAATGATCAGCTTTTTTAAAAAAAAGATAGACAACATAAGAGTTTGTCATTCCTGGGGTAAATGTGTGTGTTTATGTTATATGGCTTCAGCTCACATAGTACTTTTATTTCAATAGCATACAGTTTCCCAGAGGAAGGTCCAGATGTATAAGCACCTATGCAGGGTTTATACACTATGACTTCATGGCTTTTTAAGAAACGCATCTGCTCTTTGGAAAAATAGAAAACTTGTAGTAGAAATCTAAAGACCCGTTGACACTGTCTCCCTTGGATTCCTATACTGGAGGTAAACCTACATTACAAAAGAAAAGAAGAGATGTTTTAATATATTGTCTTAGTCCACTGATTTTCAAACTGTTTGAATCTCTGTGGGCCTTTGGAAGAAAAGTATGATCATGATGGACATGTTTCATTTGTATCTACTCTATTACCTTCAGGTCCCACAGGTCTAGGAGTTCTGGGGCATTAAAAACACGGTGAAAAAGTTTCCTGGACTCAAAAATGTGCAAAAGAAGAAAAACATCGCTTTGATGATATTAACTTAAGTGAGGTCACTACTATTTGACTGAACATATTCAGCTCAAACTGGGGACCAAGCTGACATATTTCACATGGATGAAATACCTTACAAAAAGTCAAACTGAATATCTTATCTATGGAATTCTAGATGTGCCAGGGTCATAATTGATGACTTTTCATTTTATAGAATTTTCTCAAGTATGTCATTGCAAGATTGTAGTGAGACCTTTGACCTTTTCTTTGCCATCAATCTTTACAGTTCATCAACAAGCAAGATTTATTATTTATTCTTATTATGAAATGGGGTTCATATTTAGTCTTCATTTTATTTCTAGTAATGCTATTGTAAGCTTCAGATTATACATGGTATGTGAAGGAAAAGCTGGATGAGAGACACAAAACACTGATCAGACTGCAATTCCTTCTATACTATGTATTTAAAAATAAAAACAAAGCAAAATTTAAAAATATGTATGTATAGGAAAATCTTACAAAGTTTTGGGTTTTCCCTTGGTGACTATTTCATAGCCCTTTTTAAAATCAGCAAATATCAAACATCACAACTTTGTAATTTTGTTCAATGCCCTAATATTCTAGTATCTTAAATATATCTTTAGGGATTAATTGGATAATCTATTACTGGATAGAAATTATAGTAATATACTTCTTCACAATCTCTGAAATTATATGTACAATGAAGAATAACGTAGAAGAATATAATATACCATAATATAGAAGTCACACATAGCTAAGAATTTTATTTCCCAATCCCCTTTATTTTTGTAACTTCTTAGTTTACAAACTATCAACAGCTGACTTTTGCCTGTAAAATCCATAGTCCTAATCTTGTGTAAGATGTAGTTTAGTATCTAGTGACATAGACAAAGGAAGAAAACTGACATTCATTAACGTACTACTATGTGCCAGGAACATTAAATCAATGTGCCATTTTATCCTACAAATCTGATGAAGCAGATTTTTCAAATCGTTTAAATAACCTGCTCAAGGTCACATAATGAATAAATGGTAAAGCCAAGATTCTCAACCAGATCTCTCTGTTCCTCCAGAGAAGAATATGTCATATTCTTCTAGAATATGACATAGAGAACAGCAGAGATAGGATATTCAAGACCCCACTGTTGATAAGAATTAAGAAAGTAGGGAGATCAGAGAATAAACAGTCATTTGGGAAATCTCATATTACGAGTCTGATCTCAGAGCCCACCACTAACATATTACCATGGAGTTGGAGCTGGAGTCAAGAAGCAGAGATCAGGGACTAAGGCCATGTTTGTACCCCAAATAAAAGTTACATATTCACTCATTCAATAGATTCCAGTTAAATAGACTGCTCAGTGGCCACAAATTCTTCCCATCTCAGTGTGCATATCCCCCTGCATTGTGACTTTGCCATTCTTCCCATGCAGAGATAGATGTTTCTCTACCTCCTTGAACCTGAGTCTCTTTGACCAACAGAATGTGGCAGTAATGATATTATACAAGTTCCAGAGCCTGGGCCTCATAATGTTTTGAAGATTCATCCCTTGCCCTCCTGGAATGATACCTTGAGATTACTGTTTAAGAAAGCCAGTCTGGTCTACCAGAAGATGAGAGACCATGTAAAAGAGAATGAAGTCTCCCCAGCCATAGTCAATACCAATCATCAGACCTAAGAGTGAGCCCATTTTGAACCTCTCAGCTCAGACAACACTCCAGCATGAACAAACACATGAAACCAGCAGAGGAACATCCCAGCCAACCTGCAGAACTATATAGGAAGTAAGAAGTCGTTGGTGTTTAAGCCATTAGGTTTTAGGGTGGTTTGTTAAACAGAAATAGTTAATTAAAACATAAGTTAATACATAGAGGTGGGGTGCTGTCATAAAAATCTAAAACGTGGCGTTGGCTTTGGTAATGGGGGAGGTTGGCGTCTAGAGAAGCTGTGAGAAAACGATTGGTGTCTAGAGATGCTGGGAGATTAAGAGGGAAATTGCTATTGGAGGGTGGAGAAAAATCCACCCTTGTTGTATAGTAGCCAAACAACTGGTAAATGTTGCCTGCTACACTTGGAAGATAGGAATTTTTTCTAATGAACTGGTGGGTCTGGCTAGGAGATTTCTAGGCAGAATGTTACAAGGTGAGTTGGCTTTTTATAGCTGTGTATAATAAAATGCAGGAAGAGAGAAATTAACTAAAGAAAGAAACTTTCCATTTGCATTAGAACTTAAAGAAAATATAGAAGACCCAGGATGTGCTAGGTTGAAAAAGACTGTCAAAGAAAATTAAAATGTGCATAAAAATTAATTCCAGGCCGCATTCAATAAAATGAGGCCTCAGGGGCAAGATCAGATGAAGGGTGTGGTTATAAGATCCTTTCATAAAACCTCAGAATGATTTAAGGTGTTGTCTAGTAGACCTCTCACCTAAAAAAAAGATCTATGAATCCAGACACATCTTCCAAATTTGACACATCTCTCAAATTAGAAAGAAGCTAGTTTTGATAAGAATAGTGAGTGTGCTTATTGTCTAATAGAGTAAACTTTAGTCCGATCCATAGAAATCCCATAAGGATTTTTAAAGGAGCTGTGTCAATTCAGGTTAAAAGGGACAGAGACAGTTTAAGAAACCTCTGGGCCCTCAAATTCCTACAGGTGCAAAACAGACTGAGAGAATTATTCAGATGCAAACCTGGGCTATTTCTTAGGGAAAGAGAAAGACCTCTCAGAGGGCTAGCAAACAGTCCAGAATGTAAGAATAAAATGGATTAGAGAACCACTCCAAAGGAGAAGAAATCGGCCCTAATCAGGGAACATTCCCTGTCCCTGAACATGTGTCTGTTTGGATCTCACAATTGCTACAGACCAGAGACTATGTGCTTCCAGTGTTTCTCTTTTTAAGAAAGGAGTGTTCAGTGTGGTTACCTCTTCTTTGACTCACCATTGTACCTTAGCAATTTGGGTGAGAGAGGGCAGATCCCTTATAGTTTTGATTCACAGGTCTCTGGAGAGCAGAGAGGCCCCACAGAGCAAACTCATGTCATGTGGACCAAAAGTAAGGCACAAGCTGGTAAATTTCAAGCCTGATGCAATACCTGGAATGAGATTTTTTCAGGTACTGGGATAGGAATAAGCCTATTTTACATGTGGGAGGATTGTGAGAAATATGTGACAAGAAGGTAGAATGTAGCAATTGTTGCGTAGCCATAAACCCCACCCAATCCCAGTATGCATGTCCCTTTGCTGCTCCTTTCATCCAGAAATGGGCTATCTTTTTCCATCCCTTTCAGTCTGGACTGGCCTTGTGACTTGCCTTGACCCGTAGAATGTGGCAGAAGTGACAAGATGTGGGCTCTGAAGCTTGTGCCTTAAGAAGCTTTGGTGCTTCTATTGATGCTCTTTTGAAACCTCAAGACTTCTACACGAGGAAGCCAGTCCAATCAGTATCCAGCACCAACTACTAGATGTGTCAGTACGGCCATCCTACACGGTACAGCCGTGTACTGAGTGAGTGAGTTCAAGTGAAACCAGCAGAGGAGCTGCCTGGAAACCCACAGGATTGTGAAAATAATACTTTGTTTTCCTTCTTAAGCCATTACATTTGGGTATGGTGTATTATTACATAGCAATAATTAACTGAAACCCATTATTATGCACCAGAAACCATGGTCACTAAAATAGACACCATCCTCACCTCATGGTGGGGAAAATGGCATTAGACAGAAAAACAAAAATGCAATGACCAATGTGATCAATTCTATGAAGAGAAAGAACAAGGTAATATGAGGAGCTCAGGAAGCTCATGGGGTCAAGTTGGACCCTCTCTATATGTGCTGTTGGAGTTACTTGGCAGCCTTAGGGTAGAGGTCTAATCTTCTAAAGAAGATTCAGTGACTGTAGTCATCAAGAACCAAGGGGAATGCAAACATGTGTCATTGGTCTTTGTAAGGTGCCAGGGGCTAGGCCCAGCTACATGTCACTAAGAGAAAACAAATCTAAAGCTTTTAGCACAGGGACTAGCACATAGTAAGCACTTGGTGTTAGCTGTTATTATTACTGTTTTTTTTTTAAATTTTGGAAGGCATAGAAATGGGCAATTACAAATTTAAGAATAGAAACACAACTCTATTTTTGGAAAGGCTCAATAAAAATAATTACTGTGAAATGCTTCTAAATCCAAAATAAGACTGTTTCTATGGGAGAAAAAAATAGAATATAGGTGTACAATCCCTTATCTGAATCCTTTGAGGCAAAATAGGCTTCAGAATACAGAAAGTTTAGGATTTTAGAAAGGTAATTTGGTGCATGTACCATAGATTAAGTGATACTTCCAGCAGTGTCTGGGGTAGCATGCAATCGTTAAATTTCAGCAGCAAAAGGTGTGGATATTGAGAGTAAGTGAGACAAAAGTTGAAAGTAACCTTACATCAGTTCAATCATCAAATGTATTAAAAATAAAAATATTTGGATTTCCAGAAGATTCTGGACTTGAGAATTGTGGCAAGAGTTGTAGACCTAGAAAAACATGGTGCACATGATCGGCCATTGACATCTTAATGAGCTCAATGGATCTCTGCTGGTCCAATGCAGCTGCAGAAATCTGTCTTAGCTTTACAAGTTGACAGAAGTAAATCACACACTATATTTTCCACACTATGGTCTGTTTCACTGGCTCTGTGTTGGTACAGCTGGCGTATAGTAGATTCAGATCACTGTGAATGCATGTGTAACCCTTGTTTCCCTGAACTATGCCAGCAGTTTCAGTTCATACCCATGAGTATGAAGGATAATAACAATTTTCTCTGAGTACTCACCCACAATTGCATTGTTATTCCTGGATTCCTACCTTCTCTCTCCCCATCTCCATGTGCATTCCCAACTTGGGGATACCCACAGCTTGCAATTTACACTGAAAATTTGTTATGTGTCTTGACTGCTGCCAAAGGTGCTGCTGGTGCTATGCTTCCTGGGTTTCATCATTCCTGTCACTTAGTCACTCCTTAGCTGCTGTTTTTATTCCCAACCACTTTTTCAGAGGCAGCCACTGCCATCAGTGCTGAGTGATGGAAGTAGAATTGAAGTTCCATTGTTCATCTCATTCTTCAGGTGCTTTAGTCTAAATAAATTAAATCAATCTCTCTCTCTGACTGTATCTCTCCACACATATATATCTTTTGAGTTTATTATCGCTTCTTTAGAAAAATGAGAATAGTCCCCAGGAATTGAGCCAGAGACTATTTACATGTCAACTCTCAACATCGTGGTATCATCCTCTCCTTCAACAAATACCTATTACGTGTCTCATGCCTAGTCTAAGCAGTGAGGACCAATAAACCAGACAGACCAAATTCCTACTGTCATGGAGTTTACATTCTAGTCTCTATCAAAACAGTTTCTTCTCATGGACAATCGGTTGGGTCACAGGCTGAGCCTATATGCCCACTGGGTTCTTAGTTCATTAGAAGCTACTTTTTGAAACATGCCTCCACCCCAAAAGGTTGAGCAGAGCTTTGGCCTCACCCTTTTTGCTCAAAGTAGTAATTTTGTGAGCCAAAGCCTGATTGTTAGACCTAAATATTCTCTTTTATTCCCAACAGGAAGCCGTTTTACAAAAATCAGGTCTGTGGTCCTGCTGTGACAGCCCAGGGTCTCTGTGCCTCTAAGGTAAGTCCTTGCCACACAGAACATGAGTTCTGTTTAACAGAATGACACAAAGTGCTCACAAGTGACACAGCTGAGAAATAGCTGAAGTCTTCACCCTCCCTTATCTTGGCTATTGTAACAGCCTCTGAGGTTGGCTTCCCATCTCTAAAGTTTCTTGCTGCCACCACTTTCCTGCCTAAGATTTTCAGGGACTCTCTAATGCCTAAAATGCAAACTCTTTAGCTTGCTATGCCAGTGATTCACAATCTTTTCCACCCCATGACAGGTATAGAAGTTGATAATATTTTTAGAGTGCGCTTTGACAAATGGAAGTAGCTGTTCTTGGCCAAAGGTGATGGATCTGGTATCTCTGACCACCCAGACTCTGCTGGCTGACCCAAAGAGAGCTTAAGAGACCAATATTTCAACACATCTGTAACCCATCTACCTACCACACAAGGAGTGAAAAACTGCAATATGCAACAGCCTTTACAATGAAGCACAAACTTCTTTTTGCTATCATCTTTTAAATTACTCTCTACCACTGGTTCCAAAAAAATATAAGTAGCTCTTCGCTAATTTCATGTCCTTTCGCTTTCACCTTAGGTATACTTTATTGATTAGTTTTCCATGTTCAGTTCTCTTTTAAGCTTCCATGCTCCTGTTGGTCTCTCCACCTAGAACGTCCTTCTCACAACCTTCTTTGGTAAACTCCTACTCATCTGGCAGGGCCCATTTCAAATGTCATTACTCTGAAGCCATTCCCAACTCCTCCAGGCAAATTTAGGTTGTTCTCCCCTCTGGCTGTCAGAGCACCAACATAACTATCACTGTACTTACTACATTATAGCCTGCATTCATTGGTAAGAGCTTTAGAGCAAAGGATGTGTTTTCTATAACACGGTACCCTTCACTGGGCTCACCATAGTCTCTGCTAGCTGCTAGCTCAATACATTTTTTGCTTAATGAATGAATGAATAAGTCAGTACAGAGCTGGGGAAATTCCTCATACATTGGATTTTCATGAGTCTTTAGATAAGATTTGGAATCTTATTGCTTCATATTCTCTGTATGCTGAGATGACAACAATTGTCTTCTTTTCTAAAACCCAAACTATCAAGCTGTTGGAACATTTTTGTTATCATGTCCATGGGTACTCTGTGGTTAAACTTTGCCATGAAAATGTATGTCAGATCTATAAATTTAGATCAAGGAATCTTATCAACTGAGTTTTTAGACATATTGCATTGTCAGTTTCTCATTTTTATAATATAAATTTATTTATTTATTTTTGACTGTTTTGGGTCTTTGTTACTGCGCACAGGCTTTCTCTAGTTGCGGTGAGTGGGGACAACTCTTTGCTGCGGTGCGTGGGCTTCTCATTGCGGTGGCTTCTCTTGTTGTGGAGCACCGGCTCTAGGTGTGCGGGCTTCAGTAGTTGTGGCACGTAGGCTCAGTAGTTGTGGCTCACGGGCTCTAGAGCAGAGGCTCAGCAGTTGTGGTGTACGAGCTTAGTTGCTCCACAGCATGTGGGATCTTCCCAGACCAGGGATCGAACCCATGTGCCCTGCATTGGCAGGCGGACTCTTAACCATGGCACCACTAGAGAAGTCCCCGTCAGTTTCCCTTTAGCAACTGATTGTTTATCACAATAATCTAATCCTGCTAAAACTAGGATCAAAATTGTGGAGACTGTTCATTTGGCGAGACTTGGAAAGAATTTTCTGAGTTAGCGTTGGGTAAAGAAACTTGTTAAGAAATTAGTGTCCCTTGGGGCTTCCCTGGTGGTGCAGTGGTTGAGAATCTGCCTGCCAATGCAGGGAACACGGGTTCGAGCCCTGGTCTGGGAAGATCCCACATGCCACGGAGCAACTGGACCCGTGAGCCACAACTACTGAGCCTGCGCGTCTGGAGCCTGTGCGCCACAACGAGAGAGGCCGCAACAGTGAGAGGCCTGCGCACCGCCATGAAGAGTGGACCCCACTCGCCGCAACGGGAGAAAGCCTTCGCACAGAAATGAAGACCCAACATAGCCAAAGATAATAAATAAATAAATAAATAAAATGTGACACCTTAAAAAAGAAATTAGTGTCCCTTAAGTTCAACTTGGAACTGCTCTTTGGTCTAAAAGTTTGAGGAAATACAAGCTTAGCACCATGTGATAGGCTGGTGCACCAACAATTTTACATTGCATGGTCATTAAACTAGGCAAAAACACAGCGAACTATAAGAAGACCTTGGCATTGTATTTGCATGTGTCATTTTTCTCCCCAGGGGATTAACAGAATTCTCATTTCATCATAATTTCTGAATTTTCCCTTTCAAATGTTTCAAGAACTTGCCAATGTAGAATTTATTGTAGCCTATAGTATATGGTCTACGGGTATTAGACAACATATGAAAGCCCAAGCACACTACATGGGAATTAGACTGCCATGTTCACATTCCTAAATAGGACAACTTTTTAAAAATAATTTAATCATAATGAAAAACTATCAGCAATCTGGGTCAAGGTATTTGATCTCTCTTCTCTGGTGTTCCAGGAATGACACAAAAGGTTGAAGTTTTCTCTGATTGTTGTATCATGGCATTCAAATAATTTTAGAGGTCAAACTAATAAGCGAACATTAAAAATCTGCATAATTCTTCATCTATTAGGAGACATGTTGATTATGGGTGGAAGTTTTGGCCTGATAAATGTGATTTTGGCCTGATAAATGTACATTTATGCTAGTGTATGTTGTTTATGGAATATCTATGTTTATCATCTATTTATCTCTCTTGATATTTATCTGTTTATTGGTTTTTCCTCTCATTTATTTCACACACACATTCATATACATTTATATCATATTCAGAATATTTCTAGAGGTAACTTCACAGTCATTTAGGCTATTAATGTCTGGTTGTTCTCTATAGGGTTTTTTTTAAAGAAAGGAGAGATATAATTATCTGTATCACAGGGACATGTAAGAGATGGATAGTAAACATCCAAAATGTTTACTTCATTGGGAATACCATCTTTTAAAAGTACCATCATTTAAAATATGTAGAAGTGTGAATTTTTAATGTAAATATGATTCAGTGCTTCCTATCAGTATATTACCCCTCCTGTTCAGGCCTGCCTACTTCATTCAACATTTTATACATCTATAGACTAATTGTGTAGATTCATTTGTTTTGAAATTACATAAAACTTTTTATTTTGGACACATGGGTCAGGTGGATATCAAATGGAAATTATACAGATTAGTGATCTAACTGATGCCTTAAATACTCTCTGGGAGCATCAGTTCAAATTCCAGCAGCCCTTTTGAGAAACAGAAATTGAACACTTTGTTTATTCTGCAAAGGTCTTTCAGATGAAGCCTTAAAAGCTGTGAAGACTCCCTGCAATTTTCTCTGAGGGCATGTCTTTATTACCATTTCAATAATTCAACCTTCTGGTGGTTCTTTTGAAATTTCTTTAATCTTTGTCATTGAAACACCTAAGATATATATCATGGGACTGTGAGTCTTTGTGGAAGAGTGTTACTATTACACCAAGCTGATCTAAGGCAAGCGTGGGGACATTTCCTAGCAATGTTGACGACCAGTTTTCTGTAAAAATGGTCAATTAAAGTCGACTTATAAGTGAGAAGTCACTTCATTTTTTTCCTCAGGGAAATATGAAATAGTTAATTTCATATCTTTACTAAAAATACACTTAAAATTAGGCAAATAATACATGTTAATTTAGAAAAAATTTTAAAATATGTAGATAAGAGAAGAATAGCTCACCTAGTAATTTCATAACCTAGTGATAGTAACTATTAAAATTTTATATATACCTTTTCAGACTTTTTCCTGTGTGTAGGTATACTTAGGAAAAACTATATAAACAAACTTACATTTAATTAAGCAGAAAAATATGCAAATATTATATCTTTCTGTAACTTAAATGTCCCTCAGACTTCAGCAGTTTGTGGATCTTAGCATGGTCATTTTAACAGTTTATACCACTAGGTACACCTGATGCATTGACCCATCTTCCAAATTGAGGACACGAACCCTAACGTCTCTTCAGGGGTCTGTGCTGAGACTAGAAGATGGAGGTAAGAGGTTTAAAGGAGAGAGGAGGAAGCTCTCATATATAATTTGAATCCCTGTGATTCTAGAATCGTTCTGCCTTAGCTATTGCTCCTAGTATCCTCTGCTGTGTCTTGTTCCAGACAGATGTCATCCGCAACTCCCTGGGCCACCTTGCTGGTGGTGGTGACCTGCCTTTCATCTCCCCCAGGAACCTCTCCGCCATATCCTGCATCACCAGCCTTATAGTACTCTTAGGATAAGTTTTCAGTTTCTCCACCTAATTCTCAGTGGGCATTTTTTTAGCAGAGGGATTAAAAAGGCTGGTGATACATTATTATTTTATTTTTACTAATTTGGTAAAGTGGTCCTTGAATATGGCTGCCAACTATTACTGTCATTCTTGTTTATGCATGCTGCTTCTAACATGAAGAGGTGATTTGATTTCCCTCTTCTTGACTCTGGGTTCTTCTTGAGACTGGATTTGATCATAGAATGTAGTAGAACTGATATTCTGGGACTCCTGAGAACAAGTATAAAAGACCTACCAGATCTCTCTTCCTTCTATTCAATACTTAAGACCGTGCTGGCGTTCTAGATGTCCAAGCAAAACTTCTGAATGCCCAGAGGCCACATGGAAAGAGGTCCTGGAGATTGAGTGGCCATCTTGGATGTCCCAGGCTTAGCCAAACTCTCAGATGAATGCAGCTACACGAGTGACTCGAGCTGGCATTACATGGAACCAGATAATGGCCCAGCTGTGTCCTGCCCTAATTCCTTCCCCACTGAATGATGGGAAATAATAAATTATGACTGTCTATAATAATAACTGAATCAAACATGCAACCATGAATCAAGGTTAGGTTGGGCTGCATATTGTAGAAATTATCCTTTATGCCTAAAACAGAAGAAATCACAAGACAAAACACTACTTTCCATAGCACAGAAGTGTATTTCTTGTCCATATAACATAAATGTCAAGGTGAGCAGTTCAGGGCTAGTATGGAAGTTCTTTTATCACGAGGCCTTAAAGCTGCTTCTTTCTGTTCTACTCTCTTAACATATGATTTTCATTCTAAGGTCATGACCTAATACAGCTGCTCCAGCTCCAGCTATCATAGCCACATTCCAGCCAGCAAGAAGGAAAATTAGGAAAGGGCCAAAGAGGCATACCTCCTGGCTGAGTCAGCTCTCTTTAAGGAGTCTTTCTGGTAGGCCCATACAACACTACCATGTGACCAGAATTTGATCACATGATCACACTTAGTTGCAAAGAAGGCTGAGATATTTAGCCTTTTAGCTGGGCATACCACCACTCCAAGCAAAACTGAGATTTCACTAAGACAGAAAGAGACAATGGGTATTGATTGGTAATATAATTGGCAGTCTCTGAAGCCAGCCCTGTCCTCCAGGGCAGAGAAGCAGCACAGATACCTGATTAAGAGCAAGTTCTGCTTTAGTCTTACACCTTACATTAAGTCACAGTTTTTTTTCTAGCATTCAGGTTCTAGATTTAGGGAATCAATTCATCCTTCTTTTCTTTTGTTAGTTTTCTTTCATAAGCTCCATTGTTCTTCCTTGCAATGTGGCTTCTATCAAGGCCCTCTGTTCATTGGATACGTCAGTGGATTCCTGTCTATGGATTTATGGATTTATGTCTTTTCCTATGAGGTTCTGGAACTGGTAAAATTAGGTGGTTTTCCTGCAGTGTTACTTAAAGTCATAGATAACATAAATGACCTTCCAGAAGTATGGCCTAACTTGTAAGTAGCAAATACAGGTTGGCATTCTAGCCCTAATTCTCTGAAACTGTTTGTGTGTTATACAATAATGTATGATATGTAGTATCAAAAAGAATATGATAAAAGTGAGGTAATATGAGAAAACTAGAAATAATGAAGGATGAGGAAAGAGACAGAGAGAGATAGAGAAACAGAAAGGAAGAGAAAGAGAGTCTGTCACTTAGTTCTTTGCACTTACCAGCATCTCTTTCCCTCCCCAGCGCCTTTGCACCTCCTGTGTCCTGTGCTGGTAATGTTCTTTCCTACAAACCCCTTCATGTGACTAGTGCCTGTTAATCCTTTTGGTGTAACATCACTTCTTCACAGAGATTTTCCCTGATCGATTTATCTCAGTCTCTCTCCTATCCATCCCATTTCTTTTCCTTCATACAACTTATCATAATTTCTAATTCCATATCCAGTTGATTGTTCATCTGTTTAATATCTGCTTTTCCCTCTGTGCAATAAACCCCATGAGACAGGTACCTTACAGTCCTTTTTTACCTCTGCATCCCAAACACTTAGTGCAATATGGGCGTACCATAGATTCCCAATGGCTATTTGCTGAATGAATAAATAAGAGAGGGGAAATTCAAAGAAAAAACATGAAGAGAGACTCGTCTCCTCTGAGATAAGCATTAGCTCAGAAGTCCCTCAGCTGCCCAGCCTGTTTATTTTACAGCCGATTGATTCACGCCTCGAGACAGGCCGTGCAGAACTGGGGCACAGTAAAAAGTCTTAAGGCTGGGCTGCCCGGAGGACAAGAGTATCCTCACCCCTGATTTAAGAGACCTGGCTGGATGCCAGAATATAAGTACCCAAATCATGGATTTGTCATGTGCGAGCAGTTCCCAATTCTGGTGATTTTCTTGAAACAGTACAAAAATAAAACCTTGTATCATCTAAACAGGCTAGGAAAATATTTGGATAAGAGTGAGTTGTCAACTATTTTGCATTAGCATGGTAGAAGATGGCTACCCTTATGTCTTAAGATACAGGTAATAGGTTATTTGAGAAATGCCAGCCCACCCACTCAGCACTGGATAGAGTAGAAATTTCCCAGACCGTACCAGTATAGACAGCAATCAAAACTTGCCTGGGTGGCTCAGCATCTGCTGTAGAAGGCACAAGAAAGAAATAATCTGGAAAGGAACAAAGTATGCAGGAAAATAACAGGAAGTCAAAAATAATCCCAGGACCCATGACAAGGTCATCCATGAAGTTACACTTACTGTGGCCCACAGGTCCTCTTCCGGTCCATTGCCATGACACACGAGGTGTTCCTCTCACTGCATTGCAGTTTCTCAGGTTTCCTTCCTCTTCTCTTTCTCCCCAGACCTCCAAATATACTCGGCAAAGTCTTTCTGATCCAGAATTTTAAAGCTATGACTTGAAAGTGATCTGAGCATTCTGGATAACGGACCTGAAAGCTGGTCTGGATTAATAGCTGTTGAACTTAGTTTGTTCTTCAGAGGCTGACATGAGTTAATTCACTGTTTTCTGTCCAGAGACCCATTTTCTTGCAATCACAGGATGGAGAACATTCTACATACTGCTGCCAGGTTAACCTTCCCCAAACACTTCTTTGATCGTGTCACTCACTTTGTTCAAAAAAACTTTTAAGTGGCTCTCTGTTCTGTGTAAGCGTTCAGATGCTTTAGTTTGGTCATTATCTGACCCTGTTGTGAATTACCCCTGCTGCCAAATCCTGTTCTGTAAATAAGTGAGATTAAGGAGACTGGCTCTTCAAAAGTGATCAATTTTCTAATTGGGTCTCTTCAGTGGTTTGCTGTAAAAATCATAATTCATGTCAATAACTCATCCAGCTGGTCTAGCCACACATATTAAACGTCCCAGTCATTTAGAGCATCAGTAATGTTCAGCTACAGGAATTATGCAGAAATACCTTCTCTCTTGGCAAGTCCATGAAGTGGTAAATCCCCTGGGAAGTTGAGACTACTTGGAAAATTTAGACGTCATACTATATAATATAGTGATCTCTCACCATGCTGAGTATGATCATCAACAGCAATGATTTAGAAAATGAGAGTGATTTATATTTTTATTTTTGAGCTGTAAATCTTTTTAAAAAATTATTGGAGGGATTTAGATTTATATAGTAGACTTTGGTTCCCATTATGCGGTAGTAATCTTAATAGACACTTTCAAATTCCATTCCTCTTTACACTAGCCACAAAAGCATTTGGAGACTAAAATAAAGATTTAGATGGTGATTTGGTTAAAATGCTTAAAATCTGAGATTTAGTCTGAAAAATCAAACCCAGATGGTAGGCATTTCTGAGGTAGTGAAATTCACCTTGCATGATGCATGGTCAGTGATATCTCACTTAGCAGACGAGCCACATTAAGGCATTAATGCCCTATCATCCAATTCTTTCAAATATCAACCTACAAATAGATTTTATAAATCTGAAAATATAATGACTACTTTAAAAAATGTTGATTAGACCCACCAAATTTATGATGGTGGCCCTTTGTCTATTTAAAGACTTTCTTCGGCAGAGTGGTTAAGATTATGAGCTCTGTGGTCAAGGTGCTTGGATTCAAATTCCAGTTGTCAGTCTTTACTATGTGTTAGAATGGGCAAATTACTTAACCTCTCCATGTCTCAGTTTTCTCATCTATCAAATGGGGGATAACAATAGGGGTGCTGTGAGTACCAAATAGGTTAATGCATGTAAGTCGCCTGGCACATAGTAGAAGGCCAACAAGTGTCAGCTGTTATTATTGAGTAAAAGTCTTCCCTTTAAGAAGTATAAAATGTTGTAGTAGGGAAGGGGGGCAGAAAATAAAATGCCTTCAGAGGCCGGGCAGGTAATTAGCTATGTGAGTGACTTGATGAGAGAGATCAGTGGAGTCTGCAGAGAACTGTAAAGTATGTGCCCCACTTAAAGGCTTAAAAAGAAAAGAAAAGAAAACACAGCCCTGTGTGCTGGCCAACCAAGACATGTCTGTGGGCCAGGCTTGCTCAGGACTATGGGCTGCCCATTGATTTTGACCCCTGAGCTCCAAACCACAAATCCAAAAAGAGCTCCAAACCACAAGTCAGAGGTACAGGCTGTGGCCTTTCTCTGCCAAGTTGCAGCTCTGTAAGCCTGGGCAGGCTGCTCACCCATCTTGGCTTCTGTCTCCCCATCTGCAAAATGAGAATATGGAGGCTACTTATATGTCAAATATTCTATTCAAATGGAGAGAAAGGGGAATAATAATTTTTAAAACGTACTCACATTTTCAAAAAGTATATAAATAGTAAAGGACCGGTTACCACATTGAGTAATCTGGATGCTATGTGGTGGTTCTTAAAGGGAGTGTCCTGTAGGAGCTGAAAGGCCACCTGGAGGAGAATTTGGTCCTGAATTCTTGTTTGGTTTTTTTTGTCTTGTATGCTTTCTTTTTTTTTTTTTTTTTTTTGGCTGTACGTGGGCCTCTCACTGTTGTGGCCTCTCCCGTTGCGGAGCACAGGCTCCGGACGCGCAGGCTCAGCGGCCACGGCTCACGGGCCCAGCCGCTCCGCGGCATGTGGGATCTTCCCGGACCAGGGCACGAACCCACGTCCCCTGCATCGGCAGGCGGAGTCTCAACCACTGCGCCACCAGGGAAGCCCTATGCTTTCTTTTAATAGATGAAATTAATTATTACCTATGAAGCATGAGATTCTTTTCTTTTAAAAAATTTTTTTATTAGACTATAATTGATTTACAATGCTGTGTTAGTTTCAGGTGTACAGCAAAGTAAATAAGTTATACATCTACATATATCCACTCTTTTTTAGATTCTTTTCCATATAGGTCATTACAGAGTATTGAGTAGAGTTCCCTGTGCTATACGGTAGGTCTTTATTAGTTATCTATTTTAGATATAGTAGTGTGTATATGTCAATCCCAACCTCCCAATTTATCCTGCTCCCCTTTTCCCCCTGGTAACCATAAGTTTGTTTTCTACATATGTGACTCTATTTCTTTTGTAAATAAGTTCATTTGTACCATATTTTTAGATTCCGCATATAAGCGATATCCTATGGTTTTTGTCTTTCTCTGTCTGACTTTACTCAGTATGACAATCTCTAGGTCCATCCATGTCACTACACATGGCATTATTTTTTATGGACGTCTACAGCCATACCACCCTGAACGCGCCCTATCTAGTCTGGTCCTGAATTCTAAAGGCAGAAAGGGGCCCAGATTGAGTGAAGGAGGGGCGAGCAACCCAGATCAGAGGAGCGAGGCAGCGGCTGAGGGACTAGTTGTGCACAGGAGATAGTGAGGCAGTGTGTTTAGTTGAAGTGGAGAACTGGGTCATAGCAAATCATACAGTCCAGGGTAGGGCTGCAAGGCAGCTTCAGAACCCAATGATGTCAAGTGGCCTGGGCATGCCCGAGTTCATCTTTGGGCTATAGTCTGGTGGAGAAAAACCAAACCAACACAGACAAGCAGGTATGTCAGTCTCCGGACCTTCTTTTCTATTTCTTTTTCTTATCAGGAAAGCTGAATTCTTTTTTTTTCTTTTTTTGATATTTACTTATTTATTTATTTGGCTGCATCAGGTCTTAGTTGCGGCATGTGGGGTCTCTTGTGGCACTAAGGCTCTTCGTTGCGGTGCGCAGGCTTTTCTCTTCATTGTGGCATGCGGGCTCCAGAGCGTGCGGATTCAGTAGTTGTGGCTTGCAGGCTTAGTTGTCCTGGGGCATGTGAGATCTTAGTTCCCCAACCAGGGATTGAACCTGTGTCCCCTTCATTGGCAGGCAGATTCTTAAACACTTGACCACCAGGGAAATCCCATGAAAGCTGAATTCTTATTTGCTTTTATATCATTCAGATTTTCTGGGTTCCTGACTTATCTTCTGGTTTTGCTTGTGGCAAACTGCATTTTCCAAAGGTGGATGCCACCTGTCTACAGCTCCTATCCCACCTGCTCTACTTACAATGAAATTGATGTCCCCTCACCAAGAGGTGAGACTTTGTTCTCTTCCCTCAAATCTGGGTGCAGGCTTGTGACTGCCCCAACCTTTAAAGTGAGGCAGACATGAAGTTATGGAGTATCAGAGGCTGTCAGAGAAAAGATACAACCACCACCTGGTGTTCTTCCTTGGAGACACTTGGCCTTGGACCGATGATGGCTATGCTGGGGAGACCAGGTAGAAAGATCACATAGAAGTAGAGATCCATGACTGAGGAGCCCCAGATCTCCAAGCTGAGAGGATGCCCCCAGGCTGCAGACCCATAGGTGAAGAAGTCTTTGTGAGACCCTTCCCTCAGCTGCTGTGTGACTACAACCTCATGAGAAACCCAAGCCGGAACTGATCAGTCAAGCCACGGTCATGTTCCCGACTCACAGAAATCATGAAAACGATTGTTGTTGGTTCAAGTCATGCAGTGTTGGGGAATTTGTTACCTAACAATAGACTTAATATATTAACACATTATTAATACATTGTGTCTCTCCACTTAAGATTCTGATCTCTATGGTTCTAGCCCCAGTCAGTAAACTAAATTGAACTTACCATGGCTTTTGCTTGAGAGTTGGGTTTTTCACACTTCAGTCCTTGACCTTCGCCCTTGATTTCAGTTAACCCATCCATTTCTGTTCAGTTCAAAGAAATTGCAAACAAATATACATCCAAAGACCATGTAATGTATGCAGACAAAGGAAGCAGACCCAGGAAGGGAAACAAGAGAGTAGAAAAAAATTGCAGTTTGTTGGAAAACTTCCATCACATTCAGTATCCAACTCCGAGAGATGGATACAGTGGGAATATGGGCTTAATGATGTCAGATTATCTGTTCTTTTATTTTTTTGTTTTAAAGAAGCCAGAAATCCAGATTTTTATAAGAAATCTTCTGATTAAAAAAGTTAAATGCTCTTCAAATTTGAATAACTCCATGCTAATTAAACAAAACAGATATACTAATTGAATTCAGCCATGAGTTGCAAAATTGCAACCTTAATTTAAAAGTTTTTAGCCACTATACATGCTGGGAAGACCTCAAACCCAAGATGAAGAGATTCTAAATTTCTTAGTAATGGTAAAACTTCTGCAAAAGGTGACAGAGTCAAAATGACACTTGAGTGAAAATAATTGTTACTATGGGTTGAATGAGGTTCAGTCTTCAGTGCATTGGAGTAACTGAGTAATGCCATGTTGTCATTGAACAAGCCTTTGTGGCCAGGACAAGGTAAGCAGGTCCTTCCCTCTGTGCAAGCATGGTCACCATGATCCTTTAGTGAGACTCAAAGGGTCGTTGCCCTTAGGATGAGGTCCCATCAGCACCTACCTATTGCCCCATTAGATGTTTGTCATCTATCTCAATGCTGCTCTGAAGCCTGATATAGGTCTATCATTCATGAAGACCCCAGAACCCATTTTCCTTGTGTCTCCTGGAAAATATGTACCAATTTGGTAGATTCTGCCTTTCCACTCTCTGAGTCTCTCCTTTCCTTGGGTCAATTCAACTCTTTTGAAAACAAAGCCTCCTATGTCTACCCTGGGGCACACAGGACTACAAGCCAAGCTACCCCCTGGGGTAAGAGTGAGGGTCTGGGAGGGTAGCATAAACACTTAGTATTATTGAGTTAAAATCATCTCAGTAAATTAAACAATCAGAAAGATGAGCTCCTTGTCAATAAATACACACCACATGCTGCCTAGAGACAAATGCGCATAGAGGTCACTCAACCAACCCAATACCCATAAACGACCTCCATAAAGCAATGGAAGGGTGGAGCTGAGATTAACCAAGTCCTTTCAGCCCAGACCACACAGGCTGATATTAATCTGCATAGATAAAACCCACGGCATTTATTGTAGTAGAGTACACATTTTAGAAAAATGATTTTGCTTTTTCTTATACCTGGTAACCAGGAAAATATAGTCATCTGTACTCTGTCCCACAGGCGTTAGTGCAAATCAGTAAAGAGGTTCCATTGATGGCTCTTTTCGGACTCTAAGCACAATTGAACTCTCAGCTTTCCATCACTCACTCACCCCGTTGTGTACAAAAAAGCAGATATGCAATATAGCAGGAGACCCAAGAAAAGGTCTGGCTGTTCTGTCAAAACTATTTAGTTCAATATTGTTCTCAATGTGGCACCACAGCCCTGGACATGACACACAGCACGTCCAAACAGACATGATTATATATGAGACAGAAAGGCACTTACATCACTGCGGGTTGTTATGCTTTAAAGGGCTTTTTCCCCCCTCTTCAAATTAAAAGTTTTCAAAAATGAAATAAAAATAAACCTTTGAAGAAACCAGATTGAGACTGAATTTGGAAGGCCCTCCTGCCTAGTGTATACTAAAGAAACATTTTCTGGGTTTGTCCCTGATGATTCTCCTTGTAGTTGAGAAACACAATCCACTGGGAGCTTTTGTGGCAGAACAAGAATTTTATGAACACGAACTTTACAAAGACTTCCCTAGGAGATTTAAGGTCTGGAAATCAATAGATCAATCAGCAGCTTTTATCAATCTATTATGGTTCTCTCTCTTTGGATGTTTGGATGAAAATGGGATCAACGTAAATTGAACACGGAATCACTTATTCTCACAAGTTAAATTTGTCAAACTGTAAGGCACATAAATGACATGAAATATAATCATTTTTGATTTGGGGACCCTTCAGGGTGCACGTTAATTGAAGAAAAAGGAACCAGATGTTTCTTCAGCAGGACTCATAGAGACAATCTAAATATTCTTTAATCCCTGACACTTCTGATGGCTTCCCAAAGAAACCAATTCATTAGTTAATTATTGGGTATACTTCTTGTGTATTATATAATTGGTCCAAGGCAAATAGCCTTCAAGGATGGCTGGCTGAGTTTGTAGAATCTGTTTTTACCAAATTTTCCCAAGGAAATAGGGGAAGATTAATGAGTACTACCTCATCTTACTTCTATTTTATATTTAATGATAAAGGCTTCATTGCCTGGAACCTCTCCTTCCTTATAAAGTTAGCTTGGCAGGTAGTTTATGGTCAGAAGAGTTAGGAGAAAATATGAAAATTACATTGGGAAATAAGAGCTATTTACTCAGTTGTTCTTGAACAAAACAAAAAGATGAAGTTGGATTTATATTTCCGTTTCTGAGATGCAAAAACGTAGCTTGGGCAGAACATCTTCCATTCTCAATTCTAAAGCTTTTTAAATGTTATCAGAAGAATCAGTACTGGAAATTCCCCACACTTTTCATCCTACCATCATCCCAGGATAACAGTAACAACGATCAATAGATATGGAGCATTTCCTCTGTGCTAAACACATACTATGTAATTTAATCTTTATAGCAAATATCAATCACGGTCACTATCTTTTATTATCCCTTTATTGTAGGTAAGAGAATGGAGACACTGAGAAGTTAAGTCCTACATAGAGTTGCCAGGTAAATTACAAGAAGCCCAGTTAAATTTGAACTTCAGATAAAAAATGGATTTTTTTTTTCGGTCTAAGTATAGCCCAGGAAATATACCAAATATACTAATATACTAAAAAATATATATATATGCACTGTTTATATGAAATTCAAATTTAACTGAGCATCCAGCAGTTTTATTTGTTAAATTCGGTTAGTTATTGGCAGAGCCAAACAAGTCTTTCCGATTCCCAAGCTAAAACTCTTAACCACTATACTAAACTGCCTCTTTACACAAAAATAAAGTTTGAAAATCCCCAATTTAGCAAAGGCTATTACTTATTTAGACAGAAAAAATAGCACTGAAAGTAGAACAAATTAAGCTAATTTATAGCAGTGGTGGGACAAGCATTTCTTTTGTCTGGGCAGTCCTGGCACAAGGTGTGGGGAAACAGGACTCACTAAATAGTCGAAGAGCAGGGTAGGGAGTCTCGGGCCTCCCTACTAAGAGGTATTGAGTGCTTGTCATGAAGCCAGCATGGTGACATAACTATTCTGACTTCCAGAGGAGAATCAAATTCAGGTTTGCTTTCAATGCAATGGTGAATGTTGGGACCTCTCTCCTTACACCACAGTGTCCTCTACCTACTGCTACCTGGAACAGTCCCCTCCAGTTAATACCCTTGAATTTACCAGAGCACTATGGCGAAGCAGGTAAAGAGTAAAGACTTCTGAGTCTTACTGCTTGGTTGGATATCCTAGTTTTACTACTTCTCTGTGCCTCAATTTCCTCCTGTGAAAAAGGAGATCATACCTATCTCTATAGATTTTGTGAGTTAGCATGAGTTAATACATGTGAAAACAATAATAACATCCAGGGAAATTTTTTTCACATGCCAATCACTAATCTGAGTGAATTACTTAAATTACTTAATCCTTATAACCACATTGTGAGGTCAGTTTCATTATTAACACCCTCACTTTATGCATGAGGAACCTGAGGTGTAGATTAAATAACTTGCCCAAGATCATACAGTCAGTTAGTGGAAAAGGTAAGACTCAAATTCCGACAGCCCTGGGTCCTGAGTCAGTGCTCTTCATCCTTATGCTGTGCACACCGAGCATACTAAGACCAGTGCCTGGCACAGAGCCAGCCCACACTGCCTGTTAGCTATTACTGTAAGCGGGCAAAGAGCAGTTTGGGCATTGCTCTAATTATCCACTTTGGCCCTAATGCAGACTGCACCCACTGACAAATTGCTCTATGTTCTTCTGCATCCAAGGCAACTCAAAAGCTTCTGGGAGGTACCCTAGATTCTCCAACTCCCTCCACCCCGCAGCCAGTCACCAGCTCCTAAGGATGCCACAGCCCTCTTCCTTCCCCATTGCCATGGCCTATGTTGACTTAAATGTTCACTTCTCTCCAGCACTAGCACAATATGTGCCCAAAGAGTCTTTGTTTCCACTTGACCTGCTCCAACCTTGCCACTAGGGACAGTTTTCTAAATTAGAAGTGTACTATGTTGCTCGCCTGTCTAAAGTCCTTCTATGATTCTCCAGGGGCTTCAAGAAACACCCAAGTTCCTTACCCCTGTAATGCAAATACTATGACCTGTCCACTCATCTCTATTTCCCTGTATGGACCCCCTCTTTCATTTCCACAGTCCTCTTTCATTTCCTTTAATATACCATGTTCTTTCATTCCCCCATTCCTTTACGATGCTATTTCTTCCTCTAGGAATGTTCTTCCCTTTAAACCCCTATTCATCTGTTGGGACACTGGCCAAGCACCACGTAGTCTGGCATCCTCCTTTTCCCCATTTCACTCATAACATCTGAGTTTCCTTGTTTCTCTTCCCACTAGTCATGAGTATCTTATGAGCAAGGCCCATATATTATTTATCTTGGTATCTCTAATGCTGAGCTCACAAGTTTATTAAATAAAAAGTGGATGTTTTTACCTTTATTGGCACAGCCTCAGTAACTATCTGTACACAAAACAAAGCTAAATATAACAACCCTCAATAACAAGAAGAGTAATGGGACTATAAGTTCATAAGATCAATCTGTTATCTTTCAGGCAATGATGGCTGTGAAGGATAAGATTCTGCATCCTTCTCCTATGGTTATAGAATGATCAAACCACCTAAAAATGTATACTTTTTATATTGATAAAGCCCTAGTACCAAAAATTCAGGGCCTAAAACTGATATATCAAGGCACATAAATATTTATGAGTTCTGCAAAAAGGCAGAAACAGCTACTTAATTCTAAGCCTTAAAAGGCACCACTATAAATGTTTTTCACAAAGGAACTATATACAAGGGAAAGAATTCAGCCAGCACTTGTGATAAGGTGAGGTCACTAACTAGCTTGGCTACTCTCTTTTCAGAAACATTTTAGTGGTTTTGGGGTGTGGTCAATAAAAGGAGATCTTGACTGAGATCAGAAAACTGGACAAGCATAGTTTCTTTTTTTTTTTACATCTTTATTGGAGTATAATTGCTTTACAATGGTGTGTTAGTTTCTGCTTTATAACAAAGTGAAGCAGTTATACATACACATATGTTCCCATATCTCTTCCCTCTTGCGTCTCCCTCCCTCCCACCCTCCCTATCCCACCCCTCCAGGCGGTCACAAAGCACCGAGCTGATCTCCCTGTACTCAAGCATAGTTTCTTAAAGGTGTTTCTCCCTCCTTCTTTGGTGTCAACTTTTTAAGAGATGTACTATAATTAAGTTATAATTGCTTATTTCCCTAGTCTAAGCAGGGCAGGTGGTTCCCTAATATTGCATATTAATCCTAATTCAATTTACGGTCTTACAAGTAAAATTTGGTTCTTATATTAGGCAGGTAAAAATTCAAAGTTGATTGCTAATGTTTATTTTAATTCTTGGTTTAACATTATTAAAAATTAAATTTCAGAGTTATATGAAGTGATTCCCCTTCTTGAAATCCTAGCCTAAGTAGCTGAAGCAAGTTTATAAAGAAATAGGCATTAGGAAGAAAGCTAGAAGTTCAAAATCTAATTTCAGTCTTTCACCTGGCTATAAATGCAATCTCATCCTTAACTTCTCTTTGTCCTACGTGTGGACCCCGTCTCCTTGTGGCTTTGAGGCATAGTCTTATTCTTCCTAGAGACACCACTCTCAACTCCTTAACCACTCTTCTGCTGTTTCCACCCTGGTTCAATGAGAATCAGACCATACATGAATTGGGAACATGGAGCTTAGGTTTAACAAAGATATGGGGAGTGTATGACCCTTCAACTTTCCAGACTTGTCCATTTTTGTGATTTCTTTATTAGGAAAAAGTCACTTATACCTTCTGAAATTATGAGGAGACTTAGAAATGATGGAAAAGATGGTACCAGAGAAGTGTGGGCTTGGGAGGCCATGTTGTTGGGACAATGGGGAAAGCACTTGGCTAGAACACTTGGCTGGACTTTTCCCCAGGAGTGGTGGTGGTGAAGGGGCTAGGTAAATAAGAAAGAGAGTGAGCCATAGCTTGAGTTAAGGGGCTCAAAAATGTTCTTAGAGAAGCCCAGTGGGTTCAGGTCAGAAGATAGATGACACACTTTTGCTGTTTCTCTGATGGATAAGCTGATCTGGCCAGATCACACACTATCCTGTAACATGCGTGGAGCATACGGTCCCTTGGAATGGTATTCTTTAGTTCTTTTAATGAAACCAGATTCCACATTAATTACTATACAAAAGAATAGGTTTTTCCTGAACCCTCCTCTCCCGCCCCATATTCTATTCTTTTTCAGCACTTTTCCATATTTATAATTTCCTGTTTGTATTGTCTGCATTTTCTCGTGACACTGTAAGCTCCCTAAAGACAGAGATCCCTGAATATCTAAAGCATAGGCTCATCTAATGCATATAGTAGAAAGCTAATAAATGTTTGACGACAAGATACACACATTAATCATTTCATTAAAAATGGTGAGGAAGCCATGGGCTAACAGAGCCCAGTTTCTGGCATCTGGGACTGGCTGACATGTTGAACAGTGACTAGAACCTACTAGAGATGTTATATGAGATGCATCATAGAGAGAAGTCCTGTCTTTAGCATGTTAATGAGTTAAAAGTACCCAGTATGAACATATCTCATACAAATGCATGCTTGGTGTGAATTAACTCCATTGTTTCTGCACTGCTTTGAGGAAAGTGTAAAAACTTCGTCTCATTGATCTCCAGGATCTGTAAATCCCTTATGACTAAGAGCTGTTGCTGCGAATTATTCCTTTCCCTGGAGTCTCTCATATTTTTCCATACGAGTGTATGAAAAGGTCCAAGCATCAAACAAAGCCCAATTTCACAATGTCTTGTAGTTTTTTAAAAAAAAAACCAAATTAGACCTATTCTATTACAACCAGGAATGGGAAGTAGCTATTAAATCATTCCCTTAAGGTATTTTTATTTTGTTGACTCATGAGAGTTGGCTCTGGCTCCTCCAAAGCACTCTGAAGCCATATTTGGAGAACTTTGAGTTGGTGAGTTTACTTATGTGCGGAAAATATTGAGACTTTTTTTACATTCTTTGCTAAATCATTTTGGTTTTCTTAAACAATTGGTATTCCTCCCACTTTTTCTTGCATTTATGCATATAACTAAATAAAGATTTAGCTGCATTTGTCAGTGAACTGAAACCCATATCATGCTTGTCTCTTAAAAAATTATAACTTTCCATCTCGACTCTGATATGCTGAGACATTTTGAGAGCCAATAATTGCCCTAGTCGTGTTATTTAAAGATGCTGGAATTCCCACAAGAACGTTGTTACGTAAATAAAAATGATATCATTTATATTAACAATTAACACGATGACAATAAAGATGAATATTCATTTGGGGAACACAAAAACCCTAACACGTTTCAAAACTTGGGTATTCCCAAGTCACATTGAGCAATATCTATACAAATTTGTTAACATATTAAATTAGCCTGGAAATCTTGTAAGCAGAAAAGAAAGTCTGCCCTTCTGAGCTTTCTGCTATTTCCTGCCTCTCGTCAGGCTGGAAATGTTTGAGGACTGCCTTTCTCCTGGTATTTCAGAGTACTGGCTTCTGGTCCCAGATGGAACCAAGAAAAGCAGAGGAGTGTGAAAAATAAAAATATTTTCAGTGTTGTTAACCCAACCTTTTAAAGCCTTAAGAGATTTCCTTTGGATTGGTGAAATAAATGATTAGAATGTAGGGGTGCTGTTTTCCTCCCCAGGCCGGATAACACATGTTCTCATGTTTCTAATGTCATAAAATAAACCTTAAACTAACTGAAAGCCAGATCATCTGTAGGTTCAGCCAGGCAATTTGGCCTTTTTAAAAAAAAAAAAATTATTACTTTTTAAGCTGGGATCTTCCCATGTATGTGAAAATTTCTAGAATATGTCAGGTCCTGCTGTACTTTAATGACTTCTCCCATTGGAAGCCCGAAGATGAGCTCTCCCTAGGGCCTGTTAAGGCCCGTTGTTTCCCAATATCTTGTATCAGGCTCCTGTCACAACAAGAAAAGCTATGGAGACGATAGTTCTAGCTAAACTATAAGAAAATAGAAAGGAGACTTGAGCCAGGTGTTCATCACAAAATAGATGAAGCCTAAAATATTCAGATTTCTCCAAAAAAACAATCAAACCAAAACAAAAATCTCAATTTTATCCAGAATTTTTATACCAACTCAGACACATCAGCTATTTATTTGTTTGTTTTCTTGCTAGTATTTACTCTCTTGAATTGAATTGGCTGGATAATTTCTTTGAGTCTTATTTTCTCTTGGGAACCAAGATGGTCTCTTTTAAGTACCAGAGGTTTGAAAGAACTTTTGAGAAATGTGGTACCTAAGACTTACCAAGTTCTTACTGAATACCAGGCATCGTTCTGGTCACATACATGCATCATCTCATTTGATTTGGAATAACTTCTGACTGTACAAATATTACTGCTAACAATGTGGCAGGTTGAATAAGGGTCCCCAAAGCTGTTCACATCCTAATCCTCAGAACCTGTGATTATGTTACTTTATATAGCAAAAGGGACTTTGCAGTTGTGATTGTTAAGGAATTTGAGATGGGGAGACTCCACTGGATAATCTGGATGCACCTAATGGAATCACAGTGATCCTTATAAGAGGTAGGCAGGAGGGTCAGAGTCAGAGAGAGTGGGTGTAAGGACAGAAACAGAGGTCAGAGAACCAAGAAGTTCACTGACGGCTTTGAGGACGGAGGGAAGGACCACAAGCCAAGGAATACAGGCAGCCTCTAGAACCTGGAAACCTCCAGAAGAAATGCTGACATTTTGCTTTAGCCAAATAACACTGATTTGGACCTCTGACCACCACCACTAGAATTGTAAGATAACAAATATGTATTGTTTTGTGCTGCTAAATTATGGTTACTGCAGAAATAGGAAACATACAAATACTTATTAAATAATTATTATTCAACATAAACTGAGCTAATCACTTCATATATTAAGCCATTTAATTTTAACAACTATCCTTTGATTTTGACAGGTGAGGAAGCAGACAGTGGGAAAGATTAAGATTCCCAGTGCTAATAGGTAGTGATACTGGGATTCAGTGAGGGTTTGCCTAGTGAAATCCCTGTCCTTAGTGAAATACCAAGATCAGAACTTTATAAGCATTATCTTCTTTTCAAAAAAAAAAATACTCTGACATCAGCATTATTCCCATTTATAGGTGGGAAAATTGCAGCTTAAAAAGGTGAAGTAACTTGCCAGAGGTCATGGAACTAAAAAGTCAGAACCAAGATTTGACTCAGGCTCTCCATCCTACGTTCATGCCTGTAACCACCACAGGAGATTGAGAGCAAGGCAAACTTCAAAATACGATCAACCAGTTATGTGCCCTTGGGCAAGCTGCTTTTCACTTCAGAAAGCTTCTGCTTTTTTCTCTTTAGAATGGGGATAACGATTCTTATTTCATAGGAACTTTGAGTGAATGACATGTAAAACTTGCAGCATTACGTTTGACACATAGTAAGTGCTCGATAAATAGCAATTATTTTACTGCACATTACACAACACAGGAAAATCTTTCCCCTCTGTTACCCCATCTGCAAAGAAATCTGTGCTCCACTTTCCATGGGGTTTTCTTATTGGAAGGAGGCAGCTGCCCATCTAGTGCTAATTATTCCCAACGCAACGTGATTGGGAGTGATGCGTAGCCCACCAGCGACTTTAGAAGCAATCACACCTTATCCATTCTCTTCTCCCCTCTGATAAATATAGAGGACTGTGAGATGCTGAAGGTTAGTGGAGCCCTAAAACGGAAAGGAGGGGATGCCTGAATCATCACGTGGAGGAAAGCTGCCCGTCAGCCAGAAGCAGCTATGTGGACTGTCACATGAGCAAGAAATAAACTATTCTTTTCTACACCTCTGGAAATTTTAGGTTTGTTTGTTATAATAGTGGATATTACACTAAGTAATAAGTACACGTGTGTGCACACACTCACTCATACACACTCTATTCTTTCTTCAACTCTTTGCCTCTCCTGAGAACTGCTCTACCCAAAATTTCTCCCCTTAGGTATCATCCAGGTATCATTGAACATTGATACAATTATATTATAGAACCCACAGATGAGATTGGAATTTCATCAGTTGTTCCAATGTTATCCTTTAGAGTTATTTCCCTTGTTCCAGAGTCCAATAAAGGAGCATGCACTGCATTTATTTGTCATGTCATTTTAACCTCATTAAATAAAGAAGGACTCTTCAGCTTTACTTATCTTTCTTGACCTTGTATTTTTGAAGAGTAGAGTCCACTTACTTTTTAGAATATATGCCTCCATTTGGACTTGTTTGTTGCTTTTGCCTGGTTAGATTCATATAATGTATTTTGGTCAGGAATACTACCAATGTAGTAGTCTATGGTGATACATTAGTGATGTGCTGTTCTTTTCTACATTAGGAGGCATGTGATGTTCAATTATCTCAATGTTGATGATGTTCGGCTTGATCACTTGATTAATCTAGTGTCTGCCAGCATTCTCCACTATAAAGTTAACATTTTCCAGGTGATATAGGTTAAAAAATAAATATTTTTACTAAATTATTGTTAAATCCATGAACAAAAGCATAGACCTTTTAACATTCCAAATATGAGTATTCGATGAAATCAGGAGCTGAATAATTTATGTTAGGACACTCCCATATCAGCTAGAGTATTAAGTCAAACTTTGAAATTCATAAATATAGGGTAAAAGTGCCATTGGAGAGTCTAACACTGAGGCGAACGTTTCTCTGTAATTTTTATAGACTCTCACATTGAAAAAGAGAAATAAGCCTTTTGTTTTTACTGTGTTTGCCTTTGCCCGAGCTCCTGAGAAAGCAGAACTCGAGGCAAGAATTAAGTGCTGATATTTTATTTAGAGGTGCAAACCAAAGGAAAAGAGAGTGATACAGAGGACAGGAAGCAGAAAAAACAGGAAGCAATGCAATGTGGTACTTTACTGCTCAACCTGAGCTTTATGATGAGCTGCAAAGACCTAGAAGTTCTGCTTAGTAGGATACATGATACTTCTCTGGACAGACTACATGACAGAGCCTCAGAACAGTTCATGAATTGGATAAAGGACAGACGATACTTACCCAGCTCTCCATCTCCTGACCCACTGGTCAGAGTTCACACATGAGGAGTTAATTCTCCTGAACTTCTGGGTTGCAATGTCATCTGGCCCATTTGGTGATCACTTGAGGCACAGACTCCAATCTTTCAGAATCATTCAGAATTGATGGACTAGCCAGACACTTGGGGCATGAGGCTGGTTGGCTTGACTGAGAGGCACAGAAGAGAGATAGAGACACACACACACACACACACACACACACACACACACACAGAAAGAGAGAGAGAGAGAGAGAGAGAGAGGGAGGGAGCAAGCCAGCCAGGCTCTCCCAGGGCAAGCAACTGGCTGGCCCCAGGCAGTACACCACATGGACAGAACAGACTGGCTCTGCCTGATTGAAATCAGAAGGGACACATATCTTATCTTGTCTGATACATTTCTTCTCTGAGTCTTTTTTTCTCAATTGTTTGGCAATGTATATTTTAAAATGATAAAAACATCTTCATTTCAAACTTCTAAAATAGACAACTGACACATGTGGACCTACCAGATATTGTGGCAGTTTACAGTGTATAAAGATTTGGCCCTTTATCTTGTGACTCAGCAAAGGTAAAGAGCATTGCATAAGCTAAGCATGTGATTTTTTTTGCCTTTAAATATTTTAAAGGACAGTGTGGAGGAAGTGCCAGAAGATAGTTCTTCTCTTCCAGTGACAAAAGAGGGTCACCATGGAGAATTTTAACATCTTAATTAAGGTTCATAATGATTCTCAAAAGCACAAGAGCCCAGTGAAAAAACCACAGAATGGGTCAGGATATTGTAACGTGTTAAATAAATTTTTACTTTTTTTAATTGAAGTATAGCTGATATACAATGTTATGCTAGTTTCAGGTGTAGAGTGCAGTGATTCAGTTTTATATATGTATATATTTAGAGAGAGAGAGAGAGAGAGAGAGAGAGAGAGGAGAGTCTTTTCAGATTCTTTTTTACCTTACAGGTTGTTACAAAATAATGAGCATAGTTGTTTTTTATAGAATTTATAAATTTTTACTTTGGATAAAAGGAAAATGGCTGAAATGGATACAGTAGCTCAAGATTCATCTCGTGGGCTTTTTGTATGAGAAATAAGCATGGATGTTTTAAAATATATTTCTCCAAGAATGTTTCCATTGCAGAGAACTGAAAGCTAGAATGAGATGAAAAGTCTACTCCCTCAAATGGAGCCTTGAGACATTTAAGAAAAGATCCAGAGACACTCTACTTTGATCTAAGTGTCCAGAAGGGAACATGTGTGTTTTGTGACACGGCCAGGTAGATGCCGGCTGTGTAGGACATGATGTGATAGGAGGGAGAGAGGATGTGTGCATGATGGAAAGACACATATATGTGGATATTATATTCATTCTTTCTTCAGGGAACTAATCTCAAACATCAATTTCATACTCTCCATGGAGAGAACCGATTAATTAAATGGACAGTAAAGAACCTAGGAAGTGATCTACTTTCCTTCAGGAGAATGGTTTGATTAAGCGATTAAGTAAAAAGGGAGCATATGGAACACCTTGGCTTGCATTTCGATAACGTCTGGAACAGAAACAAAGGTCCACTTGTTCAAGAGCTCAAACAAAATAATTCTAAATATGACATTTAAAAATGAACACAATAAAAATTCAATCCTCAACCAAAGATCCATAAAAGACAAACAATTAGAGGAATTCTTTTACTGCTGTGATTATAACAATGAATTGCATTTCTTTCCTGGTGAGTCTTGTTTAGCTACAGTGGTTTTCTAGAAAAGAAAAAGAGTAGTTGGGGGGGAGGCAGTTGGTAATGGAGAGGAAAGAATATTTAAAGTGTGGAATTAATTCCACAATTTTTAAAGTGTGGAATTAATTATTTTGAAAAATGCTTCAAGATTATGAATTCTCTGAAAGAAACATATCTGTTACAAAACCCCAAACATCAGGTAATTGTGTATCTCTAAATATTACTGTAATAATCACTGTACTTATGCTGCCTGCTGTTTGTGTTCACCCAAAGCTCAGAAACAGAAAAGTCACTCAATAAGAGTGACATCATGGGGCTTCCATATTCCCCCTCGATGACTTCCAGGTCAAATTTTCTCAGTGTACAAGTGAAAAGATGCTATTTCTAACAGTCAGCCCTGCAGACTCAACCTGGGATCTCAAAAATCCAGCTGTGTTCACTTTGCTTCTTATACCACCACTGTAATGAACATGCTCCATGGCTGACAACTGTGTTGATGGTGCGTGAGCTTGAATGTAATCTAGCTTGTTTCCTCTGTGAAGGATTTTCTGGCTCTGCTAGCTGAAGAAGAATACAGAAAAACGAGGGTTTTTTTTGGTCATTCTTTTTAAGTTAGTTTGTATATCATGGAAGGGATTAAGCAAGTGAGGCAATGGGATGTGAAAATACAGAGCACAAAATTATTGAATAAGAAAATTCTACTTTTATGGAGACCCTTTGAATTCTCCTTCACATAATATATCCTCAACGAAGGGATGGTAATTGAGGCTCTTTGTACCTCACCAAAGAACAACCCACACACTTGTCACTGCTGTGATAAAGAGATGATTTCTGTGGGCAGCAAAATATTTAAGTTTAATTCTCATCTGTTGTCACAAAATGCAAGTCATTCAAAATCATCCATGTGCTAAGAGAACAGCTAGTTTTCTATCACTTGAAATTCTTACCCTTGAGAGGCATTTTACTTGTCCATGTTGTGATCATGTACTTCTCATCTGCCCTGAGCCTTCTAAAATCAGACCCATTGCCTATCCAGAATCATTTCTTTCAGATATTATTACCTCTCTTCCATTTCCTTTCTCTCACCGCAAAAATCTGCCGTTGCTTCTCTCTTATTCACTCCACCACACCAAGGCAGTCAAGAGAGGTAGAAATAGGAAGAACTTTGAAAATAGAGCTTTAAGGAGTTTACTTGTAAGCATGATGCTCAAACATCAGGGTCAGGTAGCGTAAATTTACATAAGGATGTGTACTGTTAGACTATAAATGCCAAGAGAGAGGAGGATAGATGGGAAGATGAGAAGATAGGAAGGAGATTAGAGGCGTAATTGCAGTGATGATAGTCCATGTACATTAAGTCTGAAAGGAGCTCAAACAAATATTCCCACTAATGGTAATTCCCCCCTTCCCTGGCCCCTTTACTCATTCAGGTCTCAGCTCAAATGTCCAGATACGGGTGTTACCTAGCACCGTTACTCTCCATCCATCAGATGTCCATTTCATTCCCTGTCACTTAGCACAAACTGGAATTATCTTGTCTATTAATTTAATTTGTATATATCATTCTACTGGATTGCAAGATCCTTGAGGTTAGGGGCTACAGAATAGGATGTTAGTACGTATTTTAAAAGAAGGAGTAAAATGGATTATTGGATAGACAAAAGATGAGAAGGCTTCAGTTGTGGCCAAAATGAACAGAAAGGGCATTTCAATGAAGGGAAAAAACATATTCATAATCAGAAGCAGAGATTTGTGTTGTAAATTTGCATGTAGCCCTGATCTGAGCACCAGTGGACACAGGAGTTAGTTAGCGCTTCCCCACTGATTGACTGCCTCGAGCAGGGTCTGAGCAGACTTCCTAAGAGGTGTGGGATATTGGGAAGAAGTGGCAATCAGTTATTTGATGTTTGTCAACACAATGAAAACATTACATTTTAAAGCCAGTCATGCTCAGAGACTGAGACGTTTTTCCTTGGGTCTGGAAGCTGGTACTGGTTATGTGACTTGTTGGTAGATGAATATTCTGGCAGATGGAGTACTGGGCACAGGACAGGCTCTGGGAGAAAAGAGAACTGGTGACTCTATGCCGTTTGTGCTCTGATATAGTCCCAGGCTCTCCCTTAAACCCTCAATTCACTCAACCTTCAAGGAAACAGGGGCACTAAACATCTGAAGAATGAAAACCTTTTTTAAAAAAAAAAAACAGGCTTGAAAAACTCTTTATGACATATACTTGAAATGAAATGCAGTGGATACAATATGGAGTTTGGAAACTAAAACCCAAGACTGAATCCTGCATCTGTCAATTACCGGCTGTGAGACCTTAGTGATTATTTCCTTTCTCTTGAGACAGAGTTCTTCCATCTGTAACACAAGGATGATAGTAATTGGGTTGTTGTAAAGATAAAACAAATGTGAATGTATTTTTCCAACTCTAAAATTATAAACACTTTTTAATAATTATTATATATAAAGACAGAAATTAGTGCTTCTGCATACAGCTTAGTAGCTCGGTTAACCATCATTTATTATTCTGTAATTGTTAAGGGTGTGAACTCTTAGGTCAGGCTGCCAGGGTTAAGAATCTTAACTTTTCAGTGCCTCAAAGATTTCATCTCTAGAATGGGTGTAAAGATAGTGTCTACTGCATATTATTGTCTTGACTGTTAAATGAGACAATCCATATAAAGCACTTATCACAGTGCCTGAGACATAGCAGGAGCTCAGTACATATTAGGTGTTATTTTCACTCCGTGTTCACCCTAGACTGGCCCTCCAGATTTCTTTAAAGCCCAGGTGCATTTACACATTGTCACCGCTAGATGGCAGATGCACCATTTTTATTGCTGTGAGTGGTTCCCAGCAGCACTTTGCCCTTTGCCTCCTCCTGGCATTCAAGGATCTTGGGCACCCACATAAATAGCACAGTGGGTGAAGTAATAACATCTTAAAAAAATAATAAGTCACTTCTAAGCAATGTATATTAACAGGGCTTAGTGTTGTCATCATTCAGGATAACAACTTAAAAAAAGAAATATATACATGTATATCTCCCAGTAGTTTATAGTTTCTCCTCTAAGAATATCCAAAGGGAAAGTAGATAAAAGAGCATTTCTTGAGAGTTTAGGATGTACGTTAGATGTTAGAACTGGTCTATGGATTTGAGGAAGGGAGAGAGATGCGGAGCTAGGCGATATGGCATTCCTGTCTTCATACAGCTTACAATCTGGGGAGAAAAGCATAATGATATGATATATAATGATAATTATGTGATATAAAATAATGACAATGATAATACTGCATGGTTGGTCCTGGGACAGAGCTATTAACCCATTGCTGGGAGAGCTCAATTAACTCTGGGAGATTCAGGGAAGTGTTCACACGAAGGTGAAATTGGAATCAGGTCTTGAAAGTGGTGAAGGGAGTAGAGAATGAAAAGGGGAACATGGTCTTCCATGGTCCCCCAAGTGCACATATAAAAGCATAAAGCTGTGAAAGGACAGGGTGCATTTTGGGGGCAAAGAGAAATGTCTGGGCCCGAACGTGCAGGGCCTTGAATATTACGTAAGGACTAGTAGGTCAGAGGGAGATCACAAGATCCAAGTGAGTTTTTAGAAAATACCTTCCATCAAAAAGCTAAATTTTACGGAGGCGTGTGACATAGATAAATGCTAATCCACTTCATTATAACCATATGTTTGGCTTCTCCCACTTTCCCCAGCCTCAGTTTTGGAAATAAGTCTTGCTAACACTAAATAGTTTTTATCCAAACACTCTGTTTTGAATCCAGAGATAGATCTCCACTAGCTAATCAGGCCACAGACAAGTTGGCCCAAGGAGCCCTTTGGAACCTCAGGGTAGATGACCTTCCATGCCTGTCATCCTTGTCATCCATTCACGTAGGGCCTTTGGAGCCATATTCAGTACTTTGGAACTTATTTTAAGAACAGTGAGAACCTATTGAAGAGTTCTCACTGGGGGAATGAAAGGAACTTGGGCTGAAATGAGGCCAATGGGTTAGAGGGTACCAAGAGTGAATGCTGCAGCCTAGCTGAGAGGCAATGGGGGCTTCAGCTTAATGCCTGTGGAATCAGAGAAAGTGGACAAATGCGTGATAGTTTTAGTGGGTAAAATAACAAACGTGGCAACCAATTAGATATTGTGAATCTTCCAAAAGGTCCTGCTACTGAACATCTAATTTCAGTTTGTCTCTCTATCACTAAATTCTTTACATCAGGAGCTGTAACAGAAAAGGAGAAACTTCAAATCTGTAAACATAGACATAGTTTTATGGGCTGTTGATATGAGTCTTCATTTCATAATTTAACTGCTTTAGAATATTGCCAAAGTTGTAGCCCTCCCATTGCATTCATTAGGAAGGGCTAGGCTTTGCCAGGGTAACAGTGGTAAAATCGCAGTGGCTTAGCCCTGCATACATTTATTCATACGTATGGACCATCTTCAACGTGAGTGAGTGGAGGCTCGGCTCCACACGGTCCCTCAGGGAAACAGCCCGGCAGAGGCTCAGCCGTCCTGTAGCTGCTCCGCTGGGACACACACCTTCCTCACTTGCCATTGCAGGGAAAGGGGGAATTGAGAATCACTCTTGCATGGCTTTTCAGGCTGCAGCCCAGAAGTGACATAGCATTTCCACACACGTTTCATTGGATCACTTGCATGGACCCACCTTATCAGCGAGGGAACAAATGGAATATCTAGGGAGTGTTGCAGTCTCCGCCACACACACAATGACCATTTTTCACATAGAGGCATTAAAAACAAAATCTTCCTCTGAGATAATGCACCTGGATGAGAGGTGGGTCCTGGGTTGTCAGCCAGGCTCATTCACTGACCAAGGAACATTTTCCTTCAGAAAAACATGATTTAAAATTGGCTTCTATGTTATAGACAACTCAGTCAGGGAACCTCAAGTTTGTAGAGAGTGAGCACATTAAAAATGGAAAGGTCAAAGGGCAGCTGTGCTGCGTGTCTTCCCGAGAGCACTGAGTTGGCCTTTTCTGGGTGTGTGAGGTCTATGGCTTCCTTGTTCTCGCCCCTCTGGATCTTCCATGAAAAGAAGCTTTTTTAACTGAGGCATAAGCCATCAGTCAGATTGGCAGCTGGAGCCCCTGCTCAAGGCTTGGCTGTCGGGTGGAAAAGGATTTAAACTGACATTAACACCAACCTGAGCTGTGCACACAGCCACGAGGTACATTTTTCCAACCTGGCAGCCCGGGGTCTCCTTCCGAGTCTCCCTAACGAGTACTGCCTTTGACTCCTTGAGTCATTGCCTGCCAGATACCCAAACTAGCTCAGGAGACATTTCTCATCCCCCTTAGTTTAGCTCTACATGAAAAGCAGCACAAATAGAACCACGGGGTCTTTCTTCCTGTGTGACTGGTTTCTACCCCAAAAGAAAAATCTTTCAAGGTGTGCAAGGTACCATTTAGGTACACAGTGGTCTGAGCTTGAGATATTACTATTCTGCTGTTCTCTGCCCATCCCTCCCCTTGGGCAGGGAATTTCCTCATATCACCTTCTTTTCTTTTCTTTTTTTGCCACGTCACACAGATTTCGGGATCTCAATTCCCCGACCAGGGATTGAACCCCAGCAGCAGCAGTGAAAGCCCAGAATCCTAACCATTAGGACACCAGGGGAATCCCTCCTCAATTACCACCTCCAGAGGCTTTTAAATTACAAAATATAGTACAGGCAATTGTTTTTGAGATCAAATCTACATAACTGGGAATTAAAAAGATAATTTCTGGAAGATGTGTGTGTATATACATATACATATATATATATCATATATTTCCTTCACTTCAAAATGCTATTGCTTGTCTTGTAGTAAAATGCCAAAGACATATTTGATAAAAATACTTCTGTCTATGTGGTCACAGCGTCAGTGCCTCTGGCATGTAACTTCTCTCTGTGATTTATTTTCTCCCTTGGTGAAATGGAGTTTCTCCAAAGGTAAATGGCCAGTACTAAACATTGCCTAGATCACCAAGTTACTTTATAATAAAATAATGTATGTGGAAGCTCTTTAAAAATCTTATAATCACCATACAAACATATAGTACTCCTACCATGAATGCTCCCTTTTTTTCTGTTGCAAAGTTGACTTTGCAACACAAGGGATTTCCAAAAATTACTGGCCCTCTCAGGAAGTAATGCTACCCACGGTCTATTGAAAATATTAATGGAATGACAACAAACAATGGCTATTAAGCAGGATTTTCAAAGTTGATGTAACAACTTTTGCCTTGCAAGCACGAGAATGTGCAGAACTACAATCATCCTTTGCGACTCTTCTTGAATTAATCCTTCACGCTCTTTACTTTTAAAGCCCCTCAAAATAAATCATAAAAAAATCTTCCCTGTTCAGAATACAGTGGGAGCAGCTTGTTTTGTATATTGTTTTAGTATCGTCAATGGAGTCATACCAGGATCTATTTCAATACAATAAATGCACAGATCAGGATTTAGGGGGCCACTTGTTCATTGGATTAGGAGAAGCTCTCTCTGTAAATACAGTGTTCATCATACTTGAAATATCAGCTATCTATTTATATCCCAAATAATGACGGGTTGAAGTGTTATTATGAAAGGAGAGACACAGATTTTCTATAAATGTGTTTTTCTTGTGATAATATGTGAAATTACATTTCATGTTAAATTGCTTGAGGCAAGCAAGGTTTAATATGTATCTAAATAATTAAGCTAATTGTGTAAAAATATATTTGCAGAATTCACCAAATGTGTTAATACATTTCACATCATGTTTACCCATTTTACATGACTAAAGTTTGCTTTGTGAAATGTTCTCCAAAATACCGGAAGGCCTCTGTGTCTTCACAATCATTATCAACATTCAGGGCTTTCTGGGGAGAAAAAAAGAGGTGCTAAGACGCACATCTTGAAAAATGGTAGGCTGTCTTTCCCTTTCCTCCATTCTACCTGTTTTTTTCCCTTCCTCTCCATTGAATTTCAAATACACATTCAAAAATGTGTACTTCGGGATATTCATGTCATGTTCCTAAATGGCATAGCAAAAACAAACAAACAAACAAAATCACATTCTCACAGGTCAGTGTTCCCGTCTCAATTAATTTTGCAGGACCAAGGATCTGCCATTTGCCAACAGATTTCCGTTCCAATGTGTGGGCTGAGCTGATGTCACATGACCTTTCCAGTCTTTCCCACGTGTAAATTGCACAGAATGCTGGGTGTGGAGCAAGAGTGCTGCCATGGAAAGAAGGAGAAAAAAACCTTTACTGCTTCTCATCACTTCTTAGAGTGAATATATATTCTATTTGGTGTACAGAAGAGTGATGTGGGTCAGGCCATGTTCTGGCGTGTGAACATGTTGTTAATGCCAAATGACTCAGTTTTTTGACTGGATGTATGTTCCTGTTGCTCAGTTAAAAAGGGCTGGTGTGCTGTCAGCACAGTTTATAAGATGAATAATTAGGACTTACATCTCTGGGATGCCTCTTTCACTTTCCCTCTGGGAGCTTTCCTCAGCCCTCTTTGAATTTCTGCTCAGTGTTAACTCCGGCCTTGCCTGGCACCCCACACAGCTCCTGTCCACCAAATTTCTCCTGACTTTATCTTCTCTACCGCTTATGGGTCTTACATACACTCTATCACATTGTCTTAGAATTATTATGTGGCAAAAATTCCACTTCCAATACATGGGGCCACTATGGGTCTATGCCTTATTCATCTGGGGTCGTCCTTATTTGCTTAGATCAGAACAGCTTGGAAGTGAACACAGGGCAGGGTCTCTAGGGGCACAGCTCCAGAGGCATAACACACATCAAGAACTACACAAGAAAATTACGCTTCTGTGACCTGCACACAGATTGTCCCAGAATATTTACATTCAAGACGAAGGTTGGAATATTCTCTCCAAATGTATTCTTCTCCTCATTTGTATAAACTCGTTCTCAACACTTTTCACCTTCAGTTTCTCTCTCAACTTACCTTTTATGGCAGTAAATTAGGTGTCTATGGCATTGCATTACTTTTGTGGTGGCTCAGAGGCCATTAAAATAATTAAAATGAATATAATAGTAGTAGTAGAAAGTAAAAAGGGGATGGTAAGTATAAGTTATCAGCATCATCATCACCACCATCATCATCGTCATTATCACTATCTCAGACCCTGATACCTGCCTGTTTTGCTATAGAATAAAATTCACTTGGATAGAATTCTGTGGCTCACCCTAGCACTCCCCCTATTGCTATGCAATATGGTAGCCACTAGTCACATGTGGCTACTGAGTACTTGAAATGTAGCTAGTTCCAATGGAGATGTGCTGTGAGAAAAAAATACAAGCTGGATTTTGAAGATTTAGTACCAAAAAAAGTATGTGTAATATTAATAACATTTAGATCGATTACATGTTGAAATTATAATATCTTTAATACAGTGGCTTGCAGCAAATATAAAAATTAATTTCTCCTGTTTATACTTCTTCAAATGTTGTGACTAAAAAATTCAAAATTATATATGTGGCTTGCGTTTGTGGCTGATATGATAGTTCTTTTGGGCAGCACTGCCCTAGGTTATAATTCCTCTGGGTTTCCCTCCAGGGATCCCACATTTAGCCTGTGAGCAGGAGACACTCCTGCTTTCCATTATGGATTTGCAGGGCCTGGGTTGCCCATGGCAGTTAAGCCCTGCCTGCCCTGCCAAGAGAGAGTGACTGGAGAAAACCTGATGGGTGTGCAACTTACAAGGCGGTTACAAGGGCCTAAGTGGAGCCCTCGGGAGAGACTTATTGCCTCTTAAATAGCACCTTACTCTCTGGGAGTGAATGAAAGGAGGAGCTCTTTCTGTTAAAGTCATTTGAGATCCTTTGCTGAAAGGAACCATATGCTACACAATGAAATACATTCCAGGCAAGATGCACATGTTTTGTGCAATAAACACGTATGCAAATCTTGCAAGGATTTTGAAGAAGAAAAATGTGCTGATATTATTCATATTAATATCATTGCATGCATCCTTGTGCTGATCTGAAGTCAAATCCAAATCATTGCCTTCCTCCTCTGCCTCGACCCTTGACAATGAATAGTTTATATAAAAGCAGTCTAAGATTTTTGTTTTGGGTCAAGAGGAATTAGTGTCTGGTGGCTAAAATTTCAGGCTCCATAAATCATAAATTCCAAACTTGCTGGCAAATATCCAGTGGGCCTGGCAGCATCTCCAAATGCCTCCTTCCTCTTCAGGACAATCTGGGTGGGAACACCCCTGAGCCCAAATCCCAAGACCTGAAGCTGCTGCCTGCCCTTTTCAATTCTAAGATTCACTAAGCTTTTGATCTGTCGGACAGTTCTCAGACTCCAAATATTTTGAACACAGAGCTGCAATCCATAATTGGAGCTGGTATTGGAAAGAAATGAGAATGCTCCTTGAATCACATCCATGCAAGGGTTCTCTCTGCCTAAATGAGTCTCCATTGCAGGGGATAGAGTAAGACAGACCTTGTAGGGTCCCAATAAAGTTGTGCTGGCTGGTAAATAAACATGAGAATTCAGAAATCAGTGCAGTTCTGGGAAACTCCATTCAGGGAATGAAAGGTCTCACCGAGCATGGGGATCTCCCTTTAATTGTCCCCCTGCTCTGTCTATTTCTTCCCATCATACATTGTGCTGAAAAGCCCTATTGCTACAAGTACACATTTAGGATTTGATTACAGAGTCTCATCCATTTACATGTACAAGATAGAGCCTACTGTGACAGATTAATGCTTCTAAAATTTATACAGGAAGGTTAAATAAAGTGTTACTTTTATGACGCCGAATATCTTTATGATGCTTTTGCTAAATCAGGGACCACTCGGTGATGCTGCAGATGTGCCAGATTCTTATCACGAGCTGGCAGAGTGCCACTCACGCTTTATCCATCTATCATCCTCCTTACCTTTCTGCATGGGACATCCCCACTGCTGTGTGTAATACAATATTCTCCAGGCAGCTTTCTCTTCTGCCCGTTTAGTCAAAGTGAAACAATTCAAGTCCTAGCATCCCGAGACATTGCAGTGTTACTAGAAAGAGTGAAACTTGAAATTTCACACACGATTCTGCTCTTTCCGACAGAAATATGACACACACACACACGCGCGTGTGCAATCTTGGGAATTGCAAGGCCATAGTCAAAGCTGCCACCACAGTTTGTCTTCTTTTCCTTCTGTTCTTCTTTTGATATCCAACCACTCTGTCACCTTGCCCTCCCTCCCGCTGTGAAGTCTAGAATATCTTATGATGATCCTCGACTACACTGAATCTCCTGCTTCCGTTTCAATTCTTTAATAAATATCTGTGCTGAATCTCCTTAGTTCAAACTCTGTTTTCCTTAATGGAAATTAAGTATCCTGAAAAACTGGTATAAAAGCATGCCTTGGCTGAGCCATAATTTGGTCAGAGTTGTGTATCACTAATGCTTGCTATTGGACCCATGTTTTAAAAATATCACAAAAACATTTTATGGCCTTTGCCTAGTCTAATGGTGTTATAGTGTAAATTTCAAGCCATGTTGGGTGGTTTGAAATTGAACAGCAAGGTGTTTAAAGGGGGTCAAATGGTATTCAGTTGACAACTCTGTACTTTGCAACAGTGCAAGGACTGCTCTGTTCCACAGGAGATGTGTCTTCCTAGTGCAAAATGCAACTGCTGCTTAACTAGCTCAAAGGAAGACAGGGACCTGGGGCATTCCACTGGAGCACTGAGTAGGAGAGGTGTTAAAGTAACATTCCCCTTCCCCATATGGCTGCCCTATAAGGTAGATTTACTTCCAGCTGACACTGATTTGGCTTTTCAACTCCCTCTCAGCCCCCAAGGAGTTTCCTATGAAATCAGGGAAAGTGTCACAGCTCAGATAAAGTCATGGGAGAGGTTTAGTCCTCTGGTCAAACGTTGGCTAATGCAATCTAAACCTCCTCACCGGTGCTCAGGAGCTCACTGGGATCACAGCAGAAGGAGAAACACATCAAATCCTTCTTTCCATTTGGTCTCTCACTGATGTAGTCATTCATAAAAATATTTTAAAATACCAACAAATGCAGCCCATACTAGTAAGCTGCTGCTTCTTTTTTTTTTTTTTTACATCTTTATTGGAGTATAATTGCTTTACAATGGTGTGTTAGTTTCTGCTTTATAACAGAGTGAATCAGTTATACACATACATATGTTCCCATATCTCTTCCCTCTTGTGTCTCCCTCCCTCCCACCCTCCCTATCCCACCCCTCTAGGTGGTCACAAAGCACCGAACTGATCTCCCTGTGCTATGTGGCTGCTTCCCACTAGCTATCTATTTTACGTTTGGTAGTGTATATATGTCCATGGCACTCTCTCACTTTGTCACAGCTACTAGTAAGCTTCTTATGTGTTCTTAGGTCCTATTTATAGAGTACTAATGTGAAAAATGACTGTTGATTCCTTCTGTTTTATTAAAATGAGTATAGATCTGTTTAACCAAAGCTTTTTGGCCATGAGATGATGAACATGAAGATGCTTTGCAAACTATAAATTATGATACAAAGTGAGAAATCGCGTGTAAAGTATAACATAGAATGGAATACTACACTGCCCTTAGAAAGAACATATGCTGAAACAGACAGAAGTCAGATGTAATTAAGCGGAAAAGCCAGTTGTCAATGTCATGTGTATAATATGATTTCATTTTGGGGGAAAAGTACTGCATATATGTGTGTGTGTGTGTGCGTGTGTGTGTGTGTGTAGCATAATCCCATATAAAGGTTTGAAAGCTGGAGACCAGCTAGTCAAAGTAATTACCTCTGGGGTGTGGCCTTTGGTGGGAGAAGTCCTCAGATTATAAATTTCTATATCCTTTGAATATTTTCTTAATTTAGAATACTTTTGTTATTTAAAATATTTTATAAAGAATCAAAGTCAGATGTTCTCTGAAATTGAAGGATAATCTGCAAAAGTTTATGTCATTTATTCACTGATTTCATCAAAGTTTTCATTATGCCATCTCTGTAGGACGGCATGCTAATAGGTCCAAGACTAACTAATACACAATTATTCAGTTCTCTTTGGTCTATTCTTTTGTTCACTGTAGGGAACAAAACACCAAGGATAAGAAGATGGGCTCTTGAGACAGATTGCTTGTCTGCACTAGTCCCTCCACTTTCTAGCTGTGCGGCCTTGAGTTAGTTACTTAATATCTCCATACTTCAGATTTATAATCTATAGTATGTTGATAATAATAGTGCCTACCTCCCAGGGCTGTTACTAGAATTAAATTAGCTAATATTTGCAGAGCACCTAGAACACATGGCAAGCACTATATGGATGTTCATTAGACAAAATAAATATATAAAATGTATTTGGTCTCAGGAAACAGCGTCTCATAAGTAAAAGGATAGGACATATAAAAACATACAGATCAAAGGCATGTTAATCAGCAAAAAGAGCAGTGCGGGGACTTCCCTTGTGGCGCAGTGGTTAATAATCCACCTGCCAATGCAGGAGACATGGGTTTGATCCCTGGTCCCTGGAAGATCCCACATGCCACGGAGAAACTAAGTCCGTGTGCCACAGCTACTGAGCCTGTGCTCTAGAGCCCACGAGCCACAACTACTGAGCCCACGTGCCACAGCTACTGAAGCCCATGCATCTAGAACCCATGCTCCGCAACAAGAGAAGCCAATGCAGTGAGAAGCCCATGCACCTCAACGAGGAGTAGCCCCAGCTCACCACAACTAGAGAAAGCCAGTGAGCAGCAATTAAGACACAAAGCAGCCATAAACAAACAAACAAACAAACAAACGTAAATAAAAGTCCATAAAAAAAGAATCATTTATACATATATATATATATATTTTAAAAAGCAGTGTGATAGATGCTTTAGGTAGATACTCCTTATCTCCATTTTACCCTCCTTATATTTGGTGAGATAGGAAGGCTGAAAATGCATTTGCAAAAATGTTACCCTGTGCTAACTTTCCTATGGGAGGCATAAGTTCACTGTAATAGACATTTACTGAAAGAATACTGTGTGTGTAGCACACTATGCTTATTTCTTTGCTTGGGGTCAGGGAAATCAGGAAGCATGAGTAGTAGCATCCACAGAGGTAAGAATTGAGACAGGCAAATGTGAGCAAATATTCATTAGTAGTGTGGTCCAGGGCAACCTGATATCCTAATTCTAGGAGCATCTCTGCATCTTATGACATCCTGCATTCTGGATAATGAGATGGAAATGTTTACGGCTTACAAGTGATGTTCAATATCATGAAATAAAAGTGCATGAGAGGTCTGGATTTGCAACTTCCTTCCCCAGTCCTTGGGCAGGTAATTTAACCATTCTGAGCATCACTATCATTTTAGTGCAAATGGAAATAATACTAATGACATTATAGTTTTGGGAAGATTAATTGAAACTGTATGTATAAAGCACTCTAAATTGAAAAATGTACAAAAATGTAAAGTACATAAATGTGTTTCCAAGTGGACAGACTTGCTATGTGTAAAGATTTTTCAAGAAGTTTCTTTTCACAGGGTGTCAGAAGTGTTTCAGTTAGCAGAAATAAATATGCTAATTGGAAGTAGATGAATCATAATCTGTGCCTTTTTGTGAGGTTAGGTGTGATCTGAACCGTGTGTAGTTAACAAAAGAGAAGCATGATTAAAACAATTAGTTGGTGGTCCATTCAATGTGTCTCAAAAAGACGTCCTGTATGTAAATTCTCAGCTTCTCCTTTTGACCACTTAGGTTCACACCATATTTTCTTAACGCAGTCAGTTCTAGAATATTATATTTTTTTCCATTTTAACCCATATTTCTTTATGTTTTATATTTATCCAATCCTTTTTAAAGCAAGAATGAGATTGACATTTTAATTTTATTTATTTTAAAAGTTTTTTTAATTGAAATATAATGGACATACAATATTATATTAGTTTCAGGTGTACTACATAGTGACTTGACATTTGCTTACATTATGAAATGATCTCCACAATAAGTCTAGTAAACATCTGTCCCCATACAAAGTTATAACAATATTGTTGATCATATTCCTTACACTGTATATCACATCCCTGTGACATTTATTATATAACTAAGATTTATACCTCTTAATCCCCATCACTTATTTCCTCCACACCCCTTGTCCCCTCCTTTCTGGCAACCATTCATTTGTTCTCTGAATGTATGAGTCTGTTTTGTTCGGTTTGGTTTGACTGGTTGGTATTTTTCTTTAGATTCCACATACAAGTGAGATCATATGATATTTGTCTTTCTCTATCTGACTTATTTCACTTAACACAATACTCTCTAGATTTATCCATGTTGTCACAAATGACAAGATTTCATTTTTTATGGCTGAGTAATATTCCATTGCATATATATAACACATCTTCTTTATCCATTCATTTATCAGTGGATACTTAGGTTGCTTCCCTATATTGGCTATTGTAAATAAAGCTGTAATGAATATTGGAGTGCATATGTCTTTTCAAATTAGTGTTTATCTTTTCTTGGGGTAAATACCCAGAAGTGAAATTGCTGAATCACATGAAAGTTCTATTCTTAATTTTTTGAGGAACCTCCATATTGTTTTCCATGGTTGCTGAACCAACTTACAATTCTACCAACGGTGCATGAGGCTTCCCTTTTCTCCTCATCCTCTCCAACATTTGTTATTTCTTATCTTTTTGATGATAGCCATTCTGACAGGTGTGAAGTGGTATCTCACTGTGGTTTTGATTTGCATTTCCCTAATGATTAGTGATGTTGAGCTTCTTTTTTTTTTTTTTTTTTTTTTTTTTTTGCGGTACGCAGGCCTCTCACTGTTGTGGCCTCTCCCGTTGCAGAGCACAGGCTCCGGACGCTCAGGCTCAGCGGCCATGGCTCACGGGCCCAGCCGCTCCACAGCATGTGGGATCGTCCCAGACCAGGGCACAAACCCGTGTCCCCTGCATCGGCAGGCGGACTCTCAACCACTGCGCCACCATGGAAGCCCTGAGCTTCTTTTCATGTGTCTTTTGGCCACTGGTATGTATTTTTTGTTATGGGATTAATGTACAAAAATTTTCAGAATTAAAAATAGAACTGTCCTTAGTCCACTACCCCTTGCACTCCATCATCATATAACATGCCTCTTCTCTGATTTTCACATGCTTTCTTAGGACAATGTAGAGTGAAAGAAGCAAGAGCAAGAAAGAAACAGAAGGGGGCAGGCAGTGAGTAAGTCCTCTATAGAGGAGACGAGAGGGAGAACAGAGAGAGGGGCTGGGGGACTTACTCTCTTGGCTCCCTATCTACAAGGTTGTCTTAGACTGTGTGTGCCTCAGTTGCAAAGGCTACCACTTCTTTCAGAAAGACTTTGTCTACAAGACTTTCTTTTTCTGGATTCTGACAATCTGCCACTTCTCTCGTACCACCGAGCCTAGAGGTCTTGTTACCAAGTCTAAGCTTGTACTGCTCACAGGCCAATAATTGAGAGAGGAGTTATTGGGGCAAAGAATAAAGACTTTAATTGGAAAGCCAGCTAACCAAGGAGATGGTGGGCTCATGCCCCAAAGAACCATCTTGCCTGAGTTAGAATTCAGGCTCCATTTATACTAAAAGGGGAGGGAGTAAAGTCAAACACTCCCTGGTTCCCATCAGCCTCTGGAGGAGATATGTTCATTTCTTCCTCCTTGCAGTCATTCACAGGTGGGCCTGGTCAGGATGTTTCCTGTGAGCTAAACAAAGGTATTTTAGCTTAATGCTCATTACAGTAAGTCCCCTACATATGAACGAATTCTGTTCCGAGAGTGTGTTCGTAAGTCCAATTTGTGCGTTAAGTCCAACAAAGTTAGCCTAGGTACCCAACTAACACAATCGGCTATGTAGTACTATGCTGTAATAGGTTTATAATACTTTTCACATAAATAATACATAAAAAACAAACAAACACAAAAAATAAACATTTTTAATCTTACAGCACAGTACCTTGAAAAGTACCGTAGTACAGTACAACAGCTGGCATACAGGGGCTGGCATCCAGTGAACAGGCAAGAAGAGTTACTGACTGGAGGAGGGAGAGGAGATGGGAGATGGTAGAGCTGAAGGATCGTCAGCCATAGGAGGGCAAGCTGCAATTTCACTCACGCCTGACATTGATGACACAGGTTCTGGTTCCTTGCTGGATTCAGTTCTATCTATCCCCTTGAAAAAAACGATCCAGTGATGTCTGGGTAGTAGCTCTTTTTTCCCTCGTCATAGATGACATGGTAGCACTGGATTGCATTCTGAATGGCTGCTGCAACCTTCGTGTACCATTCTACGTTCAGGCCCTGTGCCTCAAAAACAAACAGTGCCTCCTCAAATAAAGAAAATCCCCTTGCCATTTCCTCATCATGAATCTCTTCTGTTCTTCAGTTACTTCTTCTTCCTCTTGTCTCTCCTCATCCTTTCTCTGGGCCTTCAATTCCATCAGGTCTTCATTAGTCAGCTCCTTGTGTTGCACAGCAAGGAGTTCAGTGAAGTTGTCCTCTTGCAGATCTAGCTTGAAATAAAGACACTGTACTACTGTACTCTATACAGTACTGTACAGTAAAGTACACAAAAGCACAATCACTAGTAGAGGATGCACGCACGTGACAATGTACACCATACACTTACGTGACTGGACATGCGAACACACTTTCACATATTTGAAAGTTCGCAACTTGAAGGTTCATGTGTAGGCGACCTCCTGTACCTGGGAAGCAAGGTTCCCAGAGATGGGCCGTTATGTATAACTTAAGCTTATAGGCAACATCCCTTTAGTGATTAACTTGTATCAGAATACAAAAGGTTCTTCCCTATTACAGTCTGAGAACTCCATAGTTACTAAACCTTGGATGACTGAATTATCCTTTGTAGCTCTTCTTCCCCTTCTCACACCTCTGTTAATGGTCCTTTTGTAAGTAAATCCCCCTTAAGTTATCTTAAGTTGAACATGCCATCTGATTTCTGGGGAGATACTGACTGGTACACACACCCCCTCCCCCACTAGGGATATACTCCTCAGTATCCACTTGAGATGTGAACAAGGAGTTGGATAGACAAGGAACAGCTTGATGAAAGGTTGGTCCAGAGGTCACAGAAAAAAATTGACCTGGAGTTCTTCCCAGAGGGCAGAATTAGGGTCTATTCAGAGAAATTTCCCCACTTTTAGGTCAGGGACTTTCAAATGTGTGTTCCAGAAGATTTAAAAAATGCTTCCCACTCTTTCCTTCTCTAAATGGGACTTACTGTTGCTTTTCAGCTTCCCTTTCCACCATTTGTAAACTGAGTTTGTGTGGAGGAGGAGAAGCTGGGTTCCTTGTCTTTTTAATTTACAGGTCAATAGACCAAAGTAGTCAGGCAAACTGAAGCTTGACTTGGGTCACTTGGCATCACCAGGAGGTCCTAGACTGCATGCAGAGACTGTTTCTTTTTCCAGGGGGATAGTGTGTTTGGAATATGAGAAGTATGAGCAAAAAAAGATATTTAGTGACCATAAGATAGATCATAGCAGAGACTCTTAGTACCCATTTCCTTTCTGGGAAAAGGTAAGTGGATGCTACGTGACAAAAACTACAAATGCCCATCATATTGTCTTTATGCTCATTCTTTTCTTGTTTCTATCATAGTTATTGAGCAGCCCCCCAAAATTTTCCTTTTGTCTCTCTTATTTTTGCTACACAATTCTGTTTTGTCCCCCTAATTATGGTTGATATAGGTTTAAGGAAAACCATACCTTTTGCAGAGAGATTAGGTTTAATGAAGGTTAGATGCTATCAATTTATAGAGGTCTTGAAAGAGACCAGAAAATTCCCATCAGAAGATCCAAAAAGGTATCATCTCTCTCTCATAAGTTAATCTTTTTTTCCCCTAAGCACAAACATTTATGGTAAATTTTTAAAAATGACTTTTTCATTTTTCTCATATTTTAAATCTATTTAATTACTAGTCTTGTAACAGTATTGTTACTATTTTCATTGCAAATTTAAGCTACGCTGTGGGTTAAATAGACTTTAGTGAAGGGGCCTAGGAACTTTACAGCTATTTATAACATTCTAACTAGGGGTAGACATGTTCTGAGTTTCAAAAAATCAATTTGTAAGTGTTTTTTAAAAAATACAACTCATTTGTAAACAGTGTGTTGCAGGGGGGTGTTCTTTTGTTTATCTTTTGCTTTGTAACAAATCACCCAAATACTTTATGGAACCAAACAATTATATGTCTCATGGTTCTGTGAGTTGTTGCTCAGTTGGATGGTTCTTGCTTGGGAATCTCTCATGTGGTTGCAGCTGGGATGGCAGTTATCTGAAGGCAGAGCTAAGCTAGATGTCTAGATGGATCACTCGGATGGCTGGTTTTTGACACTGGCTGTCATCTGGCAGCTTAGCTGGGGACATTGAAAGAGCACCTTCACACGGCCACTCCATATGGCTTGGGCTTCTTAGGATATGGCAGCTGGATTCTGAGATGGAGAATCCAGAGAGTGAGAGCTCCAAGAGGCACAGGAAGAAGCCCGTTGCTTCCTTTGACATAGCCTCAGAAGTACAGAATGTCATTTCCACCACATTCCATGATCAGGAAAGTCACTAAGGCCTACTCCCATTTAGAGGATGGGGATGAGAGTTCATCTCTCAATTTGAACAACAGCAGAGTTTGCAGCCATCTATTTATTTATTTTCTTTTTTGCGGTACGCGGGCCTCTCACTGTTGTGGCGTCTCCCGTTGCGGAGCACAGGCTCCGGACGCACAGGCTCAGCAGCCATGGCTCACGGGCCCAGCCGCTCCATGACATGTGGGATCTTCCCGGACCGGGGCACGAACCGGTGTCCCCTGCATCGGCAGGAGGACTTTCAACCACTGCGCCACCAGGGAAACCCTGCAGCCATTTTTAATGTACCATAGAGCATATCAGCATCTCCAGAAGTTGTACAGAAGAAGCAGTTAAGAGCTAGACTGTCTGTGTTCCTATCTAGAGTTTTATTCCATGTTGATCTTGAGTATATTTCTTAACCCCTCTGTGCCTTGGCATCCTCATCTATGAAATGGTGATAAAATGGTACTTATAGAGTAGTTGAGAATTATAAGTAATGCAATAAAAAATGCTTGGCTCCGTTCCTGGCCAATATTATCATTATTATTACCATTATCATGTTTGAGGGTGATGTTGCAAGATACATATATTTGACAGTGGCATCTTTTCCATGGGGCTTATACAAACATGTAAAGGTTTTGTTTGTCTGTTTGGTTGTTTGTTTTTAAGAATGTCAACAGAGTATGGCACATTTTTTACTTTTTTGTCTTTCATTTTAAAGACTAGGCATCAACTCCTCCCCGTCCCTCCCATAATGACTGCTGTCAGTCATATCTTAGGTCAGTTACATAAATGCTTTCTCCATTGGCTAGGATGTCACTATCTCACTTTTGATTGGTTACTGGCATATCATTCATATATCTTTCGTTCCTGTCTTCCCTCAGGAAGGCCAAATTGGTTTATCATGCAGGCCAGTGGATCTCTTCTATTAGTAAATTTGGTGACTGATATTAGAGAAGCTACTTTTTTAAAAAAGCAAAATAGTTAACATGCTCTATTACATATAATGTGTTCTAGGATAACTGCTCTTTAAGCTGAAAATAAAGATTTGTTTTCAAGTGAAAAAAGAGAAAATAGTGTTTATAACAGGGTGAAATCTTCAAATATTTTTCTTTCAAAAAGAAGCATCTATTCTTCAAACAGATTGTTTATCAATAGTAAATAACCTAGGGTTAACTTCTCTATAACAAGACCCCAATGATGACTTTTTCATCTCTTCTTAAATGGGACATCCCATGAAAATTAACAGGCTATTAGAAATAAGCTAGATTTTCATTTTTGCCAAAAGAACTCTGAATAGCAGTTATACAAACCAAAAAAAATTTGGCAGAACAGATTGCAGAAATTATAACTAAGCTAGAGGACATTTTCTATTTCTAGAAGAAAATGTTACTTGTATCCAAGGAGCATTGTTGTTTTGAGTTTGGGCTCCTTTTGCAAAGAATTCTGGAAGTTTTTTCATCTCAGCCTACAGAAGAGAGTAGTTAGGTGCTGGGACAACTTAAAAGACTGCCTTTTTGGATCAAGTACAAAGGTACTGTGGGCCTTCTGGGACTTGAGCAGAGTACACTGCTCAGGTCATCTTGACCCACAGGGTGTCCAGTACTGTTTCTCCCATAAAAGTTCTTTTCTTCAGACTATCCAGTGACAGAATGTCGGACCAAGTAGGGTCTAGAGAGCTCATAGATGATCCCTTTTATTTTACAATTGGGGAAACTGAAACCAAAACTGGGAAATTATTTACTTGTGGTCCATTTGTGATAGTGTGTAGGTATTCAGACTTCAGCATTATTCTCTTTCTAGTAGGCCAGGAAGCCCCTCGGGCAGTGTCCACCCCTGCCACAAGGCAGAGGGCACGTCTTTGGCTGGATATCTACTGTGACCCAGGGCACCAATAAAAGATGGCCAGGGGACCTGACAGCCCTCAAGTGGAATTTGTACATCAGATCTAGGGACTAGTCATCATTGGGGCCAGCTCTCAGGTTGGCATTTCTCAGGGAATAGAGTTATATTCAGAGTCCCTGTTCCTGCTAAGATTGAGCTTTCTCTTAGCCTTAGAAAAACCAAATCAGATGGTCATAATCTGTGTATCTTTAGATGGGGAGGGACGACTACTTCATTCATTCACTCAGGTACTCATGCATTCGTTCACAGGTATTCATTCATCACCTACTCTATGCCAAGCTCCATGTGTAGCACTGGGAAAGCATCATATACTGCCCTTGTCTTCATGGTTCATGAAAAGTGGAGAAATGGTTAACCTTAATCAGTTTGAAATTTCAAATATGAAAATTTCCGCTCCTTTCCTCTAACTTGATTTTTCACTCTCTTGATACAGTTGTTTGATAAAGAGAAGTTCATAATTTTTATAAAAATATGTATCAGTCTTTTATGCTTAATGATTTTTAAAAACTGGGCAAAGGACATTTACAGGATCTTTGCAAAAGAAGACATCCAAATAGCCAATAAGCCCATGAAAAGGTGTTTAACATTATTAGCCACCAGAGGAATGCAAATTAAAATTACAGTATGACATCACTACACTTCAACCAGAAGGGCTAATATTAAAATATTAAAACTGATGATACCAGGGCCTCCCTGGTGGCGCAGTGGTTGAGAGTCCGCCTGCCGATGCGGGGGATACGGGTTCGTGCCCCGGTCTGGGGGGATCCCATATGCCGCGGAGCGGCTGGGCCCGTGAGCCGTGGCCGCTGGGCCTGCGCGTCCGGAGCCTGTGCTCCGCAGCGGGGGAGGCCACAGCGGTGAGAGGCCCGCGTACAGCAAAAAACAAAACAAAACAAAACAAAACAAAAAAAAAACTGATGATACCAAGTATTGGGGACAATGTGAAATAAATGAGACTCTTTTTAGGGTGCTAACTATCAGAATAATGGGGTTATCAATTGGGAAGAGGCATGTCTGCTAAGGGTTCAGATATGTTCCATATCTGAATTTGGTAGTGGATATATACATATATAAAAAATTCATTGAGTTGTACAATTAAGATTTACACTTTGTAGTGTATGTAAGCTATGTAGCAATAGAAAGGAAAAATAAAATATATGCTTTTTTTAATTTAAGGGAAAAGAACACATCTATTTGCAGTTGCTCTAGGACTATTTTAGAGGGGCTTGCTGAGCTATTATATATACTTCATTACCTTTTCCCAAATCACCCATGGACAGATTTCCAATTGTCTTCCCTTTCTGGTGCTAACACCTGAGTTTCCCTACTTTTCTGTGAAGTCACTTGTCTTCTCTCCATAAACATAAAGGCCTTCCAACCGTCTTACTCATAATGCCAGATTCATGGTGTTTGGAATTTTACAATTTTCCAGTGAAAGAGCAGATCAGGGAAATGGCCACTGGTGAAATAGTTACCCAGAATGTGGGTATGAGTAAGCTATAGAAGGTGACAGCCAAACCAGTATCTGTAACTGCTGGCAGGAGACTTTCTCAGGATTAAGCTCTATTTGCTGCACTTTTGTCCCACTGAAGTGGAGCAGGACCCTCTGCTCCTTCCCCCCATGTCCTCCATCTGCCTTTTTTAAAATTTTCTCTTTTGTGGTACGCGGCCCTCTCACTGTTGTGGCCTCTCCCATTGCGGAGCACAGGCTCCAGACGCATAGGCTCAGCGGCCATGGCTCACGGGCCCAGCTGCTCCGCGGCACGTGGGATCTTCCTGGACCGGGGCACGAACCCGTGTCTCCTGCATCGGCAGGCGGACTCTCAGCCACTGCGCCACCAGGGGAGCCCCACAAATACCTTTTTTTATGGTATTTTCCATTCATTCTTTGTTCTTTTTTTTCTTTTCTTTTCTTTTTCTTTTCTTTTTTTGAAGTACTGGGGCCTCTTACTGTTGTGGCCTCTCCCGTTGTGGAGCACAGGCTCCAGACACGCAGGTTCAGCAGCCATGGCTCACGGGCCCAGCTGCTCTGCGGCATGTGGGATCTTCCCGGACCGGGGCACGAACCTGTGTCCCCTGCATCGGCAGGCAGACTGTCAACCACTGCTCCACCAGGGAAGCCCTCCATCTGGCTTTTGTCTGTAGAAGAACTTTAGCCGAAGAATAAGTTTAATCAAAGGAATGAGAAAATGCAGAAACAAAGGAAAACAGTTAGACGAGACCAAATAACAATAGTTGAGTCATTAAATAAAGTCAAGGACCTTTAGTTCCTCTTCAAGGGCTATAGATAATATTCTGAGCCATATCCTGTGAGCCCTCTTATAGATACTGAAACTCCCACCAGGTGGAAGAAGTGAACTACCTGATGACCAGATCGTAGCCATGACATAAGCTGCCACAATTCTGAGAACTGGCCTCAAAGAAATGGAAACAAACCAACCCTGGAAGGACAGTTGTACTTAGAACAATCAAGATGATGCTGATCGGACAACGGCATGACCGATTTGAAGATAATTGTTGGAGAGGACATGTAGCCCCCTGCCTCCACCTATAAAAGCTCTTGTCCACTGTTTGTCGCGGGGGGCGGGCGGGAGTTGGCCTTTGGACATGAGATGCCCTTCTGCCCTCTCCACCCCCACCCCCGGTTGCCGGCCTCCAAAATAAAGCAAACTTTCTTTTCCACCAACCTTGCCTCTCTAGTATTGGCTTTAGAGTGGCAAGCAGCTGGACCCCACTTTCAGTAACACCACTTCCTACTACATTTAGTCAAACTGTTGCTAATGCTTAGTTTAAGAATTCCTAGATTTTTGGAATTGTGACAGTAAATCATAATTTAGTTTGCATATTATTCTTACCAATTTTGTAAAAGTGTTATATTATCTATTTCATTTTAAATTAATTATAATTGAGTCAATCACATTTGAGAACTTCTGCATCTCTTGAAACAATTAAATGTCTCCTACAGGGCGTTGCGAAACAAGAGGTTTTAATCACTTACAGCCTTTCCTCACCTTTAAGCGTGCTACAGATTCAAAGTACATATCTTGGCAGTAAAATTTAGATTTTGGCTCACAATCTAAAAAAAAGTGTGTCCCATCCCACCGACTGACAGTATTTCAAGCTATTAATAGTCTGATCCCTGTATACTTGGTTCTCTGATATTTTTAGAGTCAGCATTAGAGTGCATTAAATTGTTTTTTTTTCTCTCTTCTTAAAAAAGTAAGTATTGAGACTAGATTCTGCCAACAAGATCTTGCAAAATAAAGTAATAGCTTGGAACTGTTTTGAACTACAATATTACTACTTTCGCATTGTTGCTGCAAGGAATATTTTTAGTGGTTTATTTCATGAAAACAGAGCATTCTATGCAGCCCATCATTACATTAGTTTATGTTTACTGTACTTTCCTTAAAATTGCTCTTGTAGGAGGTATTTTCTTTCAACAAAGGACATAATGCCCTGGAAAGTAAAATCAAGAGAAAACCCCTTTGGGAAATGATTACAGTCAAAGGTATGAAGTTACACCCCCTTCACTAATTACTGCTAATCTAGTTTTATTTTTAGCTCCTAAGACAACACCCTGAAAACTCACTGCTCCTAGATGACCTATATAAAGTCATTTTACAATCCCAATGAAAGTAACCTCATAATAGTGTCAAACATAAGGAGTGTCCACCCTTGGAATAAGAGCCTTTAATCTGAATCACTTGTTGCAGCACATCACCTCTGCTGTGGTCCAGGGTGAAGATATTTCCTGTAAATCTACGCAGGGATGTATGATGGGATGGCCCTAGATGCCAGTCCCCCAGATCTGCTTCAGAGGGCAGTTGGTATAGAGAAAAGAACTCAGGGGTTAAGAAAGGTCAAATCACCCCTCCCCCTACCCCGGACCCCCATGAGTCAGGGACCCCTATCTGAGGTCTGACTTATGAGGTTACTTTTGATTAGACCTCTTAGGATTCAGAGCATTCCTGCACCATAGCATAAACAGTCTAGGTCTTCATAAGATTCTTGTCAAAGAAGATAATTTTTTAAAGCACTTGATAATAAAATCAACCCAGATGAAACTTTCTGGGCCCTCTTTTCTTCTTTTTGTACCCATTCTCTTCAAGTACATAATATCTCCTCTTCTGAGCTCCAGGTAAGTTATCTCGATAACCTCTCAGACATCTCTTAACTACAAGCTAAATATAAAATATCAAAAAACGTATTCTGATTAATAGCACTCTACCAAAAGTTCAAACATTCTAGTGTAATCAGTATGTATTCCCTTCCTATGTACTTTTATTTTCTATTTTTCTACTTCCCCATTAAGTACTTTTATTTTCTATTTTTCTACTTTCCTGTAAGTACATTTTTCTCTGGCCTAAGAATGATTACTCCCAGGGCTTCCCTGGTGGCGCAGTGGTTGAGAGTCCGCCTGCCGATGCAGCGGACATGGGTTCGTGCCCCGGTCCAGGAAGATCCCACATGCCGCGGAGTGGCTGGGCCCATGAGCCATGGCCTCTGAGCCTATGCGTCCGGAGCCTGTGCTCTGCAATGGGAGAGGCCACAACAGTGAGAGGCCTGCTTACCGCAAAAAAAAAAAAAAAATTACTCGCAGTTCTTCACATCCTATGCCACTGCCTTTCCCTGTGCCAAGAACCACTTTCCCCATCACTGTTTTGTTGTTTTTATTGTTTTCCTTCAGAACTTAGCTAAGATGTAAACAACTTTCTGATGTTTCTTTCTTCTTATCTTAATCTTAAAAGCATTAAGAGCTCATACAACTCAATACCCAAAACAAACAAACAACAAAACACCACCACTATTCTTAGGAATGCTGGATTCTATTAAAGATTTCACTTCCGGTCAGGGAGCATCCCTGAGGTCCAGACATATCCCTGCTGTCATTTTGGCTTGGCTGCTTAAAACGTCCTTTGATTTCACCAGTCTTTAAATTTTTTTTTTTTTTTTTTTTGCCTAAGCTATTTAGTTAGACCTTATCCCATACCACCAAAATCCAAGTAACACATATCTTTAGGAATTTCTGCCCATACGGGTTTTGACACTAACAAGAAGAGAGTTGCTCTGGTCCAAGATGACCACTTTTACTGTGAAATAACATAGAGAACTATTTTCCTAGTTGACTGGTTTCTTATTTTAAGTCAGCACAGAGAAATCATACATATAAATGTGTGTGGTTCAACTTCAGTTATGGGCCTTTTCTCCTTTTGGTCTTATGGAAGGGGTAAAGAGCAATGCTGATTATGCTTAAAAAGTACCCTGTGAAGAGCTTTGACAAATGGAGGTTGGGCCAAAAACTTCTTATGAAAAGGTCATGATCTTAGAAAAAATTTTAAACTAAAGGTAAGTGTAGCATTAATACCAGAGCAACTCATTATTAACTTAAATAATAAAATTGGGACATTTTAGGGCAAATTAAAAGAATGAGTAAAAGGATGATATTTTAAATGACAGGTGGTTCTGAAAATTTTAAGTACATTAGACTGAACAAAAATTCCCAGACAATGAAGCAAGCTTCAAAGGCAATAGCAGAAATCCACTCTAATATGTAAATTTTTGTTCACTTTCATAAAGGAATTAATTGATAAAGGTCAGAGAAATACTTGGTCATGATATGATTATTTATCATTCTTTGATTGACAAAGAACTACATTCAGATATAAGAGCAATAATGTTCAACAGCTGCCAAGAGAATTCTATTCCTGCAGCTTCTACAGCCAACACTCCAGAAAACGGGTACTCATGTCCTATGCTTGTAAAAATGATACATATCTTGGTGGAACATTGGAAGAGACATGGAAGTATAAGGAAGGAAAAGAAAATGCCCACAGCCTCATATTCATCTGTATTACAAGGATAATAACAGTACTTATCTCACAGTGTTGCTGTGAAAATTAAGATAATTCATGTTAAAATCTGAAACATAAGAGGCACTCAGTGAATGCAAGCTATGATTATTATTAGCCTACCATCTCTGTTCAAATGTTGGCCTTTGTTTGGTTCCCCATCAGTAAAGGTGTGATAGCAAACAAGGTCATACAGAGGGTAGTTCTGCTGGATCCATAGGAGACAGATGTTCCAACCAGAACAAGGGAGATGCAGTAATTACACCATGCTTCCTTCAGTCACTGGTTAAGGGCTGCCCCTGGGGACCTGTATATTCCAGGCACCTCTGCAGAGCAGGCTCTACAGCAAGCCAGACAGCAGCCTTTCAACAGAGATGCAGGTCTGGCTTTGGGAGGGTAAGTGCATGGGAGATATTGTGCACAAACATGGTTAAGGGATCCGAGGGACACGGATGCAGTGTCCACTACAATTCCCTTCCACTTCATTTTCTATGATTGCTTATTTTATTTGTTTGCATACTTGTTTGTTTACATAGTTGAAAGGACATTATAAGATACACCAGAATCACTAGAAAAGAAGAGGTTTTTTTGTTTTTTGGGTTTTTTTGGTTCCTAGTAACACCTCTAGACTTAAAACAATGTTTGTTACATGGTCAGCACTCAATAAATATTTGTTGAATGAATATTTTGTGATCTGCCTTTATTATTTAACATTAAGTTTTAGGAACATTTTCCTGACAATCAAGTTCTTATTTTAAAATATTTCCTCATAATCCAAGGTTCTATATATTCCTAATATATAGAACAATTTACATTTTCTGTAATTGTCAATATTACAATTTTTTCACAAACTTCTTTTTACATAAATTTCTGTTGCATTATGATTATTTTCTCACAACAGATTCACAGAAATAGAAATATTGGGTTAAATCATATCCATATTTTATAAAATAAGGCTTTCCTTTTTTCAGATATTTTGACAAGCACAACTAACAACACTGACTCTGAACTAAGTCATTGGCAGGTGAAAATATTAGGTAGATTATACTCTTAAATCAGTCAATTCTCTGTAAACCAATAAAGTTGTCAAAACTTCTGGTCATAAGAGGACCTGGAACTTTCAATATATGATGTATTGGAATTTGGAACAAATATGACACATGGTTTTTGTGTGTGTGTGTGTTTTTTTTTTTTTGCGATACACAGGCCTCTCACTGTTGTGGCCTCTCCCGTTGCGGAGCACAGGCTCCAGACGCGCAGCCTCAGCAGCCATGGCTCACGGGCCCAGTCGCTCCGCGGCATGTGGGATCCTCCCAGACCAGGGTACGAACCCGTGTCTCCTGCATCGGCAGGCGGACTCTCAACCACCGCGCCACCAGGGAAGCCCGACACATGTTTTTATGGCCATTTAATGGTGAGACCAAATGCCAGGTAGGGCTCTGTTCACAGACATCAAAGTCTGCAGCTCAGTTTCCCTGAACTGGTTGTATGAAGAGGTCTGCAGACACCAGATGCACAAGTGTTTCCTGCTTGATGAGCAGAGAAAGGGAGTATTGCATATTTGAAAGTGCTGGAGCCTTGCACCCCTGAAGACAGTGGTGTGTGATTGGCTGTTTCAGGTCACCCTGATTATACACTGACTCTGTTCTTTTGATAGCAGCTGCCAGATACCACTTGCAGGGTTTGCCTCCACCAGGTCAGCATGACATTTTTATTCAAAAGGAGTCATTCATCTCTGATTGTCACATACCACTGGGCTCTGGTGGCTTCAACACTTTCCCCATCTACTGGAATCTCTGAGCTATTCCATTTCTTTCCCAGTCTATGATTCCATTCACACCACAATGCAGACACATTTCTGTGAGTTGTATGTCAGTTTCAACCCCCAGCAAAATCAGGCATGCTTCATTAAAAAACAAAAAGAAAACTATTTATGCTAAGAATGCCTAACACTTAAAATGTAGGCTAGATTTTCTGAGCACTACTAGACAAATAAACTAGTTTCTTTTTTTTCACCAGACTTCTTACTTTTCAGAATCTAACAATTTATATTTTGAAGGCTTTGAGAACAGGAGCTGTCACATACAATTTTTATGCATACATGCAAACATATTAGCATGTATAGGGTTTGGTATATGAAAAGCTCCTTATAAATACCCTTTGATTTAAGTGAAAACAGGTTAATTATAGTTTTTTATGTGTTAAAAGAAATTGGATTTCATTGTGAAAAGTGGGCAAAACTGCCAGCTGGAAGGCTGATATTTTTCACTTCTCAGAGAATTCTGGCTTTGTGTGGAGAAGACTTTGGTCTCTTAGGTCTGATTCCATCTGCAGCCCTATAGCACTATCAATTGCCCCTTTCAGCTAGCCTAGAGACTTCTGTGAAGTTGAGGGCTGGCTAAGCTTTTAGATTGCTTGATGGCATTCTTTCTTTTCTTTGTCCAGATTGTCTGTATGTCCGTTCTCTAAGCTTAAATAAACTACTTCTTTGCTTATAAGAAGTTATATACAGTATACTGTGTTTCTCAAGGATAATATTCATCCTTCTGGATATATTCCCCAAATAAGAGAACTGTCAACATCTGTTTCTGGCAAGCTAAGAAAGAGAAGGGATGTCAAAGCCAGCAACTTGCTTCCTGTGAGAATAATTTTGGGTTTGTACACCTCCTTGACTGTTAATTTATAAACATGCTAACCATATTATTCTTCCCATCAAAAAGTCATGCCAGTTTTGAACAGTTTTAGAGGGGAAAAAAAAACACATCACAAATGTAGACTCAAATTCTCAAGCTTCCATTAAGTGGATTGGGGGTCAAGGAAAACTTAGCAAAGGTCTTAGTGTTGGTTATGCACTGAAAAATCTAAAATATGTACAAGTGACAGAAATAAAGTTTTGTATTGTAGAAACAAAATAATTTAGTTTGCTCCCACTTCTCCTGATATAATAGGAAAACCTAACCAAATGTGGGTGGCAGCTAGTAGGACTGATTAGACAGGGTCCAGAAAGCTAAGCGTACAACGCCTGAGTGTTGAGGGCCAGATGACTGCTGAATTATGAGGGTACCAGGAATTTGAAATCCAGGGCAGCGGGCCATACTCATGGAGTTTGCAGGTCTTGGAAGCCAAAGGGGAAGAAGCCTAAGAGCCAGTCAGGGAAGGCTGGAGCAGGCGGTTTTCCTAGAGATGAAGCAATAGAGAAGGTGAGAGAGTTCGAGTCCATGTACATTTTTAACTGAAGTAGCAAAATTGGAGAGGTCTTAGCACAATGAATTTGTTTTTTCTAACTGCTTCCGTAGATCGCACTGGGCAGGGAATCATAGGAGTGAAAAGGATGCAGTGGCAGCCAGAGAGAAAGTCAATTGCTCTTTGGTACATAACTAGGAACTAGATATAGTGGGAGAGGGCCAGCCCTGGAGAAAAAATAGTCTTTTGGAGAAGGGCCCAGCAGCTGGGAGGTCCAAAAAGGTGGCAGAACCTGCTGTCTAGAGGATTTGGCAACAGGTAGAAGCTGGAGGTCCAGGCAGACAGGTGGCTGGCATGGCGGATATCCAGAAGTGAGTGATAGGTGTCTTCCTGGCAGGTGGGCAGAGCGCAGGACAAGGGCATGTTGGCAGTAGCACATAGGGTCGCAGGCATGGGGAATGGGGCTCAGGTGGAGACTTTTGTCTTGAAAACAATTGGGGCTGGCAGGCAGGAAAATTGGCAAGAAACGAGAGGGAAGACAAGGACCTGATTCCTACAGCCAGGGTGCAAAGACTGGCCTAGACCCTGGGAAACAAGAATGTTTAAGATCAGAAAGGGACCAGAAAGAAGGCAAACATGATGTAAAGGGTCGGCATTGGAGGTGTTTACATTTCTTGTATCCAAGGTCCAAGGGGATCACAGAGACTCCAGCAAGATGGGCATTTTGGTTGTGAGAGCCTGTGGAGGTGTAAAGAGGGAAAAACTGTTAAGAGGCCCCAAACATAGGATTGGAAGAGGCAATACTGACAGTACTCACAGACCTAAACTGGAGCTGGGATAGGAACTAGAGCCTTGAGGAAGTCCTTATATCCCTCTCCACTGCAATGGTGTCCTCAGTGCTTTTTGGATGCCAGGTTTGTCACAGTAGATGCAGTGGAATGCCTAGGAATTTGCAGGAGCATGTGCTTAGTGTTAATATCCCAGTACTGTTCTCCAGTTGGTACCCATATAATTTATGGTACTGGGTGATATTTTTAAAAGTGTCCTCAGGGCTTCCCTGGTGGCACAGTGGTTGAGAGTCCACCTGCCGATGCAGGGGACATGGGTTCGTGCCCCGGTCCGGAAAGATCCCACATGTCGTGGAGTGGCTGGGCCCGTGGGCCATGGCCGCTGAGCCTGCGCGTCCAGAGCCTGTGCTCCACAACGGCAGAGGCCACAACAATGAGAGGCCCGTGTACCGCAAAAAAAAAAAAAAAAGAAAGAAAAAAGAAAAAAATGTCCTCAAACTCTTCTATACTCCTTTTATTAAAAGCTGGAGCATAATTCTTCTCGCCTTGAATATGAGTGGCCATAGAGACTTGCTTCTAAGGAGTAGAATGTGAAGGGAGTAACATTGCATCACTTCTGAAGCTTCCTTCTGACTTTCTCTTGGAACTCTTGTCCTTAGAACCTATCCTCTATGCCATGAAAGTCAGGTCACGTGGAGAGGCCATGTGTAGTTGTTTGTTTGATCTACAGTCCTCACTGAGGTCCCAGCTGACAGTTGTCATCAACAACCAGACTGAGGTCTCAGATGACTCCAGCTAAACCAGCATCTGATATCAGTCATATTTGAAGTGATGATGACAGTGATGATGATGAATAACTGCTGTTTTACACCACTAAGTTTGGGGTACTTTGTTATAGAGCAGTAGTTAACTAAAAAGATTTTGGTACCTGAAACCGGGGTGCTACTGTAACAAAGACTGAAACATGTGGCATTGGTTTTGGGACTGGACTGTGGGCAAATGTTAGAAGGGTTTTGAGGAGGCTGTGGGTAAATGGTTAAAGAAAAGTGAAGATAAGATTATTGGAGACTGAAGGAAAGGAGACATTTTTATGTAGTGACAGAAATTTTAACACTGCTGCTTGCAGTTTTCTGATAAGCTCGATGACTTAGTTAAAGAGATTTCTAGACAGAATGTTGAAGGTGCCCCCTAGCTTCTTCTAGCTGCCTATTAGAAACTGAGAGAGAAGAGAATTGAGTTTAAAAATTAACTGTTAAAAGTATGGAGTTGCCTTAAAAAACTAAAAATAGAACTACCATACGACCCAGCAATCCCACTACTGGGCGTATACCCTGAGAAAACCATAACTCAAAAAGAGTCATGTACATTGTTCATTGCAGCTCTATTTACAATAGCCAGGACATGGAAGCAACCTAAGTGTCCATCAACAGATGAATGGATAAAGAAGACGTGATATATATATACAATGGAATATTACTCAGCCCGAGAAAGGAACAAAATTGAGTTATTTGTAGTGAGGTGGAAGGACCTAGAGAGTGTCATACGGAGTGAAGTGAGTCAGAAAGAGAAAAACAAATACTGTATACTAACACATATATATAGAATCTAAGAAAAGAAAAAAAAGGTCATGAAGAACCTAGGGGAAGACGCAGACCTACTAGAGAATGGACTTGAGGATATGGGGAGGGGGAAGGGTAAGCTGGGACAAAGTGAGAGAGTGGCATGGACATATATACACTACCAAACGTAAAACAGATAGCTAGTGGGAAGCAGCTGCATAACACAGGGAGATCAGCTCGGTGCTTTGTGACCACCTAGCGGGGTGGGATAGGGAGGGTGGGAGGGAGGGAGACGCAAGATGGAAGAGATATGGGGATATATGTATATGTATAACTGATTCACTTTGTTATAAAGCAGAAACTAACACACCATTGTAAAGCAATTATACTCCAATAAAGGTGTTTAAAAAAATTAACTGTTAAATATAATTGTGCCAGGATTTCAAAATTAGCTTTTTTTCTCATTCCCACCCTCTCCTGATGGAAAATGATTTTGCTTACCTTTTTTTCAACCTCAAAGGGACACTATTCAATCCTCACTAATTGTATCATGATAGCTGGTTTTCCTTAGATGGCCCTATCGCATCAAGGGAGTTCCCTTCTATTCTAGTATTCTGAGAATTTCTAAATGAATGGATGCTGTATTTTGTCGAATGCTTTTTCTGCATCTATTGAGATAACTGTGTGTTTTTTTGTTTGTTTTTGATGTCTTGGTTTTGTTTTTCAGTTTGCTAATAGATGAATTAAATTGAATTATTTCCATATATTAAAACAACCTTGCATTCTGGATATAAACCCAACTTGATCATGTTGTATCATCCTTTAATATATATTGCTGCATTCAATTGTATAAAATTGTACTACACATTTTTGTGTCTATGTCAATAAGAGTTATTGTTCTACAGTTTTCTTCTCTTGTGATTCTTTTTTTTTTTTTTTGCGGTACGCAGGCCTCTCAGTGTTGTGGCCTCTCCCGTTGCAGAGCACAGGCTCTGGACACGCAGTCTCAGCGGCCATGGCTCACAGGCCCAGGCGCTCCACGGCATGTGGGATCTTCCCAGACTGGGGCACGAACCCGTGTCCCCTGCATCGGCAGGTGGACTCTCAACCACTGCGCCACCAGGGAAGCCCCTTTTGTGATTCTTTACTCCTGGTTATTTTATCAGGGTAATCCCAGGATCATAAAATGTTCAGGGAAGTGATCCTTGCTCTTCTCTTTTTGAAAGAGTTTGTGTACAATTTTTATTACTTCTTCCTTAACGTTTTAGAAGAAATTACCAGTTAAGCCATCTGAGCCTATAGTTTTTTGTGAGATTTATAAATACAAATTCAATAGGTATAGAACAATTCAGGTGATCTAATTCTTCTTGAGTGAGCTTTGATAGTTGTGTCTTTCAAATGGTCTGCCTTAAGTTGTCTAACTTAATGGCATAATATTATTCATGTTTCTTTATTATCTTGTAGTCTCTGTAGGTCCTGTAGTAATGTTCCTATTTTTATTTCTGTTACCTTTCTTTTCTGATCATGTTGCTAGAGGTTTATCAATTTTATTAATCTTTAAAAAAACTGGTTTATCTGAATTTTTCTATTGCTTTTCTACTTTATATTTCTGTGACTTGTGTTCTAATCCATATTATTTTCTTAATTCTGACAACTTTGTATTTAATATTCTTTTATCTTTCTTGTTTCTATTTATCTGTTTCATTAACTGCTTTTTCAAAGTTTTTTTTTTCTCTTGTTCTTTTGTTTGAATCAAATGCCTTTGTCTTCTCATTTTGTTTAACTTTTTCTGTCTCTATGAAATTAGGTGAAACTGTTACTTATCCCAGTCCTGAAGGGATGTTCTTGTGTGGGAGTGTTTCTATGCAACCTGCATGTGCCCAGTGGCTTCAGGGGGAGAGGTGGATCTGAAGTGAGCACGGATCACATCTTCTCCCAGGGTGTGCTGGCAACTTGGTGAGAGGTGGGGCTGAAGATGGAGGGACTAGAGCCAGAGCCATGTGGGAGCTGGAGCTCCTTGTGTTCAGTGGCCAACACCAGCCTATTGCAGGCAGGGTTGGGTCCCAGTGTGCTGGATCAGAAGCCCTGAGGTCAGATGCAAGCTGGTTTTGTTCCCTCTAAATGTGCATTCCCCCCTCTCCCAGCAAAGGCACATTTACCCCAGGGGGGCCGTAGTGTTGGAGCAAGAGGGGCTGGAGAGGGCCCCCACTGTGGGCCAGAGCACACTCTGCGACAGTCCCAGCATATCAGTAAGAGCTCAACACAGTTTCTGATCCACTGCCTTCACGAGAGCCAGCACAAACTGCCTTCATCGCATTCGTACGCAGTGCAGGGTCTGAGCCGGCTCCATCCCCCTGAAGTGTGCTCTCTCCTTCACAGCAGCAGCCTTTACCTTAGTGGGAAGCTGTGCCAGAGCTAGAGGAATCAGGGCCGGCACCTGATGTGGGCAGCGGCACGTGCTGGAGCAGTTGCAGGAAACCAGCCTGAGCCCTGGACAATTTCTATCTGCTCCCTGTGCCTTATTCCCAGGAGTAAGCAAGCGTGTGCACTCCTCACGAGTGGAGTCTAGGTTTGTTAACAGCCCTCCTGTTAAGTCCTACTGGTTTTCAAACCAGCTAAGGGGACTCATCTTACCAGTGTGGGACGCCAGGGCTTGGGTGCCCAATATGGATTTGAACCAATCACTCCCCATGGAGGATATCTGAGTCTATGATAACCCCCTCCTCTTCTGCATCCCCTCCTAGGTCCCGAACTACTCTCTTCTCTTCCTTTCCTACCCAGCTCCATGTGGACCTTTCTTTACAGCCTTAGCTGTAGAAGAGTCTTTCCTGCCAGTCTCCAGTCTGTTTTCAGTGAGAATTGCTCCACATGTAGATATATTTTTGATGTGTTTATACAGGTAATTGAGCTCAGCATCCTATTGTACCATCTTGATCTCCCCTCTCAAAAGATATTTTATATTTACTGGTTTATTAACTCTTTCTAGATTTCTATATTCCTTTCTTTAGAATCAAGTTTCTATCTGATATTATGTCATTTCCAAATATAAAGCTTTTTAATTTATTTTAGTATAAGTTTGCTGGAGGTAAATTCTGCCAGCTTTGCTGTCTGAAATGTAATTTTTTTCATTATTAAGGAATATTTTAAAGGATAGAGGGGGAAGGGTAAGCTGGGACAAAGTGAGCGAGTGGCACTGACATATATACACTACCAAATGTAAAATAGATAGCTAGTAGGAAGCAGCTGCATAGCACAGAGAGATCAGCTCGGGGCTTTGTGATCACCTAGCGGGGTGGGATAGGGAGGGTGGGAGGGAGACGTAAGAGGGAGAGGATATGGGGTTATATGTTTATATATAGCTGATTCACTTTGTTATACAACAGAAACTAACACACCATTGTAAAGCAATTATACTCCAATATATTTGGAGTGTGTGATGTTCTGTGCCACCCTTTCCATAAAAAAAAAAAAGGATAGAATTTAGGTGACATGCCATTTTTTGTTTTTGTTTGTAGTGTGTATGTGTGTGTTTCAACCATTAAAAACACTCTTTCAAATGTCTTCTGGCTTTGATGTTTTTCGAAGACAATTCAATTGCAATTTTATGATTGTTTCCCTATAAGGAACCCTTCTTTTCATTTGTTGCCTTCAAGATTTTCTTTGTCTTTAAATTTTATCTATTTGATTGGGATGTGTATGTGTGTGTTTTCCCTTGTATTTTCCTTTTCTCAGTTCTCTGAGAATCTTGGATCTCTGATTTATCTTCTTTCATTAATTTTGGAAATTTTGGCCATTATCTCTTCACATGTTTTTTATGCCTCATTCACTCTCTGTTCGATATCTAGTACTGCAATTAGATGCATGTTAAACTATTTCGTATTTTTTCACAGGTCTTGGATGCCCTGGATTGTTTTTCCTTTTCAAACTTTTTCCTCATTGTATTTCATTTTAGATAATATCTTTTAACCTAACTTTCAGTTTGCTGATCTTTTCTGTGTCGAGTGGGCTACTCTACTTATAGAGGGAATATTTCATCTCTAATACTGTGTTTCTATTCCTATAATTTCCATTTGTCTCTTTTTTACAGTTTCTATCTTTCTGCTGAAAGGTCTCACCTATCATGCATGTTTTCCATCTTTTCTACTCTATACTTCAACATATTAAGCACAGGAAAAAAAAAAGAGGAGTTCCCAAAGGAAAAGACAACATGATATTTAAGCTTTTGAGGTCTGTAAATTGAAATAAAGAATGGTTTTGAGAGTCAAATAGGTGCAAAATAGATCTCAAATACAGAGTAAATGTAGAAAGAGTTAAAAATCATTAGAGAAAAAAAACTAAGGTAAATAGGAGATAGATTCAGGAAATCTAATATGAAAATGATTGAAACTATAAAAAAGAAATAGAATCAATAATTAATAAAAATAATTTTAAAATTATCTAAGGCAGATAAAACATTTATTGGCAGAAAATGCTCTATGTCTTTCAGGAGGGGTTGATAAGAAAAATGTATTCATCTGTAAACTTCTTAGAATCCCAACACTAAAGGAAAGTCATTAACAAACTTCTAGATGAAATAAATAAATTACTTGCAAAGGAGAAAAATCAGACTGCTTAGAAGGTGGTAGAATAATGTCTACAAAATTATTGGTGGGGAAGAAGGAATGCAACTCAAGAATAACACACCCAGCCCAAACCCTATTCAGTGTCAGGGTGAAATAAGATATTTGTGTGCAGGTGAACTTTTAGAGTTACAGTGTTAGTGAGAATGTATGTTTTAATGCTATACTCCAAAATACAATCCAAAAGGGATAAATATTTGTCTCTCATGTAACACTGAAGAGGGGAGAGAGTGATTGAGGTGGTCTAATTAGGTGGGCTAATTCAAGGGTCTGGGGTTCCTCCCTATCTCATTCTCTGCCATTCTGGAAGGCAGGGCTTCATAACCTTCGTTTGTGTCATCGAACTCTCTGGCAAACTGCTGAAGCCGATCTCAAAATAATTTTTGTACATGAATAAATTACAAAGTCTTAAAAATAACAATTATATTGAATTATGGTTATCAACATAGTTATAAAACAGATTTGTGATAAAGTAATATATATGCTTTTTATGATGACATTAAATAACAGATTCTGATGGTGGGCCTAGTAATTACCTTCATTCTGAAGTAGTGATGAGTGTAAACACCAAATGAATGAGATGAGTTTATCATTGTTCCAATTTTATAGGTGATGCAACAAAGTTGTGAGGGACCAAATAACTCATCCAATGTTTACACGCCTAGCATTCAATGGAGGCAGTCTGACTACAAAGTCTGTGTTCCTAGCCACTAAATAACAAATACATATAGGAAAATAAAATTAATCAATAACAAAATTAATGATTTAGAAAAAAAATAAGTGAAAACCGAAATAAGTAATTCAAAAAGACCAGTAGGAGAGAGAAACAAGTAGTTAGTAGTTTCCTCCTAAATGAGGAAAAAATAGAGGAAGCAAAACAACTAGAAATGAGAAAGAAGAGAGAACTACAGATATAAATGAGAATAGAAGTGTGACTTTGCATGATAAGTGACACATGTTTCCTGGCTGCCCTTGGAACCTCAGCAAAGCTATCAGGCAAAGCTATCCTGGGAGGTATCTGGTCCCTGAACAGCCGGCCAGCTACTGACACCAGCCACCTGCATCAATGTGTTTCAGCCTGTTCTTTCCAACCTGAACACTAGATTAAAACATTTTTGGAGAAATCTGATGGAGTCAAGCAGGAGTTTAAGGCAGAGCCATACAGGCTGTTAATTAAACATCCCAGGCCTGCCAGAGGTCATGGCCTGGAAACCTAGCTGGGTATCAGGGACTTCACCACTAGAGGTGAGTCAGAGCAAGTTGAGGGTCTTGAGGCCAGAGAGTCATTCAAGGCAGGAGTTTCAGCAAGTAGGTTCTCAAGATCAGATGAACCAAGGCCAGGAATCTAGAAGGTCAGGCTGAGTCAGAGTCACCATGGAGCAAGAACACTAAAGAGAGTCTAATGCTTCAGCAGGAAGTGTTGTCCATAGGCTGCTGCAGCCAGGGAGAGAACGAGAGGCTGGCCGGCCATGCCAGACCCAGACGGAGCTGCAGTGAGGCAAATGAGATCTCAGAGAGGTTCTTACACTGAGAACACACAGCTGTTTCCTTTCCATGAATATATTTTCATGAATAAAATTATTCCTGATGATCTGATCATTTTACCTAGACTGAGTGGGTATATCTTTCCATTCAAAACCTAATACAGGGCTTCCCTGGTGGTGCAGTGGTTGACAGTCTGCCTGCCAATGCAGGGGACACAGGTTCGTGCCCCGGTCCGGGAGGATCCCACATGCCGCGGAGCGGCTGGGCCCGTGAGCCATGGCCACTAAGCCTGCAACATCTGGAGCCTGTGCTCCGCAATGGGAGAGACCACAACAGTGAGAGGCCTGGGTACCCCAAAAAAAAGAAAAAAAAAATCTAATACAACAGTGACTTTATAAAATGGAGAAACTAAGCACTACAGACATGAATCTCTTCAAGAACCACACACACAAAATGAGGATTTAGATCAACTTAAATATGTCCGCAATATTTTGCAGAAGCACTTTTGTTTACTTGAATATCATTCTCCACCCCACTCCTCACTTCCACCCTGGCAAGACTTTTGACCTTTGCTACTGGTTAAAATACAATAAAGAAGCCAAGTTTTTGAAGATGTTTATACTAAACTGAATTGGTCCCTGTAAAGGAATGAAATGATCCAAGGGAACTCTCCCCCTCCAGATGTACTTGACTCCTTGTATTCTTTTGCCCTTTAATGGTGCTTGGTGTTTATTTTAATTATGCATTGTTTAAATATAAACATGTACTGGATGACGTTAATGGAACATGAAGAAACCATTGCATAATTACGACTTGGAATCTCTTGTGCCTAGTGAATGTCCGTGAGCTGAGGACAACATTGCAAATGTCATGTGGAGAGGTTCAGGAGTCCTGTGATGAGTGAAAATAAAGCACACACAGATGCATATGCATACTAGTATTTATGTTGGGAAGAGGGGAAAAAATGAGGAACGGGGGTTTTTTCTAATGAGCCAATTTATCAATGTGGTAATGTTTCCCATCCCACACAGGACTCAGACAAGGGCAGAACAATCAGAAGTCATTGCTCATCTCAGACAATGAGAAGCAGAGTATTGAAGGCATAAAGCCCTCAGACCAGGTCAGATAGACAGGACCACTGTGGTAAGGGTCCGACAGTTCTAGACATTTATGTAACATTGCTCTTCTAAGTCATCCTTGAAGGACATTATGAACCCAACTTGGATCAAGCAGTTACGATCAATTGGAAAAACACATTTCATTATATTGATATCTGCACTGGAAATATGTCTGCAGACATTTATTGTACAGACTTTACATGCATAAACTCTAATGCGCATGATAACTTAATTAGGTAGGTACCATTGTTATTCCCATTTCGTAGATGAGGAAAGAGGCACAGAAAAGTAAAGCAAATTACCTAAGGGTCTTATGACTGTGTTCTTTTTTTTTTTTTAACTCAATACATATTTATTGCATGCCTACTATTCTAGCTCTTACAGGTAAAGTTCTGGGAAAAAATCCTTGGCTTTACAGAATTTATATTCTTTTTTTTTAAGATCTTTATTGGAGTAACATCTTTAATTGCTTTACAATGGTGTGTTATTATAACATAGTGAATCAGCTATACATATACATATATCCTCATATCTCCTCCCTCTTGTGGTTCCCTCCCACCATCCCTATCCCACCCCTCTAGATGGTCACAAATTATTTATACTCCAAATTTTGGAGTAAATTTATTTCATCAACATATTTTTAAGACCATTTCTTACTTGCTCATTCTGAGGTATTATGGATCACTCTATATTTTTATATGGGGAACTGTGTGAGTTTTGATTCAGGACTTCATGAGAATATCCTGAAAAGTTGAAACTACTTTCAGAAGGCACAAAACTAACTGTAAAGAGTGACTGCAATGGAGACAAATTTTTACAATGTATTTAGAGTTGTCTGAAGTCATTGCTCAGCCAACATGGGACTTTTATTAAATATAATCTATGTTATCAAACGAGAGAGAAAATTGGATATCCTATTTATAAATTTGATTAATAAATTTTGGATGAGTTCAATCTTCTAGCTCTCAGACCAGAGAGCTAGATGGGTTCAATCTTCTAGCTCTCAGACCTCTCTTCTTTTGTGCTCCCAGTCAAGAAGTGGCTAATAATTTCTGGGCTACTTCATTTTCCATTTTTTTGCTCTTTCAACTTCATAACATTCGTGTTACCAATTTCCTATACTAAATTTCTTCAGTTTCAATAACCAGCACGATTTCTACTTTTTCTCCTGGACCCAGACTGATTCTGTGTGTCCTCCTGATCCAACTTTGTTCACCATGACACAGTTCCTGCCCTTCCTCAGGACAGTTCCTCTGGCTTATAAGTAGAGAAAAAGCATAGAGGTTAAACGAGGGATGTCAAGTCTTTTGTACACCAGCTCAGAGAGTCCTACTATGTTAAAACCAGTGCTCTTTTATAAGATGGGTAGTTCTAGTTTGAAAGGCCACCTTGAAGCTGATACCACTCTTTTCATGATGAATATCTCTCCAGTAACATGAATTAGGAGAGGAAGTAGAGGTCAGTGCCTGGGTTGAGTCCAGGTAGTAAAGTTTGACATCTGTGTTCCCCAGATCACAGCATAACACTCAGGGACTATATGAAACACTGATTTTCTAGAAATCAATGATAGCCTAAAACTTTTATCTCAAGAGAGATACAGATTGAAATCTGAGTTAGAATACACAAAAGCTACTTATTCTTCCACAAATGTGGATTTTTCCCTTAAAGAACAATTGATTTGTGTTGAAAGGCAAAGATGTTATCAGTTCCAATCATCTTATTTTATAAAGGTGAAGAGGCCAAATCTAAGGCCTATGGGAAGTAGAAGACATAATCAAGAATATTTGTACAACCACTGTCTTGAAAACTTCAAAAGCAATAACTTCAGATGAATGAAGAAGTCAGATATACATACACACTGGGACGAATCCAACAAGATTTCTTTCTATAAAGGATACAGAAAGAAGTCAGTGTGGTTATGATGCACAGAGAGATCAAAAGTAGTCTCCAATGGCAGATGGAGGACTAACATTAGAATTTTTCCCCAAAAAGACCTCACCATAGCCCACACTGTGCATAATAATTCTGCATAAATGGAAGCCATGTCAGAACTCTGGAACCTGCATTTGCCCTCCCCAAGACCAGATTTATATTCATAGAACTCCAGCATCCCTACACTTAGGGTCATCTGGAAGTGTCCTAGAGATCCCCTCAGCCTAGCCAAGCATCCCTCATTAACCTTGGACTGATACAGCATACAACATGCCTATAGAGAATGATACAGTATAGAACACTCTAGCATGACTTCAGCCTTCATTATCACCCTGTCCTCCCAGACAGAACCAAACAGAGTCTTAGACCAGCTTTAGTGCCATCCTACTGTCACAGAACTACTTAGAGAATCTCCTCAAGATTCCAGTATTTCTGATGCCAAGTCAAATGCTTTCCCACTAAAGCATGAAAGAGTGACAAAATTGTATAAGTATACTAGAACTCTGTTGCACTAAATACTGTGCAAAATAAGTAAACTGAGAATTATAAATCTATTGAGTGTATTGAGACCACAATATCACTGTTGCTCTTGAATTCCCAGATTTGAATAAACAGGATTTTCCCTAATTAATACAAAGGAATATAAAACATGGTTGAAGTTTCTAAAAGGACCCCTCTTTTGAACTAACATACAGTAGTATGTACTCAATAGTTGCTTGTGAAATTGAGCTGAAATAAATCATCATGCATTTTTAGGATATAAACTGACAGCGGTTCCAGTGTGTTCAAACTGTTGTTTTGTTTTGCTTTTTAAATTCTGGATTTCAGCAAAACTTAAATCTATTTTAAAATAAATTCTCTAGTAGTTTTTCAGAAAATTCTTCAGAATATTCTACTTAGTTCAAAAAAAGATTTCAATTGAACATGCATCTAAAACCTGAGAATTATCTATTTCTAAACAATATCTTTATTATTACTTCTGTTAATGTCTATTTCAAATAAGAATATATTAGCTATACATCTTTAAGAGATTTTTTTTCAGAAAGCAATCTAGTTTTTTAAAAATAGTACTTCCGTTTCAAAAGAATTAGTATCTATAATTATAGAAGGCTGCTACATTTTAATTCATATAGTTCTTTGTTCTATAAAAAAAGTAACATTAATTCATAAAAATGTGGAAAGCTATTAATTCTAATTAAGACCTAGTAGAGTTCTGATAAACATTTGAAGTATAAAATTCTAAAAGAATTTGTGCTTATTGAAACAACTTTAGCTGCGTTTCAGGTAAGTTAGTTTTTAAAAACCTGAGTAAGTATACTTAAATATAAAAATCTTGAAACTGAAAGCTTAACTCATAGTCAAATTGGTGGAGTAGGCATATTTCTCAGTCAAAATGCAATAATGTTTTGTTAATACCAAAGCAAACAATTAGATCTTCCAATATGTCTATTCATAGCTAGTAGACAAATTATTCTATCCAACATGACTCAGTGATAAAATATTCAATGGAACAGCACTTAATAGACATATAAAATCAAGTCGATAATAAACCTTAAACAAAGGTCAGCCTTAACTTAAATGTTTGAGGGTTTCCAAATTTCTGCTTACTCTTTTAAGTTTGTTTAAGTTTGTTTACTCTTTTAAGTTAGTCTACTTTCTCCCTAGAAGTATACACGTAATGTGTGCAGAAGTGCTTCTTAACTACCATAGTCACAAAAAATAGTATAGTCTAGGAAAAAGAAAAACAGAGTATGAATTGTTTGGTTTTTCTTTTAGCAAAGACTCACATTATTTTCTCAAAGTTATTTTAAAAATAACTACCCATGTCAGCCTCTATCATTAGATGCTAGTGCAATTCATCTTACTCTCTGAATTCACTAGACCCTATTCCAGACCTTTGCACATAGTAAGCCTCAACAATTACTTGCCAATTTATTGATTGAAGGATAATGAGTCTTGCACTTGTGGGTGCTGCTTCTTAGGAGACAGCTGCAGTTACGCATCACTCGAATCTTTGTTTCTGCAAAAGTAATTGCATTCATACAGTATTTGTCTTTCTCTATCTGACTTATTCCACTTACCATAACAGCATAATACCCTCAAGGTCCATGTATGTTGTTTCAAATGGCAGATTTCGTTCATTCTTTTTTATGGCTTAGTAATATTCCATTTTGTGTGTGTGTGTGTGTGTGTGTGTATACACACACACACACCACATCTTCTTTATCCATTCATCTTTATCATTATAAATGAACACTTAGGATGCTTCCATATTTTGACTGTTGTAAATAGTGCTGCATAGGGCTACATTTTTTTTAAAGTCTTTATTGAATTTGTTACAATATTGCTTCTGTTTTACGTTTTGGGCCATGAGGCATGTGGGATCTTAGCTCCCTAACCAGGGATTGAACCCACACCCCCTGCATTGGAAGGCAAAGTCTTAACAACTGGACTGCCAGGGAAGTCCCATATAAGGTTACATTTATCTTTTCAAATTAGTATTTTCCTTTTCTTCAGATAAATACTCAGAAGTGGCATTGCTGGATCATATGATAGTTCTATTTGTAGTTTCCTGAGGAAACTCCATACTGTTTCCATAGTGGCTGCACCAATTTACATTCCCACCAATAGTGCAGGAGGGTCCTCTTTTCTCCACATCTTCACCCACAGTTGTTGTTTCTTGTCTTTTTGATGACAGTAATTCTCACAGGTGCAAGGTAGTGTCTCGCTGTGGTCTTGATTTGCAGTACCCTGATGATTAGTGATGTTGAGCACATTTTCACATGCCTGTTGTCCATCTGTATGTTCTCTGGAAAAATGTCTATTCAGGTCCTCTGCCCATTTTTTAATTGAGTTTTTAAAAAATATTGAGTTGTCTGAGTTCTTTACGTATTTTGGATATCAACCCCTTATTCTGTATATTGAAAGACAAATACCATGTCATTTCACCCATATGTGTAATCTAAAAAACAAAGCAAAACAGAAACAGACTCACAGACACAGAGAACAAACTGGTGGCTGCCAGAGGGGAGGGAGGGTGGGGGAATGGGCAAAATAGGTAATAGGGATTAAAAGGTACAAATACCCATCTATAAAATATATGTCATGGAGATGTAATCTACACATAAGGAATATAAGTCAATAATATTATAATAACTTTGTATGGTGACAGACTGTAACTGGAATTATTGTGGTGATTATTTCATAATGTATAAAAATATCAAATCATTATGTTGTACACCTGAAACTAGTATTGTATGTTAAGTTTAACTTAATAAAAAAAAGCCAGCCAACTCATTACAAAACACTAAGGATAGTTTTTAAGTTTTCTTCTTTTATTTATGCTTTTGCAATAAAACTAGACTTGATACCATTTAAGAACAATTTTGACCTTAAACTCAAAGCATCCTAACCATCTAACCCTGAAACTTGAGGTCAGCTGTCAACATCGCTCTCTAGTTGACTTTAGATACTATATGAGGCTATCCTTGACAAAGCACCTTATCTTAAAAATCATTAAAATCATTAAAAATTTGCATTACAGAATCATAGCCAATTAACAATACTATTAATTTATTAACTTAACCTCAAAAATAGACTAAAGACCATTAATAAATGGTAGTTTTCAACATACTTTGCTATTTCTCTCTATCATTAAACCAGAATAACACCAGACTTGCAAGTTTAAGTGCCACTGCACACAAATTTTTATAATATTAAAAGTAAATAAACATAGAAGCTATAATGAAGACATAAGTGATAAAGTAACATCGAGTGTAGTAAGAAGGAAAGAAATATACAGAAAATATGCATGCCCAGAAACACAATGAAAGTGAACATTTTAGCCTATGAACCTAGAACTGGTGCCAGGTAAAACTAGGAAGTAGATGACAATATGTCTGTAAAATTCTGCCCTGTCTTCTCTTCCTCCTACCCCACCTTAAACGCCTAGGACTCCCAAATGAGAAATTTCACTGGACCCATTCAGTACTTGATAGGTGGAAGATAGAAGGGTTTCTAGGTATATGGCCACTGCCCATCAAGGAAAACTTCCTAAGTGTTTAATTATAACTAATGTGACCACTACTCTCCATTTCTTCCATTTGGTATCTTTCCTAGTCTAACCCCTTTCACTTTCTTTAATTTAATATTATCAAGTAAGACTCATTTGTGATGAACTCAAATATCTATTCTCCTTTTTTGATTTAAAAAATTTAGAATTTGGAGGGAATGAAGATATGGGTTAAAATTTTGTCATTCCTGGGCCTGAAATTACAAGAAACACTTTAGTCAGTGCAGATTTCTTTTTGCACAGAAGAACTTAGTAGAGAGAAATGTAAAATTCATTCCAGAGACTTTAATAAGAGTTTTTTTAAAAAGAGAAATAAGGGACCTTGTGCCTTTTCATGACCCCTTAAAGTGTTCTCAAGTGTATTTCATATGTACAGATACTTATGATTATTTCCCCTTTTACAGAAAATTTCAGAACTAGACATCAGGGTATACAAATTTCCCTTCTACTCCTATAATGACTTCTTGGCTTAGAAAATGCATTCATCTGTAAAATGGAACTAACTTTTGGTTTGTCCCAGGAGGTCATTTGAGGAACAATGAATCAACTTTTTAAAAAAGTTCTGTGAAATAGTAATGTGGAGAGATTCTTTATAAATTATTATTATTAGTTTCAACTCAAAAGTCTCATCATTGACACATGGCCTCACCTCAAACTCCTTCTCTTGGCTGAGGCTCAACAATTCCTACAGACAAGGAACATTGCAGACATCTGATTTCTATATTGTTGAGCTAAAGAGAGGCATATCCTAGGGCCATGTTTCTCTGGGCACTTGTTTATCTTGGGTTCAGTTGGTGTGTTACAGAAATATATTAGACCCGCTCTCCCAGGAGGAAACTGAAACTGTGAGAAAGACAAAATCTGGCTGACCTTCTGCAAAAACAGCCAGCCAACCCTGCTGAGAGGCAGCAGAAGCAAAAACAGAGGCCAGGACTATTGAGTTTTTGTCTTGGAGGACGACAATTCGTTAAAAATTGTTTAACCACAGGAGTAACTCAGCTACACCCTCCCATTTCATCTGCATTAGGCAGATAACAAATGGCAACATGTAATCTATATGGGTAATAGTGTCAATGAAAGATCAAGATTATACATGATACTTGCTAAATTTGTTATGCCTCATTAGCGCTGTAGCTTATTACAGAGAGCTCCACGGTTCCCAGGCATTCCCTCATGGGCTGTCCTGATGGATAATGCAAATAAAGAAAGGAAAGGCACCAGTGACACAGTGCTCACACTGCATTTGTCAGGGGCATAGTTAGCTGGATTAGGTATGCTCTACATTTTCTATCACTGTCACATATTGATCTGAATTTATAGTCACGCTCACTTAGCACTGCCGCATTTTCCACAACGGTGTTCTCTCAAAGTACAAATGACACTCACACCAAACTTGCCAAAAGAATACCTAGATTTTCCAACGTGAAAATGCCATCTGACTAAATCATTAGTGACCCTTCAGATCTTTAGTTGAAAGAAAAATGTATATTTAGGTAAGGTTTTTAAAGTTATTTTAAAAGGAAAAAAGGCATTCTTTTTTTAAAGGCAATTCAAAAGATGGCAAAGCATTGGAAATTTATATCCTTGAGTTTCTTTTCAGGTTAATTAAAAGTAAGAAACTTGTCAACTAAGCTTCTAATCCTAAAGAGACATACTTAGTTTAGGATCTGGGTGTCTCACTTTCTGTCCACCAGATTCTTAATCACTGATGCTGTTAAGGAAAGTCATGTTTTCCAAAACCACTTCAAATGTGTTACCTTGATCTAGATTATGTTCCAGATTGATCCATTGTACTTTCTCCAAATGCCACCAAAGAAAGTCTTGTTTTTCATTTGAGAATATGACACGTACTTATATTAAGATATGGCAGAGAAAGAGACGTGGTGTTAGCAATCACCATCACCAAGAGCTTCCTAAGCATTTTAAGAAACAGCTGCTTCGAAAATTAAAAAGAGCATGGGGCACTGATATAAACAAGATTGTTTTCTGTAATTAGGTGTTTGGCAACCCATTTTTACCTTTGTTTGGTTCTTTCCAATCCTTGAGTTATTCTATCCGATACCCAGTAAACATATTACTTCTGCTCATCCCGAGATAACTTTTGATAACCCCTTTCTTTAATATGCACATATTTATCATGGTGATTTTTCATGGGACTATTCCATGGCTGAAATAGTTCAAATCTCTGTTTTCTCTTTAGACATGTTTTTTAAACCTATGGCTTAAACTCTGCACTTTTAGCTAAAGCCATTAGAAAAATAATATATATCTAGAAAGCACTTGATAGGTAATCCTATGAGTTTCTAAGTAGACCAATGTATGTTAGTGAGAAGTTTCCAACCTTGGCTAAAATTAGAATCATGTGTAAAGCTTTAAATATTCTCATGTCCAGGTCTGACCTCTAGTCTTAAATAATGGGCTTTGAATAAGGCCTAGTCACCAATATTTTAGAAAATTCCCCATACGTTTTTAAGGTGTGATTACAATTGACAGTCATTCGTGTAAACCAAATGTCTAATAGGAGAACAGATGCTTAAAGAGAATTTTATGCAAAAAACAAAGATGGAAAGGTCATCAGATGAAGAAGAAAAACACATTATTAAAAAAGAAACATATGAAGATACTCAATGCTAAATTGTTTATTTTTGCACATGGATAGGAAAAAGGAAATTTAAGAATACATTAGCAGAAAACAGTGTCTTCTCAGGAATTCTCCAGAGGGAGAAGTTTCCCACTAAAGATGAAAACAAAAGCAGAATTTTAGAATGCTGGAGATGGGGAGGCCCTCAGAGGTCCTCTTGCTTGATTCACAGAACAGAGCTTGAGTGAGAAACTGAGAGTACATTTTATTTGAAGAAACTAAAGGTATAGGGAGATTAATCAGATATAATCAAGTTAATAAGCGAGTTAGGGAAAGCACAGGACCTAGAAACCCAGGTGTCCTAACTATGACACACGACTCCATCATGTTACACTGCTCCGTAAACCCGGGAATCAAGGACCAACTACGTGCTACAGAAAGGTGTAAGGAAGAAATTCAGATAGATTAAAATTAACTTTCTAAGTTTGGCTGGAGTTAACTACCATGGTGGTACTTAAGTTGAAATAGCAATGAAATATTAGCAAGAGCAGCACTGACTTGTACTTTGTATTTGTGTATGGGGATGGGTGCAACAATCATTATTACTAAGCTTAAATATTAATAAAATATTTGTTTTCATTTTTACAAAAGAACTCTTGAGTGGAAAAGCATGTTAATCTTCTGAGTTATCCATTTCCATGGTGACCTGGCTGTTTGACCCAGAAGCCCCTAACTAAGGCATCGTTTTCCTAAATATAGGAAGGTACGCTGGAGAAAATAAGAAACATCAAGAGATGACCTTGCCAGAATTAACCTTAAACATAATAATTGGCCCCAAACACTGTATTGCTATTGATGGTAACATAACAATAACTCCTTTTAGAAATACTAGGATTTATAAAATCAAATACATCTTTTTTAAGATAATTAACTCGAGAGGTTTTATACTAATTCAGTCATTCAACAAACATCTCATTGCCTACAAAGTGCAGCAATGGTGCCGGATACTAACAAGACAAGATCGACAAGCAAATAAAATGTAGTGCTGTGACAGACAAACATTTTAAGCTGTATAACTGGGGAATTGCAAAAACTTCGGCATGTCTGAAGTAAATGATATTGTGTGGGCAAAAGAAGCAATACTAGACAATACCGAAATTCTGAAGGTCGCCAATGATAAATCAGGAAGTTTATGCAGAAAATTCTTGATAGATTTGAGCACAATCAATCTCTATCTTAGGAAGATCACTCTTTGAAGCGAGATTGTCCTTTACTCAAACCAGTTTTCGAACTTCCCTGTTGAAATTGCCTTTAGATTGGGAGTTTGGGATTGACATGTACACACTGCTGTATTTAAAATAGATAACCAATAAGGACTTACTGTATAGCATACGGAACTCTAAAAGAAGGAAAAAAAGAAAGAAAGAAAGAAAGAACGAAAGAAAGAGAGAGAGAGAGAAAGAAAGAAAGAAAAAAGAAAGAAAGAAAGAAAGAAAGGAATTGCCTTTAGAGTTTATGAACATGAAAATAAATCAGTCCCATCACTGGATAGCCACACTTTGACTTAGGATGATTTTGGCTCCTTCCAAAGTTTAAATCTTTCCTCGGAGTGTCAGGGTTTTTTTGTTTTAACCTCTGAGGATAATAAAAAGAATATGCCAAACACTTTTGGTTTAACAGGACACCTGGCTAACAGCACCTGATACAGCTTCTGAAACCACGCACTGAGTGAAGCAAAAAAGGATAAAAATTTAAATCAGTGCCAAAATAAGAGATTAATTATGTAGGAGACATGTCTGGGACTATTAGGAAAATAAAACTGCATTGAGAAAATAACACCAACTCTGCTTTACCCATGAAGGCAAATTTGTGAAACATGATTTTAGGAAACTTAGAGAAACCTGAACAAGAATAGTCCTATCAGTTTCTGTATCCTCAGTTGTTTGCCCGCCCTAACTAGTTTCCCTAGAACTGAATTTGAGAGCTATCTGTTATCAGTCTGTGACAAATAGAGAAATTTAGAGTGTTTAGAAATTTTCACAGAAATGTGTCATTGTGTTGGCATTCAAGCACCTGATTGGTGGGCATGTTTCATGGCACAAGACATGGACTAGGCTGCATATTGTTGAACTCATGCAGTACATCCCATGTGGAATAAGACATATTGGTCATGCAATGTGACACTGCATTACAACACTAATGCATTAAGGTCAGTTTTACAATTGTAACCTTTAAGTGTAAAATTATTTAGAAAAAAAAGCATTTATTTATTCTTGTAACTTGTTATTTTAGCAATCACTTTAATTTTTAGCCAAAACTTTTTAAATTTATAGTTTAGTATTATTTACTATATTAGGAAAGTATAATTTATATTATAATATTTTTAACCCTAATTTGCAGATGGCAAACAAGGCTCATTGGAAAGTTCTTGTTAAAAAAACATTTTTTATTGCATTAATAGTGATAAACCAAATGATGATTATGAAAGGGATCTCAAATACATGAAGACCGAAGGAGTTTGTATTAATTTTACTTGGAAGTAAAATTCAAATCTTCACATGTTGAATTCAATTTTGTAGCCATAATTGATGCTAAAGTATGAAACCCTGGTGTGTTATTTACAGAGATACACTAGCTATTGAAACAATGGAACTATTGTAAGGTAAGCAGTATTTACATTTTAAAAAGACATAAAGAAATAAATTTAAAATCAAAAGAAAAACGATTTCAAACGAAAACTATTGATTTGAAAAGCCAAAAGAAACAGATGTCACTGTTTCATAGTGTATATGAGGCATCTTGTAAAGAAGGACTTTAGTTTACATAAAAGTAAAAAATCACAGATAACTGTCAAGACATTAGCAAAAGCCTGCATTAAATAGATTTGCTTGGAATTATTCAGCAAATCTGCAGCATAGAAAATAGCTGAGCTATCACTTTCCCATGATACAATGTCTATGAATATTCAGGAACTAGCTTATGAGGTGGAAGACCAAGTCATAGAACAAATAATGCTAGCAAAGTTGTTTTTATTACAACTTGATGAATGCACATATATTGTCTAACATGACTTTTTTTTGTATACGAGCAATTTGAACATGATGACATTATGAAGGAAAATTTTTTCAGCTTTTTTGAAGATAAACAACAATCTTTGAAATGTATACTATTATGAAAGTTTGCATTATCAACAAATGTGGTTCAGAGTTCAAGTTATGTGTAAGAATATGTTCTATGGAACAGAACATATGGAACATATGGAGCATATCTGTTCTATGGAACAGAAATGACACAGGGAAACATTATGGAGTTATTAACCAGATCAAGGAGTTTGTACCAGAAAGTAAATCAAAATCTGCTTCCATCACCTGAACTAAAGAGTTTAGTGACAGAGTAAAAATTGTAAATTACATAAAGCTAAAGTGTTTATACTTGATATGATCCCTATTGTTATAATATTGAAAATGATTGTACGTAACAGTTATTGTATTTTGATGTAAGATGTTCATCCAGATCTATCAAAAATGTTTGAATGAATTCATATTTCTGCAAGGTAATTCATTTAATTCCAATTTTTTAAAGGTATAAGTCATTCAGACTTCCTTCATTTTCTTGTATTTTTATACATTTAATGTTCTTGATACATCCATGCAATGAAGTAATACAACAGAAAGTTTAGAACCCTGGTGACAATCATATTGTGAGATTAATATAAGGAAAGTATGCACGATGGATGAGCAAGGAAGAATTTAGAGAGTAGAAGTTCACTTTTGAGATTTTCATTTCTAGTTGTATAATTTTAACGTTATTGAAAAGGCTTCATGCAAGAGTTTAAACTTAAAATCTAGCTCAGCATCTGGAGAATTGAAATGTATTATAGGAAAGTTAACCCTCTGAATTTCAGATTTCCTAATGAATTATAGCTATGACTCATAGGAATACTGTTGGGTTAAAGTATTTATTTGAAGAAATAGTGTCTAAATCACAGGGTATAATTAAAAATTCCGTGTATGGTAGTAGGAGTTAGTCTTACTCCCTGTGCTTTGGATACATCAACAACAGATCCCTAAAGTTGAAAAAGAAAATCCACTATTCTATTTTTTAAAAGCCTGGGAATAGGTACTTTGTTTTTCACCAGATACTGCCTATTATCCAGCCAGTAACTTCTTGGCTTTCTTCATGTCCTTAGAGACCAAATTCTTATTTCACATTTTCTTCTGTGAAGCATATCCAAGTGTGGAGTTCCTTTTGAAGTGAATTTTTCAAATGACTTCACTTAGATAATCTCCAGTGCTGAGAAATGCAATAAATACAACAGTAAAATACATCAACCCTTTGTACTTGGTCAGTTTCTTAACAAGAACATTACCCTCAGGCAAATACCAGACTAAAAAATAGGGTAAACACTTTGTACTAAAGGTTAACATGAAAATTCAGCCTTCAATTCACTTAAGATCATAAAATGTTATGGAATATTTTCTGTATGCCAGCCAATGTGCTAGGAATTGCAGAATTTAAAAGATAAGTGTCAACTACTACTTAGATGGAGTTTCTAATTTGGGGGAAAGGATAATATGCAAAAATATTGTGAATATTAAATATATTATAAGTGTTTACATAATATAGAGGAAAGAATAGCTAATTTGCAAGTATAACTGAAGATTAATGTAGTTAAAGTACACAGGCTTTGTAGTTAGTTCCAGGCTTGGCTGCTTACTATATGATATTGGACAAGAAAACATGCTCATGTGAGTCTTGGTTTCATCTGAAAATGGGATAATAGTATATAAGTCAGAGGGTAGCTGTAAGGATAAAATTAAATAAGATAATAAATAAGATAATGTATGGACAGTGTCTAATATTTTTACTATCAGAAAGTGGATGCTTAAGAGTTCTGATCTCCTCCTTTTCCCCTTCCTACCTACAAAGCTCTTCCACAAAAATCTTGTAAAGTATTTGTAGTTGTATCATTATGCTGCAAGGTCTATCACTCAGTCATTCAGCAAACATTCCTGTGTACATGTTATGTGCTAGGCACTCTGCTAAAACAAAGTCCTTACTCTGAAGAAAAATACATTTTGGGCAGGCAGCATGGGGGGAAAGAGATGAAGAGCAGAAAATGAAGATTCATATTGAAATAGATGCTGTGAAGGAAATATATAGAAAACCGATAGAAGATAATGATGGGATGAGGACTAATATAGATGAATTGAGGAGGAGGGGAGAATAAATTCATGATGAAAGATGGGGCAGAGAAGAAGACATTAGGCCAGTTTTCATAGAATTTTGTAGGCCATAGTAAGAGGATTTTATATAAGGAATTAAATAATACAAATTTCATGTAATATAAATTACTATGAGTTCTGTGTCAGAAGAGGATGTTGGAGGAAAAGAGTAGAAAAAAAGACATCAATTCAGAATCTTTTTATTGCACTAATAAAGACATGCCATAATAACTTAGGATGGTAGTATTGGTGATGGAATGAAATTGCACAGATTTGAGTTGGTTTTTGTAAGTAAAATCAATAGCACTTTTTGAAAAATGGGATATGGAGAATGAGGAAAAGGAAAGAATTAAGAAGAACTCTGGGTTTTAAGTAAAGAAGTAGATGAGGACTTGGAAAACACAGTTGGTGGAATTTGGGGGACAGAAGTCAAACTTGCAAGAGCTAAATAAGGAAAAATAGGGGATAAAGTGGAACCAACTGGTGTAGACTGTACTTTCAAGACATTTCACTGAAAAAAAAAAAGCAAACAAAAATGGAGTAATAACTGCTGGGAGATTTTTTTTTAAAGATGGGAGGTAGTGGTGGATTTTTCTTTTAAATGTATGAACCAGTAAGATGGAGAGACAAATGATATCTTTTCTTCCAGTTTTGTTGAGATATAATTGAAATACAACACTGTATAAGTTTAAGGTATACAGTATAATGAGTTGATTTACATACATCATGAAATGATGACCACAAAAGGTTTAGTGAATATCCATCATCTCATATAGACAAAAAATTAAAGAAATAGAAAAAAATATTTTTCCTTGTGATGAGAACTCTTAGGATTTACTCTATTAACTTTCATATAACATACAGCAGGGTTAATTATACATATCATGTTGTACATTACATCCCCATCACTTATTTATATTATAACTGGAAGTTTGTACATTTTGACTACCTTTGTCCATTCCCCCCGCCACCAACCCCACCTCTGGTAACCACAAATCTGACCTCATTTTCTATGAGTTTGTTTGTTTTTGAAGTATAATTGACCTTCAACACCATGTTAGTTCCTGTTACACAACACAGTGATTTAATATTTCTACACATTTCAAAATTATCATCATAAGACTAGTTATAAGTCTAATCACCACACAAAGATATTACATAGTTATGACTATATTCCCCACACTGTACTTTTCACACTCCCGACTCATTTATTTTGCAATTGGGAGTCTGTACCTCTTAATCTCCCTCACGTATTTCTTTCCTCCCCTCCCCCCCTCCCCTCTGGCAGCCGCCTGTTTATTCTCTGTATCCATAATTCTCTTTCTGTTTTGTTATGTTTGTTCATTTGTTTTGTTTTTAGATTCCACATATAAGTAAAATCATACGGCATTTGTGTTTCTCTGCCTGATTTATTTCACTTAACATAATACCCTCTAGGTCCATCCTTGTTGTCCCAAATGGCAAAATTTCATTCTTGTATATGGCTGAGTAATATTCCATTAAATATGTGTATATATATCTTCTTTATTTTTCATCTATTGATGAGCACTTAGGTTGTTCCCATATCTTGGCTATTGTAAATAATGCTGCAATGAACAAGGGGTACATTTATCTTTTCAAGTTAGTATTTTCCTTTTCTTCAGATAAGTACCCAAGAGTGAAATTGCTGGATCATATAGTAGTTCTATTTTAAAATTTTGAAGGTTCTGCATACTATTTTCACAGTGGCTGCACCAATTTACATTCCCACCAACAGTGCAGAAGTGTTCCCTTTTCTCTCCATCCTCTCCAACACTTGTTATCTGTTGTCCTTTTGATAACAGCCATTCTGAAAGGTGTGAGGTGATATCTCATTGTGGTTTTGATTTACATTTCCCTAATGATTAGTGATGCTGAGGACCTTTTCATGTGCCTGTTGGCATCTGTATGTCTTTTTTTGAAAAATGTCTAGTCAAATCCTCTGCCCATTTTTTATTCACGTTGTTTGTTTTTTAGATGTTGAGTTGCATGAGTTCTTTATATATTTTGGATGATAACCCCTTATCAGATGTATCATTTGCAAATATCTTCTCCCATTAAATAGGCAGCCTTTTCATTTTGTGTATAGTTTCCTTTGTTGTGCAAAACTTTTTAGTTTGATGTAGTCCCATTCATTTATTTTTGCTTTTGTTTTGTCTGAGGAGATATATCCATTAAAAATATTACTAAGACTGATGTCAGAGAGTGTACTGCCTATGTTTCTTCTAGAAGTTTGATGATTTCAGGTCCTACATTTAAGTCTTTAACCCATTTTGAATTTATTTCTGTGTGTGGTGTGAGAGAACAGTCCAGTTTGACTCTTTTGCATGTAGCTGTTTAGATTTCCCAACACCATTTATTGAAGAGGCTGACTTTTCCCCATTGTATAGTCTTGCTTCCTTTGTCATCATTTACTTGCCCATATAAGTGTGGGTTTATTTCTGGGCTCTCTATTCTCTTCCATTGATCTGTGTCTGTTTTTGTGCCAGTACCATAAAGTTTTGATTACTGTAGCTTTGTAGTATAGTTTGAAACCAGGGAGCATGTTACCTACAGACTTGTTCTTCTGTCTCAAGATTGTTTTGGCTATTCGGGGTCTCTTGTGTTTCAATACAATTTCTTTTCTTTTCTTTTTTTGGCTGCACTGCATGGCATGTGCGATCTTAGTTCCCCAACCAGGGATCGAACCCATGCTCCCTGCAGTGGAAGTGCAGAGTCTTAACCACTGGACTGCCAGGGAATTCCCATCCATACAAATGTTTAAATTATTTGTTCTAGTCCAGTAAAAAATGCCATTGGTATTTTAATAGAGATTGCATTGAATCTCTAGATTGCCTTGGGTAGTATGGTCATTTTAACAATATAAATTCTTCCAATTCATGAGCACGGTCTATCATTCATCTTTCTGTGTCATCTTCAGTTTCTTTCATCAGTGCCTTATAGTTTTCTGAGTACAGATCTTTTACCTCCTGAAGTAGATTTATTCCTAGGTATTTTATTCATTTTAATGCAATGGTAAATGGGATTGTTTTCTTAATTTCTCTTTCTGATAGTTTGTCATTAACGGATAGAAATGCAACAGACTTCTGTATATTAATTTTGTATCCTGCAACTTTACTTTGGACCCTCTTTTTTCTTCTTGATGGATTAAGCTAAAGGTTTATTAATTTTGTTTATCTTTTCCCAGAATCAGCTCTTAGTTTTATTTATATTTTCTTTCTTCTTCTCCTTTTTTTTTAGGCTCTACTTCATTTATTTCTCCTTTGATCTTTATGATTTGTTTCTTTATATTAACTTTGGGTTTTGTTTGTTGTTTTCCTTTCTGGGTTCTTTAAGATAAGTTTAGGTTGTTTACTTGAGATTTTTCTTGTTTCCTGAGGTAGGCTTATATCACTATAAACTTCTCTCTTGGAATTGCTTTTACTATGTCCTGTAGATTTTGGATTGTTTTGTTTTCATTTTCATTTGTCTTTAGGTATTTTTTGATATCCTCTTTAATTTCTTCAGTGATTATTGGGTGTTTGGTAGCATATTGATTAGCCTCCACATTTTGGTGAGGTTTTTTGCAGTTTTTTCTTGTAGTTTATTTCTATTCTTATAGTGTTGTGGTTGGAAAAATGCTTGATATGATTTCAATATTCTTAAATATACTGAGTCTTGTCTTGTGGCCTAGCATGTGATTTATCCTAGAGAATGTTCCATGTGCACTTGAAAAAAAAATGTATTGTGATGCTTTGGAATGTAATGTTCTATATATATCTATTAAGTCTATGTGGTTTAAATGTATCATTTAAGGCCAGTGCTTCCTTACTGATTTTGCTTGGATGATCTACCTGCTGATGTAAGTGAAGTATTAAAGTCCCCTGCTATTAATGTGTTATGGTTACTTTCAACCTATATTTCTGTTAATATTTGCTTTATGTATTTAGGTGCTTCTATGTTGGGTGCATATATATTTACAACTGTTATATCTTCTTCTTGGATTGGTACCTTTCCCATGTGATGTCCTTCTTTGTCTCTTGTTACAGTCTTTGTTTTAAAGTCTATTTTGTCTGATACAAGTATTGTTACCCCAGCTTTCTTTTTGTTTCCATTGGCATGGAATATCTTTTTCCATCCCCTCATTTTCAGTCTGTATGTGTTCTTAGATCTGATGTGAGTCTCTTATAGGCAGCATATAAATAGGTCTTGTATTTTTATCTACTAAGTCACTTTATGTCTTTTGATTGGAGCATTTAGTCCATTTACATTTAAAGTAATTATTGGTAGGTGTGTATTACTGTCATTTTGTCAGTTGTTTTGGGGTTGTTTTTGTAGTTCTTTTTTGTTCCTTCTTATTTGTGCTCTTCCCTTGTGATTTGATGACTATCATTAGTATTGTGTTTGGATTCCTTTAACTTTTTTTGTGTGTGTATCTATTATAGATTTTTGGTTTGTGGTTACCATGAGGTATATATAAATAACAATCTATATATGTAAAAATACATGATTATTTTAAGTTGCTGATCACTTACGTTAAAAGACATTTTAACAACTTGGCATTTTTACTACCTCCCCATTTACTTTTTTGAAATCATATTTTATATTTTTTTGTCTTGTGTGTCCCTTAACTACTTCTTGTAGGTATAGATGATTTTACTACCTTTGTCTTTTAACCTTCCTACTAGCTTTATAAATGATTGATTTACTACCTTTACTATATATTTGCCTTTACCAAATGAGATTTTTCCTTCTGTAATTTCCATATTCCTAGTTTTGGCCTTTTCTTTTTCTCTTAGAGAAGTCCACTTAACATTTCTTTTAAAGCTGGTTTAGTGGTGCTGAACTCTTTTAGTTTTTGCTTGTATGTAGAACTTTTAATCTCTTCATCAAATCTGAATGAAAGCCCTGCTGGGTAGAATATTCTTGGTTGTAGGTTTTTCCCTTTCATCACTTCAAATATAGCATGCCACTCCCCTCTGCCTGCAGAGTTTCTGCTGAAAAGTCAACTGATAATCTTATGGGCTTTCCTTTTCCCCTTGATGCTTTTAATATTCTCTCTTTATCTTTAATTTTCACCATTTTAATTATAAGATGTCTTGGTGTGGTCCTCTTTGGTTTGATCCTGTTTGGGACTCTCTGTGTTTCCTGGACCTGGATGTCTGTTTCCTTTCCTAAGTTAAGGAAGTTTTTAACTGTTATGTATTCAAATACATTCTCTACTCCTTCCTCTCTTTCTTCTCCTTCTGAAACCCTTATAATGCAAGTGTTAGTGCTCTTGATGTTGTTCTAGAGGTCTCTTAAACTGTCCTCATTTTTAAAAATTCTTTTTTCTGTTCAGCTTCAGTGATTTCCACTACTCTGCCTTCTCGTTCACTGATACATTTCTCTGTATCATCTAATCTACTGTTGATTCTTAATAGTGTATTTTTATTTCAGTTATTGTATTCTTCATCTTTCTTTGGTTCTTCTTTATATTTTCTAACTCTTTGTTAAAAACTTCTAACTTCTCACTCTGTTCATCCAATCTTCTCCTGAGTTTTTTGAGCATCTTGAACACTTTATCTGGTAGATTGCTTATCTCCATTTCACTTAGTCCTTCTGGGGTTTTATCTTGTTCCTTCATTTGGAACATATTCCTCTGTCACCTCATTTTTCCTAATTTTCCATTTTTATTTATATGGATTTGATAGGTTGGCTACATTTCCCGATGGTGGAGAGGGGCTTTTTGTGGGAGATGTCCTATGTGTCACAGCAGCTCACTCCCCTCTGGCCACTAGAACAATAAGTTGTAGGTGCACTGCCTATGTGGGCTGTTTGGGCCCTTACAATGTAGCAGACTGACTACAGTGGTAGTCTGGCAGGTGTGGCTGGTCCCTAGTCCAGATGGTTGCCAGGCCCTGCCTTGTGTGGAGGCTGCCAGCTGCTGATGGGCAGAGCCAGGTCCTGGGGCTAGTCCTGGCCCACTGGGGGGTGGATCCAGGTCCTGAGTGGATACTTTCAGGGCCAGGGGTCCCAGATCTAGTGTCAGCCCACTGGTAGGTGGGGCTGGTTTTGACATCTGGGGTGTTCCAAAGCTGGTGCTGGCCCACTGGTGAGTGGCTGGCTGAGGTACCCAAGGTGTCCCAGAGCTAATGTTGCCTCACTTTTGGGTGGGGCCAGGGCTCAGGGGATCCCGGAGCTGGAGCCCACTCACTGTGAGTGAGGCTGGGTCCTTGTGCTAGTTCTAGCCCACTGGTACCTGAGCTGTGTCGTAAGGGGGTCTCTGACTGAAGGGTCAGTGTCCCAGACCTTGTGTTGGCCTACTGGTGGACTGGGCTCAGGACTAGTGTCAGTTCAATGGTATATGGGATGAGCCCAGTCCTGGGACCTCTGGTGGACAGGCCCAGAAGCAGAGAGCTCAGGGGTACTAAGGCAGCTGGCCTGCTGGTAGCTGGGGCTGTGTCCTCCCATGGCTAGTTGGTTGGCCTGAGGTGTCCTAGGACTGGTGCTGACAGGCTGGTGGTCAGGGCTGGGTCCCAGTACTATTAAGCTAGAGGGAGAATTCCAAAAAAGCATTTGCCTGCACCAATGTCCTCATGGGAATAAGCTCCCCAAAATGGCTGTCACCAGTGTCTATGTCCCAGGGGTGAGCTCCAACTGCCTCCTGCCTCTCCAAGAGGGCCTACAAGATAGCATGTGGGTCTAACTCAGGCTCCTTTCAAATTACTGTTTCTGCTCTGGGTCTTGGAGCATGTGAGATTTTGTGTGAGTCTTTTAAGAGTGGAGTCTCTATTTCCTACAACCCTCTGTCTCTCTAGAGAGTAAGCACCACTGGCCTTCAGAGCCAAATGTTTTGGAGCTTTGTCTTCCTGGTGCAGGACACCCAGGATGGGGAGCCCTATGTAGGGCTTGGACCCTTAGATTCTTGGGGAGAACCTCTGAAATTGTAATTATCCTCCCACTTGTGGGCCAGCCACCTGGGGGTATAGGTTTTAACTATATGGTGTCTCCGCCCCTCCTACCGATCTCATGGTTCCTCCTTTATATCTTTAGTTGTAGAAGATCTTTTCTGCTATTCTTCAGGTCTTTCTCATCAATTGTTGCTCTATAAAATATAATTTTGCTGTGCCTGTGGGAGTAGGTGAACTCAGGGTCTTCCTACTCTGCCATCTTGGCCACTCCCAGCTGACATCAATGATATTTTAAAGAATGGAGAGATATTCCAATAATAGGAATGAGATCTGGTGCAAAGGTCCACCTTGAAAAGATGAAGAATGCATCATCTTTCATAACAGAAGGTTGAAAATGAGTGAAAATGCAAGTTGGATTTTAGATTTGATAATAAAAAAGGAAGTTTTCTATCTGTTTCTAATTTATTAAGGTGTAAGACAAGAGGATATCAGATAAAATGGGTGGAAGGAGGGACCCTGGAGAGCACAGGTGTTTTTAAAGATAAAGAGGAATGTATGAAATGCTCCTCATTTGAATAAGGAGGAAAAAATTGTGGAAAGTAGTAAAATTTTTTGCAAGAGTTAGGTGGCTACTTGAGGTTTGTGATGATAAATTTAAAGCAGAATCAGTTTCTAAGTTTTAAAACATTCTCCAGCAACATTCAGCTAATTAGGTGACAAAATTAAAAAGATGGGAACTAGGTTGAGTTGGGATTGAAACTAAGGCCATACAAGATGACTGTAGGAGACTCTACAAGAAGTGATTATAATGATGGACCACAGTCTATTATATCTAAGTTGAATAGAAAAGAAAATAAACACAGAGAGAAGGGATTTCTACTTCTGGCCATTTGGTGTAAAGGATATGGGAATCAACCCTCCTCCCTTAAAAACTAGAAATTAGGAAAATATCTGAAACAACACTTTTCAGACACTTAAGAGTGGGCAGTCCAGGGCTGTAGTCACCAAGAAAAAAAAAGAATGATGTGAGTCCAACAATTGCTTTAACTTACTTCCTAGAGGCAATTTCTAGGCTGCAGAGGAGGGAGCAAAATCCAATCAAAACCCAGTAGTCTCAGTAAGTTGGAAAAAGAGCGATCAAAGTTCAAGGAGGCTGAAGTGGTTTGAATGAGTGGAGATGAAGATCAGAGAGAAGAGATGTGTACAAAGAGAGAGCTCTAGAGAGCCAGAGAGGTGGCTCTTTGAATCTTTGGTTTAATAATGACCTGTGCATACAAGAGGAAGAACTTCATGAAACTGGAGAAAGAACTACCATAAATCAATAGACCAAATAATACTCAGGGTTGAGGCAGGGCTGGAATAGTTGATGTTCCTACAACTTAATGTGGATACATCATATGCCAGAATATAGTCCACCATTCTTTAAAAGAATACAATAATATCTAGCACTCAGTAACATAAATTTACAATAAGAATATTAGATATGCAAAGAAGCAGAAATACATGACCTATAACCAGGAAATAAAATCTCCATGGTTAAAAACAGACCCAGATAAGGTAACAGTAGATAGAGACTTTAACACAACTATTATAATTATGCTTCACATAATAAAGAATGTAGAGGAAAGCATGATTATGTAAGGAGAAAAATGAAAGATATAAATAAGAACCAAATGGAACTTCTACAAATGAAAAATGTAATATCTGTGATTAAAAAACTATTATGGGATAGGATTAATAGCAGAGCAGACAAAGCAGCAGAAAACATAAGTGAACTTAAAGATATAGCAATAGAAAATATTCAAAATGAAGCACAGAGAGAAAAGAAGCCTAAAAATATCAATACAACCAGCGACATGAGGGACAATATCATGCACACTCAAACAAATTAAAACACATGTATTGGGATACCAGAAAGAAAGGATATAATGTTATTTTCTCTAAGACACTATGTCTCAAACTTTTGCATGGCTTAGAATCATCTAGAAGGTTTGTTAGTGCCCAGATAGGCAGGTTTCAGCTCCAGAATTTCTTACTCAGTAATCTAGGGTAAGGCCTGAGAATTTTCGTTTCTGACAAAATCCCAGGTGATGTTACTTCTGCTGTTCCAGGTACCACTTTGAGGAACCCTGCTTTAATACTTCAAAACCAGGAATCTTCAGCCTCCTGTGCTTTCTCAAAGCACGCAGTACTGTGGAGGTCTAGGGCAGTCACTATCTTTGGGAGCCACGAGCGTTTGGTCATTTACATAACTTCAGTTCTTAGAAGAGTGCTTCAGGTATAGAAATATTTAATAAGACCTTGCCAAGTGGGTGAACAAATGAATGAATTGTCCATTTTATGGATCAGGAAATGGAGGTTTCTGGAAAGTTAGAGGACTTGTCCAAATTATGCTAGGGGTTTCCAGTTTCCAAATCCAGTGAACTTCCCAGTGTATTATACATGTAGAATCAGAGGTAGGAAAGAATCCTTCTCAGTTTAGGTAAGAAAGACTTCAATAAATAAGAAGCATTAGAGCTGACTATTGAAGAAAGAAGAATGAAGAAGTAGTGTGAGCTAATGTTTAGAGGTGAAACTGGGAATTCGCCTTACCATCAAGTAGACTGACAAGATTTATTTTGATATAGTTAGTCATTTTCAAAATGTGCATCATGCATATTTTGAGAAACCCTGGGATATATAGGTCGAAAGAAGATAAAACAGGAAAACAGCTCGACCATATTTTATAGCTTCTTAAATACTAAAGAGTTTGAGCCTCTTTCTGTAGGTGTAGAGTGCCATGGAGAGCCTTCGTCCAGTGAAATTACATGATTGGAGCTGCTCTTTAGGATAACAATTTAGACAATAACTTTACTCAAATTCTTGCCTACGGGGGAAGAATTTAGGTTCTGGGCTTGCTATCTGGATATCCAACCTCAAGTCAGCACTTCTGCGGCTCACTGGTTTCCATATGGCAAACTGCCAACTCAGGAACACAAATTATATATATTTAAAAACAAGAAAGTCTTGCAATGGTCGCTGCCACAATGTGGTGATAAAAATGTCATCCTATAGTCAAGGAATTAGATTCTTCTGTTTCTTGCTTTATCTTCATATTTTGTTCTTCAAAAAGATCATCTTTTTGGGGAAGAGGGTTATCATAGATTATAATGGTTCTCTGAAATGGCATCTTGAAATAAAAGGAATCCAGATATGGGAAGGGTACAAACAGGATTACCTAGTATATGTGTTTTAGTTCATGGTGTTATATAAGCACGTATACAATGGTGAGCGAGCCAGAGATAACCTATAAGTTCATGACAGTTGGATAGCATAAAGATAGAACTTACTGTACAGAAAAACACCTCAAACTTAGCAGTCCTCTCTGTGTCTTGCAAGGGCCTTAGGCATGTCGAAGCTTGAGATAGACTTTATATGGGAATAGGCTTTCCTAATATGTTTCCAGAAGCTTAAATCTACCATCTGGTTGAAGCAGCTGTGAGGAAAACCTTTGTTGTGTTGTTTTGCAATTTGTTTCCACTAGTGTCAGACAGAAACTCAATGCAGGAGGAAAGGGATGCAGTACAAACAAAATTAAATTATTTAAAATAAATAACTGGAATTAGGGCAACAAAAGTGCCTGGGAAATACTTGATATGCCTATAATTTCCACTGGGGTACATAAGGGGGATATTTCTAGAAATAGTGGTCTAGAGAAATGGCCCTTTTTGGAATTTTAATTAGATAACCAGAGTTAAAATAATGCTTCTGATTTTAATTTTGGATCATGAGTACAAGGTATGTCCAACATTATAAAACAATTTAATACTATATATATTAACATTAAAAAGTTCTGTTGAAGTACATTTTTAATAAAAAATCTGATTCAGAATTCATTTTAAAATGTGATTTTTGCATAAAAATAATATATGGTTATGGGAGAGAATTAAAATAAAAAATATTTTTGGAAACCATCCGTAATCCCACCACACAGAAATGACTTAATATTTATTATATGTAGTATTATCTACTATATTGTATCTACTAATATGTATTATATTAAATTGAACTAAAGCTCCATTAGGTCAGGGATTTATTTTTGTCTTATTTAGTTTTGTTAGTTGCTGTTATCTTCAGTGTCTATCTCATAGTCCACTTCATAGTAGGTACTTGATAAATATTTCTGAATTAATGATTATCCATATAATAATTATATAATTAAAATAAAACGTATGCAATCTATGAAATTTAACATTACACATTGATCACTTTGCATCCCTTTTTATTTAATATTAAGTCCTCTGCTGGTAAATAATTTTAATGGCTGCAATTAAATTCATTTTATGAGACTATGATAAAATTTACTTGGGAAAATGTTTCATCATTTCCTTAGGATGTAGCCTTAGAAGTGGGTATGAATATTTTCATATATCTTGATGTATATTTCAAAACAATCCTACAAATGGTTATATCAGCTGATATCAGTACTCTTTCTCCAAGCCTGAGAGCTTTGAGAGTTTTTATTTTTAAAAAATTATGAATTGAATACATAGAAATGATGTCTCCCTAATACTTATAAATTTTTATTTGATTACCAGTGATTTTGGACATTTTTATTATTTGTATTAGCTATTTGTAAACAATTTTTTTCATGTACTTTACCCATTTGTAGGAGGCGTCTTCATATTAATTTTTAAGAGCCTTCCTTATATTAAAAATATTAATGCATTGGCTCTCATATATGATAGGCAGTCTTTTTTATTTTTTAATTCATCTGTTTTATTTATGATTTTAATATAAATACATTTTCGTATTTGATTTAGCAATATCTAGCAATCTTTTCATTTCTTAGGAAACCATTTCTTTTAATTTTGTTTGTTTCTTTGTTTTTATGCTTAATAAATTCCTTTGCTATAATTAGATCCATTTATACATACTTTGTTATTTAACTATTATTACTCTGGGATTCATTTTTATGGCATGAGATAGCTCTAATATATATTTTGTTCCAAATACTTAATCAAGTATCTTAGATTCATTTGTCAAATAATCCACTTATTACCTGCTAACTTAAAGTGCCACTTTATTTTATATACATTTAATAGCTATTATGAACTTTTGATGGGATTTTCATGTGGTTTCTATATCCTTTTCAATTATCTGCCTTCTGTTTTATTTTTATTCTATTTTCATATTATTGTTTTAGTATATTTTAAAATTTGGTTAAGTAAATATTGCTTCAGTAGTTATCTTTTCTAAAAATATCTATATACTCTTCTGCTTATTGATAAGTGATGGAGTAATTTTAAGTTTCAAAATTTGAGAATTTCAATTGATAGATTTATTAAATATAAAGGTTAATTTGGGGAGCCTTGATATTTTATAGATTACTGAGTCTTTCTACCAGCAAAATGATAGAACTTTCTAATAAAGGCTTTCATGATCTTTGGTAATTTCATACTGTTCTTCATATATCTGAATATTTCTTGTTGAGTTTAGTCATATATTTAGCAGTCTTGTCTTCACTGTGCACTTTAGTCAATATGAAATAATCTTTGTTTCAGTATTTTCTTTGAATTAATCTTTAGGACCAGTTTTTATTTTATATTTATATTTATATGATGTCTTGTTGATCTTTTAACTCTTAATCTGTTTATTCACTAAGAATAGGTGAATCTCTTATAAACCCCATGCAATATTATCTTATTTATCAAACCAATCTAACAATCATTTTTCTTTCATAAAAAATGTGGCCCATTTGTATTTATCATTATTATTGACATATTTATCTTACTTTAGTTATGCCGTCTTACACATTATATTTTAAAGGATTTTTTTGGCTAATTTTTTAAAATCTTTGTTAAATAGATTATGTTTTCTCTGCACTTATTTAAAAGTCTCTTATTTTAAGAAGTATAAATTGTATGTCTGTTGGTAGTTATCTTAGGTTTCTCAAAAAAAAAAGTTAACTGTAATTCTCCATTCATCTGAACAGAAGCTGAAATCATAACTTTTAATTTTTCTTTAAGATACATAATTAAACACAATTATACTTTCATATAACTTAGAGTTGTGCTCTTCTTTATGTGTATGTAAACTAATATTAGAATAAGATTGTCATTTATTAAAATTTATATATTATACTTACTGCTTTCTGAATAATTTTGATATAGTAACATTTAACTTTAAAGTCATATATAAAATAATTATTTAACATAAACTTTTGTTTAAATTGTTTCATTACTTATTGAATGGGCTTAAATTTCACATTTTTTATCTTACCTTATATCTCTTTTTTTTGTCTTCGATTGCAAATTATGTAGAAGACAGTATATCTTCCATGTTCTTGAATATCTGAGTATATATTATACTTATGAAGTATATTTCACATAGGAAAGAGAAATTTTCAGGCATCTTATTCTACAAAAGTTTCTCCTCAGATCTCTGTATGTATAGCTACATTGCCCTTTATTAATATTCTTTAGGAAAGTCACATGACATTGTAAGACATTCACAATGCTTGAGTAGATTTTCATACTCCTCATATTTCTTTTTTTTTTCGAATTTTATTTTTTTATACAGCAGGTTCTTATTAGTTATCTATTTTATACATATTAGTGCATGTATGTCAATCCCAATCTCCCAGTTAATCCCACCACCACCTTACCCCCAACCCCTGCTTTCCCTCCTTCATGTCCATATGTTTGTTCTCTACTGTGTCTCTATTTCTGCCTTGCAAACTGATTAATCTGTACCATTTTTCAAGATTCCACATATATGTGTCAACATATGATATTTGTTTTTCTCTTTCTGACTTACTTCAGTCTGTATGACAGTCTCTAGGTCCATCCATGTCTCTACAAATGACCAAATTTCATTTCTTTTTATGGCCGAGTAATACACCATTGTGTATATGTGCCACATCTTCTTTATCCATTCATCTGTCGATGGACACCTAGGTTGCTTCCATGTCCTGGCTATTGTAAATAGAGCTGCAATGAATATTGTGGAACATGACACTTTTTGAATTATGGTTTTCTCTGGGTATATGCCCAGTAGTGGGATTGCTGGGTAATATGGTAATTTACTTTTTAAGGAACCTCCATACTGTTCTCCATAGTGGCTGTATCAATTTACATTCCCACCAACAGTGCGAGAGGGTTCCATTTCCTCCACACCCTTTCCAGTATTTGTTGTTTGTAGATTTTCTGATGATGCCCATTCTAACTAGTGTGAGGTGTTACCTCATTGTAGTTTTGGCTTGCATTTCTCTAATAATTAGTGATGTTGAGAACCTTTCCATATGCATCTTGGCCATCTGTATGTCTTCTTTGGAGAAAGTCTATTTAGGTCTTCTGCCCATTTTTGGATTGGGTTGTTTGTTTTTCTAATATTGAGCTGCATGAGCTGTTTATATATTTTGGAGATTAATCCTTTGTCTGTTGATTCATTTGCAAATATTTTCTTTGTCCATTGATTCATTTGCAAATATTTCATTTGCAAAAATATTTGCAAATAGGTCCATTTGTTTATTTTTGTTTTTATTTCCATTACTCTAGGAGGTGGATCAAAAAAGATCTTGCTGTGATTTATGTCAAAGAGTGTTCTTCCTATGTTTTCCTCTAAGAGTTTTATAGTGTCCGGTCTTACATTTAGGTCTTTAATCCACTTTGAGTCTATTTTTGTGTATGGTGTTAGGCAGTGTTCTAATTTCATTCTTTTACATGTAGCTGTCCAGTTTTCCCAGCACCACTTATTGAAGAGACAGTCTTTTCTCCATTGTATATCCTTGTCTCCTTTGTCATAGATTAGTTGACCATAGGTTTGTGGGTTTATCTCTGGGCTTTCTAACCTGTTCCATTGATCTATATTTCTGTTTTTGTGCCAGTATCATATTGTCTTGATTACTGCAGCTTTGTAGTATAGTCTGAAGTCAGGGAGCCTGATTCCTCCAGCTCCGTTTTTTTTTTCCCTCAAGTTTGCTTTGGCTATTTGGGGTCTTTTGTATCTCCATACAAAATTTTTTTTTTTTAATATTTCCACCTGCTTTTTTTTTTTTTTAAAGAAGATGTTGGGAGTAGGAGTTTATTATTAATTAATTTATTTTTGCTGTGTTGGGTCTTCGTTTCTGTGTGAGGACTTTCTCTAGTTGTGGCAAGTGGGGGCCACTCTTCATTGTGGTGCGCGGACCTCTCACTATCGCGGCTTCTCTTGTTGCGGAGCACAGGCTCCAGACACGCAGGCTCAGTAGTTGTGGCTCACAGGCCTAGTTGCTCCATGGCATGTGGGATCTTCCCAGACCAGGGCTCGAACCCATGTCCCCTGCATTAGCAGGCAGATTCTCAACAACTGTGCCACCAGGGAAGCCCCTCCATACAAATTTTAAGATTTTTTTGTTCTACGTCTGTAAAATATGCCATTGGTAATTTGATAGGGATTGCATTGAATCTGTAGATTGCTTTGGGTAGTGTAGTCATTTTCACAGTGTTGGTTCTTCCAGTCCAAGAACATGGTATATCTCTCCATCTGTTTGTGTCATCTTTGATTTCTTTCATCAGTGTCTTATAGTTTTCTGAGTACAGCTCTTTTACCTCCTTACATAGGTTTATTCCTAGGTATTTTATTCTTTTTGTTGCAATGGTGAATGGCATTGTTTCCTTAAGGTCTCTTTCTGATCTTCTGTTGTTAATGTATAGTAATGCAAGAATTTCTGTGCATTAATTTTGTATCCTGCTACTTTATCAAATTCATCAATTGGCTCTAGTAGTTTTCTGGTGGCATCTTTAGGATTCTCTATGTATAGTGTTATGTCATCTGCAAACAGTGACAGTTTTACTTCTTCTTTTTCAGTTTGGATTACTTTTATTTCTTTTTCTTCTCTGATTGCCATGGCTAGGACTTCCAAAATTATGTTGAAGAAGAGTGGCGAGAGTGGACATCCTCATCTTGTTCCTGATCTTAGAGGAAATGCTTTCAGCTTTTCACCATTGAAAATGATGTTTGCTGTAGGTTTGTCACATATGGCCTTTACTATATTGAGGTAGGTTCCCTCTATGCCCACTTTCTGGAGAGTCTTTATCATAAACAGGTGTTGAATTTTGTTGAAAGCTTTTTCTGCATCTATTGAGATGATCATATGGTTTTTGTTCTTCAATTTGTTAATATGGTGTATCACATTGATTGATTTGCATATATTGAAGAATCCTTGCATCCCTGGGATAAATCCCACTAGATCATGGTATATGATCCTTTTAATGTGTTGTTGGATTCTGTTTGCTAGTATTTTGTTGAGGATTTTTGCATCTATATTCGTCAGTGATATTGGTTTGTAATTTTCTTTTTTTGTAGTATCTTTGTCTGGTTTTGGTATCAAGGTGATGGTGGCCTCATAGAATGAGTTTGGGAGTGTTCTTTCCTCTGCAATTTTTGGAAGAGCTTGAGAAGGATGGATGTTATCTCTTCTCTAAATGTTTGATAGAATTCACCTGTGAAGCCATCTGGACCTGGACTTTTGTTTGCTGGAAGAATTTTAATCACTGTTTCAATTTCATTACTTGTGGTTGGTCTGTTCATATTTTCTATTTCTTCCTGGTTCTGTCTTGGAAGGTTATTATACCTTTCTAAGAATTTGTCCATTTCTTCCAGGTTGTCCATTTTATTGGCATAGAGTTGCTTGTAGTAGTCTCTTATGATGCTTTGTATTTCTGTGGTGTCCGTTCTAAGTTCTCCTTTTACATTTCTTATTTTATTGATTTGAGTCCTCTCCCTCTTTTTCTTGATGAGTCTGACTAAAAGTTCATCAGTTTTGTTTATCTTCTCAAAGAACCGGCTTTTAGTTTTATTGATCTTTGGTATTGTTTTGTTTCTATTTCATTTATTTCTGCTCTGATCTTTATGGTTTCTTTCCTTCTACTAACTTTGGGTTTTGTTTGTTCTTCTTTCCCTAGTTCCTTTAGGTGTAAGGTTAAATTGTTTATTTGAGTTTTTTCTTGTTTCTTGAGGTAGGCTTGTATAGCTATAAACTTCCCTCTTAGAACTGCTTTTGTTGCATCACATAGGTTTTGGATCATCATGTTTTCATTGTCATTTTTCTCTAGGTATTTTTTGATTTCCTCTTTGATTTCTTCAGTGATATCTTAGTTATTTAGTAATGTACTATTTAGCCTCCATGTGTTTGTGTTTTTTACGGTTTTTCCCTGTAATTGATTTCTAATCTCATAGCATTGTGGTCAGAAAAGATGTTTGATATGATTTCAATTTTCTTTAATTTACTGAGGCTTGATTTGTGACCCAAGATTTTTTCTATCCTGGAGAATGTTCCATGTGCACATGAGAAGAAAATGTAATCTGCTGTTTTCGGATGGAATGTCTTATAAATATCAATTAAATCTATCGGTCTATTCTGTCATTTAAAGCTTGTGATTCCTGATTAGTTTTCTGTCTGGATGATCTGTCCATTAGTATAAGTGAGGTGTTAAAGTCCCCCACTATTATTGTGTTACTGTTGATTTCCTCTTTTATAGCTGTTAGCATTTGCCTTATGTATTTAGGTGCTCCCATGTTGTGTGCATATTTACAATTGTTATATCTTCTTCTTGGATTGATCCCTTGATCATTATGTAGCATCCTTCTTTGTGTCTTGTAATAGTCTTTATTTTAAAGTCTATTTCATCTGATATGAGGATTGCTACTTCAGCTTTCTTTTGATTTTCATTTGCATGGAATATCTTTTTCCATCCCCTCACTTTCAGTCTGAATGTGTCCCTAGGTCTGAAGTGAGTCTCTTGTGGACAGTGTATATATGGGTCTTGTTTTTTTGTCCATTCAGTGAGCCTGTGTCTTTTGGTTGGACCATTTAATCCATTCACATTTAAGGTAATTATAGATATGTGTGCTTCTATTACCACTTTCTTAATTCCTTTGTGTTTAGTTTTGTAGTTCCTATTCTTCTCTTGTGTTCCTCACTTAGAAGTTCCTTTAGCATTTGTTGTAGAGCTGGTTTGGTGGTGTTGAATTCTCTTAGCTTTTCCTTGTCTGTAAAGCTTTTGATTTCTCCATCAAATCTGAATGAAATCCTTGCCATGCAGAGTAATCTTGGTTGTAGGTTCTTCCCTTTCATCATTTTAAATATATTGTGCCACTCCCTTCTGGCTTGTAGAGTTTCTGCTGAAAAATCAGCTGTTAACCTTATGGGAGTTTCCTTGTATGTTATTTGTCATTTTTCCTTTGTTGCTTTTAATAATTTTTCTTTGTCTTTAATTTTTGTCAATTTGATTACTACGTGTCTCGGTGTGTTTCTGCTTGGGTTTATCCTGTCTGGACTCTCTGTGTTTCCTGGACTTGGATGGCTATTTCCTTTCCCATGTTAGGGAAGTTTTTTACTATAATCTTTTCAAATATTTTCCATGTTCTTTCTCTCTCTCTTCTCCTTCTGGGACCCCTATATTGTGAATATTGGTGTGTTTGGTGTTGTCCCAGAGGTGTCTTAGGCTGTCTTCATTTCTTTTCATTCTTTTTTCTTTATGCTGTTCCACAACAGTGAATTCCACCATTCTGTCTTCCAGGTCACTTATCCGTTCTTCTGCCTCAGTTATTCTGCTATTGATTCCTTCTAGTGTATTTTTCACTTCAGTTATTGTATTTTTCATCTCTGTTTTTTTGTTCTTCAATTCTTCTAGGTGTTTGTTCTTTAATTCTCCTAGGTTTCTGTTAAACATTTATTACATCTTCTTGATCTTTGCCTCCATTCTTTTTCCAAGGTCCCAGATCATCTTCCCTGTCATTATGCTGAATTCTTTTTCTGGAAGCTTGCCTATCTCCACTTCAGTAAGTTGTTTTCTGGGGTTTTATCTTCTTCCTTCATCTGGTACGTAGTTCTCTGTCTTTTCATTTTGTCTATCTTTCTGTGAATGTGGTTTTCTTCCCACAAGCTGCAGGATTGTAGTTCCTCTTGTTTCTGCTGTCTGCCCTCTGGTGGATGAGGCTATCTAAGAGGCTTGTGCAAGCTTCCTGATAGGAGGGACTGGTGGTGAGTAGAGCTGGGTGTTGCTCTGCTGGACAGAGCTCAGTAAAACTTTAATCCGCTTGTCTGCTGATGGTGGGGATGAGCTCCCTCCCTGTTAGTTGTTTGGCCTGAGGCAACCGAGCTCTGGAGGCTACAGGCTCTTTGGTGGGGTTAATGGAGTGCTCATGCCAATGAGTTCTTCCCAGAACTTCTGCTGCCAGTGTCCTTGTCCCTGCAGTAAGCCACAGCTGCCCCCTACCTCTGCAGTAGACCCTCCAACACTAGCAGGTAGGCCTGGTTCATTCACTGCTCCTTCCCCCTGGGTCCCGTTGTGCACACTACTTTGTGTGTGTCCTTCAAGAGTGGAGTCTCTGTTTCTCTCAGTCCTGTCAAAGTCCTGCAATCAAATCCCACTAGCCTTCAAAGTCTGATTCTGTGGGAATTCCTCCTCCCATTACCGGACACCCAAGTTGGGAAGCCTGATGTTGGCCTCAGAACCTTCACTCCAATGGGTGGATTTCTGTGGTATAATTGTTTTCCAGTTTGTGAGTCACCTACCCAGCAGTTATGAGATTTGATTTTATTGTGATTGTGCCCCTCCTACCGTCTCATTGTGGCTTCTCCATTGTCTTTGGATGTGGAGTATATTTTTTGGTGAGTTCCAGAGTCTTCTTTTCAATGACTGTTCAACAGTTAGTTGTGATTCCGGTGCTCTCGCAAGAGAGAGTGAGCCCACGTCTTTCTACTCCGCCATCTTGCATCAACCTCCTCCTCCTCATATTTCAAATATTTCTTCTGGAAATATTTAGTGATGTGTCTTTTTCCCAGTAATTTCACATAAAATGTGGGAATCCTATACATTTGCTAACATGAATCTTTTTTTTTTTTTTTTTCTTTTGGTGGTATGCGGGCCTCTCACTGTTGTGGCCTCCCCCGTTGCGGAGCACAGGCTCCGGATGCGCAGGCCCAGCAGCCATGGCTCACGGGCCCAGCCGCTCCGCGGCATATGGGATCCTCCCAGACCGGGGCACGAACCCGTATCCCCTGCATTGGCAGGCGGACTCTCAACCACTGCGCCAACAGGGAGGCCCTAACATGAATCTTTTTTAGGTCAGAATGTTTTCTCCTGTTACGTCTTTGATTGAAACTAAAAGCTCTTGCTTTTTCTTAAGGTGCATTTCTTATACTCATAAATTTTTATTCTTTATTGTCCAAGTCTGTCACTTTCTAGTACTTTTCTTAACATCTTTATTTTTTCACTCTAAGCTGTAAGATATTTGTAATTCTTTACACCAAATGACTGATTACATTTTCTTCTTTATCATTTCTGTATTTTACTACCTCTTGTTGTTTCATATTTGTTTCCTGGAAGTGTTTCCTATTTATATCCATTTATAGTCCATCTTATTGACTTTTATTTTAGATTTTGTCTCTTAACAGTGAAATAGCATTATAATGGCCATATCTTAAATTTTATTGAATGTGCCAATTTGTTTTCCAAAACTTTTTTTCTGATTTCCAAAATAAGCCTATTTTTAAAGATTTCTTTTTAGAGTTTGTTACTTCATTGTTTAAAAATACCTTTTTCAAAAGCTATATATATATTTTAGTCAAATGAGGCAAGATATTTCCAGACTTAATATTTACTAATGAACGTGACTGTGAAGTTGAGACATAATCAATTTTCTCCTGTTATTTTTCATAGCTGGGATTCAAGTTGCACAACACCTACCTATTTCTCTAGATTTTGCAGGCATTAGTATATTATTTAATAACCAGTGGAGCATATGAAATGCTACACTACTTAGTTGGCACTGCTTTGGGTCTCTTTTTAATCTCTATTTGACCTAATGCACTTTACTTCTAAAAACTATCCCTCTCAAGCTCAAAGCAAGCATATTGTTAATTTACTGCTCTCTTGGCTTTTGTAATTTGCTAAATCTGAGTGGATATAGATAGCTGGGATTGAAGAAACAAAGACAGGAACAGTCTTCAGGCATGTCCCAAAAGCAGCACATTATGAACAGACTTCAGTTGGCATAGTCTCTGTGTCTCTGAGTTAATGAAAAATACAACATATCTTAAACAATTTTTTTTCAGGAAATATCCACTCAAAGGTGAAGCATGGAAAAGCTTTTCCCAAATCAAACTTCATCTGCCTTACACTTGGTGGAATTTCGCCAAGATTCTGGCATATGTTTATCTTTCTTTCTTTGGTATTAATATTTGTGAGTTTTCTTTTTTCTATTGTCTCTTTTCTCTATAGCTTTTTTAACGTTGGAACTGGTGAGGATCTGCATGTAGGATTAAAGCTAAGGTCAATTTAAATATGTCCATGTTTTGATATTTTTAGAAAATATAGTGCCTATGAATTATGTATTTGAACTACGTAAAATCACGTCTAATAAGAAATACATGACTATATTGTTGACAGTTTCTAAATCTGTGAACAAGTATGAACTAATGGTTTGCTAATAAACAATAGCAAAAATGATAAGAATTAATACCTTAAAACATCTCCAAATTCTGAATATAAGGGTTTTTTTGTTGTTGTTGTTGTTTTTTGCGGTACGCGGACTTCTCACTGTTGTGGCCTCTCCCGTTGCGGAGCACAGGCTCCGGACGCACAGGCTCAGCGTCCATGGCTCACAGGCCCAGCCGCTCCGTGGCATGTGGGATCCTCCTGGACTGGGGCACAAACCCTTGTCCCCTGCATCGACAGGCGGACTCTCAACCACTGTGCCAACAGGGAAGCCCTGAATATAAGTTTATATTTCATAACATAATATCAATATAATACAAAGCACTCAAATAGTATCCAAAATGGCATCAATGATTGTGACCCCAGACTCAGAGATTCAGAGCCTAGAAGGATCAAATCCTGTTGAAATGTTTCCTTGTGCTCTACCTCCTGCTGATCCATATTTGACCTTCCAGCTTTAGTGTTAGCTAGGTTTAAATTCTGCTAGGGATTTCTTAATTCTAATGCTCTGATTTCTGCTAAAGCACCTGAATGAAAGCCTTAAAACTCTCACTATCTGTTTATATCTTCCTCTGAAGGGAATGTAGGTTTGGGAGAAAGGAGGAAGGGGAAAGATTGAGGAGGGAGGCTGTATCACCAAGGTGAAGAGATGATGTCACTATTACGGGAAGAAAATCAGAGAACACAGAAGACAAAGGATGAGCATATTGAAAGCAAACTTTGCCCACATTAGTTTTGCTTACAGTGACCCATTACCTCACTCCTGTTAGTCTACAAATGATCTCTTATCCACTAGTCATTATTAGCTTATTGACATGTGGGGGTGGAGTGTTTGATCAGACAATGTTCAGGAGGTGGAATTTACTGACTTTGTCCAGTTGTTGAGCATGATTTTGAGGTTTTGAGATGTTTTATTTGTCACAGCTTTTGGAATGGCTTTTATTTCTCTGAACATGAGTGTACAAATTAAAAAAAAAACCTCATTAAAAACAAAGCTCTACAAAGACAGGGAATTTGTGTTTTTCCCTTCTGTATTCCTGGCATTTAAGAGGGTATTTGGTACATAATAGTTGCTCAATAAATATTTATTTATTGAATAAGTGGAAAAATGAATGAAGCCAGCAATCATCAAAGTGCAGTATCAAGGTTGTTGGACTATAGAAAAGTCTAAACATATGGTTACCAAAGGGAAAAGATAGGGGGAGGGATAAATTGGGAATTTGGGATTAACATATACACACTACTGTATATAAAATAGATAAACAACAAGGACCTACTGTATAGGACAGGGAACTATTTTCAATATCTTGTAATAACCTATAATGGAAGAGAACCTGAAAAAGAATATCTTGAATATTCATTTTGTTGTACACCTGAAACGTTGTAAATCAAATATACTTCAATAAAAAACGAAAACAAAAGCCTCCCCCTGCCAAAAAAAAATGTTGTCTAATATAATGTATAGAGCCCTGAATGAGACATCACAATTGGATTCTCCTTCCTGTCATGGGACTAAAGTTCTGTGTAACTTTAGTCCCACCTATCCTTTCTCCCATCTAAGTTTTCTCTTTTGTAATCTGAGTGATGAGAGAGTTTCTAATGAAGATAATCAGCATAAACTTCTCCACAAACTCAAGTAGCAAACCACATGTGTCATATTAGCCAGAAAGTATCTGCTTCTTTCTTCCTATAGATCTTTTGTTAACCTCGGGGCTTATGCACTGCAAAGCAGGGAGAACATTGCTGCTCTTGCTTTGCACTGCCACGTGGTATCACATGTGACAGATGATACCAGTCCACCCAGTGATGATGCTCCCTTGGCCCATAAAGCTGACCCTTCTGCTGTGGCTCTGCAGGGAGGGAGGGAAATTAACAATCACTTGAGTCAGCCTGGGCAGCTTTTAGGTTGAAACAATTAGTTCTCGACTCTTTGAATCCTAAACCCAGCCCAACCAGGGTGCCCAACCAGGATGAAGGCATGATTTAGTACAGTATTTGCCATCTTTCTGAACCAGAACCACCTCTTTCTTCCTTTCACAGCCTTCACACCTACAGAGAGTGGGCTGCTTTCTTTTAAATTTAAGAACATAAATTGTCTGATAATCCTCTCTGTTGTCTATAAGACACTCTTGTGTTTGACATATCTCAATTTAAATTGTAGTGCATTTAAGTACTGCTCTCCACTCTCCTCCAGGCTGGGTCTTTTAACACAGTATTTCACCACCACAGGGTACTGTCAGTAGACAAGAAGGCTACCTAGAAGTCCCTTGTAGTCAAAGCCTGACAGTCTCTTTTATCTGGGAAGGTGGGGAGAATAACTGAGATCAACTCTGATTAGGTATTTGGGAGCAGCTGGAAGCATATTGGTACAGAGGGGATAATTATATTTTATACTCTGGCAAATATGGTAACAAACCCTTTCCTTGGGCAATGGGGCACTTTGCCAGCCTTTTAAGAAAAATATCTCCTGATGCTTCCAGAGATTCCTAAACCTACCCTTTGGAAGGAACTCGGTTTCTTTCCAAAGATAATTTACCATTTTAGAAATTAGAATAGGGATACACCCTTGTTATCCATCCCTGAGCAATGTGAATGGAGAAAAACAAAGCATTGTTCACAGCATTGGCAAGCTATGACATGTCTGAATTTAATTTTGAGTCTCATTGTCAAAGCCAATTTGAGAAAAAATTATGAAACAGATAGAGACCAAATGTTAACACCTTGCCCTCTACCTCATCAGCTCCCTTTCCCATTCAATTTATCATATACCCTACAATTGTAACACTCAAGCCCCCAGGAAGGACCTCACGTATATATGTTCCCCTCTGTCTTTCAGTGGGTTTTCAACTAGTTCCTGGTAAGGCTTTAACTAGTAACTAAGGTAATGTTCACTGGTAAATACTAAGGAAAAATTCTGTACAAGGAAGAGTTTGCACTGCTGAGTCTTTTGATAGATTATGGTTTTAATGTGTTTGGGGGGAGTGTTGCCTAATATTTCAAGTTGACCTGGCCACAGAAGCCCTACTATAAGGGATTGGGGAAATTGTAGGGGCTCCAGCTCAATCTCCCAGACTTGTCATTAGGGACTCTCTGAACATCTGGTCATGGCCTGCCTGGTTTCATGAATAACCTTTTCTTATACTCATTCTTCCCACAGGAAATGAAATATGATGCTGGAATCTCACCCATAAAGCCTACTTTGGGTGTGGGATGGGGTGGAGTTGAAAAGTTTGACACTTTAGTGATCCCCTTCCCCTCCCACTCTCTTTTTTTTAATTGAAGATTAGTTGACATACAATATAATATGTTACAGGTGTACAATATAGTGATTTACAATTTTAAAGGTTATACTCCATTTATAGTTCTTATCAAATATTGGTTATATTCCCTGTGCTGTACAATATATCGTTACAGCTTGTTTTGTACATAATTGTTTGTACCTCTTAGTCCCATACCCCTATATTTTCCCTCTCCCTCTCCATCTCCCCATTGGTAATCACTAGTTTGTTCTCTATATCTGTGAGTCGTAGATTCTACATATAAGTGATATCATACAGTATTTGTCTTTGTCTGACTTATTTCACTTAACATAATGCCCTCTCAGGCCATCCATGTTGCTACAAATGGCAAAATTTCAGTCTTTTATATGGCTGAGTAGTAGTCCATTGTGTGTGGGTATGTATATATATATATATATATATATATACACACACACACACACACACACACACACACACACACACACATCTTTTTTATTCATTCATCTGTTGATGGACATTGGACATTTAGGTTGTTTCCATATCTTGGCAATTGTAAACAATGCTGCTATGGACATTTTGGTGTATGTATCTTTTAGAATTAGTGTTTTTGATTTTTTCAGATGTATACCCAGGAGTGAAATTGCTGGCTCATATAGTAGTCTTATTTTTAGTTTTTTGAGAAACCTCCATACTGTTCCACAGTGGCTGCACCAATTTATATTTCCACCAACAGTGTAGGAGATTTCCCTTTTCTTCACATCCTTGCCAACTTTCATTATTTGTGTTCTTTTTGACAATAGCCATTCTGGCAGGTGAGAGGTGATATCTCATTGTGGTTTTGATTTGCATTTCCCTGATGATGAGCGATGTTGAGCATCTTTTCATGGGCCTGTTGGCCATCTGCATTTCCTCTTTGGAAAAATGTCTATTCAGTTCTTCTGCCCATTTTTTAATTGGATTGTTTGGTTTATTGATGTTGAATTGTATCAGCTGTTTATATATTTTGGATATTAACTCCTTATCAGTCATAACATTTGCAAATGTTTTCTCCTATTCAGTAGGTTGTCTTTTGTTTTGTCGATGGGTTCCTCTGAAGTGCAAAAGCTTTTAAATTTAATTAGGTCCCATTTGTTTAATTTTGCTTTTATTTCTTTTGCTTTAGGAGACAAATCCAAAAAAAAATATTGCTATGGTTTATGTCAGAGTGTTCTGCCTATGTTTTCCTCTAAGAGTTTAACTGTCACTGCTTGCAGATGACATGATACTATACATAAAAAAACCTAAAGATGCTACCAAAAAATTACTAGAGCTCATCAATGAATTCAGTAAATTTGTAGGGTACAAAATTAATATACAGAAATCTGTTGCACTTCTATACACTAACAAACTATCATAAAGAGAAATTAAGGTAACAATCCCGTTTACTATTGCATCAAAAAGAATAAAATACCTAGGAATAAACCTACCTCAGGAGGTAAAATGCCTGTACTCAGAAAACTATGAGACTGATGAAAGAAATTGAAGATGACACAAACAGATGGAAAGATATACCATGTTCTTGGATTGGAAGAATTAATATTGTTAAAATGACCCAAGGCAATCTACAGGTTCAATGCAATCCCTATCAAAATACCAATGGCATTTTTTACTGGAACTGGAGCAAATAATTTTAAAATTTGTATGGAAACACAAAAGACCCTAAACTGTCAAAATATTCTTGAGAAAGGAGAACAGAGCTGGAGGAATCATGCTCCCTAGCTTCAGACTATACTAAAAAGCTAATCAAAACAGTATGGTACTGGCACAGAAACAGACACATAGATCAATGAAACAGAATAGAGATCCCAGGAATAAACCCACACACTTCTGGTTAATTAATCTATGACAAAAGAGACAAGAATATACAATGGATAAAAGACAGTCTCTTCAATTAGTGGTGCTGGGAAAACTGGACAGCTATATGTAAAAGAATGAAATTAGAACATTCTCTAAGACCATATACAAAAATAAACTCAAAATGGTTTAAAGACCTCAGTGTAAGACCCCCATCCCATTCTTCTAGAGGACCTACTCTGTCTCATCACATTAGTTTCCACAACACCACAGAGGTAGCGAGTAGAATGAAGAATTGGGAGCTTCTTCAGAAACGTTATTATTTCACTAAAGCAAAATATTATTATCTACATTTTCCTGTTTTTCTTTACTAATACACATGCTTTCTTTCACTGCCTTAACCAGTATCCATTATAAAATTAAAATTATAAGCATATCCAGTTGAAACTTACATAGTTAATGCTGTGTCAACTTTTCAGACCATCAGTAGAGAGCCTCCAAAGGGTGGTATGTCTTTTATGACAGCCAGGCTATGGTAGCAATTGCCAGAATAGCCTAGAAATGCTATTAAATGGAAGTACTTTGAGCAGCTCTTCAAATGTAGGATGTGTGTGTGTTGGGGGCGGAGGAGTACTTTTAAATATGGTATTGCATTTTAAGAGACATTCCCACCTTTAGTAGAGATGACAAAATTTACAGATAATGAAAGCAATGCATCCAATTTTAAGTATGATCACCCACATAATTCAAGTTCTAAATGTGTGAGTTGTCAGTTTTGAAATCATTTGCTTTACAGTCAGGTTAGATGTAAGAGCTGGGGGGAAAAAAAGAAATGACACTAACCTGAGCTGCAACCTGATTGTACAATGTTCCATTCTTATTTCCACTTAAACTTGTGGTATATTGGTGTAGGCTGTATTTGAAATCTGTATCTCCAGCACACACCAAAGCCCTGATTTATTTTTATTAATAATGTAGAACACTTTTCTTTTTTTGGAGGGGTGAAATAATTGCATAGACTTTCTTCAATTACATTGTACCATATGTTATAAGATAAGTTATATGAGCATATGTATTTCACTATGAACATGAGCACATCAAGAAGAGAACACAGGATATTTGGACACTTTCACTGTATGCCATCTCTTCTCCAACCTCATCAAAACCCCTGAAGTCTCAGGAAATTTGGATGCTAATCACCTGTGAATCTTCTCACATAAAATTTCCAGTAGTTCCTGAAGTTAATACGACCAAAAATGCCAATAGAACAGACTTTGCTATATTACAGAACATCTGGTTCTGATCCTGGCAAGAGAAAATGAAAAGTAATGGAAACCAGTATTTTGCCAGAATATGTTTTTTTCAAGGTTCTTTTTTAGAAATGGGCAGAGATTCAACGGGCATCAATTCCAGGAATTGCTGGTTCCCTCCCCATTTTCGTTTCTATAGCTCTTTCAATTATGCACACACCCAGATTTATATGCAGCCATATCTTCTTTTATTTGTAGAGCAAATCTTCAATTCACTAGAAATTTCTGATCTATAACGTGGTACACTTGCAACAGAGTCAACATGATAAACCTTTCATGAAACAGGATTATAGCTACTAATTAGAACATGTTTTGCATTTACTATTTAAAAAACAAGTGGTGGGTGTTCACGATATGTCAGTGACACTGACCTCTTTTATTATATTCATATTTCTCAAAGCTTATAAATCCACAAGAGATCTTATATTTCACAGAAACAATACTGTTCTAAAGACAAAATATGTTATTATGTTTGCTGTTAAAAAAGGAATTTTTTAAATGCTACATTTAAACACAAAAATAATAGTGTAAATATATATACACATATATATGTATCCACATGTAACAAATATAATTTAATTTCATATAGAAGAAAACATCACTCCCTTTTGGATCTTTTAATGAAAAGGAATAAATTTGTCCATGGATTTAATATTATAGAAACACTTATCAATAAGCTACATTCCTAGAAAAGTATGAAGAGGTGTAACAAGGTGTTTGTCTAGGGATGCTTTACGTTTCATTTTATTTGAAATTAAAGCCAAAGAACAGTCAGATGTTTATGACTCTGCTGGAAAAAGAACATTTTCATTTTCCCATCTCTGTATATCCCCGCCTTCCCTGTAATCAAAGTAAATTTCTTGTGAAAAGTGGAATTTTAGGTACTTTGGACAGGGAAAGAGAACTCAGTGAAAACAAAGGGATGATATGAAAGAAATCCGATAGGACATATGAGGGGAACAGGGATGGAGAGAAGGCACGAATTCGGAAAATTAGAACTAAGTACTTTAAAGCAATCTATGGCATTATGAATGTTGTATTGTTAAACTAAAAAACATATTTCTATCACATTTATATAATTTCATTGTTTTGTGCTTCACATTACTGAAGATTCTGATAGAGAGATTCAATCTTAATAAATTCAAAAGGCATTTCTCTTTAGTATTTCTATTCAACTTCTAGTATTAGAAGAAAAGATCTATAAGATATTAGGAAAATAAACAATTGGGGGTCTTTTCAAGTTTTCTCACAGTATTGATATAAATCTGTGAAATATGCCCTCCTCTGTGTCTTTCAGCTTCCTATTAGTAAAATGGATCTATAACCCACAGTGCTGCCTCCTTCCCAAAGCTTGTGTTTGTTCAAGGACAAACACAATCCTATTTTTCTCATATCAGCAAATTCCCTAAGATTGAAGAAAAATTTGCACTAAATCCTTCAAAACATTAAATCCTGTGTAACCAAAATTAAACTTACATAAAATATTTTTCAAAGTTTTCAGCACTCCCTGGTATCCTTCCATATGTTCAGTGTTTGTTTTTCGTGCTGAACAAATAAAAAGGGGAAACTAGTGTTAAGAGAAGGATATTCGAGTTACTTTGGTGAAGTACTGCCTATCTATCAAAGCGTTCCCAGTTTTGGTGCAAAACTGGATGCAAATTTTAATTAATCTAATTAATTTGTGTATTCAGTGAAAAATGTGTGCGCCCCAAAGGTTTAGGCAGGCCATGACCTCTCAGGTAACTACATGTTTTGATATGTGTCCAAACCCCAAATAAAATTTTGAAACCATTTGGGAAGGTCTCGAGTGAGTGTTCTTGATATTTAAAATATGCTCTGCCTTACCATATGTTTGTAGAATTCTGAATATTGGCCAGTTTCTCTTTGCGAACAGTTGCAGTGCTAGGACTGACTTTTAGAAATTCCTCACTACAGTAGAGTGTCTCAAGGATCTTGTGAGTTTTGTGCGTATGAACTGTATGAATTTTTAAGTTTGGAAGGGGGGCAGTGGGGTTGGTTGAAATTCGAGGAGTAGGAGGCAAAATAGGTTGCAAAGAGGGACGTTGTACCCTTTGGAAATGGTGGCAGAATATACGATGGACAGCAGCACAGGTCTCTTTCCTCTGTGAGCAGCTTGGCCAGGTCTTGTGTCTCTGGACCACTGGCATGTAGCTGAAAGCAAAGTGCTGTGAGTCCCATGTGGTCAGGAGGAGAGCGCTGTGGACAGAGGCCACACTGGTGGCTGAAGGCCACAAGCTCCATGTCTTAAGGAGAGTTGAGAACACTGTCCATGGAGAAATAGAATGAGAGCTTTCAGAACCAATGGACTGGTTTTCATTCCAAGCCTGTCTTTCTAACTGGTGGTTCTGGCTAAGCTGCTTAACCTCTCAGAGCTTTGGGTTCCCTATCTGTAAAATGGGGGTCATGGAATTTGTTTATACAGGGTTATACTAAGGATAAATGCTCTCCAAGTAAATGTACTAGTACCTAGTAGTCTTCCAATCAAGACTCTTCTCCCTCAGCCTGTTCTTCCTCCATGATCTTACCCATGCTTGAGGTTTAAACTGAGATATATGCTGATAATCCCCAAATCTATGATACAACTCTATAATAAACCCTTCTCTTTAGTGTTTCAGACTCATAAAGCCAGGCCCCCCCCTTCTCTCTCAGTTGAGCTAACACAATAGTTCTCTAAACAGTCTCCCTGCCTGATGCCCTCAAATGCATCCTCCACACATTTGGCAAAATGACCCTAAAATGCAAACCTAACAGGTCTTTCCTTTTTGAAAAGCACTCAATCATGCCTCGTCACCTATGCAAGGTCTGCAATCTATGGTCCAAGGGCCACACACACACACACAAAGAGTGTGCAACAGGCTGATTGTGGTCTGTAAAGTCTAAAACATTTACTCTCTGGACCTTGACAGAAAACATTTGCCAAGCAGGATGCGCTTCAGGTCCTGACTCACACACAGCTCTCCCGGGTCTCCTCTTGCCCCTCCTTACCTTCAGCCATACTGAACCACTTGTATGTTGTTTAGTCATAGTCTATAATTCCATGCCCCTGTGTGTGGCACAGCCTGTGATCTCTGTCACAAATGCCTTTTCTCTTATCTTCAGCTGGCTAACACCTACTCATTCATTAATTTTCACATCAGCTCTCTCCTCCTCCAGGAAGCCTTCTTTGAATACCTGCCTCAGGCATGCTGACCAAACAGAGTTCATTGTCCTTTCTTCTGTACTCCCATCATTGGTTATGAGTATCCCTAATATGATAACTCACATTATAGTATTTTTCTCATATGGGTCCTACTTTCCAGCTTCTTTGTGTGCCTGATAATATTTGATTAGATGCCAGACATTGTAAATTTAGCCTTGTTAGGTATGGATATTTTTGTATGGCTTTGTTCTGAGACACATTTAAGTTACTTGAAAAGAGTTTGACTCTTTGGGGTCATGGTTTTAAGCTTTGTTAAACTGGAAAAGAGCAGCCTTTAGTCTAGCGTTAATTTGGGCCCACTACTGAGTAGTCAGTTTGATGCTCTGTGAATTATGAGGTTTTCCACTTTGGCTGGTGGGAAAACAAATTATCCTCAGCTCTAAGTGAGCACCAAGTATTATTTCTTCAATTCATTCAGATGGTTCTTCACTTGGCCTTGGATAGTTCCCTCGGCAACCATGTTCTCAGTACCATATGGAAGATTAGAGGGGCACTGCTTGGGCCTCCAAGGCTCTCTGTGCAGTGCTTTTTTTCCTGTAGTCTACCGTCTACCATGAGAACTCCAGCTGCTTGGTCTCCCAGAACGCTCAGCTCCAACTCCTCAACTCAGAGAATCCACTGAGCTCTGACTGGGTTCCTCCTCCTGGCATGGTGGTCTGGAAACTCTCTCCAGACAGTAAGCTGGAGCTGTCTTAAGGCTCACCTAGTTAATTTCTCATCTCTCAGTAATCACTGGCCTTTGTTGCCTGATGTTCACTGTCTTAAGCATCATTGATTTATAGATTTTGTCCTTTTTTAAGCTGTTTCAGCAGGAGGCTAAATTCTGTTACTTCACCTTGATCAGAAGCGGAAATACCACATTATTTTACCACTATAAACTTATGACTGTATTTCCCCTTGCTAAACTGCGAGGTCCTTAATAGCAGGGCTTTCATTTCTAGCACCTAGTACCATGTTGTATTTTACACATAGTACTTTCTCAACAGGTTTTTTTAAACAAATGATCAGGGCAAAAGAAAAGTGTGAAAGAGACAGAATTAAGTGGATCCTCCGACTTCTGCAGGGTTCCCCTGGACACCGTTATTGCTAGAGCTCTCTTTAAACACACGGTGGAACTCTCTGCAATACTAATCTTAAAACAAGGCTGCTTACAAAGCCACTTAAAAAATGGTACTCAATACATAAAATGGTACTCAGTACATGTACTATTTATCACTATTAATCAGAGGCCATGAGAACCATGGTATTAGAATATGAAAATCAAACAATATTGCTTGACTTAGTCTGATAATAATAAGTCTAAAGCTCCCTGAATTACAGAGCTTCTTTCATTGATAATGGTTTGAACTTCTCTGGTTATACTTCCATGTTGTGGGAAGACAATTATATGATGTTTAGCTAAAGAAATGTTTCAGTAATTGCTTTCATTAAACATTTCATGTAGATTATTATATCAGACATTATTACCTGACAATCTGACAAACCTGCACTCTGTAGTGGAAGAAAATGATATTGGATTGACAATTAATAACATTAAATCCCCAGTTTTACAAAAAGCTGTTGCTAGTGAAGATAGCTTAGAATACTATTATGGATTGAATTATGTCCCCTCAAAACTTATACATTGGAGTTCTAACCCCCAGTATCTCATAATGTGACCTTATTTGGAAATAGGGTCACTGCAGATGTAATTAGTTAAGATGAAGCCATACTGGAGAAGGGTGGGCCCCTAATCTGATATAACTGATGTCCTTTTAAATAAGGGAAATTTGGATACACATAGGGAGAACTTCATCTGAAGATGAAGACAGAGATGGGGGCGATGATTTTACAAGCCAAGGAATGTCAAAGATTTACAGAAAATCACCAGAAGATAGGCAACAGGCAGGGAACAGATTCTCTACACAGCCCTCAGAAGGAATCAATTCTGCTGACACCTTGATGTTGGGCCTCTAGAATCGTGAGACAATACATTTCTGTTGTTTACACTACACCACTCAGTTTGTGGTACTTTATTATGTCAAACATAGAAAACTAACACAAAGTTTGAATGAGGATGTACATCTATTATCTAGTTGTCCTTAAACATAAGGATGAGAAGTTGGAAATTGGGCTTCCCTGGTGGCGCAGTGGTTGAGAGTCCGCCTGCCGATGCAGGGGACACGGGTTCATGCCCCGGTCCAGGAAGATCCCACATGCCGCGGAGTGGCTGGGCCTGTGAGCCATGGCCACTGAGCTTGTGCGTCCGGAGCCTGTGCTCTGCAACGGGAGAGGCCACAACAGTGAGAGGCCTGTGTACCACAAAAAAAAAAAAAAAAAAAAAAAAAAAAAAAAAAAAAAAAAGAAGTTGGAAATTAACATCTCTTATGCATCTCTGGTAATATTATCTCATTTAAATATCACATTTCTATAACATAGGTCTTCTCATCCTTAATATACAATCATATACATAATTGAATTGATACTCAGTTTAAATAACCTGTCCAAACTGTAGAATCAGAATTCTAAACCCTAGTTTATCTGATCCAAAGCCCATATATTTTTCTTTTATATCACAATACCCAGGATACATCAAATATTGATGAAGCAGGAAATGTGAGTGTAGAATTTAGCTGATGAGGAATCTTAATTCCCCTTTGCCATGTAAGGTTAAAAATTCACAGGTTCTAGGGATTAGGACGTACACGTCTTTTGGGGGGTAGATTATTCTGCCTACCACAGGGTCTAAGGCAGGTTACATGGGGCTTGAAATAAGCCCATATAAAAGAATCATAGCAGAATTATTCAGAGTTTTGAAATGAAGCCATTTCATCTTTGTCAGATATTTTTTCTCCTTTGGGGAAATAGCTAATTGTTTGACTTGCTACTGAACTTTGATGGAGGCTGACTCTTTAACGATGGAATATCAGGTGAAAATGTGTTGGAAGACAGTTCTCCATGGGTCTTTCATGTTTCTGCACATCTCATTTTCAGGTCTATGTTCTGGACTTTCTTTTGGCGGATGTTTGCATAGAAAACAGCCTGGGAAGATAGAGATGATGTGTCCCTTCAGTACAAAGTTTGGGCAGTTTTGCTAACAGCCCCTTTAAAAGCCTGTGGTTTCCTAAGTACAGGGTTCCTCAGCTGTGACACAACGAATTATGTGTGCAGCACCCACCTGGGCCCTGTGGGATTTGGGGGACAAAGGAACCGATGCAAACATGAAGCTTTGTCTTTTTTTACTCTGCCATGAGTAATAAAGTCCTTTGTGTCTAACCCAGGAATTGTGTATCTTCTGCCAGCAGCCCTGAAACTGTAGCAGGCTAACTTGTTAGCTTGCCAGAAGAGTCAAATCTCAGATCCTTCCAAGTTCATGAGCTTTGGTGACAAGGGTGGGATGCTGACAGAGACATACAAGGCTTTCTGGAAAAGGGAAGAGCAAGGGCTCTTCGTGGACTAGGTTAGGCGATCTGAGGAGCCGTCCCAGGATCCAGCAGCAAATGCTCTCACTCAAGTGGTGGGTGATATTGGAGAGTAAGGGTCTCTTCCTGTCTTACATTTCAAGGAGGCTGAGCGCCAGGATGTAGGGTAGAAACAGTCTGCCTCAGTGGTGTGTGTCTTGTTGCTCACTTTCCTCCAGGCAGGAAGATTAAGAGTCAAGCAGGCTGTAGATCTACTATAGCGCTTTGGGTGCAACAGCAATAGAAGTTCATTTGGCTGAGTCAGGATACACTCACTCAAAACCAGAAGTGCCTTGCTTACTGCCCTGGAGTCTCTCTGTCTCCAACCCTGTTCCCTCGTTTGCACTAGACCCCAACCTCAGCTACTTCCTCAGTATGCTGGAGAATATTGGAGAGGGAAGGATTCTGTCTTCTATAGTTCTGTTAGACATGAGACCCCAGTCTCCATCCTACAGAGACCCAGCAGAGAAGAGGTGCCTGGATCCCACTGATAGGTTTTTGGTCAGGGATCAAATGGGGGAGAAAAGCTAACAAGACCTGTTGAGTGGGGTCTTTTGGTCAGTTCAAAGTATTACTTTTGCTCTTTTACAAATTGATGTGTTATATGCTTGTACTTCCTTGTCATATAAGTGCCCAAGGAGATTATCCCAATCTGGATAGAGAGAAGTGCTAGTGGGACAACGTCCACTGCCACTTGCCACCAGAGGGGCTTAGGGATTGAATATGAGTGTTATTCTTCCCTCTGATATCCAAAGCTCTCATTATAGAGATGATGCTTTTTTGTTTGGCAAATTAGAAATTTCAGTCTCAGTAACCCTGATGAGCCCTGAGGAGTTATCATATTTCTGCCAACAGGGGTAGCTGATCAATCTTGAGAAAACTCATATTTGCCAAGTAAATCTTCTTGGGACTATAAGGATGGATTTACAACACTCAGTCCATCCAGCAGCCAGAAAACAACTGCTGTGTCTTTTGCCCCTCATCACCAAAAAGGAGGTCCAGCACTTTACTTGACACATTGGGTATTGGAGATTGTACAAGTCTCTGGAACTTATGCTTTTGCCAATAGGAGCCTCTAGCAAAGGGACGCAGCCTCCACCTGGAAGCAGCCCTTGGGGTTTTAAACTTGTGTTCTCCCTGACATGCTACCAGGCATACACCTTTAGAAAATCAGCTACTAGCTTGCTACTGAGTTCTTGTCAAAACTTAATATCTGGTCCATGGAGACCTGACTTGACATTCCATTTTTAGGTGGTCTAATTTGGATTCAGTGACTAGCAGTGGGAAAGGATCAAAAAGAATTGTTTGGGGCTTCCCTGGTAGCGCAGTGGTTGAGAGTCCGCCTGCCGATGCAGGGGACGTGGGTTCGTGCCCCGGTCTGGGAAGATCTCACATGCCGCGGAGCGGCTGGGGCCATGAGCCATGGCCGCTGAGCCTGTGTGTCCGGAGCCTGTGCTCCGCAACGGGAGAGGCCACAACAGTGAGAGGCCCGCGTACTGCAAAAAAAAAAAAAAAAAAAAGCATTGTTTGTCAAATGGAAATGATATAGTCAAGGAAGTACACTGCCTGGCCCCAGTGGCATCTCAGTTTTACATAAAAAATTGGCAGCTATATGGGGATATATGTATACATATAGCTGATTCACTTTGTTGTACAGCAGAAACCAATACAACATTGTAAAGCAATTATATTCTAATAAAGATGTAAAAAAAAATTTGGCATCTATCCTTCTGGGGGAAACTTTATCCCTTATTCCCCCACAGGAAATTAAGCTTCTGGCTCAATGGGGACCTTGATGCTCAGAGATTCTCCCAAATGCCTGGGCCTGGTTCACCAATGTTGGCCCTTTTTGGGGATACTGATCAGCTGACTCCACACTAGACCTTGAAAGTAATCTATGCCATGCCTTTGCCTTTCCAGAACATTTGCCATCTGATAATGATGCACCTTTTATCACAAAAACTACCTCTTCTAGTTCCCCTTCCCCTAGGCCACATACCTTAGCAATGCAATTTGGTCATTGAACGCAACAGTCCCCAGAAAGTGATAACCCTCTGTCACCTGTTCCCAGGTGATTTTCAGGATGAAAATTGTTGGGGGGGGGTCAAAGGGATTTATTTGAAAAATTGGGGATTCCCTTTTGAATACTTTTGGGGATGATGCATCTTTCTTTTTCCTAACAGTAATCCCAGGCTAACCTGGTTGATACATCTTCCAGGAGGGAGCCCAGCCAGAAGGGGGCCTACAGGAATCAAGCTTAATTCTGGTTAAGTTTTATAAAAGTGACCTTGATTATGTGGCACATGAGCCTTCCAGGTGAAGAGACTGGGTACAAGTAAAGTATGGTTGGGAGAAAGGTGAAGTCGTACTCCAAATGGGACACACTGATTTTATTGTGGGAGAGGGGCCACCTTATACCCTGAGACATGTGGGACAAGGAAGGACATGGACGATCCTGGCACCTTCCTCCAGAAGGACAGCATCCTGATAGAGCTCCCCAACTGTTGCAAGTGCCTTAAAATGAACTGACTGCTGGTCTGCCATTCCTTGCCAGGTGGCTTTGACCATGATTTGATCACCATTTCCTTCAGTCTTACTGTGAAGTCTATCAGAGGCAGCAGGATGTGGCCTGAGCCCCTGTGCCACTCACACAAAACACCTATCTCCAGATGTCCCCATCCCCATGCTCAGTCACTTCATGTGGTAGATTAGCTGGTGTCACGGACAAATAGGACAGATTGGACTGACTCCTCTCAGGTGGCCCCTCCGATAGGTACTGGACTCGGCTATTCAAAATGAACTAGAATCGCAAAACCCAGTAGCCATTCAAGAGGCCATTTGGGAGGCACTGTCTACTTGTGCCACCAACTGATGTAAGTTTCACTGAATGCCTCAACACTTGTAAACTCTTTCTTTCAAGGAACACCATGTGTAACCTCAGGATTGTGCTTCTTCTGTGGAAGCCAGTCTTTTATTTGCTTACCTCCTTGAATACAAATCCACTGTGTATGCAGCACCCATTTGAGTTGACTGCCACATCTTCCCCATGGAAGCAGTACAAACTCGTGGTCACCTGCATTGCCATGAGTGATCAAGTCCTGACCCAGGAGTCTTCTGCCAGCATCTCTATGAAACTGTGGCAAACTCATTTCTCATCCACAAGCAGGGCAAACCCTTAGATCCTTCATAGTTATTGACAAGCCACCATCATGAGCTGGGTACTCCTTCTGGCTGTAAGGTTGAACATATACAACAGCAGTCAAATGAAAATAGTGTCCATGGAAAAGGGATAAACTGACCCAGAAGGTAAAAGTTAGTTGCATAAGCCAATTACTCACACCCTTAGCTTTTCTAGTGCTATTCTGTTTCCTCTTCGTTAATTGGTATGGTTTTCTGGAGCGTTTCCTATGAGCAGCTGGCTGGGAGTGAAGAAACTTCAAGCCTAGTTTGTTAGATTTTCTTGATATGTTAACACAAGTTGAAGTGGGCTGCTGTGGTATACAGCCCCATTCACCATGATCTTGAAATCTTCCCAGTGGAGAAGTCTTCTTCACTTAGAAAGGAAGGAAGGATAAATCAAGGTCAGGTTCTACAGTGATTCCTGGCTAATGACTAATAGTCTGGCTGAGTCTTCAGTCCATATGTAGAAGATGTTCTAAAAATAGGACCAGAGCATGGGAATAGTCATATGCCATGTGATTATTCAACAAAAGACCTCTATCAAAGAAGATATTCTTAATAATCAGGCATTATTATTATCAGGATGGTCTACTCTGTAAATGATTGTACTTCTATGGAAGAACTTTTCTAGTTATCTCAGGGTTTGATCAATAGGTTAATGAACAAGGGGGCCATGGTGAGAGGGATAGAGGCTATTACAGAACAAACAATCTGTACTTTTTTAACCACCTTAGTTTGCCCAGGTTAGTGTAACAAAATACCATAGACTGTGTGGCTTCAACAATATTTATTTCTGATAGTTCTGGAGGCTGGAAGGCCAAGAGCAGGGTGCCAGCAAGGTCAGGTCCAGGTGAGAGCTGGCTTCCTGGCTTATAGACAGCCTCCTTCTCAGCTTATCTTCAAATAGCCGAGAGAGCAGTATGGTCTCTTCATCTCCTTATATGAGAACCTATTCCATCCTGGAGGCTCCACTACCATGACCTCCAAATCCAATTACCTCCCAAAAGTTCTGCCTCAAAACACAACCAAATTGCATATTGGGCCTCAACTCAAATTTTGAGAGGACACAAACCCTCAGTCCATAACATTAACTAAAACTAACCTGGTAACTGCCAATACAGAATGCCTATTTTCCCAGTAGCAGGGACCATTCCATTATGGAACTGTGTTGTAAGGACCCCTTAGTTTCCAGATGATAGGCTCATCAGGTTGAAAACATAATTATGGAAGGCAACATAACACAGGGAGTAGGAAGTGACTTGTACTCATTGGATTAGACAACTTATTTAAGGTTTTGGTTTTACTCTCCTTTCTTGTTTTATATCTGCTAGTAATATCTTCAGAGGACTTAAAGTTTTTTATACTTTTTATAAGGTAAACAATATAATGCAGCTTCAAATCAAGTAAGACCTGATAATCATGAGGTTTAGTAATTTTAACATGGGTGCCATCTCCAAGACAATGTTAGCCTTATAGAATATCCAGGATGACGTATTTCTCAAAAATATCTCCGTGTAATTTTCCCTATTTTTTTTCCCTTATATATCTTAATTATATTGCATTTAAGAATCTAACTGTTGGGCCTCCCTGGTGGCGCAGTGGTTGAGAGTCCGCCTGCCGATGCAGGGGATACGGGTTCGTGCCCCGGTCTGGGAGGATCCCATATGCTGCGGAGCGGCTGGGCCCGTGAGCCATGGCCGCTGGGCCTGCGCATCCGGAGCCTGTGCTCCGCAACGGGGGAGGCCACAACAGTGAGAGGCCCGCATACCGCAAAAAAAAAAAAAAAAAAAAAAAAAAAAGAATCTAACTGTTATAGATCAGTCATTATTTTCACAGCAAATTTGTGATCAAAATAGCTATTCAATATGTCTTATAGAAGCTACCAATGCCCTAAATTCTCAGTAATTTTCAATATCTGATCTCATTGTGTCTAGCTTATCTTAATTTTATCTAGGTACCTTTCCAAATTTGCTTTTTTGTCACAACATACTACATTAAAAACTAACTTCTCCGATAAAAAAGAAGACACTAATTTGAAAAGATATATGACCAAAATGTTCATAGCAACATGTCAAGATATGGAAGCAGCCTAAGTGTCCATCAACAGATACATGGATAAAGAAGACATACATATCTGTATAATGGAATACTATTCAGCCACAGAAAAGAATTGTTTGCCATTTGCAACAACATGGTTGGATTTGGAGGGTATTAGTCTAAGTGAAATAAGTTAGAGAAAGACAAATACTGTATGTTATCACTTACATGTGGACTTTAAAAAATACAACTAGTGAATATAACAAAAAAGAAACAGACTCACAGATACAGAGAACAAACTACTGATTACCGGGGGGAAAAGAAAAGGGGAGAGGGGCAAAATAGGGGTAGGGGATTAAGAGGTACAAACTACTATGTATAAAATAAATGATATACAAGGATATATTGTACAGCACAGGGAATATAGCCAATATTTTGTAATAACTATAAATGGAATATAACCTTTAAAATTGTGAATCACGATGCCATACACCTGAAACATATAGTATAGTAGATCAACATTATCTCAATTTAAAAACTGACTTCTCCAATTAATTTTATCTCAGTATATTTAGTTGATTGAACACGTATTTTTTGAGCTCTTACAATTTATATAGTATTTCCTTAGGATTAAGGGAATGGAAAGATGCATAAGACAAAGTCCTAGCTTTAGAACATTGGCAGTTATAGAATTTTTCATCATTCATTTAGTATAGCCTTCTCGCATACCTCTAAAATGTTTGAATCTGAAGGGAATGCTGAAAAGACCCATGGTTGGAATAATACTCTTTAGGGTAGCGAAAGACAATATTAGCCTAAAAGTACTCCAGCTCCAATAGACTGCCTCCCCTCGTAGATATTACGCTATGAAGTCATATTTAGTTTAATTTAGGGTTCTTTATGTTCCATATTGACAGCCTCATGAACTGTTCAGTTTCTGCCTGAAAAGTTTAAATGCTGGTGTCTCTAAGAGCTTGAAATTTTAAACTTTGTATTTCTATTTTGTTTAATAAGCACTTTTCATAAACCATCATTTCAACTCTGCTCATGAAAAGTAAGTTCTGTTATAACATTTCACCTAATTTTGGAAGACAGTTTTAAGAAACTAGTCTCCAACAGGCAAGGAAATTATCATCTACTGCAACATTAACTGAAATGAAGTTAAAAATAGGAAAATTTATTTCATAAATTGGCATTTTCTTTACAATACTTCCCAATGTTTTTCTTTCTTTCTTTTTAACAATTTACATTATAATTTTTTAAAATCTTCACAAAAGTGATATAACTGCTGCACAGCTCAGTTATAATAACTGCAAGCAAGGACTTCCAAGCATCTTGCCCTTTGTTCAATTTTTTTTTTTTTGCTTCCTGAGAGAAGGTTATTGTACAGTAATTACACACCTTGTTATACCTTAGGACTTTAGTACTGTACACTCTTCTCTGTTACCTTTTTAGCAAGAGGATGGGATGTGACACAGGACTAACAGCATGTATTGACAGGAATGAATCTTTAATAATTCCTGGCTCTGAACAGAAGCACTAATTATGATTAAGATAATTAGATTAAACTAATGAGAATAGTACAGGTAATACATCCAAGTCCCTCCAGATTTCTTTCTCCTTCTTCTCCAAGATACAGACACTTTCAATAGGAAAGAGTTAAGAAGAGAAGTGTTAAGGAGAGAGAGAGAGAGAGAGAGAGAGAGAGAGAGAGAGAGAGAGAGAGAGAGAGAGAGAGGAATCACGAGAAGGACTTCATTATTACCCCATACCTAACTTTCTCACTATCCAAATTCTGGTTTTCACCCAAGCAGGTTATAAAAAGAATGTATACCATGCATGTGGTCCCCTCCATCTCCCAATTTTCAGTTCTTCTTTCTTTCACATTTCAGTGAGTTAAAAATTAATTGTTAAAAGATGCCATCTCAACCTTCTCTATAATAGTTCAGGAATTATTCAGTATTACTATATCAATTTCAGATGAGTTCTAGTCCTCAAATTCAGGTGATCAATAAGCAGATAAAGCCTGGTCATACAGTAACTCATTTATTCAATATTTATTGAATGCTCATTATGGGCCAGACTCTGGTCTGGGACAACACATTTATTGGTGAGAAAGAGAGATATAAATAAATCCATGCAATCATGGAGCTTATAGCCTGGGAGGAGATAGATGCTGATTAAGAAATTAAGGTGAAAATCTCATAAAGAAGACATATAGAGTGGAAGCATGTAATGAGACCTAGACTATTCTGGAATAGGACAAACTGATTTAGATAAAGTGAAGACAGGCATCCTCGTAGAAGACAATTTTAAATTAATCACAAAGCCTTATAGAAGTTAGTACAGGGACTTCCTTGGTGGCTCAGTTGTTAAGACTCTGTACTCCCAATGCAGGGGTCCTGGGTTTGATCCCTGGTCAGGGAACTAGATCCCACATGCATGCCACAACTAAGAGTTTGCATGCCACAACTAAGGGGCTTGCATACCTCAACAAAAGAGCTGGCGAGCTGCTACTAAGGAGCCTGCCTGCCACAACTAAGACCAAGCCCAACCGAATAAAAATAATAAATACATAAATTTTTTTAAAAAGGAGTTAGTACAGATATCTGGGCCTGAGAAAGGAGAGCTGGAGATTAAGAACGACAATCCCAGCAGAGAAAACATGTGCAAAGGCCTGGAGGTGAGGAAAAGCATACTGCAGTCCATGAACTAAGAGCGTTAATATGATTGGAGCATTGAGAACAACGAGGGTGTTCCTTAAAGAGGTTTCTTACATCGCTGTCTTAAGCCCTCTTTTCATTTTACACTATGTCTATGGTTTCAATGGACCATGACTTTTATTATGATCTACAAGAAAATGGTTTACAATTTTATTTCTGTAGCTGAGACGTCTCTTCTGAACTCTACATAGTTATATAGTACAGTCCACTCAAGGTCTCCAACTGACTGCCTCCAAGGCACCTCAAATTCTATATATACAAAATCAGACTATTAACTTCTCCTGAAAATTATCCTCTTCTAATGTTCCCTGTCTTTTCATTATCTTATCTTAAAGACCAGAAATTAGGCTCCATTTTGGACAATTATCTCCATCTTCTTCCTCTACCTTACCCAATGTGTAATCAAATATGTTAATTTTACTTCTTGCCTATCTCTTCAGTAGGTTAATTTCTCTCTACCTCCACCATCACTACTTAGTCTAAGCAATCATCAGCTTATTTCTGAACTACTAAAGACCTACTCCTTGGTTCTCTTGCATCCATTTTCGGGTCATGCCATATTTATTCTCCACATTGCAACATTAAAATTATTTCACACATTGTAGATTTCCCTTTTCTGCTTAGGATAGAGAAAACTGGAAAGAAAATCACTCCTATCCTTACAAAAATGAAAACACTGGACAATCTACAAATTCACCTGTTTTCTTGAACTACTTATAGAGCAAAGGTCACAAGACAAACAACACCTGAAATCCAAGGAAGACAGGTCCCTGAAAAGAGAGATGTGATTCTAACACTACATTATTTGAGGCAGATTCCACAGAGCAATGGTAAAAATGATTCAGCTAGAAATTTTTAAGAAACTGGTAAAAGCTGAGTGTGGGCTAACACGAGGAAAGAACTCCTAGGGGTGCAGGTATATGGGGAAAGAAAGAGTCCAGAGGAAACAGTACTTGTAGGTAGTACTGTGGGAAGATGGAAGCAGCAGGCACTATCTTCTTTATTGAATAAAGTCCTTATACTGTAAGGAGGACAACAAACAATACCCCTCTGCTTAGGGCACTGTTAAAAATTCATTCCAATAATGAGTAGACTAGGTTGTATTTTTATTCTTGGTGGAAATATGAGAGACAAGACATGTGATTATAATGGATTTCTAGTTAAAATGAACTATCTATGACTTGTAGAAATGTGCTCTAAAAATACAAGCTGACTATTCATAAGCTTTAAAAACAACCCATTGCAGCAGGTGAGGGCAACAGAAAAAAAAATCCTCTACTAATGGGGTGGCAGGAATATGTACTGTGCCAAGAAGTAAAGCTGGGAAAAGGGCAGGGGCACCAAGAAGGCCACATAACCTAAGTCCAGCAACACAGTTCTTCCTAAGACTGAGGCTTAATCAGGAAAACAGAGAAAAACTCCATACTTCCTCCTACCACTATTTTAACAGGTTTAGAGGAACAAGTAGCAGCAGTATACTGATGTAAGAGAGACAGGAGCACATAGAGAGACCCTCTCTGAATGATAAAACAAAGGAGATTATAAATGATAAAACAAAGAGACTACAACTAAGATTGGAACAGATATTGAGGGAAACATTCTGGCAAACCAGCTCCCATCTTAAGCACAAAGTAATGATAGAGGAATTTGAAGTCAGTGGTGTACTTATAATAACCATAGCAGTAACAAATACCAAATCCTGCTCAACTCTGGAAAAACAGACTCTGAATCTCACAGTAACAGCCTACAACAAGAAAAGGCATGCCTAATTCCAGCCATAAAATCTCAGCCTCTGCTATCCTAAATATAATGTTCAAATTTCAACAACCAAAAAAAAAAAAAAAAAACCCAAAACTGTAAGTCATAAAAAAAAATCAAGAAAAACAGCACAGTGGCAAAAGACAAAGCAATCTCTTTGATTTGAACCAGACTCAGACATGACACAGGTGGAAATACCAAGACAGGGAATTTTATATAACTGTAGTTAATATTTTAAATGCTCTAATGGAAAAGATAGAACACAAAATAAGATAAATAATTTCAGCATAGAGATAGAAACTATAAAAAAGAATCAAATGAAAATGCTATAAATGAAAAAATATTTACAATAACAGAGATGAAGATTTCCTTCAATGAGCCCATAAGTAGACTCAACACAGCCAAAGAAAGAATAAGAGAAAAAGAATTACATTCTTTGGTGGATTGCATTTGAGGATTTCTTTATTGCAATAGTTTAATCTTCTACTATTACTAGTAAAGAAACCATTGCAATATTTAAGAAAGCTAATGACTCGCTTTAGGTAAATGTGGTGGTGGAAATCTGAGTCTGCTTTTAAATCTGCTGAAGGCAAGGATGATGGAGCCACTTAATGAGATAAGAAATACTGGTGGAGAAAGAGGGAGAGGAGGCAAAACTTCTTCAGAGCCTCTCTTCAGAAAAATAACAATTTAACTGATAACAATTTTTTTTCAAAAACCCCATTAAGAGCTTCTGAAGATTGTTGTAAGAGCATACAATGAATAGAGAAAGAATCATTCACTACACTCTACTAGCTCTCAATGAGAAAAGCAAGAGTCTGTGGCATTTGAGTCATGGCCTCTCCCTTAACAACTCTCCCCAGTTTTGTGCTAGAGAAGCATTATACCAGGCATCTACTCCAAACAGGAGCAGCCAAAAAGATGGGGCTCCCTGTCCTCCCATCGCCAAGTCTGGAGCCACAGTTTTACCATAGAAGGATCAGGCCAACAGCATTCTTTGTCCCCCAACTCCCACCCCCAGTCTCATGTTGTAGGAAATCTGTTCAAGGCAAGTGTAGTAGAAGACTGGGTCTCCTTTTCTTCACCCACTCCCCACTTATAAGATGGAAGTAATTCTCCAGGTGTGGCAGGTTGAAAATACTCAGTCCACATTTGCCCTTACCTGATCTGCCTCCAGTTCAATGCCAGGAGGAGCAAGCCAAAAACAACTAAGGGCAAACCACCACCCCAGAGCCCATCCATAGAGTGGGAGTGTCACTCCAGTAAAAACATGATTCCTCCCCCAAGTGGCAAAGGCAGGCCATCAGACTAAAGATTCTAGAGCTCTACCTGAAAGAACCAACTGTATTTGGAACAGAGCAAGGAGATTCCATGTCTAAAGGCATTGTATAACAATGGGTATCTTGGTAGAGAGCAATTAAGAGAGGCTGGTAGCTCCATGATTCTAGTAAAACAGATGAGTAGCCAAAAGTTTAATAGAAAGAACTGGAGAAAGAAACAAACAAGAAGAGTCCTCTTGGGATCATATTCAACTCTGGGGGTTGAGAGGGTTATGCAAATGCATTAGGCTATATTCACTCAGAATCAGTCAGAGCAGAACATGGAGCAGACATGAAAGTTTTTCCCAAGCCACACCCAGCCTCATCAATACAGGGTAGAAGCCTCACTGGCACAAATAGCTTAAGCACAATCTCTGACAAAACACTAACTTAACAATAAGCTACTGTGGCTAAGGGACGACTCCTAGAAATCCAGGTTTAAAAATAAAATCACACTCTCCCTGGCAGTCTGTAAGACTATGTGAACACTCAAGGCAGCACCCTCTCAAAAAAAGACCAGAGAACAAACCTCTAAGCTACTAGTCCCTAACTGAACATGGGGCAAAAATAAAGTAAACTTCCTGATCTGTGCTAGGGACTTCTAAGCCATATATATTTTCACAGTAGAGAGTTAAAATCTAACTGGGAAAGGGAACTTAAGCATGAGTTTTAACATATTAGTGATTCATAATGACATGGGGGTGACCATAGATTTGAAACTAAAAAAATGTTACTAGAAATAAATAGGGCCAATTCACAAAGACAAAAGTATTAATCCATTAGGAAGATATAGCAAGTATATAAACACACATGTACTTAACAACAGAGCTACAAAATACATAAAGCAAAAACTAACAGGATTGGGCTTCCCTGGTGACGCAGTGGTTGAGAGTCCGCCTGCTGATACAGGGGACGCAGGTTTGTGCCCCAGTCCGGGAGGATCCCACATGCCACAGAGTGGCTGGGCCCATGAGTCATGGCCGCTGAGCCTGCACGTCCGGAGCCTGTGCTCCCCAATGGGAGAGGCCACAACAGTGAGAGGCCCGCGTACCGCAAAAAAAATAAAAATAAAAATAAAACAAAAAACTAACAGGATTGAAGGGAAAAATAGAGAATTCAACAATAACAGTTGGGAACTTCAACACCTCACTTTCAATAATGGATAGAACAACTACACAGAAGATCAACAGGAATATTTTAGACTTGAACAACTATAAACCAACTAGATATATCAGACATCTATAGAACACTCCACCTACCAACAGCAGATCACATATTCTTCTTTTTTTTTTATCCACATGCCAAAGAATGAGTTTCAACTCCTACCTCATATGATACACCATGATGAACTCAAAATAGATCATAGACTTAAATGTAAAGCTAAAACAATAAAACTCAAGAAAATAGGGGTCTTGGGCTTCCCTGGTGGTGCAGTGGTTGAGAGTCTGCCTGCCGATGCAGGGGACACGGGTTCGTACCCCCGTCTGGGAGGATCCCACATGCCGTAGAGTGGCTGGGCCTGTGAGCCATGTCTGCTGAGCCTGCGCGTCCGGAGCCTGTGCTCCGCAACGGGAGAGGCCCCAGCAGTGAGAGGCCCGCATACCGCAAAAAAAAAAAAAAAAGAAAGAAAGAAAATAGGGGTCTTTGTGAGTTTGGTTTAGGCAATGGTCTCTTAGATAGGACACCAAAATCACAAGTGACAAAAGAAAGAAAGAAATATATGGACTACATCAAAAGTATTAAACCCTTTTTCTTCAAACTATACCATCAAAAAAGTGAAAAAACAATCAACAAAATAAGAGAAAATATTTGCAAGTTATGTATCTGATAAGAGACTTGTATATAGAATATATAAAGAACTCTTACAACTCACCAATAAAAGACAAAAAACCCAATTTTAAATGTTATTAACTTTGTTTCTAACTGACATAAACTTGATACTTTAACATCTGCCCTAAATGCGTATGGTAGACATGACTTATTCTAGACAACATGATTATATGCCTAAATCACCTGCCTCTTTTATCACTACCCCACCCCCATTATCAGGAGTACTCTTCCTCCCAGGGGTGCACCTTTCAAATACATACCAATCAATCCAGAGTCCACACCCTGAACTATCTTCTTTATCAAACTCTCACACTCCAGGCCACTATCCACCTGCCCAATCGCCCTAGTACCAGACAACTAGAGACAGCCTCTATGCCCCAAAGCCTGCTGAAATTATTCATTCTAGACAATGCTAAGCTTGCTTACCCTACCTCATCGTTTCCTTCCTGAGGAACCTGCAATAAAGGTTCACAGTTCCCTATTTCTTCTCTGACTCATGACTAACACTGGTGCTTGCCCATGTGCCCCTCTCAGCATAGCATGCCCACTTCTCTTGGGAATTGGTGAGTGATAAGCTATCTTTTTAGTGACAATTATCTCCTGATCTGTGGGCCTTACTATACCTCAAAATTTTATTACTACAGTATATTTTAAAACAAAACATGGGTCAAGGATTTGAATTGATATATCTCCAAGAAGATGTACAAATGGCCAGTAAACACATGAAAGGATGCTCAACATCATTAGTCATTAGAGAAATGCAAATCAAAACCACAATGAGATACCACCACCTCACATTCTTAGTGGCATTATTCATAATAGCCAAAAGGCGGAAACAACTCAAATGGCTATCTACTGATAAATGGATGAACAAAATGTGCTATATCTTTAGAATGGAATATTATTCAGCCATAACAAGAAATAAAATACTACAATATGGATGAACCTTAAAAATATTATCCTATTTGAAAGAAGCCAGTCATAAAAGACCATATATTGTATGATTCCATTTATATGAAATGTCCAGAATAGGTATATCTGTATGGAGACAGAAAGTAGATTAATGGTTGCCTAGGGCTCGGGAGGGGTGGTAAGTGACTGCTTTTGGGTATGGAGAAGAAAATATAAAATTGAATCATGCTGATGGTTGCACAACTCTGTGAACTTACTAAAAAAACAATGAGTTGTACTCTGAAAGTGGATGAGTTATATAATATGTGAATTATATTTCAGTAAAGTTGTTAAAAAATATTGAGGTAGAGATCCCTTTAACATCCAAATGAAGATGCCAAGTTCATACCTGCAGATACTAATTTGATAGGCATCTTCATATAAGGGAATAGATATGAACTATAAGAGAGTAGCAAGCAGGTGTAAACAAGGGCTTGGTGAGTTTTGTCACTTTGCTGATTCATCAAAGTGAATTTTTTTTCAAGCCTTGAATGTCTTATTCAATACTTCTAATGAGTACATTTTTATTGTATTTATAATCATTGCAGTTTCTAGAACATGTGCATTGTAAATAGCTCACTTTTCTGTGGGCTTTACTATTTCTGTTGGCTTTGAAAGTGTTTTAATGGTATTATAAAGCTGGGCAAAATGACTAGCCCATTTGCAGACAATGTGCCTATTTGGTGAGTAGAGGAAAGAAAAGCAGAAGAGAAGAGAAGAAAAGAGAAGAAAAGAGAAGTGAAGAGAGAAGAGAAGAGAAGAGAAAAAACAGGAATAGTAATAACTTAATAACTCCACTAACATTCTTTATTAGGGTTTTCTATGCTTTGACAACCACGCAGTGAGTGAGATTTTTGGCACTTGATGCTGGGGCATGGGGAAAATGGAATCAATCAAATTATTAGCAACTTCTGTGATCAAATTTCAAACATAATCATTCCTCTTTTTCATTTATGACCATTTACAAATGTGTCACTGTATCTAAGAGGGTAATTAGACATTAAGTAATTTGATTTTTATAATAATGGGGAAGCTAGTATTTGACATTTGTTTATGGTATACCATTTACTCAAGGGCAGATTTCAAGAACAATAGATGCATCAGAATGTCAGCTGAGTAACATGGTAGAAGGTCCTCATAGAGATGCTTCCCTCTAAGTAGAAATGCTGAAGACCTTTCTAATAGAATTTCAACTGTGCTTTAACTAATTTGCCTGAAAAATATAAAAGTATAATTCAACTGAAATCTAGCAAAGTTGTTTAGGTATGTGGTTGAATAATCAAAAAGGGGAAACCAATGAGACTGAAGACAGGTGAATTTCACTTAAGGCAGCTAAAAAGTTAATCACTAACTGCATTGTTGTGGAACATATCACTATTTCAAAGAAATCTGCATGTCTAGTTATTTGGGAATTATTTTTCATATTTTAGCTTTAAGCTTTTCCTTCCTGTCTTCACCCACTCCCCTGAATAGTGGGCCAAGATTATGCAAAATCACTCAAGTACACATTTAAATTTGTGATCCAGAAAGAGATTAGACTGTAGTGGCAAATCAGAATTTTTAGAAGAGGTAGACTGATAAGGTGTAATTCTAAAAACACATGATATATTATAATCTTATATTAAAAGAGAAAAAACACTCTTTTTGTAAGAGAACCTATATAGAATAAAGCTTAGCAATACCTTACTGAGCAGGAAGCACAGTTAGGAGTAATTAAGAATCTCTCACAAAGGAAACGCTCTTAGATCAGAATACTGGGAGGTGTGTGTATGGAATTCTCCGTTTTATCTAAAGGGACAAATATCTTTAAAAGTTCAGAAACACGGATTTAAATAAGTTACTTCCTAATTTATGAATATTGTAAGTTTGAATTTCCACAGGTCTTTTTTTCCTTCAAGTGTATGTATGCATAAGATATACATGTATGCATAGACACATAATTTGATCACAGTAATGGAGAGAGAATTTTAAAAATTAATTTAAAACAACTGACCTCTCCATTTTCATAAAACATTTCTTATAGTATCTGTTATGATATGATGATAATTTAAGAATATGGCAGACAATTTCTATCCTTTCCAGTGAGTGAACCCATCTGGTTATTAGGTGATGTTTCCAGATTAGGCCATGAATCAAAAAGAAGCATGAGTACCTGTCCTATTCAGCCGCTTACATCTGGTCAGAACAACACTTTAAATAATTCAGACAGGCAAAACTGTCATTAATTAAAAACCTCTAGAGAAAACATGTATATAACCACAGCTATGGCTAATAGTCTCCACTACCTAAAAATGCTCCTTACCCTTAAATGGAATCAATTGAGACACTGCATTTGCAACCCATTTCTTTTTATTCTATCTTCATAGAATATAGAAACTGGCCACCATCTTTCAAATAAGATCTGTATTACACCTCATTTTACTAAATTTTTAATTAAAATTTAAAACAATTTTAATACTTAAAAATTTTTTATTAAAATATTAAAATTTTTAGAATTAAGCACCAAACAATGTCCTGTTAAAACCTCATTGGTGGACTTCCCCAGTGGCACAGTGCTTAAGAATCCGCCTGCCAATACAGGGGACACAGGTTCGAGCCTTGGTCTGGGAAGATCCCACATGCCGCGGAGCAACAAAGCCTGTGTGCCACAACTACTGAGCCTGTGCTCTACAGCCCGCGAGCCACAACTACTGAGCCCATGCACTGCAACTACTGAAGCCCGCGCGCCTGAAGCCCGTGCTCTGCAACAAGGCAAGCCACTGCAATGAGAAGCCCGTGCACTGCAACAAAAAGTAGCGCCCTGCGTGTAGCAACAAAGACCCAACACAACCAAAAAAAAAAAAAAAAAAAAAAACTCATTGGCTTTGGTGCTAAGTGGTTATACAAAGTTTTCATTTTCAGAAAAAAGAACTGAGAAATAAATTTGAATATCTCTTCACCACCAAAAAATAAAAATAAAAACCTCATTGCTTTTGGGAAAATACATATAGATTCAAGTCTAGGTTCTTATTGGATGTGTTAATATAACACAACCTCTTAGTAGTAAATGGGGGGTGGTCATATCTATCTCACGGTTATTGCAAGGATTAAGTGAGACAAAGCAAATGAAGTGTCTGGTACATCATAAACACTCAGAAGTGATAGCTCTTATCAGTAGTATGGATCAAAATAAGTAAGGACCCCAGAGATTTCCTCTGCCTCCTCTCTTCACATAGGTGTGAAACTGAAGCCCCCAAGTTATGTAATTCATCTACCGTCATCCAGTTCAGTGATGACAATCAATACTAGAATCTCAGCCTCATGACTCCTCTCTTCCTTCCGCATTTCACTCAGGAAAAATTCCAAATTCCACAGCAAGTCATAAGGATCCTCAGTGAATGCCACTTGCCTGTCTATACTCATTTCCTAATGTGCAGCCCACCACCCACACACCCTAGTGTGCAGCATAGTGCTAATGTCTCATGGGATTTTGAAATCACCCAGCCTCCTAGACCTCCTGCTCTAGGCTATCCCTCCACTAGAAGCTCTTCCTGACTGTCCTCCTTCTCCAGTGGGACTGCCCGCTCTCTCTTCCATGCTCCACTGCTTTCTTTACAGTTTTACTCTCAAGCACGATAACTGTACTGCACTGGCTTGTTTTTATGTCTACTTCTCTCCACTAGAAAGCAGGCTCCTCTGGAAAAGCAGTACAGTTGGTAGCACTTCTGTTTCTGCTTCTGATGATTTCGATGGAAAAAGGCAGGACCATTTGGAAGTGATCACTTGTAGCGTGAATATTCAACAGCAGCTGGGAGTCTTCCAGTAAGGTCCTCTGACAAATATCTATCTCTAAACATCACGGGAGGTAGGGGCCTGTGTCAGGTATTCAAATAAACTTTGAAGTGGACTCAGATGATAAATATTTGCTCTCTTAGGAATAAAATGGTTCTCTGTATATATTATGCTCAACTGGGAATTTCCTCTGCTATTTGTTTAGTTCTCATCAAATTCATACTTATTCTAATTGTTATTACTTTACTTTCATTTTTAATAAACACACTGTGTGTGTTTTTAAACCTTTCTTGTGTCTATAATTGAAAAAGTATACTTATTACTTGGCAACCTGCACAGTAGCTTGTTCTAAATGTGTAACCTATTATATGTATATATATCTCAGACCTACTTGGTAGCTGATCTACACAAGTTTTGTTTATCCTTGGCTAAGTCTTTTTGTTCTTCAGATCTCTCTCTCTCCCTCTCTCTCTCTCTCTCTCTCCGCACACACACACACATCAGCCTTGGTTAGTATCTTTCTCCTCACTCTTACAGAGCTTCTGAGCTGCTACAGAGTGAGTGACAGGAAAAGGAAAAAAGATTTAATAATGAACAGATATCAAAAGAAAGTATGACATGGAGATAGAAAAAAGGAAAAAGAAAAACTTCAAGCAGAAGTGAAATGAGTGAGTGACAGGACTGGATTATGAGACGTTGGCCTATATCCAAAAAATTGTCCAAAAACAAAGATCAAAATAATATAAATGTTTCTCTGTGAATTAAAGGAGGAAAGAAAATCAAGGATATGTCAAATGTATATCAAAGGGCCTTTTCTCCACAAAAGGCAGGTGGACAAATGCCCATAACCTCTGATCTAAATTTAGATATTTGAGTGTGTCTGTGTGCGTATGTGTGCAACAGTTATGCTTAACTTTCTGACACAGTGGTGAACTTAGGTAATCGAAACAGTCTCAAGGATGTATCACACTCAGATCCTTTTTTCACAGGACTTAACTTGAACAACCTAATAAGTTGGTCCCCTTTGAAAATAATCGTTAAGCAATTTTCATTTAAACTGATTTAGTGAAGATGGAGAGACACCAATTTTCTATTAACAAATATTATATTCACATATAAATTTGCTTAGTAATTTGCTTCCAGTGACTGAAGTAAAAAAGGCAAAATGTTTTCCAATTCTTAAGGTTTACATTCCACCTTCCTTTTTTTTTTTTTTTCTGAACCAGGTACTTTTGGGAAGCATCACAGTAAAGTGATTAAAATTTAGGTAATAAGGAAAAGCACTTGTTTCCAGTAAATAGCACTATGCAATCATTTTTTGTTTCAGAACTTTAGCTGCCAAGTTCAGGTGACTGTCTACAAGCTAGCTTCAGAGTTGGCTGGCAAGGGGTAGTTTTTAAATAAATTTCCATTCAGGGCATCTCCACTTTGGTGGGAGCAGGACCAATATTCATTTTGACAAAATTATAAGGAATTGCTTGTGGAAACCTGAGTTTTTTGGCAACATATATTTGATTTATTCCACTGAAGTTTTAGCGCCCCTTACAGATTAGCACCCCTGGTGAGAACCAGCTGGCCCCTAATCCACGTGTCCCTCACTCTGAGTGTATTAGCTATTCAAAGTTGTGCTGGACTTCTTAGCACATGTACAAAAAATAGGAGGTGTAAGGACTGGAAAGGGAAAAACAAAATTGTCGGTATTCTCAGACACTATGATTAGCTATAAGAAAAAAAATCCAAATGAATTTGTAAGAACAAATTCAATTTTAGCTAGGTTGTAGGATTAATGGTGTTTCTATACACCATGAACAAACAAAAATAAAAACTAGCAAGATAAGATGTTTCCATTCAAAAATCAGTAATGTACCTATTAACAAGTTTAACAAAATATATGTAAGGACTTTATGAAGACATTTAGAAAATGTATTGAAAGACATCAAAGAAGATCCACCCAAATAAAGTGGATTATGCATGAGGATATGAATACTCGATATTTGAACATCGAGTGTACATTATCTCCAAGTTAATCTATAAAAGTCATACAAATCTAAACAAAACCCCAACTTCTTTTAATGAGAATTTACTTATTTTAAATTCTTTATGCGATGGTAAAGGGTCAAGAAGTGCCAGTGATTTAAAAGAAAAAGAATAAGAACTTAGCACTAACTCTGAGTCATAAAAATATATTATAAAATTATGGTAATTAAAACTGTGGTATTGCAATAGAAATAGACAAAAAGATAATTGGACCAAATTAAAGAGCTGTGGAAGAGTCCCAAGTACAAAAGGGAACAGAGTTCATGATAGGAAAGGCATTACATATCAGTAAAGGAAAAGATGAAATAATAAATGGTGAGATTGTGCAGCTATTTGTTTGTTATAATATGAAATAAAAATTACACTCCTCTCTCTTACAGTTCTCAAAAACACATTCCAGATGGATAGAAACCTAAATGTGAAGAGTAAAACTTTAAAACATTTAGAAGAAAATGTACAGACTTGGCTTATGACTTCAGGTTAGAGGATAACTTTTGAAAAATGCACAAGAAGCACAAATCATAAAGAAGATCACTGATAAATTTGATGACGTTATAATAAAAGTTTCTTTTATGACAAAAAACCCACACAGACTAAAAAAAGGTATCTGTAGTGCATACAACCAATGGATGATTAATGTTCAGAATAAGTTAATAAATAAATGCCTATAAATTATAAGGAAAAGGCAACCAGCTGGAAAGAAAAATCAGCAATGGATGTGAACATTCAATTCATAGGAGAAAAAAATTCATGGGCCCAACAAACACTTGGAAGGTCCTCAACTTCAGGATTCATCCGGCATGGTGGGAAGTGTGGGTTCCATGCTTCCTGTCTTATTTGGAAAGTGGAGAAAGCTAAAAATACATTTCTAGACTCTCTAGCTCTGAGGATTCCAGACGGAAGTTAAGTCCTGTCTGTTAGGTGTACACAGGGGAGATTCACAAGGCAGAGATAAGAGGGGGCCTTTTTCCCTGTCCCTTTCGACAGTTTTGGCAGGCACGCAGAGTGGAAGGAAATGTCTGCACCAGGCTACCAGTGTCCATTCTCTAGCTGCCTGGGTTGTGAGTATTTGCAGCCCATGCAGCAGTAGAAGGGACATTCTAGTCACTGATTGGCAGCAATGGAGTGTGTGATTTCAACTCACGATTTCCAGAAGTAACCTCAGACAAGCCTAAAGGCTACTTCCCCAACTCTTCCAATAAATTTTGTAAGTTCCCAAATTCTCTATTAATCTCTTCATTCTCAGTACATGTAGAAGGTTTTTTTATTTTTCCTGCACCAAACGTTGATTGATACGACAGATAAGTGTTCATTAAAGGTATACCCATTTATTTTTGTGTATGATGTTGGGTGTGTGCATAAAGACATAGACATAGAGAACTGACTTGAGAACAGGGGGTGGGTGAGGGAGGGGGACGCTGGGACGAAGTGAGAGTAGCATTGACATATATACACCACCAAATGTAAAATATTTAGCTAATGGGAAGCAGCAGCATAGCACAGGGAGATCAGCTCGGTGATTTGCTATGACCTAGAGGGGTGGGATAGGGAGGGTGGGAGGGAGACTCAAGAGGAAGGGTATATGGGGATATCTGTATGCATATGGCTGATTCACTTTGTTGTACAACAGAAACTATTATACTCCAATAAAGCAATTATTGTGAAGCAATTATACTCCAATAAAGATCTATTTAAAAAAAGAGTTATACCCATTTCACAGCCCTCCTAAAGACAATAATTTTACAGTCTGATTATAACCAAACATTGCTAAGGAGAGCTGGAAGTAGGGGTGAATGAGAAAGCTATCATTTGTAATTTTTAAAATCAAAAGGATAGAGAACAGGCAATATAGTTTAGTGACTAAGGGCAAAGGTTTCAGATCCAGGTAAATAATAGTTCAAATCATGGCTCTTCTACACACGTTGGCAAGTCTTTTTCTAAACTCCAGTGTCCTCAGCTCTAACATGTAGAAAATAATATCTCCCCGCAGTGTGAGAATTAAATGAAATAATGAATTATTATTTACAGAGTCTGAATCTGCATAAATGGTAGACATTATCATATTATATTTCTACTAAATGAAACTGGAAAAAAATACAATATAAATGGAAAAAAGAAGAAATTCTAGAAAATAACAAACCTTAGGATATAATAGAGTTTAGGAGGAAATAAAAAATGCCTACCTCCTGGACTTTTCAGACTGGGGCTAAAGAATGAGATTCCCCATCCTTTTAATACATAGGTTGATTATGATATACTTCCCCACTGATATATTTGTTATAATCATCACCCCCAAACTGTACCCCTCAGTTTATATCGCTGCAGGCTTATTGTCTCAATGTCACACTGTGGCCATTGCTTCTGACCTTCATGGCATGGGTGCTCTGCTGGGCACCAGTCTCCTCCGTATCTAATGGCGCCACTCTGGCCATGGAGAAGGAACACTGATCTTTCAACTTGCCGTAATATAACTCAGACAACAGGGAGAAAGTAAACAAGACTTGCTGAAGGCTTGAGAAAAGAGACACACCAAATAGCTTATATCACTTTATGCTGTCTCGTCTTAGGACTCCCATAGTCTAAGCAAAATTCACTACCATTACCACCGGCTGATCTTTAAATGGCAGAGTTACCACCATCCTCCCATCAGGAGGTTATCCCCACACAACAAAGTGCAGGCCCCCCCAGATTCTCTTTTGGTCCCAGAAAATGGAAGTTCACCTCAGTTTTTGCTCCAGATGATCATGGAAATTTTTCATTTATTTCAGGGCAAATCCTGTACCTCAATATATTTTTTTTACCCCAGATCTGTTAAAAATGAATTACAATGTTTTACTCTGTTAGGTTTTCTGATATTGAACTTCCTTTGCATTCCAGGGATGACCAAATTTGGTTATGATGCATTGTTATTGGGATGGACTGCTGTATTAATTTAACATACATAATTTTGTATCTACCTCCATAATGAAATTATCCACCAGTTGATTTTTCTGTGAAGTTTTTGCCCGGTTTTGTATTAAAAATTACCAACCTCAAAAAGTTAGTTGCATGGGCTTCCCTGGTGGCGCAGTGGTTGAGAGTCTGCCTGCCGACGCAGGGGAAATAGGTTCGTGCTCCGGTCCGGGAAGATCCTACATGCCGCAGAGCGGCTGGGCTCGTGAGCCATGGCCCCTGAGCCTGCGCATCCGAAGCCTGTGCTCCGCAACGGGAGAGGCCACAACAGTGAGAGGCCCGCGTACCGCAAAAAAAACCCCAAAAGTTAGTTGCATAATTACCATCATATTTCATATTGTAAATCAAATTATGAAAGATAGGAATATGATCTGTTCCTTGATGGTTTAGTAGATCTCTCCTATAAAATCATCTTTGCCTGCTGTCTTTTGAAGAAGGATATCTTTACCACCATTTTAGTTTCTCTTACTGTAATTGGTCCATTCAAAACATTTTTCATTAATTTATAGCTCTCTAATTTTTTTCGTTTTCATTTTATCTAGACTTCCAAATTTTTATTAAGTAAATTTATTTACAATTGTCGCTTATGGATTTTAATATCTCTACTCCTCTGTAGTTATTTCCTCTTTCTTATTCCTGTTATTTTTACTTTGTCTCAATTAATTTTCCAGGGTCTTATCTAATTTGTTAGGCTTTTAAAGAATGATCTTTTGGATTTGTTGATTATTACCATTGGTTGTAGTATTCTATTTCATTATTTCTATTTTATATTTACTTCCTTCCATTTTATTTGGATTTATTTTACTTTCCTTCTGACAGTTTCTTGAGCTGAACACTTATTTATTTTTATTCTTTCTAATTTATTAAGAAGTTTGATATATGGTGTTTTCATGGTCATTTAGTTGTAAGTGTTTATCATTTCTATTTAGGTTTTCTTTTTAATCCTGAAGTGGTTTATAAATGTGCTTTTTAGTTCCCAAATAGGGAGGCCTTGTGGTTAGTTAATGAGTTTTCTACAAAACACATGAAGTTTTACATGTTTCTTTTTACCCCAATAATAATATGCCTTTCATTACATGGTTTGTTATTATAATTTGGTCATATAATATTCCATAATGCCATTGTTTCATAATTTATATAATCATCCTCTTAGCACTAGACTTTAGCTTGCTTTTAATTTGTTGTTGTTAAAGTTAATGCTTTAATAACTTCAGATAAATTTTTTCTCTTCTGGAGAGAAAGGGAAAATCTGGGAATATAGGTCTTTAGTAGGGAAAAGATTTAGGACAGTATCCTAATACAGGATTAAATGTGGGGTGGAATGCTGTCAGCACCACTAAAGGAATTATTTTCTCTCTCAAATAAGAGGAAATTAAGGGACTTAAGGAAGGATGAGCACCATTAAATTTAGTAAGTCATAATGATGATTAAAGCCATGAAGACAAATCAAGATAATCTTTTGAATACAACACAGCAAGTTATACAAATTCATAGGATTCATGCGTATAAAAATGCCTTCCTTCTCCCTCTTGGATTTTGAACACGATGTGAGTGACCAGTTGCTTCTGCTTTCAAGATTTCAGCATTGAAGGCTATTTTTCCCAAGCATTTCATAGCCCATAAAAGAGTCAGGGCAGTGAGGCACGGATCTCACCACCTTTGAAGACCCCTTCAACGCTTGCCATTCCCTGAGGCTGAGTGTTCATGATGCCTCCTGCTCAAGGCATTTCCACGTCTTCCAACTTCCCCTCCTTGAGGGTTCTCTTCTTAAATTTTAATTAATTTGGAGTTATTTTGTTTGTTTTTGTTTGTTTGTTTTTTTAACATTCAGACCTTTACAACAAAACCATGTAGATCTCTTCTTTGGAAGAAAAGATGCTTTCTTCTTCCTCAACAGTCCATAGTACCCAAAAAATCAAAATGCATTTAGCTTTGGTTTACCCTTCATAACTCCTTGTGATAGACCCATCAAGAAGCCTCTCCAGTGTCACCTTTCAGAGTGTCTTAGTGAAAATGTAAAGACAGGCTAAGTCCTTGAAGTCAAACTAGGGATATTTTGTTAATGTTTGCCTGAAAGGAATCTCTTACCTCCCTCTGTTTTGTGTGACTTTGCCCAGCTCTGACCTGGAGCTCTGCCCAATGTCTACAGTCATATATGGCAGAGACTGTGGAGTTTAAATAATGTTTCCCTTCATAAGGGAACTGAGAAAACACCATCATTTGGACAGTTCGAATGTGCTGTTAGTGAAGGTAATATTAGCATTATCCTGGGAGGAAATTTGAAACTTGGTGGTCTCCTGAGTCACTCAAAGTTTTAGCAGATTCAACATTAAAAGGGATTTGGAGACTATTAAGGGAGCACAGAAGTTTTGCTGTTCTCAAGGCTTCCCTGTTTTTGGTGACTTTCTCTGCCTCCATGACCATGCCTCCTTCCTGATGTCTATAAAGAAGATGTAAAAACAATTTTAAAAGAGAAGTATCTAATGAAAAAGGAATAAACTCAGTAAAATAAATAAATAAAGATGATTAAACAAAGTGGACCCCCCCAAGATAAAAGAAAGGTAACTTGTGGCATAAAAGTAAAATAATTAGAAAAGTAGTTATTTTTAAAAGTTGAGGAATAAAACAAACTGAAAGAAAATAGCAAAAGTGTAAAAACATAAAATACTCTTCCAGAGCAAAGTCAAACTATAAAATCTTGCAACAAGATTTAAATGGATACACATTAACAATAATCCAAAATTGAAATAATAATAAAAGAAAAATGAAATTACCAACTAAAAGATGGGGAATAAACAAATAAATTGAGGAGTACAGTATTTTAAAAAGCAAAAGTTTGTTTTCAGCCCTCAGAGGCCCTTTCAATAATTCCTCCTTGTTCTCCAACCCGAGTCATAATGTTTCCCCTTGATTGACAATGCCGTGATGGGGAAAAACCACTGTGCTCGCTCTTACCACTACGTGTACCTTCCTTCCTTTCCAGGGTTCTTGCCAGGCCCAGATGCACAAGGAGTTTGTCACATTGACTCTCCAGTTGGCACAGACATGTCTGGGAAAACAAAGTTTCTCTTCAAATTGGGCATCCCAACATGGCCACCATGTTTGTCATCTCCCTGGACTCCCCACCAGCCTTGGGATTCCATGCAAAAGTAAAGAGGATGGGAGCAGAAAAAACAACTCCTTCCTAAGGTGCCCCTCGGGAGACAAACCAGAGTGTCACTTCCAAGTAGAATTTGCTACCGCGGATGCTTTTGTGCCCCCATCTTCTTTACCATCTTGAGTTTATAGGAATGTAGTGAGTTTTGAGGAGTGAATGTTTGCAAAGGAGCCCTGAGCAATGACTTAGTGTCGGAAGCTAATCTCAAACCCTAAAAAACTGTCCCCTGGAGTTGACTGCTGCCCTGAATTAGTCCTGAGACATCACCACAGCCTCGGTCACACTCCAATGAAGGCTCCTGAATTAGCTAATATCCATTAACACCTTAACCTCTAAAGGTACACTAGGAAACCCAAAATCTAAATAAATAATACAAATAAAGCCTCAGAACAAATTCTGCCAAGCTACCTCTCCCTGCTCCCCACCCAACTGCTGTGCCCAGACACCTCTTACACAGAAATTCTGGAGCCACCACGTGCTCTGGTAAAGCAGTGGCACTAACCATGGTGGCAATGGCATGGCCACGTCAGGGGACCTCAGAACAATACCTTGTTTCTGTGGCCTTGTTTCTCTTGATAACAGGAACCAGCTATGGCAAGAATGAAAATATGCACATGTACTGTTGATAGTTGAGAAAATGAAGAATAGCCATGTGAATTTGTTCATGAGTATACATGAGACATCTTCCTAGGACCCCAAAAATAAATGGGGAAGATACAGAGCAGGGCCTTAAAGAACTGTAGTGTTCGGAGGGTGATAAGAAAGAGACAAGGAAATTCTCCCATCTATCTCATTTTTACTCGAAGTGGGCTGTGGCTAGAGGGAAATGTGCAAAGACATAAAGAAAGTAACTTAAAATGACAGTAGCCTGAAGTCTACGACCAAGACGCAGTCTGACATAAATTGCACAGCCTACATTAATTTCTCAGCCCTCAATTCTCTAACTGCCCTGAAGATTTTATTCCTTGGGAATCACTCTCTGCCATGATATAATATCATCTTTTCCCTACCAGTTTGCAAAAAAACCCCAAAAAGGAATGTCATACTTACGGATTACTTGGAGAGGGTCCAAAAGATCATAACAAAAATGATCAGGGCTATTAAAATGAGCAATTAGAAAATGTTAAGAGAAGCAGAATGATGTGTCTTTGAGAAAAGATAAAAACTTCATAAAAAGTTCAGGTATTTCCTTTTTAGTCCTGAATGAGAGTTTTTGATAAGGTAAAAGGGGTAGAGAGAGGGGAAGTGAAAGAATGTTAATGCGGTCGGGGGTGTGCCTTGAAAGATGGTTCTCTCAGCAAACAGTGAAAAAATAATCAAAGCACCATCAGGAAAAAAAATGTATATGTGCTGACATTCCCTTTAAAAAAATTAAAAATCTACGTTAAATTCAAACTCAAAATTTAGAAAGCAGTTTAGATAATATTTGAAATTTGGGGAGATGGTTATACTGTTACTAGAGACATAGTAATTAAGGGCATGAGTTATCTCTGTCTTTTTGGACCTGGGAGTGGTGCTCTAGACGAAGATCTAGAACAAGTGCAAAAAGGCAATCCCTGGGACAAAACAGGGAAGACCTATATTACTAAACTTATTGCAGAGAAAATCATTTGATACATGTAGAAAAATATATGAATATAATGTCTGGAAAATAATCCTGAGCTGACATAAAGTTCTGAAACCTGGGGCTTAGCAAGCCTGTCTAACTTCTTTTTAATATGAAAGAGAAAGAATTGGTCATGGAATGTTCTTCCTTAGGCAATTATATATTTCACATGACTGTTAGGCAGCTGTCAGGGTCAGTAATGACACTATGAAAATGGAAATCTTAAAAAAGAAAAGATACTGTTTATATTGATAAAAAAAATTCTACTAACCGAGTGAAAGAAGCACAATAATGAGAAAATATATGAGTAGTGAAGCAAATACACAGTTCTTTATTATCCTTGAATTTTCCCAAGAAAATTCTGCTGAAAAGAAAGCAAATCTGAATTTGTGGTAGAAGAGGAGAGAACAATCTCAGATTTGAGTCAAAAGGAGATGACACTGACCCTCCTGATTCTTTCTAACAATGAATGTGAGGTCACAAATAAAGATTTACAGCAACACCTCATCTTTTCATATCATCTTACGTACGCACTAGGCAGGAAGTAACATCAAATGACAGGTTTGGAAGAGATGGTCTGAATCAAGCCCGAGATGTCCCCAGACAGGTGAGTTTCTGCACTGGACAAGTGTGTCCATTCCAGTCTTAAAGATCACTGTTGTTACAGTTCCAGAATCTCAGTTGTGCATTCCTACTTTAAGAGTTCTTCCTTTAGTCTAACTGAAGTGTTTACATATACAAATCAACCACATTTTCCCAATTACATAAGGCTGGTCTTTGCTCTTTCATTTTCTCTCTCCCGGGTGACATAGTGCCAATTCCTATAACCTTTCTCCAGAGTCCCTTTAACCTTTCTTTGATTGTTCTTGTCTAGACCACTTCAACCTTCATAGGCTCTCATGGTTTGGAAACTTAGGCTTTTACAAAATCGTGACACTAGACTATGAAAAAGCTCAGGACAATATTAATAAGGCAAGTAGCTTCCCACAATTATACATGTGAGTTTTGTTTATTCAAGAGTGTTACCTTGCTGGTCAAATTGAACTAGCTTCACATGGGCTGGATAACATTCGTGATGGTTGGTTAATAGATCACATTACCTGGGGAAGAGGATCCCCCTTAGAAAATAAAAATTCACATTAGCTCAAAGGAGGTAATGCTGCAAATAAATAGAAAGGAGTTCATGAGATACTTTCTACATTCATACACAGAAACCGAGCACCAAATTAAACCCACAACTAAGTCTAATAATAAAAGTGGAAGAAGAAGCAAAATGAATGAATGTTCTTTCTTTCCTCTGTGGTTTTTGTATTCTTTGCTTCACACTCAAGATCTCTCTCTCCTCAGAGCCTACCGCTGAAGCACCATCAAAGGAAGTGGTCACATTTAGTTCAGACACCCACCCGGGCCGCGCTCTTCTCCCTTACCTATGCCACCTGAGGCGGAATGGCAAATAGGCAGCAGACAGCTGCCTACTTCAAGGTGGAAAGTAACGCATGTGCTATAGACGCATTCATTCATGTTATGGTATAGTAAAATTCTAGAGCAACCAAAGATTGAGCTTTAATTTTGTATCAGGTGTTATCTAGCTACAATCTCTTTTCTCACCCTGGGCTTCAGTCTATGCCCTCCGCTTGGCCAATGTCAATCTGTCTCCTGCCCTTATCCAATGCTTGACCTTGTCAGCCTATGATCCCCACCTCTGGCGCACTGTCCTCCCCGTAGATGGCCAAATTCCTCATCTGATTTCTTTACATAAAGACCTCTTCAGGCTCCACCTCCCTGATAAGACTTTTCCTCATTAACTAAAAATGAAGCTTCCTCTCAATGGATGACATAGAGTGACTTTTTATATCCTAATCTATTGTACATTACAGCTCAATTTTTTTCTTTCTATTTGCTTGATGCTTTAATTTCAGTACATGATCTTACAGTGTTATCAGTTGTCTCAGCCTATTGTCATCTGTTCTCAATTGTAAACTTTAAAGAGTAGCAGGGAGCGTGTCTGTGCCCTGCTCTGTATGGTGTCTGGCACAGCAATACGCAGAGGTCAGTGTGGACTGGATGTTCATTAATGGCAGTGCCAGAAGGTTCTGCCCTCCCAGTTCCCTCTTTTATTGAACTGTCCACTAGTGAAACAGCATTTTGGAAAGTGCTTTTGTTAGAGTCTAATCAGAATGCCACAGGACTGTTTCACTCTTTGTGTCATGCCCTACTGTGGCCCTGGCATTTGAGTATGGGGCAAAGGAGAAAGAACAACAATGTTTCACATAGACAATGATAGGGAAAGTTTAGGAAGTAGTGTTTTATTGGTGTGGTGTTGTGATTTCTATTTGACTTGCACCTAACTCTCTTCTGTAAAGGGTCTTTCTTTCTTTTTCTTTCTTTCTCTCTCTCTCTTTCTTTCTTTCTTTCTTTCTTTCTTTTCTTTCTCTTTCTAGACTTGCTCAGCTTTCAACAATTACAATGGAGAAGATTTTATGTCACCAAAGACATAATTACATGGTGAATGTACGCAATAACAGTTTGGCTTCTAGAGAAAAGGTATTTTGCATCGTTATTTCAAAACCTTTCCTCATCTTACCTTGAAAGAGGAGCTCTTTCAAAGAAACACTTGGCTTTTTCTTGTCTATCTGTTTAGCCATCTCTCCTTGGTATATGCATACGTGAGTGAACAGAAACAACCCTTTTTGTTTCTCTTGAAGATATCTAAGTAAAGTTTCAAGTAGCCAATTAGCTTTTTGACCTAAGCTTTGTTGGCTGCAGAAAGCCTGAATCCCAGGAACATTTGGTTCTCAAGGCATTTGGATCTCATAAGAAAGCCTCGGTGCCAGCACCAATCAGAATGGCTGCCAGCTGTTATTCTTCTTCACAACTGGCGGCCATTTCCACACTGTTACCGAGCCGTGATCAATCTCTGCACCTGTCTATCAGTGGATGTTCATAGAGAGAACTGTGTGGGCTGCACCTGCAGATACCACATGTAACCAAAAGGGAGAGGGGAGGAGGGAGAGTATAACCCCCTACATGCGTAAAGTAAGAAAGGCTACAAGGAGAGGAAAAAACACAGGAGAAAAAGCAACAGCGAGGTATAAGTCAGAGGGAAAGAGGAAAAGAATGCTCTGTAATGGGGTGTTTATGGTGGGAATGCAGTTTCCACCCCATCCATGAGCTTAGTCATTAATTTAACCCTTACACAGGTTATCTCAATGTTTATTATTGTCTTTGCAATAATACTTCAAGTTCTTATCGAGACAGAGAATCTTGTTATATTTCTATGTCCTATATCCTATGTTATTAGAATCCTTCTGTGCCTATAGTGACATGTTTGTCATCGCTCCTTGGTGTATGCACATGTGAGTTAACACAAACGACTTGGCATGTTGATTGTTTTCTATGTGTCTGGTTTAAGGAGAGTTTTTGTTTGTTTGTTTTGTAAGTTTGTTATCAACTTTTTTCCTACAAACCAGGAAACTGAGTAATCATTTTGGTAATTAATAGAAGATTTTGAAATATGTCTTTATGCAGGAGACCATAAAGTGGTGATTATATACACCTGTATTTTATGTTTGTGAAAGTTGTAATTCTTTCTTGAGACCTGAAACATGAAATTCTAAGTGATATATTAAGACAATTTAAAAGAATTGCTTTTTCTTTTCATCTTTGCAGAAGCATATATTTATGTCTCATACGTCTAGTGCAAGCTGCAATGTATGATTCCTGAAGCCCTTTAATTTTGTGTTGAAAGCTGAGTTCACACTGCATGGAATTTCTGTTGAATTGCCCTGCAATGAACTTAGCCCCTCAGTACTTCTCTCTGAGTGAGTTTAGAATGCTTTACATAGTCAATCAATAAAGTTAACAATTTAATGTGCCTGATCTTATTTCATGATGCTGTTTTATAAGTATTCTTTTCAGCTTCTGCGTTCAGTAAAATTCCCTTGAATAAATGGATTCGTGTTAGTTTAAAAATGAAAGAGGAAAAAGCACTTGCTAAAATCTTAAACCTAGCAAGATGTTTGACATTTTTGAAAGAACAGTCTAAAAGAAAGAGTGAAAACACAGAAATATTTCAAACCTAATAAAACATTTAAAAAAATGCTCCACATCTGTCCAGGGATCTCAACCCTCTCTCAATACCAGTTAAGTCAGCTCAAGCAATAGACATTTTGGAAAGAAAAAGTATATATGTAGGGAAAATTATATCTATGTCTGTCTATCCATCTATATTTCTTGAGATCATGATTATATAGATCTCTAAAGGGAAGAGTACAGAAAAAATGTTCTGGAACTCTAGTAAATAGAATACCCAGATTGTATGCAGTTAAATTATTTGATTTAATTCACAATATCTGTAGACTATCCTATACAAATCCAAGCTCAGATATAAATATTATTCTCGAGTAATCCTGAGTTCTTCATTTGATAAAACTTGGTCCAAAATGAGGTAAGTTTAAAAATTTTCAAAGTTCAGCTATGATTTTCTTCTGCAATAACATTTGCTTTTATCAAGTCTACCAGAGCCTAATGAGAATGGAGGCAGAATTTTCCTTAATAAAGTCTCACCACTTCCAGAATATTCTGATTTTTTTTAATGAGGAAGAAACCAGGACTTCTGAGAATCCAAAATAAAGAAAATGAATAAAACACTATTGAGAATTTCAAGAATCTGAGGGTTTAAGTTGAAGATAGGGTCATCATCTTTTTTTTTTAGAATATTCCTTAGGCTGTATGGAACACAACTGGAGGGAAAGCAAAAGGTATTCTTAACTGAATATCATTTTAAGAGATAGATATCCAATACTACTGTTTTAGAATTCAATCTTTTTATCTGGGTAGGAACAAAGGCGAACCATCTCTTAAGAATCCCACAATTTATTTGCTGTCGATTAAATGCTCTAAGCCTTAGTCCTGAAATAATACTGTTCCACCAGGGAATAAGGAAAGAGTGTAGAGGAGGCCTCTGGGCACTTTACGGAAGTGAAGGTGGTCTTCAGCACCCTCCATCACTTTCTGTGTGCACACTTCCCTGTTAGCCCTATTGGAGTAGCAGTACTATCAGAGGACTCTTCCTGGGCCGTCTAGTGATCAAGATTTTGCTCTTACCTTCCTCAAGGAGAGCGTCCCCCTTTGAAAGTTACCCACTTCATGTCTAAGTCCCTTAGAGTTTTACTGGAAAACAAAACTAAACTGATAAATTAACTGGATTTAAAATGTGAGTGGCTGGAAATGATTTTATCTGATGTTCTTCCCAGATAACCTGTCCATTACAATAAGAGGATAAGTAGCATGGAAATTTTAGGCATGACAGCAAAACAAGTGAGGGGGTATAGGTGGGGCAAGAGTTTCAGGGGCTATAAAATCAGAATAAAGAAGACCACCTTTACAAGGAGTCAGAGTTTTTGCACAGATGCTGGGCCTTGAGGACGAGCAAGAATGCGAGTCTTCACCTCTTCCAGCCTATTGCTTTTGCTGTAATTCTAAGTCCTTATACAACAGCAAGAGCCCAGTTGACTCACCAGCTATCTTTTCCCCCTTAGAGTTTAGGGGAGGAAGGTCCTCCAGGACTAACTTAATGTAAAACATGATGGGCAACATCTTACTCGCAAGTTCTTGACCTCCCCCTGGCTTTAATTCCAATCCTGTATCATGAGTCTCTGCCTCCCTGCTTTGCCCTCTGAATACTTCAGCTTCACTTTCCTCCACTGAACTGCCTGGCTGGCAGTTGTCCCCAGAGGTTTGCTAAAAAGTGAAGGATGAACGAGCAGAAGATTTATTTTTAGACTTTTGCACACCTTTAATGAGGAAAAGGGAGTTTTGTACCGCACCACAGGTCCACATCCTGGCAGCACGGAAGCGTACCTCCATATGGCATTGAATCCCTGTTGCAAGGAGGATTCTAGAAAAGAAGATAAGGAATAGAAGAGACAGTCACTTTTATTGTAATGTTGCCCATCATTATTTTCTTGCTGGAGTTTAGAAGTGACATGCAGAGAGAAAGTCACAAAGTACAATTTCATGAAGACAACAGAACTGCTTTGAAGCCAAGTCAGCTTCTGTAATGACAGCAACATATCTGCATTTCAGTGTCAATGAAATGTGATATTAGCAAGTAGCCTTTAATTAAAAAATAAGTTCGTTTGGTAAGTAAGAAGTTAATTCTCACTCTAGAAACTGCAAAGAAGAGAGGGCCTAATTAAATTAGTCATTCATTTCACTAAATCTCAATAGAACATCTACTCTGCGCAATAAATACAGACATACCTCAAAGATATTGTGGGTTCTGTTTCAGACTCATGACAATAAAGCGCGTCACACATTTTTTTTGGTTTCCCAGTGCATACATAAGTTACATATACACTATACTGTAGTCTATTAATTGTGCAATAGCATTATGTCTTAGAAAACAATGTACATACACCTTAAATAAAAAACACTTTACTACGGGCTTCCCTGGTGGCGCATTTGTTGAGACTCTGCCTGCCGATGCGGGGGACACGGGTTCGTGCCCCGGTCCAGGAAGATCCCACGTGCCACGGAGCGGCTGGGCCTGTGAGCCATGGCTGCTGAGCCTGCGCGTCCGGAGCCTGTGCTCCGCAACGGGAGAGGACACAACAGTAAGAGGCCTGCATACCACAAAAAACAAAAAAACAAAAAAACTTTACTACTAAAAAATGTTGCCCATCATCTGAGCCTTCAGTGAGTCACAGTAGTAACATCAAAGATAATTGACCACAGATCACCATAACAAATACAATAAAAATGAAAAAGTTGAAATACTGAGAGAATTACCACAATGCGACATAAAGACATGAAGTGAGCAAAAGCTTTAGTAAAAATTGCACCGGTAGACTTGCTCAACTCGGGGGTGCCACAAACCTTCAATTTGTAAAATACACAGTATCTGTGAGGCACGATAAAGCAAAGCACAGTAAAACGAGGTATGCCTGTATAATACGTGAGTATTTATGATGAGTTTTAGATACACTAACTCATTTAATTCCCAAGATAACCCTCTGAAAAATCAACATGAGATCCGGAGAAATGAGGTAACTTGCTAGTACTCATAGCTATTGGGGGTATACAGATGTATATATAGGACATGTTTCTTGCCTTCAAGTATTTTCATTTCAGAAAAATCTCATTTAAAAATTATGATCATTGGAGAAGCTGTGCGAGGGCCGCCCTGGAGACATCGGCTGCGCTCATCTCTTCGCGCTGCTGGGCTCGCGGCAGGGGGTCCGGCCCCTCGGCCGCCCCCGTGCCTGTGACGGGCCGCTTCCCGATCCGCCACACCCCGCAGTACCTGCGCCAGGGGGACGTGGTGTTCAAGGACTCGGTGAAGGTCATGACGGTGAACTACACCACGCACGGGGAACTGGGCGAAGGCGCCAGGAAATTCGTGGTTTTCAACATCCCTCAGATCCAGTACAAGGATCCCTGGGTGCAGATCATGATGTTTAAGAACATGATGCTGACACCCCTCCTGCGGTTCTACTTAGATTCTGGGGAGCAAGTCCTCGTGGACGTGGAGGCCAAGAGCAATAAGCAGATCGTGGAGCACATCAAAAAGATCCTGGGGATGAATGAGGAAACCCTCAGGAAAGAGGAACAGGAGAAAACTCAGCTTTTAAGAATCCCACAATTTATGTGCTGTCGATTAAATGCTCTAAGCCTTAGTCCTGAAATAATACTGTTCCACCAGGGAGTAAGGAAAGAGAGTAGAGGAAGCCTCTGGACACTTTACAGAAGTGAAGGTGGTCTTCAGCACCCTCCATCACTTTCTGTGTGCACACTTCCCTGTTAGCCCTATTGGAGTAGCAGTACTATCAGAGGACTCTTCCTGGGCAGCCTAGTGATCAAGATTTTGCTCTTACCTTCCTCAAGGAGAGCGTCCCCCTTTGAAAGTTGCCCACTTCATGTCTAAATCCCTTAGAGCACCCAGCCCACTCTGGCCCCTGACAGTGGGAGTGCATCTGTGAGATGCAGGGGCAGGTGCCCTGCCCGGGCCTCGTGCCGGTGCCCAAGGAGATGACAGGGAAGTACAAACCCTCTCTGAAAGCCAGTGCCCGAGACTGAGGCCCGAGAAAAGCCCCTGGTCCTATTCCCTGAGAGACTGAAAATCTCTTTGCCATAAAAGGGTCCCCTTTACACACCTGTGTAAAAGCACATGGGGGGGAAGGGAGGAGTTGGGCTACAGCCAAGCTGCCTAGTGAACACCCTGCACCATCAGGGCAACAAATGCTTCAGAATCACACAAAAAAAGAAAAACTTATGATCATTGAAGATGGGTTAGGCACTTCCTATCCTCCTGTCCTCACCTCCTGGCAGAGTACTTGGAAACGAATATATATTCAGAAAAACTGGGGGTAAGAGTAAAGTAATTAATATAGTAACTCATCATGAGAGGCGTTGCAGGCATCTGAGAAAGGCATTTGACTTGGTAAACAGTCTCTGTGTGGGGAGTCAATGAAGATGACTAGGACTCTGCAGTTTAATATATCTATTACCTTCAGATTGTTTATTAAGATCCATTTGTAAAAATCGTATATTTAAAGTAAATGAGACTAATTTCAAATGCTTTTTATGGCATTGTTTTTTAAAAGCATCATCTGGTTACTCTGACTTTCAAGTTCCAGTTTTTACTTGAGAGATAAGTCAAAGAATCAGACATGTTCTATTACAGGATAATAAAAGATAATCTAAGTAAAAGGTAATCTAAATATCAAAAGGCTGGAGGAAATTTTAGAAAGCAATTAGAGAGTAACTTAAATGTTATGAATTAAGCCGTGGGATGCTCTTATTCTCTACCTTTAAAAATCACTGGTGACTCCTTTCTTTTTCTTTCTTTCTTTCTTTCTTTTTTTTTTTTTTTTACTTTTTTCAACTTGCATGTAATTTGGGGAGCAAGTCTGGTCCTTCGGGTGCTGTCATCCTTGTGGAGAGAGTGCTTGTGTTCAGAGTCTAGTCATTGCCCCAGGCCAGGTATGTCTTCCTACCATTTAACAGGTCAATATCATGTCATGTTTTATGTTCTATTTGGTAATACAGATGGAGATATTAAAGTTCCAAAGGTTAAGTCAATCCTTTCTTTCACAATAGAATAAAATTAATGTCTTAGCTTAGTATTCAAGTCTACAATCTAATTCCATCATTCAACATCAAACTCAAAACCCACCTCTCCTATAAAACTTTCCTAGATTCTCCGAGAGAATTAATTTTCTATGCCCACTTTGGCATAGATAAATTAATTAATGTAATATGTAGCATTTAATTAATATATTTTTATACTAATATAATACACTACCTTGTATTAGAGCATTTTGTGTTGTCTCCACTTTAAAAATTTTTATGTACAGCAACTAATACAACAAAATGACCAAGAAATGTTTGTTGAATAACAGGGACTTGGAAATGGGTAGATAGAAAGCATTTTTGAAGATATGATTATTTTTTAAAAACCTAAGTACTAACTGTCTGTGTTCATGGTATATAAAGTTTAGATTACTCCAATGAAGAGAATAAATCTTTCAACCATTCATTTTGGGAAGGCTCTATACAAGTAGAAATTCACAAACCAAACTGGTTTCAATTCAGTGCCTTTTTGTTTTTACTTTCTGATAAAGACACTAACAAGAAAAGGAGTGGTACTAGGGCATCCAAAAGCTTCAGGAAGTAATGATAATAGTGGACCAGAATAACCTACACACTGAGCCATGAGCCTCTGATTACTTAAAAATGGGGTCAGACTGTACTACAGAGATACATCTGAATGAGGTGAAAGGAGAAAATTGTAGAAAAGACACTTGAATAGGATCAGGACAGAAAGGAAATGACAAGAAAGAAGCTCTACCATGTCATTTTTCCCCCTTATATCTTGGGAGTTCATGTTTTGAACAAGAGTGGTTTCTATAACAATCAATGAAACAGGTACTAACCTTGGAGCCCCTGCTGTGTGGCAAGTCCTGTTTGGTTTTGAAATCATTGAAAGGTTTGACTATGAGGAAGGTGTCATTTAGGTTCCATGAAAGATAACATGGGAATAGGATTTACTGAAACCAATTCTGCGATCAGAATCACTTCTTTTATTAAGGACTACTAAGTTAAATACAGCTGAATTTGGCAAGCACCAGTATGTAATAAAGTTTCATTGATACCTCAGAGGACAAAGAGAAAAAGTGTGAGAATGAACTCTTGGATAATTTTTAAAAGACACCTAATACCGAAACATTCTCTCAATTTTTACTCTAAGCCTCTTTTCCAATCAAAACACTACAAAAGTATTAAAATATTTAAATTACCTGACTTTGGCCTTGGCTTTTTCTTGTTCCTTTGGCTGCTTTTCCACTTTATGCCTCCATTTTTACTTACATAAAATGAGGATAATCTGCCAAATTGCATTGTAGTATTGTAGTGAGACCAAACAAATATACATATGGGACTGATAAATTTTCAAAACACATGAGCAATTATTGTCAGTTATATTGTAATTTATTATTTAACTGTACTAACAGCCCCAAAAAGGAGCAATAGAGCGAAGCAAGAGATGTAATTTAGAAATTGATTGTTTCTCACTTTGTCTAGAAATAACATTATAAAGAAAGCAAAATATAACACTGGTCATAGTTCTTATGGATTAGAAAAATGAGCTTCATCCTAATTCTAAATTATGAACCAGGCTACTTAAATACTCGTTCAATTATTTGGAGAGGGGAGAAAAAAGCTTTTACCTTTTGGCTTCCCATTACCTAGGGGAGCAAATATGGTAAGGATTCCCATTATGTATGGGAGTTAATATGAAGTTTAGACGGCTTCCAGAAAAGCTTACCCTATGCATCTTTAAAGGAAAGAACAGACATAAAGTGTTGAAATTATCCGTTTGTCAGAGGAAACTAACCCTGGGCTGAGGAAAACATTGACTGTGTTTACACATCTCCAGAACAGGCTGCTGCTTTTTTTAAAAAAAATAAATCAGGTAAAACAGGTACTTGGCCTTGTTGTTTAAGGGAAAACGAAAAGTTTCTTTTAGTTGGACTGATTAACTGCTTTGTTTATTTCACTTTGTTTCTTAATCCAGCCAGTTAGTCCCAGCTGCATAAGATGAGTGAACTTGCCCTGGAAGCATGGTTGAGGGGTACAGCTGGGTGTCTCCCCTCAACACAATCTGTGATTTCACCCTGCAGGCAACAGGAGCCAGCTGGGTCTGGGGGATATTGAAAAAGCAAGAGTATTGCACCATAACAAAAGATAGAAAGAAAGATGAGGAATTGCCCGAGAATTGTCTTCAGTAAATTAATGTAGAAAAATAAAAGGACACCATTTAAGAAAAGGAGGAAATACCATAAAATTTAAGGGGAGGTCATGATACTCCGCTTTGAATAGCAATTGTTACTTTAATTATTACATTTCATGCAGTAGAAAAAAAGAATTGAATGATCTATCATGAAGTAAGAAATTGCTGACCTTATCTCGTTTTCCACAGGGTGGGTTTTGTTTTTATTGGTTTTTTAACTTTTGTTTCTACTTTACCAGTTAATAGATGTGTGAGGATTAGATAATATCTATAAATGTCTTGAGATTCTCCAATATAATATGAATATACATAGTTACAAGATACATTATATACACCAAAAGAAATGTGTAAATAAAAGCAAATATATATACATTTTGGAGGGGAAGGGTACTTGACTTATAGTCTTGACTTTAGAATAATATTTACCTTTTATCTACATTTTTCCTTCTTGGTCACAAGAAGGGTAATTTAGAAAAACTGAAATGAATTTTGAAGATGACACCCTCACTGATCTTGATGATTTAGGGAGGCTGGCTGATCCTTCCTTTCATGCAGGATTACCTTTAATGTTTTCCAGGGGAACCCAAGTGCATCCATGCAGGGGCTCCCTAAATCTTTTGCTTTACAAAATAACCAGACAAAGTTCTTGGGATGGGCTAGGAAAGAGGCAGAGACATTAGGATTCTCCAATGCACTAATTGATTTAGCAGCAGTTTAAAACAACGTTGAGCATTGTCAGAGATGTTCCTTTGAGGTATTAAATCAAGTTTCCCAAGATGGATTGCATGCTAACAACATACTATCTAAAAATCTCAAGGGCTGTTTATTGTTCTGCAATTTATGATCATCTTGTTAGAGGATTGCACATCAGCTTCCCTTGAGCCCAGGAAAAAACAGAGACAAATAGCATGCAAACTATATTGAACAATTCATTATATTATATTGTAGAAACCTAAGCACAGTGTGGAGATAAGCATTTTATGCATGCTGTCTTATTGAACAGTAATCACTCTGTAATGCTTTAGATATTTAAATCATATTTATAATAACACATATTAATGTAACATCCCTCATAAAGTTCTCAACGCATTTTATGGGGTATATAAACCATGGAAAAATACAAAATTTTAGAATGCAGATATACCTACCCTGGGATCTTAGAGGCAACCTAATGAGGAATATATACAAAATCCCAGGCTGACAGTTTAACTATTTAAGTAGCATACAGAATAACTCAAACACATTTTAAGATATTGCTGGTTACAAACTCATTCTTTATCTAAATATTTGGCCAGGTTGTATAAGTGCTTATTTTCAGTTTTACTGTTATGGTTAGGAAGAAAGAGAGATTAAAAATGTTTAGAACATTTTCAATCAAAGCTTTCAAATTCACTTGCTGGAAAATCGATCACTGATTTGGGTTTATGTATTCTGTAAAGTTACCTTATTAGAGCAGTGAGGTTAATTTTAAAACAAACGAAGGTATTTATCTTGGCATGGCTTGCCTAGATTTGGCGTAATGCTGTGGCTCTATGTGTCTGGTAGATAATACAATAATTAGTTGTTGACTGATTAATCCTCAAAGAAATGGAATGGGGTACTTTGAGGTTTCATGAGGATATTCTATCCCTTTCACAAATGGGAGGTAAGCCATAGGGGGTCTAAATTGATTTAGTCGCTTCACTTGAATTTTTCTTTTAATTTTTTACCCTTTAATGGGTCAACATATAACTATGGAAAAGTTTGCAATCAACCTAAGAACATACAAGGCAGTATTAGATGCTCTGGGGTGTGGGAGGGGGTGGGGAGAGGGTGCAGGGAGTTCAGCATTTTCTTATTTATAACATCCAAAGCAGGAATAATATGAGTTAAAGAATATTCTCATTTATAGTTATCCTGCTTTCAAATGCATGAGATATATAACATTTCATTTTCTAAAATGTAACTTGTTTGAAAATCAGATGGAGGAGAGAAAAATCACAGAAAAAGAACTTTTCTGACTGTAGGCCAGTCTCACCATTAGCAGTTATGCCACCAACTGCAGCTTTTCAGTTCCCTTTATTGCACTTGGTTTGATTCTACTGTGTACATACTTTTTTCAGAGGCTAAGAGCACATCAAGTATTCCAGGAAAGGAAGAGAATAAATGCAGGGTAACCAACTCCCAAGTTGTTCAGTAGTGGTTCCAGGGTCACAACCCTTTCTTGACAACATCACCTGCAACACATTAATACAACTTCAAATGTTTCACGTGGAGGACACATGCTAGTGTGACTAAATGGTTTCCTTTTTGTTGGGAAAGAATTCAACCCAGCAGGAATTGGTTATTAGCACTGACATTCAATTGTTTAAATATAATGAAAATTTTCTCAGGGGTATCCTGCAGGCTGTCTGGTTGTGTGTTCTTAATTTTTAAGAAAGCTGTTAAATCTAGAAGTCTGCTCACTAGTATTGCCATCTTCTGTTTAAGTTGCAGTAGATCCAAACCACTTTTTATGAAAGTAGGGCTTTCTGGAAACATGACTAAGCTCAGGTCTAACTGCAAACGAAAGACTCTTTCTTTAGAATAGATGAGCTGCTCTGCTGTTTTAACAGGAACTGTCGGGACCATTTATCTCCAATTTTCTTAAATTCTGAACTCAAGACTCTGGAGTCAAAGCATAAAGCAACAGGAAAGATTTAAAATATTTCCAGAAGTTCTGTAACCTAAATCTCAATTCACTCCTGATCATCATGTTTATGCAATTCCTGGGAATGATTACCTATTGCATTTACTGTGCTTCACTCAATGACTATTTATTTATTGAGGACCTGCTAGGTGCAAGTTTCTATGCTGAGTATTGAGAATTCAACAACAAACACAGAATCCCTGACTGCATGGGATTTCCAGTCTAAGTGCTTTCAATTTCCAGATGATTAGATGATTTGGGGGGGAAAAAGTTGTATATGTGTGCAATCTCCAAAGCAATTTTATGCCTATTTGTTTCAGTAAACCTGATAGAAGCCTGATGTGGGCTTTCTTATTTTAAACAACTGGTCAACCTTACTCATGCTCTGGTAATCCAGAACACTCCAAATAATGTTACTACTTGAATTAGAGGGAGTGACACTTGGTTAAGAACTTTTCCTACATATGCATGCTAAGGATGCTGCATGTGATAAGGTTCCGTGGACATCTCCCTGATAGATTTCACAAGCTCCAGCTTCTTCCCACTGCCAGTGCTGCTCTTATCCCTTTAAGAGTTCCCCCAACAACAACTACAGATGCACATTGAAAATGTTCAATGTCAATGAAAATAAATTAAAGGGACTTCTGATATAGGTTTTCATCTGGTGCTGTTTGTGAGCTTCATTCCAGAGAAGCTATGCATGATAGAACATTCACAGAATGATGGCTGATTAACAAATTAACTCCAAATCTGTCTCCACACTGTAACTTTTATTGACGGGCCGTTATTTGGGTCTTTGGATCAACCCAGAGTCAGCCTCCTTCCTTTATCACATGACAGCTCTTAAAAAGTTTTAACTCAGTTGTAATGTTCCTACTAATCTTCTCTCTATGAAACTAAATCCATTGAGTCTTAAGAAAACCTGCATCATTTGATGTGGTTCAGAGATTTTTCCAACATTCTGATCATTTGCTTCTCTCTGTTTCAATGCAGGTACCTCCACATTCCTCTACTCTGGAGAGATGTTATTGATGAAAGTTCTGAGGTAGAGAATCCTCCATACTGCTTCCTTATTTTGTCTATTAATCTGGAATCTTACCATAAGTTTCCTAAAATAATTTGATCAGTAATCACAAAAGGTTATATGGTAGTGGTTAAAATGTGTCTCAGGAATTAAACTTCCTATCTTCAAATCTGAGCACTGCTGATTACTAGCTTTGTAACCTTGAACCAGTTCACTAACTTCTTAAGGCTCTTTCTGAGTATGTAAAATGGGGACGGTAAGAAAAATACGTAGCTCATTTGGCTGTTGTGAGAGAATTACAACAAATGAGGTAAAGTAATAAACACCCACATAGGAATGGAAACACAGAAAGCACTGTTAGAAATGTTAGCTATTTTTACTAATACCAAGAACACTTCCAGAAATGACAAATAACATGATGCTTAATTCAGGTAATCAAGTTCCTTTTTTTCTGATTATTTGAAATGTTATATTGTATCAGACGTTGATGTCTAAAATGAGTACAAGTCTGATAAACCCTTTGTGAAATCAACTTGTGATTTACTTCGATACTTGGAAACTCCAATTCTGTTGCACTTTGAACACACTAGCTCATTCCAAAGGTTATAGCATAATTGTTTTAAAATGCCATTGTCCCAAATGTAGACAGGTTTGATTCATATATTTTAAATATATCTACTTTATTTACAAGACTGAGAAAGTTTTAGGAACACAGTTTCATTTTTCTCAATATACACTTTGAGCTTAAAATGAGGAAGATGGCAGTTATTCATATTTAGTAGATGGAGAAACTAAGGAATTGAAGGTTTGAGTGAGTTGTGAAAGACCACTCTGACACTTAAAAGTAGAATGAATATTATTTTTTTAACATATTTATTGGAGTATAATTGCTTTACAATGGTGTGTTAGTTTCTGCTGTGTAACAAAGTGAATCAGCTATACATATACATACATACCCATAGCTCCTCCCTCTTGCGTCTCCCTCACACCCTTCCTATCCCACCCCTCTAGGTGGACACAAAGCACGGAGCTGACCTCCCTGTGCTATGCGGCTGCTTCCCACTAGCTATCTATTTTACATTTGGTAGTGTATATATGTCCATACCATTCTCTCACTTCGTCCCCTTCCCCTTCCCCGTGTCCTCAGGTCCATTCTCTATGTCGACATCTTTATTCCTGTCCTGCTGCTAGGCTCTTCAGAATGATTTTTTTTTAGATTCCATATATATGTGTTAGCATATGGTATTTGTTTTTCTCCTTCTGACTCACTTCACTCTGTATGACAGTCTCTAGGTCCAACCACCTCACTACAGATAACTCAATTTCGTTTCTTTTTATGGCTGAGTAATATTCCATTGTATATATGTGCCACATCTTTATTCATTCATCTGTCGATGGACACTTAGGTGGCTTCCATGTGCTGGCTATTGTAAATAGAGCTGCAATGAATATTGTGGTACATGACTCTTTTTGAATTATGGTTTTCTCAGGGTTTATGCCCAGGAGTGGGATTGCTGGATTGTATAGTAGTTCTATTTTTAGTTTTTTTGAGGAACCTCCATACTGTTCTCCATAGTGCCTATATCAATTTACATTCACACCAACAGTGCAAGAGGGTTCCCTGTTCTCCACACCCTCTCCAGCATTTATTGTGTGTAGATTTTTTGATGATGGCCATTCTGACCTATGTGAGGTGATACCACATTGTAGTTTTGATTTGCATTTCTCTAATAATTAGTGATGTTGTGCATCCTTTCATGTGTTTGTTGGAAGTCTGTATATCTTCTTTGGAGAAATGTCTATTTAGGTCTTCTGAGCATTTTTGGATTGGGTTTTTTTTTTGATATTCAGCTGTATCAGCTGCTTGTATATTTTGGAGATTAATCCTTTGTCAGTTACTTCGTTTGTCAATATTTTCTCCCATTCTGAGGGTTGTCTTTTCATCTTGTTTATGGCTTCCTTTGCTGTGCAAAATCTTCTAAGTTTCATTAGGTCCCATCTGATTATTTTTGTTTTTATTTCCATTTCTCAAGGAGGTGGGTCAAAAAGGATCTTGCTGTGACTTATATCGTGGGGTGTTCTGCCTATGTTTTCCTCTAAGAGCTGTGTAGTATCTGGTCTTACATTAGGTTTTTAATCCATTTTGAGTTTACTTTTGTGTATGGTGTTAGGGAGTGTTCTAATTTCGTTCTTTTACATGTAGCTTTCCAGTTTTCCCAGCACAACTTATTGGAGAGGCTGCCTTTTCTCCATTGTATATTCTTGCCTCCTTTATCAAAATAAGGAGACCATATGTGCATGGGATTATCTCTGGGCTTTCTATCCTGTTCCATTGATCTATATGTCTGTTTTTTTTGCCAGTACCATACTGTCTTGATTACTGTAGATTTGTGGTATAGTCTGAAGTCAGGGAGCCTGATTCCTCCAGCTCCGTTTTTCTTTCTCTGTAGCTTTGGCTATTCAGGGTTTATTGTGTTTCCATACAAATTGTGAAATTGTTTGTTCTAGTTCTGTGAAAAATGCTATGGTATTTGATAGGGATTGCATTGAATCAGTAAATTGCTTTGGGTAGCATAGTCATTTTCACAGTGTTGATTCTTCCAATCCAAGAACATGGTATATCTCTCCATCTGTTTGTATCATCTTTAATTCCTTTCATCAGTGTCTTATAGTCTTCTGCATACAGGTCTTTTGTCTCCTTAGGTAGGTTTATTCCTAGATATTTTATTCTTTTTGTTGCAATGGTAAATGGAAGTGTTTCCGTAATTTCTCTTTCAGATCTTTCATCATTCATGTATAGGAATGCAAGAGATTTCTGTGCATTAATTTTGTATCCTGCTACTTCACCAAATTCATTGATTAGCTCTAGTAGTTTTCCATAGCATCTTTTGGATTCTCTATGTATAATATCATGTCATCTGCAAACAGTGACAGTTTTACTTCTTCTTTTCCAATTTGTATTCCTTTTATTTCTTTTTCTTCTCTGATTGCTGTGGCTAAAACTTCCAAAACCATGTTGAATAATAGTGGTGAGAGTGGGCAACCTTGTCTTGTTCCTGATCTTAGTGGAAATGATTTCAGTTTTTCACCATTGAGAAAGATGTTGGCTGTGGGTTTGTCATATGTGGCCTTTATTATGTTGAGGTAAGTTCCCTCTATGCCTACTTTCTAGAGGGTTTTTATCATAAGTGTGTGTTGAATTCTGTCAAAAGCTTTTTCTGCATCTATTGAGATGAGATGGTTTTTCTCCTACAAATTGTTAATATGGTTTATCAGATTGATTGATTAGCATATATTAAAGAATTCTTGCATTCCTTGGATACAACCCACTTGATCATGTTGTAAGATCCTTTTAATGTGCTCTTGGATTCTGTTTGCTAGTATTTTGTTGAGGATATTTGCATCCATGTTCATTATTGATATTGGCCTGTAGTTTTCTTTCTTTGTGGCATCATTGTCTGGTTTTGGTATCAGGGTGTTAGTGGCCTCATAGAATGAGTTTGGGAGTGTTCCTCCCTCTGCTATAATTTGGAAGAGTTTGAGAAGCATAGGTGTTACCTGTTCTCTAAATGTTTGATAGAATTCACCTGTGAAGCCATCTGGTCCTGGGCTTTTGTTTTTTGGAAGGATTTTAATTACAGTTTCAATTTCAGTGCTTGTGATCCATCTGTTTATATTTTCTATTTCGTCCTGGTGCAGTCTCAGAAGGTTGTACTTTTCTAAGAATTTGTCCATTTCTTCCAGGTTGTCCATTTTATTAGCATATAGCTGCTTGTAGTAATCGCTCATGATCCTTTGTATTTCTGCAGTGTCAGTTGTTACTTCTCCTTTTTCATTTCTAATTCTATAAATTTGTCTTCTCCTTTTTTTCTTGATGAGTCTGGCTAATTGTTTATCAATTTTGTTTATCTTCTCAAAGAACCAGCTTTTAGTTTATTGATGTTTGCTATCATTTCCTTCATTTCTTTCTCATTTATTTCTGATCTGATCTTTATGATTTCTTTCCTTCTGCTAACTTTGGGGGTCTTTTTGTTCTTCTTTCTCTAATTTCTTTAGGTATAAGGTTAAGTTTTTTATTTGAGGTGTTTCTTGTTTCTTGAGATAAGATTGTATTGCTATAAACTTGCCTCTTAGAGCTGCTTTTGCTGCATCCCATAGGTTTTGGGTTGTTGTGTTTTCATTGTCATTTGTTTCTACGTATTTTTTTATTTCCTCTTTGATTTCTTCAGTGATCTCTTGGTGGTTTAGTAGTGTATTGTTTAGCATCCATGTGTTTGTATGTTTTACAGATTTTTTTCCCTGTAATTGATATCTAGTCTCATAGCGCTGTGGTCAGAAAAGATATTTGATACAATTTCAATTTTCTTAAGTTTACCAAGGCTTGATTTGTGACCCAAGATATGATCTATCCTGGAGAATGTTCCATGAGCACTTGAGAAGAAAGTGTATTCTGCAGTTTGTGGGTGGAATGTCCTATAAATATCAATTAAGTCTATCTTGTTTAATGTATCATTTAAAGCTTCTGTTTCCTTATTTATTTTCATTTCAGATGATCTGACTATTGGTGAAAGTGGAGTGTTAAAGTCCCCTACTATGATTGTGTTACTGTTGATTTCCCCTTTTACGGCTGTTAGCATTTGCCTTATGTATTGAGGTGCTCCTATGTTGGGGGCATAAATATTTATATCTTCTTCTTGGATTGATCCCTTGATTATTATGTAGTGTCCTTCTATGTGTATTGTAATAGTCTTTATTTTAAAGTCTATTTCGTCTGATATGAGGATTGCTACTCCAGCTTTCTTTTGATTTTCATTTGCATGGAATATCTTTTTCCATCCCTTCACTTTCAGTCTGTATGTGTCCCTAGGTCTGAAGTTGGTCTCTTGTAGACAGCATATATATGGGTCTTGTTTTTGTATCCATTTAGCCAGTCTATGTCTTTTGGTTGGAGCTTTTAATCCTTTTACATTTACGGTATTCATAGATATGTATGTGCCTATTACCATTTTCTTAATTGTTTTGGGTTTGTTATTGTAGGTCTTTTCCTTCTCTTGTGTTTCCTGCTTAGAAAGGTTCCTTTAGTATTTGTTGTAGAGCTGGTTTGGTGGTGCTGAATTCTCTTAGCTTTTGCTTGTCTGTAAAGGTTTTAATTTCTCCATTGAATCTGATTGAGGTCCTTGCTGGGTAGAGTAATCTTGTTTGTAGGTTTTTCCCTTTCATCACTTTAAATATGTCCTGCTAAACCCTTCTGGCTTCTAGAGATCAGCTGTTTACCTTATGTGGATTCCCTTGTACGTTAATTGTTGCTTTCCCTTGTTGCTTTTAATATTTTTTCTTTGTGTTTAATTTGTGATAGTTTGATTAATATGTGTCTTGGTGTGTTTCTCCTTGGATTTGTCCTGTATGGGACTCTCTGCACTTCCTGGACTTGACTATTTCCTTTCCCATATATTTTTCAACTATAATCTCTTGAAATATTTTCTCAGTCCCTTTCTTTTTCTCTTCTTCTTCTGGGACCCCTATAATTTGAATGTTGCTGCGTTTAATGTTGTCCCAGAGGTCTCTGAGATTGTCCTCAATTCTTTTCATTCTTTTTTCTTTATTCTGCTCTGTGGTAGTTACTTCCACTATTTTATCTTCCAGGTCACTTATCCGTTCTTCTGCCTCAGTTATTCTGCTATTGATCCCTTCTAGAGTATTTTTAATTTCATTTATTGTGTTGTTCATCACTGTTTGTTTGCTCGTTAGTTCTTCTAAGCCCTTGTTAAACGCTTCTTATATTTTCTCCATTCTATTTCCAAGATCTTGGACCATCTTTACCATCATTACTCTGAATTCTTTTTCAGGTAGACTGCCTATTTCCTCTCCATTTTTTGGTCTGGTGGGTTCTTACCTTGCTCCTTCATCTGCTGTGTATTTCTCCATCTTCTTATTTTGCTTAACTTACTGCATTTTGGGTCTCCTTTTCACAGGCTGCAGGTTCATAGTTCCCGTTTGTTTTTGGCATCTGCCCCCAGTGGGTAAATTTGGTTCAGTGGGTTGTGTAGGCTTCCTGGTGGAAGAGACTGGTGCCTGTGTTCTGGTGGATGAGGCTGGATCTTTTCTTTCTAGTGGGCAAGACCACATCCAGTGGTGTGTTTTGGGGTGTCTGTGACCTTATTATGATTTTAGGCAGCCTCTCTGCTAATGGGCGGGTTTGTGTTCCTGTCTTGCTAGTTGTTTGGCGTAGGGCGTCTAGCACTGTAGCTTGCTGTCTTTGAGTGGAGCTGGGTCTTAGTGTTGAGATGGAGATCTCTGGGAGAGCTTTCACTGTTTGATATTATGTGGGACCAGAAGGTCGCTAGTGGACCAATGTCCTGAACTCAGCTCTCCTACCTCAGAGTCTCAGGCCTGACACCTGGCCAGAGCACCAAGACCCCATCAGCCACACTCCTCCAAACAAAAGGGAGAAAAAGAAAGAAAGAAAGAAACAGTAACTAAATAATATAAAATAAAGTCATTAAAATAGAAAAAATTATTAAAAATAAAAAAATTTTAAAGTAATAAAAAAAGAGAGAAAGAAGAGAGCAGCCAATCCAAAAAAATTAAAAAAATCTACCAATGATAACAAGTGCTAAAATCTATACAAAAGACAAACAAAAAAAAAAATGGACAGTCAGAACCCTAGGATAAATGGCAAAAGCAAAGCTATACAGACAAAATCACACCAAGAAGCATACACAGGGCTTCCCTGGTGGCGCAGTGGTTGAGAGTCCGCCTGCTGATGCAGGGGACACGGGTTCATGCCCTGGTCTGGGAAGATCCCATGTGCCACGGAGCGGCTGGGCCTGTGAGCCATGGCTGCTGAGCCTGAGCGTCCGGAGCCTGCAACGGGAGAGGCCACAACAGTGAGAGGCCCGCGTACCGAAAAAAAAAAAAAAAAAGAAACATACACACTCACAAAAAGAGAAAATGGGAAAAAAATATATTTATAAAATTTAAAAAGAAAGAGAGCAATGAAATCAATAAACAAATCTGCCATTGATAATAAGCTCTAAATACTAAACTAAGATAAATATAAAACCAGAAACAAATTAGATGCAGAAAGCAAGTCCCAAGTCTACAGTTGCTCCACTGCCTCTATTTTGGGATGAGTCATTGTCTATCCAGGTATTCCACAGATGCAGGGTACATCAAGTTGATTGTGGGAATTTAATCTGCTGGTCCTGAAGCTGCTGGGAGAAATTTCCCTTTCTCTTCTTTGTTCGCACAGCTCCTGGGGCTTAGCTTTGGATTTGGCCCCGCCTCTGCATCTAGGTTGCCTGAGGACATCTTTTGGGAAGTCTGAGGTCTTCTGCCAGCATTCAGTGGGTGTTCTGTAGGAGTTGTTCCACATGTAGATGTAGTGTTGTTGTATTTGTGGGGAGGAAGGTGATCTCCACGTCTTACTCCTCTGCCATCTTGAAGGCACTCCCTAGAATGAATATTATTTTAAAAAGTGTTTCCTATTTCCTGTGACGTTTGTGTACTATTTCTCCTAAGACTATTTTGAATAAGAAATCATATATCTCTCATAAATCCTGAAAGATTAGCTTAGGGAGGAAATGAGCAAAACATCAGGTAAAGAAAGAAAGTAATTGGCATTGCTTAAAGTTTAAAGGAAATGGGACACAGGTTGCCAAAAATACAAAAAATAAATGACATAAAAAGTAGTTAAACAGGGATATTAAAATATCACCAGTAAGAGCGAACACACAGTGAAAACTGAGTGTGAAATTTGTTTGACTTTGAAGTGGCCAAGATAGTCAATTCATTATTCAAAAATCTCTTTAGTATAAAAGAAGAAATTGTGCTGCCAAGTCATGAAACCTTGCAAAAATATATTTCAACCAAAAGCCTGTTTGCAAAGTGCATTTTCACTTGAATGTAGATCAGCATGTTCACATGACAGGGATCCATGAGTATTAATGTAAATGGCAAGTGAATTGTCTAAGCTTCTTGCAATTATGTTAGAAGTCTCATCTAGTCAGAGTATTCTAGGAACTGTCTTCTTGCTTTCCCCCTCTCAATCTCTTATAATAAGTAGGTTGAAGTAGCTATTTGGGAGTCACCTATTGATTGCCTGAATAAAAAAGCTTAAAGGTTTAAGTAACTCAGAGACTCTCATTTTCTAGATATTTTAAAAACCACACTACAGAAGTTTTGTTTATCCATAAAATGCCTTGTTAGCAGATTTAATCTTTGTTCACTTAAACCTCCAATACCACTATTCCTTTAACTAATTTTCTAATTCAATCAAAAGAACCAGTTATTTGTATGTCACATCTAATACATGTGTGTTAAATCAGGTCCTGCTTAATTTTGAGATTCTTGGAGAACATATCATTTGAGCCTGGATTGAAGTTGCAAGTCTCAAAGAGAAGAACCATAAAAGCTGGTTTGTAACTTTGTTATGCCAATTTGAGCAAGTCACTTCATTTCTCCTAGTCTTTGTTTCCTCATCTGTCAAATGCTCTATCAGTCAGGCTAGGCTAGGCTGTGCTACAGTAACAAATAATCAGCAAAATATAGTGATTCTTTATGGTAGTCACTCAAAGACTCAGGCTTATGGAGGCCATATTTCTGTACTCTCATGATTGCTACAGGAGAAGAAAAATTACTTCATCAATTGTTTCTTCATGGAAATGATATATGTTACTTCTGATTGGATTTCTTTAGTTAAAGTGAGTCATGTGGCTATATCTAGCTTCAAAGAAGTGGGGACGTGCAATCCTACCATATGCTTGAAAGGAGAAAAACTACATTACTTATAAATAAAAACTACATTACTTATAAACTACATTACTTATAAATATAAATTTTATTTGTTCTCTAGAACAAATAAAATTAATTATTTGAAAATGCTTGGAATACAATATGCTTAGTCAATGACTATATTTTTTCTCTCTCTCTCTTTCTTTTTAATTGAAGTAGAGTTGATTTACAATGTTGTGGCAATCTCTGCTGTACAGCAAAGTGACTCAGTTTTACACATATTTACATTCTTTTTAAAATATTCTTTTCCATTATGGTTTATCCCAGGAGATTGGATATAGTTCCCTGTGCTAGGGACCTTTTTGTTTATCCATTCTAAATATAATAGTTTGCATCTACCAACCCAAAATTCCCAGTCCATCCCTCTCCTGCCCACCCTTCCCCCACAAGTCTGATCTCTAGGTCTGTGAGTCTGTTTCTGTTCTGTGCCGTATTTTAGATTCCACATATAAGTGATATCATATGGTATTTGTCTTTCTCTTTCTGATTTACTTCACTTAGTATGATAACCTCTAGTTGCATCCGTATTGCTGCAAATGGCATTATTTTGTTCCTTTTTATGGCTGAGTAGTATTCCATTGTGTATATGTACCACATTTTCTTTATTCACTCATCTGTCAATGGACATTTAGGTTGTTGCCATGTTTTGGCTATTGTGAATAGTGTGGCTATGAACATAGGGGTGCATGTATCTTTTTGGATTATAGTTGTGTTCAGGTATATGCCCAGGAGTGGGATTGCTGGATCCTATGGTAATTCCATTTTTAATCTTCTGAGGAACCTCCATACTGGTTTCCATAGTGGCTGCACCAATTTACATTCCCACCAAAAACTAGATTACTTATAAATAATACTATTGCTCTCTAGAATAAATAAAATTATTTATTTGAAAATGCTTGGAATACAATATGCTTAATCAATGACTGTATTTTGTTCATATTTATTTTTATAGTAAAAGAAAAAGAAACTGAATATTATAAGAATGGTACCATATGACATAGAATACCTTAATAGGCTTAATCACATGGTAACTTCAGATTTTATTATAATTTTACAAGATACTTATGCACAAAGACTATGAGAATGCTTGAAGCTATCCAAAAGCACAAAACAGCTTCAGTTTTTAAAATTAAGGTACATTTTAAAATTTACAAAGTATAAAATTTTATTTAAAAATTAAGAAGGTTAACATTAAATAAATAACTGAAAAACTTTTTTCTCAAATTTACCTGTATATGTGGACCTATTTCCTTATGAGCTGTGTTTGTATCTATGAAAAATATTAGAGAATGGAGATCATTCAAGCAAATATTACTTTTCCTTCACTTTCCTGCAGACAGAATTACCTGGATAAATTACAGCAAAAATAATCAGAGGTGCAGTGTATAAAAATAAAATGAGTTGCTTTCCTTAGTTTGGATGACATCAGAGTCCTCCTATTTCTGTGCCTCCAATTTCCAGTGCAAAGAAAGTTCCAAGCATGTAGAGAGCAAAACAACAGGGCATCTCACCCAAAGAGAGCGACCCTCACAGCAGGTGAAGGAAGACAGAGGAGCCAAGGAGAAGTTCATCTCCACCCACTCATTCCTCTCCTGTCTCCATTCGGGGTTGAGAACTTGTTAATGAAGAAGTGTTCTCAGCTTAGGGTGAAGAAAGCATGCCAATGCAAATTCTGTGCTTAGTAAGTCTTATATACATTGTTAGCAAGGTGATTCTATTTCGTGAGAAGCACACCTCTGTCGCCTACATAATGTGCAGCCTGAGCAAATCCCTAAAGCTGTCCACATCTCCATTTCCTCACCTGTGAAATGGTTAAATATCACTTGCCTGTATACCTTGCAGGGTTGAAGGGAGAATCAAAAGATATGGTGTTTAGGGCTTCCCTGGTGGCGCAGTGGTTGAGAGTCCACCTGCCGATGCAGGGGACACGGGTTCATGCCCCAGTCCGGGAAGATCCCACATGCCACGGAGTGGCTAGGCCCATGAGCCATAGCTGCTGAGCCTGCCCGTCCAGAGCCTGTGCTCCATAACGGGAGAGGCCACAACAGTGAGAGGCTCGCGTACTGCAAAGAAAAAAAAAAAAGATATGGTGTTTGTAAAAGTGATCTGCAGAGGGAAAAATCAAATAAATGTCTGATTATCTCTTCTCCACCAATCTGCCCTCAACGATTGTTGATTTTTCTCCCTATACAAAAGGGATGATGTTGCTTTGTGTGGCACAATCTAAGTACGAGGCCCAGTGCTCAGGGTCATAGATAGCTGCATTCCATTACATTCCATTGTCAAGGAAGCACAACATAAGTCAAGTGAAAAGGAGTGATATTATTACAGAACAAACTGAATTCCTGTAAATTCATACTAAAGACTAAGTACTTTTCAAATATATGGACTTGTAAAGCATTAGTGGCATAACTCACAATAGATTACAACCCATCAAGGGATTTAGACTCTGGTAGAAATCTACATTTGCATTAATTTAAGAGAAAGATGGCATGCTTACAGATCAGAGGGCCATCCCCCCTCTCTGTTGTGGCCCAAGGAGGTGGTATTTGGAATATCGATCATTGACTCAAGGGGTGAACAGCAGCAGAGGCCACAGTTACAACAGTGAAGGCAGCATCCCCACACACAGCTAACAGTCACTCCTAAGGTAGGCAGTGTTTACCCAAGCGTAAGAATCTGGCAGGTCTCATTACTGGTTGAGTAAATGATAGTGTGTTAGAGAAGGCAAGGATGGATAACAGGCTTGTGTATGTCCAACTGTAGGTACCATTGGAGCTCTCACAAAGGGCAGCAGTCATAAGAAGAGGACAAATGACAGAGACATTCACCCATGACTTTCCACATCATTTCCCCAACCCTTTTTCACCTCCCATCGATTCCAAAGAAAACGACTATTTTAAATCCTAACCTGAATGGAGTGTTTCCCCCTCACATCTTGTTGTTGTACTTTTTTCCTGTCTAGCCATAATATGCACCAAAAACAACATGGGAGGACAGCTTTACTTAGGATATACGCTGCGGCTTGAGCACACAGTTCATTATAGAGCTGCTAGCAGTCAGAGGTTGGCAGTCTTACTTAATGGAATAACAGATAGAGAGCAAGAATAATGGCTCCCTTGTCTCTCAGTCTATTAATAGTGGAACCATTAATATTGCAAAATGACTGGTAATAAGAATATTTTAAGGGGGGAAAGCCTTGGCTATAAATGAACTTTTATAGCTAAAATGGTTGTGAGAACGTAACTCTAATTCTTAAGAAAATAGAGCCCCAGTTTACTGGATACACATATTTATTACTTGCTGTTATTGTTTGTTTACTATGTTATTCTTCCTTTCTAAAAAAGATGTTCAGTCATTTCCCTCTTAGCATCAGTGTCCAAAAAATACATGGCAACTCATGACCTAGGAATATATTTATATAACATCACAAACGTTTTCCATGGCAACAAGCCTTGTCAAGCTGTCAGATGCTGTGAGACAGACTTCTGAGCAGTTCCCAAACAAATATAATTCTAATATAGAAATGAATAGGATTCCTGCTGTTCTATTGTGTTATCTAATATTGAACCCACAAACTACAGGACTGCATGCTAAAAAAAATAAAAGTAAAAAGAGAAAGTGATTTCCTTTCCTTTAAAGATGCATGCCAGATTATGTTGCCTCCTTGAGAGATGACATTATCATCTTCTAAACATCACTTACTTGGAGAGCAGTTTATTTTCAGAAGATTGTGACTATTGTCTTGAAGTTCTGATGATTTTTCTTAATCAACCATATTTTATGAAGAGTTAAAATTCAATAAAAGTTTTAGACATTCAACAGTCAAAGTCAAAACTGCTGCCATTGATATCCTCCTAATGAGAATTATAAAGACTTAAAATTGAGGTGACCAGAAAGACCAAACTTTTCCATTTTCATTCCACCTCTCCTCCACCAGAAAGCCACAGAGTAAAATAAACGTTTGATATAGTTCTAGTTCTCTGATACAGATTAATCAATAATAAATTGATGAATGGGTGGATGGACAGATGGACAAAAGGACTGATGACAAGATAGATCCATCTCATGGTTAAATAACAGGTAACTTTCATTAATCTCAGGATATATAGTATGTTTTAGTCAAGAAGTTCATTATTATACACATTTTGCACTTGAGCAAACTGGGCACAAAGAAGTAGAGTTATTCACCCTGCATTCTTTATTAAGCTTTTGGGAAAGTTAAGAGGAAAATCTAATAGCATGAACTTCTTGCCTTAGATGACCTTAGTTCTAGAACTCTGAAGACCTAGATTCTTGTCCTTGTTCTGTAGTTGTTTTGATTAGCTATTGATATGTAATATATCACCCTAAAACTTAGTGACTTAAAAAATTATCTCTCTTATGATTCTATGGGTTTTCTGGACTCAGCCAAACCCAGTCTTGAGTCTTCAGGGTGATCACCCATTGCTGCATTCAGCTGGGGTTAGGGGAGAGGGGGAGGTCACCCGGGATTGGGACACTGGGTCAGCTGGACTTTCTCTCTCCCCAATGTCTTAGGTCATCTCACTCTCCATGTCACTGCTCCTACAGAATAGCCAGACTTCTCAGTGGAACTTAGGGATTCCAAGAGCATGGAAACAGAAGTGCCCAAGTCATCTTAAGCCTTAGACTTGAAAGTAGCACAGTGTCACTTTTGTTGAATTCTATTCATTATAGGGAATCATAGCTTCAAGAGGAGGAAACTGCACAAGTGTGTGACTATCAAGAGGTGTGGTTCATGAGGGACCACCAATATAACAAGCTACTTTATCACAAGTAGTGTGACCTAAAGAATTGTTTCCTCAACTGTCAGATGAAGAGGTTGCACTAGATTCAAGTGTACCTTTAATAGTCCAAAGTTCCCTGAGCCATTCAATACAGTATACTATTTCAGAGAAATGGACTCCAAAACCCATACAATCTTAGGCTTATTTTCAAAGCCACACTGACCCTTTTTCATGTCTAACAGATTTGGCAGGCAGCTCAAACTGAGTACGTCATAATCATGACTTTCCTTTTATATGTTCCCCTATCCCTAGAGTCCATACTGCAAATGATGGCACTCTATACACCCAGTTATCCTTGTCAGAAATCTGGAAATCATTCTTGAAACTTCTTGTCAATAATGTCTACCAATCAGTGAGTCATAACAATGCTGTTGTAAATATACTATGAGTATCCCCATTTTTCAGAGGAGAAAAATAAGACACAACAAGGTTATAACCTGCTAGGACATGCAGAACTAGTAAGTGGAGGAGTCTCAACTGTGACAGTATACTAGGAATAAAGACCCCTGGCTCCCACAATATGTAAAGATCTGAAGTTAGACAATGATTACAAAGACTTGGAGGTTTTTTGAAAATACAATATACACCCTTGAACTGTTTGAGTGATTGATAGATAATTTGTAAATTAGCAAATTTTTCAGTAGTAGTGTACCTCTGGAAGGATGGCTTAGGGAAAAGGTAAGTTGGCCATCTTAAAAATAATTTACAGCACTGTTATCTCACACACACACACACACACATTGGAAAACAAAATTTTTATTTTTAGTTAACTCCTACAAAACAAATTATATGGATGCTGTAACAAAGTCTGTTTTATGGGTGAGGAAGACTAAGATCTTCATATAAAATGACTCAACCCAGGGGAGTTGGCACTTGAATCAAGTGTAGAAACTGCTAGCAATAAGTAACTAATAATTAATTAGCTGAAGGAACTGGACATATGGCACAGGTTAAAATTATTCAGAAGGCCATCATTCTGAGGTCAGACTCTCAGTAACAGAATTAATCTGTTACTTTGTAACTATTTTAGTTAAAACCTCTGCAAAGAAATGAGAAATGTTAGGGAAGGATCATGTGCTACAAACTTGAAGTAACTAAATAGTTTTGAAACTATTTTTAATGCAATGTTTGTGTTGGGGGTACAAGATAAGATCCTTGAGACACTTGAAGTATATATAAAGTCTTTTCTGGAAATAAAGACAACTATCCATGGAACTCTTTCTTCTCCTGAGAGTGAAATAAATCAACAAATTGCTATTTAAAGCATGTGAATAATTCCCTTCCCTCAGGCTTTTCAAATGACTTGCTATGGCTTTGGATATTTTTTTTCCACTAATTTTCATTGCAGAAAGAAAAATACCACATTGGCAAGGATAAGGAAATTTTCTTTGAAGCCACTGAATAGTTACAGTTTGGCTGGTCACACTCTCTCCCTTCTTGTCTTCTGGCTGCTGTTTGACAGTAACACGGAGGAATCATCCCTTGGGACTGGCAAGGAATTTCTTCCATCTTCGGTGTTTCCTGATGGCATACATTAAAGACAATTAAGAAAGGAATTTACACAGACCTCATATACACTGATCTGAACAGTTTCCTCAAATTCACGTGTGCTCATTTCACTCAAGGATGGGTTAATTTGATTACTAATCCTCAGATCTGCCCTCTTTCTGTGGTTCTCAATTTCATCCAGGCTTAATATCAACTACCATTTGGTTTATATTACCCCCTACTCCATCCTAGTCTTCTGGCAATTCATAGGTCTACTACATCAAAATTCATCTATTGATTGCTATTAAACTCCTAAAAATTGATATGTCAAAAATACACATTAGTAACCATGAAAAAGGAGGGATATGGAAACCTCAGTTCCTCCCACTGCCCCAAATTCAGTGTGGACCGTTTTTTAAACTTGAAGTGTAGTCATCTAAGGCCATGCCATGAGGAGAGAGCAACAAAGGTTTATTAGGATGCTTTGGCCTCAGGTCTACACAACTTGTCCACTTTGCTACCCTATGCAAGGTGACCCAGTCAGAGCACTTTTCTCATGACATCTCTGACTCCATCCCAGGAAACCATACTTTTGTATAATGCCTAGTTCAGTTGTGTTTTCATCTACGAGATGTAAGTTCCTTGGGTTTATTTTTGGGAAAGCAGAAACATTTTAAGAATATATTTCACCCACATTCTGAGACCCAAATAAGAGTTAATATAGTGGTCATAGAATTTCAAGGCTGAAAATCCTTCAGAGAGTATACAGTCCAAGTTCTAATGATTCTTCCTCCTCCAGATATCTCAAAATCCATCCTCCGCTGTCTTTCTTCACAGCCACTGCCTCCGTGTCTGTGGTTTTATCTTCCATGTGGGCTACCAATTCCTAGCCCACTTCCAAGCATCACACAAACACACACACACGCACACACACACACACACATCAGCTGTCAAAGTAATCTTATGGAGACATAAGCCTGACCCACTTATTCCCTGGCTTAGAAATCTCCAAAGATTTGTCATTCCCTGTTAGATGAAGTCTATAAACAAAACAACATGGGCTTTCCCGTCTGTTCCAGCACCCCTCACCAGTCTTATGTCTATCCCTTCCTTTCTGTCTCCTTCTCACAGGCCAGACATTTCACTGTTTCCCCCAAAGCATCACACTCTTTCACACCTCAACCTCTACACAAACTCTACTCTCTGTCTATATGATCTTCCTCCCCTTCTCCTCCCAGTGACCTCCTGCTTGTCTTTAGAGACCCAAATTAAATGCTACCTTCCTGGGAGCCTTTCCCAGTGCTCACAGAGAGAGTTGGTATATAGCTGCTCCAGGCTTCAGTACCACCCTGTCCAGATATCTACTAGAGCAAACACCACACTGCTGTTCTCTCTCACCACTAGGCACCGAGCATGGAAGGCATACTCATACATCTTTCTGTCTATTGTGCCTAGCATGGAGAAAGCACTTCAGTCATTATTCATTCATTTGTTGAATAAACATGGTGTTATTGATGGTTTAATACTGCAAAACATATTAAACATCGTCCCTGCTATTGTAGATTATAGTTTAGTCAGGGAGAGAGACACTAGATAAACACACAAATGAATATACAAGTTTTATCTGTGGTATGTGCTTTGATAGAGAAGAACAAAGGACAAGAAAGAGAATAAGGAAAGGATGGAAGAGCTAATTTAGATGCGGGGAGGGATGGGGAAGAAATTTCTGAGCATGGGACATTTAAGTAGGGATCTGAAGGATGGGTACGAAGTATCCGGGAAAAGAGTGAGAAAAAGAATGAGTGAAGGTCTTAAAGTGGCAATGAGCTTGTGAAAGGACTTTGAAATAGGGCAGTACTGCTAAAACAGAGCAAGGGGACTAGAATGTAGAGAGGGACTGAGGACAGACAATGAGTTTGGGTTTTATTGGAAGTGCATCGGGAAGCTATTGAAGAGTTAATAATGTTGAAAGTAAGTTTCAGGAACAGACGGCACATTACCTTTGGAGTAACAAGAGGCTTTCTTCCTCGGGGATCCAGGATGAGAGATGAATTGAGCTAACACGGGAATGGAGAGCCCAGAGGAGGGAAGAGTGTGTCACTCATCCTTTTAGAGTAGTATTGTTGACAGTTCCCTTCGGGGCAAGCTGACTCTATTTGTCGCCAAGAACCACAGTTTAAACTATTTGAAAAGTTATGAGATCACTCCCTCATGACTGAGAAAATCATGGAATATGTCCTCAAAGGAGTAATGCTCTGATGAAGGACCAGGCTACAATTGCTGTATAAAAAGTACATAACTGTCAGCAAACTATACACCTTCCCTTGGATTCTAAAACTCAACTCAAACTCAACCTGCCTAAAATTGAACCTACCCATCCCAGTTTCCCATCCTCCCATCACCACCTATGTCCACCTGGCCCGTACCCATGGTCCTTATCTCAATAAGGTTCTTATCTCAATGCCTGGCCCCCCCATCAATCCCAGATATCAGCACTGACACCTTCCTCTCCCTCACCACCCAGAACCAGTCCATCTCCAAGCCCTGCTTATTTTGCTTCCTAAACATCTCTCAAATCTGTTAAAATTCCTCCATCTCCACTGCCTCACACAGTTCAAGCTATTATCATCTTTTGCCTGGACCTCCATAATAACCTACTAATGGATATTCCCTGTCAGTTCTTCAGCCCTCAAGCTTATTCTTTAGCCAACACTCAGAGAGAGCTTTAAAAATACAAACTGGCATACCTCCACCACTGTCAGTGTTTAAGGAAAATTTGGGAGAACAAAACTCCTTACTGTGACTTTGGATGCCTCATTTAACTGGTCTGGATTCTTTCTGTGCTTGCTTCTGTATACTTCTCTAGCTGAATCCTGCGTCATGTTTCCCCTAGCCTCTGTAAGCCTGCCACCCTGGCTGCCTTTCAGTTTCATGAGGACATCATGGTCTACATGTAAGGCTCCACTGGTTTGAAAAGACTTGTCCACTCTCTGCCCTGCTAATACATATGTGTTCTTCATAGGTCAGCTCGACCATCACTTTACTAAAGGAATCTAGCCTCACCTCCTTAACTATTGCAAATCCCCTGTAATACATTGCCATGGAGCCACATACTCATCTTGTGCAGCTTTTACAACAGAGGATGTTTTATGTTTGATTAAGGCTTCTCTCTCCTGCTCTACTGTAAGCTCCAAAGAGCAAGGAATCTTATCTGCCTTAACTCTTTATTACATCCTGGATACCAGAGGTAGGTACTCAAAAATACCTATTGAATGAGGGAGTTCATGCCCCCAGGATATGAAATCTGTTGTCTGGATGAACTGAAGTGATCCTCCTTCCCGTTTTGCTCCACCAACTTCCTTTTAATCCATTAACAATTTCTACTGATTTCCTCTACCAAATATAAGGTAATTCTTCTGCCACTACTGAGCTCAGATAACCAACTTACCTTTAATTGCAGCAACCTGCAATCAGCTCTCCCCATCCCCACTCTTATCTTCATTCTTATTGGTTCTCTAGTTCCCTATAATGTAGTTGGAGTTATCTTCCTAAATTGCAAAACTAACTGGTTCCTCAATTTGCACTCAGGTTAAAGTCCAAAGTAGTTCTGAGGCCTTTAATGAGTTGACCATATCCATTCAACCCCACTCTCTCCTACTGCCCTGCTCTCACTCATGGTGGGGATTTTAAAACACCCTTCCCTCCACCTGGGCTCTCTTCCCTGACCCGTCACCCGTATCACAGGTCTTAACTTAGAAGCCACCTACCTCTGCCAGCCCTTCCCCATCCCCCAGACTTTGGGTTAGGTGATGTCAAAACTCCTATCAACTTTTTCAACAATACAGCTCCTTTCACACTTTCAACAATACAGCTTCTTTCACACTATACCTTTACCACGTAGCAGTTGCTACGTGGTAAAGGTAGTCTTGACTTGATTTAATTGGGTAAATCAGATGAAGTAATATCATTGGTAGCCCTGTAAGACATATTTATGCATGAGTTGAGCACGAGTGATTTTCTGCTGAAGAATGAGAAAAGAAGGATGCGTGAATGCTTGAATAAAAGAGGGATATTAAAAGGAAGGGGTACTATAGCATCTAGTTCCCTATGGGATTCATGCATAAGTTGTGAGGCAGGGTTGCATTATGACTTTTGTGGGCTCTAGGCACTTTTGTCTCCATGGGCCCCTTCACACACACACACCACACACACACACACACATGCACAGAAATACATTTGAATAAGTTGGCATAAAGATGAATATATTAATATTACATAATAAAGCATTTCCTCAACCTGATAATTCTTTTTTTCTGATTTTAAAAGAAATTAAAGAATTTTCATGGACCTTAAAAATGTTGTAGGCCTTATGTGCTGTACCTTCTTGATGAGTCAGCCCTGACTGAAGGTCATGCAATGCTGGTTTGGCATCTAGAGTGTTCTGCAGCTCTCAAATGCCTCAGATGAAGGGGTGGTTACAGAAATGGTGGGACATCTATGGGAGAAAGCAGATGCTCTAAATACAGTGGACACTAGTGATTGGAAAGGGAGCCTGTTAGGACAACAGTAACCCAAAGGGCATGAATATGTTCTTGAAGACTTGTGACATTGTCTTTTATGAGCCCCAGAAATAGAAAAGTGTTACTTTGTGTGATCTTCAAGGTCCCAACAGGAAACAGATGGCACACTCAATAGGAGAGGGCATGGAGTGTTTATTCACAGAGGTAGTATTTACAAAGATGTGGGTGTAGGAGAAGCAGAAGGTAGAGGGCATGGAAACTGTGGATTTATTCCACCCAGGTCAACCTCAAGGGCAGAGAGCAGGGTGGATGAGGAAGGAGAGTGGGTCTGCAGGGACAATGGGAAATCTGATTTCTTAATGCTAATACAATCATACTTGTGCTCACAGGCTTAAGCCTATTTATTGTTTATATCCTTCACTAGATGGAAAACTCAATGACCAAGGAGATGATGTAGACCATCCATGATTGTATCTTTAGCACCTTGCACATCACCAGGCACAGAGTAGATGCTTAATGAGTGTTTGTTAAATAGATGGAGGAATAAATGAGTGAGTGAATAAAAACAAATTTCTCAGATTTTTCTCTTCTAAAGTCAGGGATGCCAAAGGATGACTAGAAAAAAAGGATATATCTTCCAGAAGAAGATATGGACCAGCTGGTCAGTGGAGATCACAGAGATTGTCTGAGGGAGTAAAAGGTCTCCAAGACAAAGTTGCCTTTGCAGAGACAACCTGGGGGGTGGGGGTGGCCTGAGCATGGTGCCTTAAACTCTAAGGATCATAAAATGAAGGTGATTAATTAATATTCCTACTTGTATATTAAGAAACTATAGTACTTGTAGTTACGTGATAGCTGTTAATTAATTTCACTCTTGCCCACCCATTCTAACAAACAAGTCTGTGCTAGGGGCCCTGGATTGTCCAATAGGTTATACTTTAGAGGTTGCATGGTTGGGGTGAAGGAGCATGTGACAGCATCTTACCCACCCATACCCCACACTAAGCCAAGTTCTCTACGTTATCTCTATTAACCAACCTGGTTTGCCTAACATATCAACACATCCTAGTTTTACCACTGAAAGTCCCACATCCTGGAAAATTCCTCCATAGGAGGCAGACTGGGAAAGTAAGCCCTATTACCTCAGCATAGGAGTTCCTGATTATTTCTCAAAATGTGTTTGATGAATGCAATTACTGCTGCACACTTCTTTATTTTGTTCAGTAGAGTTTCCATTTTTCTTTCTTGTTTCTGTTATTGTCTTAGAGATTATATTTGATTTTTAATCATTAAAAAGTTTCTAAATAATATTACTGGTATTAATCGTATTTATTTCAATTCTCCAGTATATTATCCTTGTCAGCCAAGGTCAAGAACTTGAGAAGAGAGTGGGCATCATGTGAATTGCAATCTATTTTCTTTCCGCAATTTTGTTCTTGGAGTTGAAACAGTGTCCAGGATCTCTGAAAGCCAAAGACAATCCCTCTTCTTCTCAAGGGGCATGCTATACTTTCATTGGAATTGCTCACAATCAGATTTGCTTACAGACTGCAAGGTGGGCAAAATGACTATCTAAATTTACCCTGTAACTTTCACATGTCTCAGAGAAAGTAAGTAACAAATGACATATATGCTTTCCTTCTTCCAAAGACTACTGGTGGGTGGAATCCTCAAACTCAAAGAAAAGGAAAACCATATGGGCATAAGATGGACTTTGTGTTAAAAGTGGATTTCTTTTCCTGTAATGAATTGTTCCATACTTTTATGTAAATAAAATTTTTTAAAGTTTTTCTAGAATACAACTATTACAGCTTGCCCACTGAGTGGGTATGCTGTAAAAGAAAGTAGTGAGAACATGAGCAATTTTTAAGTTGCTTTTAGCCTATGTGAAATTAAAGATGCCACAACTGATGTGTCCATGTGTGAATTAAATTCCTAGAGTCACTTACTTTACCTAAGGGCTGAATATCACCTTGCCTGATATGGACTCCATTCCAAGAAATGCTGAACCCCTGATGTGGGCTGAAGTGAGTTGATGATATTCTCCTTGGGTATCTGTTCGGGTAAATCTAACTGAAATCTCTTGGGCCAATGTGAGTCTTTGACGTAGAACATATCTAACTGCTTTTTTGAATTTCTATTCTAACTGTGAGCAATCTTCTTTATTACTATTTCTAAACTTTTGGCTGTAATTCACATCAAATAATCACCCTCCTTGAAACTAACTGAGTGGCTCCAGTTCAGTGGTAGAATGATCAAGAGAAATTCTTCATTAAGATAAATCAAGCTTTATTCAAAAAGGGAGAAATCATTATGCTTAGTTCCTGCTTAATTAGAGGGTAAAAGTTGATTAATCAATACTTGAATTGTGACAGTTACCATATTAATGTTGATAATAAATAACATTATTTGTTTTTTACTCTTAAGGCATTAAATCATTTGCAAGCATTACCTCATTTAATCCCATGAGTTGGATATGATCATCCCCATTTTATGAGTAAGTAAACTGAGCTATGGAAAGATTAAACCACAGAAGTAGAGACAGGAAAGGATACAAGTGTCTGTCTGACAGAACCAACTCTCTTTAATACTATGAAAATCCAGTAAAATCACACATTTTTAAAAACTTAGCTGCTGAACCAGGGTGTCTTTCTACAGGCAAAGATGTGAAACAATTTAGGGACTTCCCTGGTGGTGCAGTGGTTAAGAATCTGCCTGCCAGTGCAGGGGAAACATGTTTGAGCCCTGGTCTGGGAAGATCCCACATGCCGTGGAGCAACTTAGCCCATGCACAAAAACTACTGATCCTGTGCTCTAGAGCCTGCAAGCCACAACTACTGAGCCCACGTGCCACAACTACTGAAGCCCATGCCCCTAGAACCCGTGCTCCACAATAAGAGAAGCCACCACAATGAGGAGCCCATGCACCTCAACGAAGAGTAGCCCCTGCTCGCTGCAACTAGAGAAAGCCCACGCATAGCAACAAAGACCCAGCGCAGCCAAAAATTAATTATTTTTTTAAAAAAGAAACAATCTAAAAAAGAATACTTTTGAATAATTGAGGGCAGTTTTCTAGGCAGCCCTCAGGCCATAAGCTATGCATTTCTCATATGAAGTGAGTCCTTTCTCAACAGAACTTCTACTTCATTCTTGTAGGGAATTTGCAGGTATTTAATAGCCAACTATTTTACAAAGGCTATTTGGTGATCATACTCACATTGGAGAAAATACCTTTCTCCACACTGCTTTGTTCAGCCTCAAATAAAACCTATTTAAGTTCAGAATAATGTTGAAGTTTATATGGTACAAGGCAGAGGGTCTCTGCATTTAAAGTTTTTCATTATATCTCTTCATGTTTTCTTTCCTTCTTGAACTGGTCAACCCTAAAGCCACTGGGTGTGTCAGAACAAGGTAGATGATCTGGGTTAATAGAGATGTGCAGCCATGGTAGCCCAAAGTGGCATGTTGGAGCTCGAATGCAGTGAAGAGGGCTTCTATGCAGTGGAAAGTGGACTAAGCACAAAGAAACATCTATGCCTGGGAGTTGCCTAGCATGGTATTTCAGAGACCAAGTAAGACGAGGAGGGTGTCCACACACCCTGGTCTGGCACAGGATAAGGAGGGCATGCATGCTGGATGCGGACTAGAAGCAGAGAGGGGAGATTGGTTACCTACAGGGGCTTGACCAAAAAAAAATCAAAAACAAGATGTAAATAACAATAGAATTAAGTTTCTCATTGTTGAAAAAAGATGTTACAAGTATTGAAAGTAAGATACTACAATAAACCTTGTAGTTGGGATTATAATTGGAAGTATCTGTGTGAATATATAGGATGGGGAGATAGATGGATAGAGATGATAGATGGATAGATGGATAGATAGATAGATAGATAGATAGATAAAGTGTATGTATACCCACAAACACATATACTCATATATATTCTCTAGGTTCGTCTGCTGAGAGGATCTGGGAGCAGCACATCTCAATAGCAGAAAACACACTTATATCCCAGATCTTGGCTTCTAAAAACCATTCTCCAATAAGAGGACAAAGGATCTTTGGAGAAATGATTTATTCCAGGGCTGTGGTAAAAGAAACACAAGATAATTCTGGAATGCCTTGTTGTGCCAGAAATCAAAGAAGTACAGGTCATCATTCTTTGAGACCTGTCAAAAGGACATGGAGCACAGCTTGAGGGCTGATATTGATCAAATCTGGGACAATTTGTCATCAAAATAAATAATCCTTGTAGGGACTTCCCTGGTGGCACAGTGGTTGAGAATCCACCTGCCAATGCAGGGAACACAGGTTCAATCCCTTGTCTGGGAAGATTCCACATGCTGCGGAGCAACTAAGCCTGTGTGCCACAACTACTGAGCCTGCGCTCTAGAGACCGCGAGCCACACCTGCTGACGCTCACGTGCCTAGAGCCCACGCTGCACAACAAGAGAAGCCACCGCAATGAGAAGCCCGCGCACCACGACAAAGAGTAGCCCCTGCTCACTGCAACTAGAGAAAGGCTGCGCGCAGCAACAAAGACCCAACGCAGCCAAAAATAAATAAATAAATAAATTTATAAAAAAGTAATGCTTGTAAATAATCATAGCTCATTGAATAAAATTGGAAATCATGAATCCAAGCAGGTATAAAAGAGTGGATAAATTTAAATGACATAAATGAATAAATTTAAAGTTCAGTGAAAAATAAGCTATTTGCACAGCTTCAAAGTACCTAGCCAAAAAAGTACTTATTAAGTAGAAAAGGAACAAGTAACTTTAAGGTAGGGAAACCTGGGCAGGCACTGCCTTAAACAAGTGACCTAAATGAACAACATCAATAGTGGACTCCTCAGATTTATGTGCTACTTTATAAGATGCAATAAAAACATAGCACCGTTTTTGTGATTTTTCTTGTCAAAAATACATAATCCATTTCTAATCATGAGGAACATCAGACAAACTCAATTTAAGAGATATTCTATCTGGCCTTTTATCTTCAAAAGTATCAAGGGCATTAAAGTTAAGACTAAGAAACTGTTCCAGAATGAAGGAGCTAAAGAGACATGACAAATAAATGCAACCCGAGATTCTGGATTGAATCTTTCATTATAAATAATGTTATTGGGATAACTGACAAATCTTGAATGAGGTCTGAGGATTAAACAGCAACAATGCATCAGTATTAACTTCCTGATTTTGATGGTTGTATTGTGGTTATTTAGGAGAATGCCCTTATTTGGGGGAAATAACACACTAAAGCATTTAAAACAAATGAGGCTTAGGTCAACAACTTACTCTTCAGGGGTTTTGGGGAAAGAAATGATCTTTGCACTATATTTGCAACTTTTTGTAAGTTTGAGAGCCTTTCAAAATTCAATAAAATATTTTAAAGTAAATCTTTTATTACAATCACCTCTGCAATTTACTAATTTGTAAATTGTGTCAGCTCTGACACAGGGTTATCACTAGATTAGGATGTCCATATCATAGGACACAGAAACATATCAGAGAATGAGGATAAACAAAGCAAAGAAAGGAAAAGGACCTACATCAGAATCCCAGCAGCACTCGGAACTGAGGGTTTCTCTAACACCCTAATGGATAGGGATTTATAGTTACTGTATACTTATAAGTTACTATGAGAATACAGTTAAATAAACTTGCAAATTTATTTAATAGTGAAGTTCATTCGTCTCAATTTATTCCTTTAGGTGAAATTTTGAAGTCTTGTGTTTAGAAGATGTCAAATTGCAGGGATTCAGTGGTCCTTGCTCTTCTGGTTAACAACAGGTAAAACACGCCTTCACAGGGTGATATCTGAATAGGGAAAATTATTGTCAGGGGTTTGAGCCACTGATTTTGATGAAAGCCCAGTCTGCCTCATTTACAAAGCCTATGTGGCAAACTCTAGGATTTTAAGTGAAGTGCAATTCATTTTGGGAGGAAAATCAGCTAACTTCTAATTCAGTCTACTTTTAATCAGTGGAAAAATCACAATGCACTCACTTATATATGCATACTATCTATATTTAGAAGAAAAATAGAGTTGAGAGATTCTTGAGTTACCAAAGTCTGTCAAATTTCAGTCAAAAATGTCAATAGAAATTTCTCAATTTCCAATTTACCAATATTTAAAAATTTAAAGTAATAATTGTATACAATTTTATTTCAATGTAGAAAATTCAAATGCCTTAGAAATTTATTATTCTTTATTCCCTATTTTTAAACCTTTCCCTTAAGTTGATGTGCCTTCATTTCTTTTTTATTTTTAAATTCCTTCTCAATAAAAATAGGGTTCTTTTGGTGTTTCTCTTTAAAGGGATAAATATCAATGAGTTTTCAGGAATATGATAACTAAACGTTTAGATATATGAAATCACTGACATCCACACCCACAGTTTAATTTATTGTCTTTTACACCAAAAGAAAAAAAACAATATGAGGTCCAATGTTATTTAATCTCAATATAGAGTATAATGAAATACCTGTTTTATTTTTTAATTTTATATTATTGATTAATAAGGATAAGTGAGCATTTCCCTTTAAAATAAATTACATTTTAAAGGAGAAAAATAATTTTTTCCACATGGAACTGAACTACAGAATACTAATTTCATCAAAGGTGCTAGCTAGTTGTAGTTTTCCCCCCATTTTTAACCTGTAAGTGGCTTTCCTTGGCATTAATCACATAGTTCCATGTATCTATATTTATAATTTTAACAGATACTTCATAAATATGGAATCAGGCTATTATCTTGATAATGTGCCACTTTTCTATAAATACAGAGATAGGGTAATTACCACTAGAACTATTTGATAAAATTCAAAAATAGATAAATAATGAATAAGTCTTCCATTCAGTCATTAAAATTCAGAAAACAAAACAAAATATATTTAGCCATTATCCTTTTGATGAAGTTGGCTCTCTGCCTTCAAACCACTACCAATTTCAGCTGGCATATAAGGAGCATTTTATGAATACTGCCCAGTGTGCAATGAACTGAACTGGAGACACTAGTCAATAACAGCCCATTAGCATTATCCAAATGAAGAAGCAAATTAAGCATAAAGAAAAATTTTTAAACAATATAAAAGTTGACATGCAAAATAGGAAAATCTAAGAAGTTGTAAGTGAAGTTCAGCCCGTCCTATAATCCAACTTATGCTTTGAAACTGGGAGGCAAGTTTATTCATAAATATAGGTCAGTTACTATAAATTCTGGGATCAGTAAGTAGTACAGGATGGTTATATGATTTTTTTCCTGTTTATGACGTTATCACTACTGTGTGACATGGCCACTAAGAAAAGATAGTATATTCATAGGTTGCATTAGTGTTAAAGTGTCCAGTTTATGTGAATGAATTCTCAAACCTATATATAGCATACTGTGTTCAGCCACTCATTTTAGAAATATTAGTTTTATTCTTGTTATGTTATGAACCTTCAATATTCAATACATTTCTCAGCAAACATTTATTTGGTACCCACCTACTATAGAATAGGACCTGTGATAATGGCTGCAATACAGTAATGAAGAAGGCATTGTTTCTATTTGCCCAAATAAATAGACAATTTAAAAACCACAATAAGTTTATGATGAGGCTAAACAGTGTGTGTTACAAGAACATACAGAAGAGCATCCAACTAGCTTTTGAGGAGTCAGGGAAGAATTTCCCCTGAAGGGATCACTTCCTCTGAGAAGCTTTTCTAGACAGTCTGGTGCCTGTCAGATTCTGGCAGGCACTCTTTACCTTTCCTTGAGACCAGATCTCGCAGTTCGAAGTTTCATGTCTATTTGGGAGATTTTTTTTCTGTTTGGTCTCTTCCATTAGATTTGAAGCACTAGGACCACACCAAGTTTGTATACCATTGTCTCCCCCTTCCTGGAACCTAGCACATGTTTAATAGCTGATAGGGTGAAGGGGATATTTAAGTTTAAACTCCAGGGACAGGTAGAAGTGTGTTCAGTAAGGAAGGAAAGGGATTCATTTCCACAGGTGGTCCAAAGGCTCTAAGGTGAGAAAAATCATAGCAGATTTAGGAACTAAAGTGAATCTAATGTGGCTGAAAATGGCAAATGAAGGTGGCTTGATAGGAGGTGGAAGGATGTAAAAGAGGGAAGAGTTACAAGAGTTGAGGTTGAAGAAGTAAGCAGGAGTTAGAGGCTGGATCCAGGAAAGCCTTGAGGAATGATTAAGATAATATATGTAAAATGATTAGCAAAATATCTGGCACATGTAGGCATTCAATAAAAATGTTCTTTTATCATGAAGAATGTATTCTTTCACTTTTTTTTTTTTTTTTCAGTACCCGGGCCTCCCACTGTTGTGGCCTCTCCCATTGCGGAGCACAGGCTCCGGACGCGCAGGCTCAGCGGCCATGGCTCACGGGCCCAGCCGCTCCGCGGCATGTGGGATCTTCCCGGACCGGGGCACAAACCCGTGTCCCCTGCATGGGCAGGTAGATTCCCAACCACTGCACCACCAGGGAAGCCCTATTCTTTCACTTTTAATCACTGTTACGTTGCAGATTAATTTTTTTAATCTGATTCATCTTTTTTTAGATATATATAAGTTTATTTGTTTGTTTGTTTGTTTATTTTTGGCTGTGTTGGTCCTCATTGCTGCACACAGGTTTTCTCTAGTTGCGGTGAGCGGGGGCTACTGTTTGTTGCAGTGCGCGGGCTTCTCATTGCGGTGGCTTCTCTTGTTGCAGAGCACGGGCTCTAGGCGCGCGGGCTTCAGTAGTTGCGGCATGTGGGCTCAGTAGTTGTGGCTCACAGGCTGTAAAGCACAGGCTCAGTAGTTGTGGCGCAAGGACTTAGTTGCTCCGCAGCATGTGGGATCTTCCTGGACCAGGGATCAAACCCGTGTCCCCTACATTGGCAGGCGGATTCTTAACCACTGCATCACCAGGGAAATCCCCAGATTAAATTTTAATCAGGAGTTTTTCGAGATAAAGGAAATTGGCATTTAACAAGATACAATCATTCATGGAGTTTACATTCTGGTAGGTGAGGGTGGGAAGAGAGATAAGCAATAAATAACCAAACTAAAAATTACCAGGTGGTGATAAAGACTAAGATGAAAATAAAACTGGGAGATGTGATGTGATAACTAGAAGGCTACATAAGATAGTTAAGAAAGAACTCTAGGAAGATGACTCTTAAGTTGAGATCTAAGTGACAAGAGTAAGGCAGCAGTATGGAGACGTGGGGATGAGCGTTCTAGGAGCAGTTGGTGCAGTTGTGTTTTCTGGGGGAAAAACAATTCAAGCTTAGAATTAAGGACTAGAAAAAAGACCAGTTTGGTGGGAGTGTAGTGAGGTAGGGGGAGAGTCACCAGCAGAAATGCTTTTGAAGAGCTAGGGAGGGGCCATATACATTTCTGTAGGCTATGATTGGGAGTTTGAGTTTTATTTATAGTGCAATGGAGAAATAGGATTGAAAGGAGGGGAGTTATCTAAATAGAATTATGTTTTAGAAATATCACTTTGGAGTGAAATGAATAGATTTCATACTGAAGGAAGTATTAAAAGGTAAGTTAGCCATAGTACTTGCTCATTGAGGAAAAAGATAGGTAATGATGATATAATACTCTTTGGTGGGCATGTATTCATAAGGGAAGAGAAACATTTACCCTTCTGGATAGAAGGCTTATCAGAGATGGTCCAGGCCTTCATCATCTTTCACATGAGCTGCTACGATAGAAGTACTTTCCTCACCACTTCCACTATTGCCCCTCTTCAGTCTACTCCTAAAACAACAACCAGAGTGATTGTTTAAAGCACAGTCACACTTTCTCATTCTGCTGCTCATAATCATCCCGTGTCTTTCAACTCGCTCAGAGTGACAGCCAAGGTCTTCATTAACCACCAGTGAGAACATGTGTGAGCTGGCTCTTCTTCTGTTTATCTTTATACATCATCTGATACTCTCCTTCTCACTCCCTTTACTTCAGTCATTCCAGCCTTCCTAAGGTTCCTCTAACAAACAGGTCCTCACCTCAGGGCCTTTGCATTGACTGTTTCTTCTGCCCCAGCTGCTCTTCCCAAAAACATTTTCCTGGCTCAATTCCTCTATTCATTCCAGTCTCTAAAAACATCACCTTTACCAATAGGGCTAACACTCATAACTTGGATAAAATATGCATATTGTGGTAGGCTGATCATGGCCTCCAAATATACAGGAACATCTTAATATTTGGAACTTGTGAATGTTACTGTGTTTGGAAAAAGGTCTTTGCAGGTGTGGTTAAGTTAAGGATCTTGAATGGAAGAGATTATCCTGGATTGTTCTAGTGGGCCTTAAACACTATCACAAGTGTCCGTATACAAGAGAGACAGATTTAGATTAACCACACACAGAGGAGGTGATGTAAGATGTAGGCAAAGATTAGAGTGATGTGGCCTCAAACCAAGGAATGCCAGCAGCCACCAGAACCTGGAAGAGGAGAGGAACAGATTTTCCTCCTAAAGCTTTTGGTATGAGTGCAGCTTTGCTGACACCTTGATATTGGACTTGTAACCTCCAGAACTTCAAGAGAATAAAACTTCTATTGTTTTAGATACCAAATTTATGTATTTTGGTATAGCAGCAATAGGAAACGAATACATGTTTCAAACACCTATCCCTTTTACCTTGCTTTATTTTTCTTCCATAGCATTTATTATCTTCCATAATATGCAATTATTTGTTGGTGCGTGCCTGTCAGTCATGTTCTACCAGAATGTAAGTGCCGTAATGACAGGAACTTTTTGTGTTGTATCCCCATCTTAGAACGATGCCTGGGACATAGTTCTCAATAATTATTTTGTGAGATGGAGGAAAAGAAGGAAAGAAGGAAAGCAGAGAGAGAAAAAGAGAGGGATGGAAATTGGGAGGGAGGGAAAGAGAAGGATAAAATTAAGAGAGAGCTAATAGTGATAATGAATAATAGTGATAAAGAATTTTCCTGAAATAGCTTTCTTTTTAGAATTAAAATACAATTCAAAAAAAGCTTGAAGTGATTTGAAAGATGTTAAAAGCTTCGTAATTATTTAAAAGAAATCAAGAAATTTGGTTTTTGTTCATTTGTTGGTTTTTAGCATCAGGTAAGAAAGAAAGGGAGAGAAGGAGGGGAAAAAGAAAATAACTTATCAAAACTATTTCAAGATAGATAAACCTGGATAGTCTTACAAATGTTAAATCAAATGGATCAAAATAAAATATTTTTCCACAAAAGAAAAGGGAAAAATAACAGGCCTAGATTTTTTGCAAGGGTGAGTTCTGCTAAACAGTCAGGGAACAAACTATTCTGATCTTTACTATAAACTATACTAGTGTATAGAACAAAAGCATAATCCTCATCTACTCTGAGAAACCTAACATAACCTTGATGACAAATCCAGACTAAGACAATTTGAGAAAGAAAAAGTACAACCTCAACTGGCATATAATTAAAGATGAAAAGAAAATTGCTAAAACTACATTAGCAAATCAAATACAGCAATGTATAAAAAAAGATAATATCTCATGACCAAACTGGTCATATCCTGGGAATGCAACATTGATTTAACATTAGAAATTCACCAGATCAAAAGAGAAAAGTCATATGATATTCTCAAGAGATGCAGAGAAAAATTAGATATAATTCAACATCTATTAAGTAGTATTTTTTAATCTTAGCAAACACGAAATAGTAAATAATTCTTTAATCGGGAAAAGAATATCTACAAAAACATATAGCAATCATCACATTTCATTGCAAAAGGGTGAAATTATTCTTTTGAACTTAGAAACAGGAGTTCTTGCTTTCCTCAATTCTATTAACATTGTACTAGAGGTCTAGGCAGTGCAATAGGGCAAGAACAGTAAAAAAAAATAAAGCAGATGTGGAAAAAAAGAAATAAAACTGTCATTATATAGAGATAGTATGAGTTTGTACATAAAAATCCAAAAGAATCAAAAGATACATTAGGATAATTCATAGAGAGTTTACCAACTTTGTTGGATATAAAATTTAATTCATATTTCTATACATCAGCAGCAACCAACCACTAGAAAATGTAACCTTTAAAAAAAAGACACCGGACTTCCCTGGTGGTGCAGTGGTTGAGAATCTGCCTGGTAATGCAGGGGACACAGGTTCGAGCCCTGGTCTGGGAGGATCCCACAAGCCGCGGAGCAACTAGTCCCGTGAGCCACAACTACTGAGCCTGCACGTCTGGAGCCTGTGCTCTGCTACAAGAGAGGCAGCGATAGTGAGAGGCCCGCGCACCGCGATGAAGAGTGGCACCCACTTGCCACAACTAGAGAAAGCCCTCTCACAGAAACGAAGACCCAACACAGCAAAAATAAATTAATAAACTCCTACCCACAACATATTCTTTAAAAAAAAAAAAGACACCATTTGCAATAGTATTAAAAAATAGAACACTTCTCATAATCAATCTCACAAAAGTTGTACAGTTTTAAAACATAATCCCAAAATTCTTTGACAACTCTCCCATCACACAGTGGGATTTATGCCTGTCCCCTTGAACTTGAGTTCTGTAACTGCTTGACCAATAAAATCTAGTAGAAATGACACTGTACCTTTTTCCAAACATAGGTCTTAAAGAAATTGACACTTCCACTTCCTATCTCTTAGAATGCTACCTGTTAGGACTTCGTCACCTTGCTGTGAGGTGCTCCACCAGCTAGTCCTTGTGGAGGGGCCACATGCAAAGGCCCTGAGACCACATGATGAAAGACACAGGGCTATCTCTATCTATCGCAGCTGCTCAAATCCTCCCTTCCCTAATCTTCCCAGAACCCTGACCACAGAAACCATTAGTGGTAAGAACAAGATTTTTGTTGTTTTTAAGGACATAAGAAGTATTGGAATCATGTATTACATCATCAATAGATAATCAGAATAACCTGCATGGAGAAATTTCTAAATTTTGCTGAATAACATTTTAAAAGATGGATGGAGATACAGATTCAATGCAACTCCATCAAAATCCCAACAATCCTTTTGGTGGCACTCCTTAAGAATAAGATGGACTCTTTCCTTTTCAAATACCAAGACTTATTTTGAAGTAATAAATAGTTAGGTCAGTGGGGTATTGGAGCATAGATTAACAAGTTCACCAAGAAACAACACAGAGTTTGAAAACAGAACCACACAATGATGAACAATTTTAATATAACACTGTAGACTGAGAAAGAATGGCATTTTCAATATACATTGTTGGGTGGTTCTCTATTTACAATGGAAAAGAACTTAAAGTGGGCCCATACTTCACACCATATACAACCATCCATTCCAAATGGAGTAGAATTAAATGTGAAAGACAAAACTAAAAATTTTACAAAAACTTAGAGGAGACCCTCTTTAAGACAGTCTACTAAAAATTTCAAAGTTTAATAAGAACTGTAAAATTTAAGAAAAAGACAACTCAGTAGGGGAAAAGGGCAAAAGTTATGTCCATGCACATTATAAAAGAGAAAACCCAAATCACCATTAAAATCATAAGAAACCTGAAAATAATGTATTTTACCATATTGTAAATTATACCTCAACAAACAAACCAAAATAAAAACGTGAAAATTACCTAACCTTATGACTAATCTTAGAAATACAATTTAAAATCACAACCAGAAAACATTTCTCACCTACCAAATTAACCAAAAACTAAAAATTCTGATAAAGGAAAGTTTTGGCAAAGACTTGAAGCAACTGGAATATCTGTATGCTGTTGGTAGGAGTACAAATTAGTGCAATTTTGGAAACAATTCAATATTAATAAGACAAGTTAAGAATGGCAGAGAATTCCACTGTTGATTTTATATCTTAGAGAAAGTCTTACAAATGGGTACCAGGAAAATGGACAAGAATGCAGCACTGTGTGAAATTGCAAAAAGTCTAGAAACAACTCAAATCCACCAACAGTAGAATGATTAAATATACTGTGGAAATCAAATATTGGAAAATATACACCAGTAGAATATTCAAGGAACTAAATGTACAACAGAGTATATGCAGTATGAGACAATTTGTATAAAAATTTAAATCATGCAAAACAACTTCATGCATTATTTAGGCATGGGAGAGACATAAAATAATAGGAGTGACTGAATTAAATCCTAATAATACAAAATCCAGAACTGTAGTTTCCTTGGAGGTGTGGCATTGAATGACATTATGGAGGGCACCCCAGTACTACACCTCTAGGTCTGGTGTCAAGCTTAATGTCCACAGAGTTGTTCACTATGTTATTTATATCTTTATTTTAACTGAAATCATCCATAAATAGGTGTAAATTTTTAGGTCAGATGTTGGCTGCCTGAAAAATTTACAATCCCCTGTAAATGTGGTGGGTCATTATGACAAGTTATGGTATAGAATATGTATTTCAAAGTATGAATGTTGGTTTTATGAGGAAGTTGGACCATTATTTCAAGGAATATGTTCTGAGTTTTAGAGAGAGTTCAGAGGTTGACATTCTAATCTTAACTGAAAGCAGACCTCTTAGCCTATGCTTCTACTTCAAAAGTGTCCTTTCCAGATAGCAGCAATGAAAAATATCTGAATCTTGAATAAGGGGGAATTAATTTTCAATAATCTCTTATAGATAACTAAGATTAAGGCAATACAGGAAGGTTAAAAGATCAGGATCTTTGCCTTCATTCTCAACTCTGCAACTGTGATAGTAATTGAAAAATATAACTGAAAACAACCTCAAGGTCAAAATGATGTATTGTTTGCTTTTCTGAGATTCAAGATTCATTTTGACTGAATCCCTTTGAACTCTCTGTACCTGGTTTATCTGCCTAAGATGAGATACAGGAATCCATGGTCACATAGAATTGTCTTCACGAGCTTTCTAGTCTTATTTGGGGTTTTTTGTTTGTTTTTTAACTTCAGTAAAGGAATTTAAAATATTAAAAGCAGGGACACATGTTGATTATTTCTGTTATTGGGCAGAATGAGATTAGATGAAGGCCAATCTAAGGAGCAGAGTCATCAACTGGGAAGAAATTTATAAATTAAAAATAAAGTAAATTTGAGAGTTAATTCCTTTTGCTGATGCCCTGGATACCTTGGGGAGTTGACATGTGACTGCTTTAAGAACAGTGAGGTGGAATTGTTCATGTCATGGCCTACATGAAGGGCCAGTTTACATGCCAAATATTGTCACCCTTTATTCTGTACCTTAATTGACAGAGCTCAGGGCTGGAGAAAGAGACAAGTCACATTCATCAGGGAAAAGATTAAGTGCAGACAAGTCATGAAATCCCTACCCTGTTAAACTCCCATCTCTTCAGTCAAATAATATTCTGCCTACAACTTTTTATGGTTTACATTAACAATTTTTTGTCTGACTTATAAATTCTCAAAGTAATATTGTCTTTTTGTGTCCGTATAGCATTTTCCTCTTCTGGAATCATAGCATCAGTGACAGAATTTTGTTGACATGTTGGGCCTTGATTTTGCCTACTTCTTGATGATAATATCTCTCTGTGACATTGTTTGGCATTTGCTCATGTACTAATCTTCCATATGATTTTTAATTATTTTATCCAGCTCTCTAAATGTTTTGACAAGTTAAGCTGCTCTGAATCATTTTCAACAACCTCAGCTCTGAGAAAGAATGCCTTCAATTAAAATAATAACAAGTGAACAGTTCAAGGAAAATTTTACAGAAAAAACAAGAAAGGAAGGCATATCCATTGTCTGTGCCTCACAGCTGAACACAAGCTTTTTCCCATAGAGACGTAACTTTTGGTTTCCACTTTGTTGTTATTAAAGACTCAAGGGTCTTCATCAACTCCTGTGCTCTAACTGCTTTTTCAAAAAAAAAAAAAATTATCCATTTGTGAGTAAAGTTCCAGCAAAGAAAAAAAAATGTATCTTGTATGTTGCTAAGAACCTATAAATGTAAGATTTCAAGATGAGGAATGACCATGTTTTAATAAATTGTATGACAGGGGTTGGCTGTCCCATTCCACAGGCTGTAGAATCAAAAACATTCCACTCACACAGGTTCCCATACAATGAAACACAGTTTGAGGCAATGTGATCAACTGCAGCAAAATGAAATCTTGTCATTTACACGACTAGTGATATGAGCACCCCAAGAGGGGTTGGTTATTAGCTATTAAAATATGGTTCTATGGGAAAGCATGATCACTGATCAGTAAGATCAGAAAATTTCAACTGAGAAGTTTTTTTAGGAACATGTAAATCCTCAATTGTTATACATAACCTCTTTCTTAGGTTTTTTTTTTCCTTCTAACAAAAACATACAAGATTTTTTATATATAATTTAAAATAATGGTGAAACATGTAGATAAGTAAAAAGTGTTATAAAACCTAAAGTTTTCTCCCCCAATAATTCATGTTATTGAATAGGGTCCCAATGTTCAACACTTACAAAATCAATACTCACAGATGTTGGTAGAAAGGAAAGGTACCTTTAATCAGAATGCTGGCAATCTGGGGAGGTGGTGGACTCAACATCCCCCAAAAACCACCTCCGAAGAGTCTGCTCAGCCATGAAAGATTTTAAAGCAAAACAGGGAAGTAAGCTCAGTTAATCATTGAGGTAAGGGGTCAGAGTCATCACCATCCTCCACTTTGTGCAAGCTTGTCAACTCCTCATGACCTTTCTTTAGATGCTATCTTGTTCACACAGTTTGTTTGTGAGATTACTGAAGGGGAAGCTAGGGAAGAGATCTGGTCATCTGTTAATTACTTATTCTTCATTTCTACTTCCTTGATCTACAGAAAGAACCAACAAGTTAGGCAAAGTATTGTGTGACCAAAAGATTTGAAAGGTGTGCTAGGGTCCGAGGTGAGTAGAGCATGGGGGTGCCTGGTTTAAGTTTAGCGACAAGACAAAGGGGTGTCTCCTGCAGAGTATTCTTTCCAGCAAAAAGCTTTTTCCTACCAAAAGCTGTTTACATTCATGCACAGAAAGAACTTCAGAGAAAAGGAGTTACAATTTACTTTAAATGGAAAATTGAAGTTCATAAGAACACAAGAAACACATTGGATCAAACCCATGTTCTAGCAAGACCAATAGTCTATCTATTATCTACCTATTATCACACCAAAAGATGCCTAATGATTGCCATCAAGGATGTTATTCTTAAAAAATCAGGACTTTCATTTCACATAATTAAATCAATGATGTGTATATCAATGATTATTTACACGCCTCTTTATGCTCTTTAAAAATGTGCAGATGGTCTCTTACTTTCCACTGCTTACTCCTATTTTAGGAAACGTTGGGGCTATGCTCATATAGCCTCATGCATATTGTAGAAATATGATACAATTTGTTCTATTTGAATATAAAGGGGTTTGCAGACTGAATCGTTTAACAGCCTTGTCCCCCATCTTGGATTGCCTTTACTCTGTTTAGTTTAAACAATATAGACACAAAAGGTATGCCAGCTCTAGTCGGAGGGATATTTGATCACGTGATATGAGAAGTTTCCAAAAGCTGATAAGGATTGGTTTTCTTGTACTCAGACTGAAAGTTATATTTTTCCAATGAAAGAGTCAGAAGAAGCTGAAAAATCACAATCTGGAAAAGAGGAAGATACACAAAAAAGGGAAAGAACAGAAACAAGTTTGCTATAACAGAAAAAGCAAAGCAAAAGAGAGAAAAAAGCAATTCAAAGGGAAATGGAGTTAGCCAGCAATGTTTAAAGATGAAGGGTGGCTAATGAAGATGAAGGCCAAGGAAAAGTGTTGCCTTTAAATATTAAATGATATAATCATAAGGGCAGGAGGTTATGCCTCCAGTTTTTTGTTTTTTGGGTTTTTTTTTTTTTAGGAAAACAATCTATTGGGAAATAATAGAACTTTAACTTCAAAATCAGCCAGTTATGTAGCCAGTTATGATTTCTTCCTTGGTAATTTTGATTACTGGAAACTATATAAAACCTTTTCTTGTTCCCTTGAGAGTCTCTAAGCTGGGAATGCATCTCTGATAGCTCCTGTCTGTTGGCTATTCCTTCTCCATTTCTCTCACCTAGTTGGATGCACCTAATTAGCATTTCCTCCACCTGGTTAAGAGTTTGTGAAAGACGCTAGATGGGAATTCTCAGGACATAGTATCTAAGAAGTCTGGCAAGGATAAACCATTGATCAGGGAAATATTGCCATCCTCCTTCTTCTTGCCCCCATCAGAACCCCAAAAGTATTTACCTATAATTAGGTGGTCATAAGTAAACTTAAGAAGAACAGTAAATAAAATTTAAATGTCACTGGACTGAGAAGGAATTAGATGGTGAGTAAACAGAGGCATTAACTCTAAGAAATTTTCTGAGAAATGTATTGCTAAAGAGGGAGGCAACTCAGTAGTTCTGAGGGTTTTGCAAAAAGACATGCCACCTATATGTTAGCATGGAGGAGATGCCCACCAGAGAATTTTGTGTATGGCTTGTGTATTATCAGTAGACAATTCCTTTCTACTTTATTGATTAATTAATGCTTCTGATAAAAATAATTCTGGTAACGCTCAAGAAGTAGCCAACCATTGGTTCAAATGTTTTTCTATGATTCATAATCTATGAGTATCACTGAGATATGCATGATAGTTTAAGCAAACAAACCTTTGAAACATTCCATACTCTGTTTACAGACATTAAAAATCCATTACTGGGCTTCCCTGGTGGCGCAGTGGTTGAGAGTCCGCCTGCCGATGCAGGGGACGTGGGTTCGTGCGCCGGTCCGGGAAGATCCCACATGCCGTGGAGCGGCTGGGCCCGTGAGCCATGGCCGCTGAGCTTGCGCATCCAGAGCCTGTGCTCCGCAACGGGAGAGGCCACAACAGCGAGAGGCCCGTGTACCACAAAAAAAAAAAAAAAAAAAATCCATTACTCACAAAGTGAAAATTGTAATATTTCAGTTAGATTTACCAACTTTGATTCTATTACCAACACAAGATTATTACTCTTGCTTAATAGAAGTATATTGACTATTAGATTTCAGAAATGGTCATTTGGTGTCACTCTACTCTCATCCCCAAAATTATTAGCCTGGAAAAACATAGATATGGCATTATTACTTTGAGTGAGATTTTTTTTCACCTTGGTGTGATAATGCCTTTGTTAAATGAAAGAGCTGGAATAGTTGTAGGAGTGGTAAAAATTCAGATGAGGAATACTTAAAGTAAAAATATTAAATTCATCCTTTGACAGGTTTTCCTATAGCAAGGATGAGAGACAGACTTTAGAAGCATAGCCAGGACTCTCCAATGAGGCTTCGAATGGTCTTGTTTGCTCTGCATTGAGCTAATTACCTGGCTATCTGCCAAAAAGCCCCTTTACCTTGTGCTATGTAGACTCTAATGTTAGATAATATCTCATTTTTAATGCTAAGAAGTGGCATTTGATGTTGTTACTAGTATTTGGTGGAAAGCAAGGGACAGGAGGTCAGAAACCGTTTCCTGGGAAGTGCTCTTAAACTGCTTCCTCTGCAGCAGAAAAGGTGAACAAAGAGAAATCCTGTAGCCAGCATCTCCTTATCCTTCATAAGAATAAAGAAAAAGGAAAAGATTTAACAGAACCTGCTCAGTGGTAACCTCAACTTTACAGTTTCAGAACAGCATAATTTGGGTATTTTATATTAGTCTATCATATCCAAGCGTTTCAAAAATAAAACAGGAACAGCTTTTAATGCAATCTGTGTTTACTAATATGAGATAATAAAATCTCATAATATTATTTTGTATTGCATTAATGGGTCCTGCATTATAAGATATTAGTTAAATCACCCATTATTTCAGTATTTGGTGGGTTATTCACAGCAGAGTACGAGAGATCTGGTGGGAAGAAATAGGTTGCAGAAATACAAATGGACTTTTTCTGCCTCTTTCTTTTTTCTTTCTTTTTTTTTTTTTTTTTTTTTTTTTTTTTTGCGATACGCGGGCCTCTCATTGTTGTGGCCTCTCCCATGGCGGAGCACAGTCTCCGGACGCGCAGGCTCAGCGGCCATGGCTCACGGGCCCAGCCGCTCCGCTGCATGTGGGATCTTCCCGGACCGGGGCACGAACCCGTGTCCCCTGCATCAGCAGGCAGACTCTCAACCACTGCGCCACCAGGGAAGCCCCAGGACTTTTTACAATAGGTTTTTATAACAGCTTGGTGAAGACAGGAGAGAAAGGGAGCAATAATACAAAGAGGGCATTTGGTTATGGAAGGCCTAAACCTTATAGGAGGGGAAGGAGAGCTTCTAGAATTGCTGTGATGACTTGCAGGCTGCTCCAGTAAGTAGACATATTCAGAGATGACGGTGGTTTGATTGATGAGAGTGCTGCACCCTGAACTCGACCCTCGCTAAGCCTGCCGTCTTCCCTTATCTCCTCAAATCTAAACACATGCACTTAAGGACTGAGACTGTGTCAGATGGACAATAAGTATGTAATGGGGACTTTGCTCCAGGCTGTCTGACCAAGAGCCTGTATGTTACACTGCCTCCTTATCATAGTGTTTTTAAAAAGACCAAAACATATAACTCTGTGCTAAAGCAGATACTATTACTTACTAGAAGGTACTATGGACAGATGGAAGCAGAGATCAAATATTTATGAAAAACACCACGTGTTCTTGTACACCAAGACTAAGTATTAAGGCTAGACAAAGTGGATGGTCTGAAGTCTGGAGGCTGTCATCTACTTCGTGCATCAGTGTAATGAGAGATTATGGATTCTTGTGAGTGAGGTAAGCATATAGAATATTTGCGAAGAGTATGGATCTTGAAAAACCATTATTCTATGGTTTTAAATAATGACTTCTCAAATCTATTGTTCCTTCAACAAGTATTAGTTGACTTTCTGTCATAAAATCGTTTCCTGTCATTTTTCTCCCTCCTTCCTCCTTTATTAGATATTTTTAAAATTCAGTGTGTAATAATCTAGTACTGACTTTATTCATTTTGCTACTCAAACCAACCCAGATTTGGCCCTTGGCAAAGTAATGGAACCTCCCAAGGGGATCATGGGGACTCACGATTTACAGCTCATCAGTCAGAAGCACAGGTAACAACCTGGACAAGTGATTGACATCTGAAGCTGATAGGGGAGAGTCTTGTGGGACTGAGCATTTAACCTATGGGAGCTGACTAGACAGTGTCAGAATTGAGTTAAATTGTGGGACATCCAGCTGGTGTCCCGGAATTTCTTGGTGTTGGGGAAGAAAAACCCACACGTGGTGTCAGAAGTGTTGTGAGGATGGTAGTAGTATTGTGAGAGTAAAAAAGAAACACAGGGGAAGTTAGTTTTTCATACACAGAACTATTTCTGAAATTTTGCAATTAAATATAAGACAATGTTGCTACAATGATGCAATGAATACCTTGTGCATTTTTTTCATATCAATGGAGATGTATTAATACCTAGGTGAATACCTAGGGTTTGATGGACAAAAGTAAGTACAAATGTAGTTCTATTAGATATTACCAAATTCCATTCTGTAGGAATTTCCACCAGTAATATACTAGAGTGTCTGTTTCTCCACAACCTCAGCACAGTAATATGTGCTCAACATTCGAATTTTTGCCAAAGTGATAGGTAAAACTGGCATCTTAGTGATTTTAATTTGAATTTCTTTTATGTGAGTAAAGTTGGAAATATTTCCATATGTTTACAGGCTATTTTTATATCATTTTTTGTTAATTTCCTGTTTTCTCAATTTGTAAAAAGTTCTTTTTATATTAGGAATATTAACCTTCAATGTGTGACATACATTGCAAATGTTTTCTCCCAGTTTGTCATTTGTATTTTGAATTTGCCTCTGATGATTTTTGCCATGCCCCCAATTTTTTTTTAGATATTTAAATTTAGCAATATTGAACTGGATTTTGAGTCATAGTTAGAAAGCTTCTTCTTTCTCATCAGGTTCTAAAGAAATTCACCTACTTTTTCTTTTTCTTTTCTTTTTATTTTTTATACTTAGACCTTCTATGCTTTCAGAGTTTATTTTTGTGTATGGTGTGAGGCATAAATCCAATTTTATCTTTATACAAATGGCTGTCCATTTGTCACAACAGCATTTATTAAAATGTCCATCTTTGTCCCTGATGATCTGATAATTTTTAATATAGTACTGGATATATAAAAAAGTCACATTTCATTATCAATAGCTCCTTTATGCCAGCTGCTATTGCCATATTAATATTCCCAAACACAGTTATTATATAACGTTTACCCTATACTAAACAACAGCACCCAAACAACCAATATGTGACAGTTTTTAAATTAAGTATGAAAGTTTAAGCCTACTGTTGCTTCTTGCAATATGGCAGACAAGGTATTCTGAAAAACCTCTATTTAAGACATGTAGAAATTCTGGATAAGAGTCAATAAACAACACTGATAATGCATTTCTAGGCTTAAAAGAAAATAAGTTAAACCAAAATGAAGAGAAAACTGAAATCTGATCAGGAAACAGGATGGGAAGCAGGAGTTGAGTTATTGTCAATATCAGGAAATAAACTGCTATAACCTTTAGCCCATATAAGGCAGGAAAACTAAACTACGATCCAAGAAAAAGCCAGATCTCTTAATAGTATTCCCTTAAAGAAAGGGTAGAATTTTTAAAAATCTATTTTGTGGCTTACAGGGAAATCTGGGGCCAGCCAATCCCACTTCTTACAATATAGTCTCAAGAAATGCTTGTATTGCATACACGTGCCAGGAGACATGTACAAACATAAAAATAAGTCATATATCTAAGACTTGTAAAAAATTGTGATGAACTTATTTAATAGAAAAATACAGCATTAGAAATGAATATTGTACCCCAATATCAACACAGATGAAACTCACAAACAATGTTAAGCAAAAGAGTAAGATACATGTTTTCAATTTAAAATACATGTAAAGTAAAGGATGCATCTTATCTAGGCATGTCTACGTAAGTAGTATACTATGAAGATGTTCAAAGAAACGATAAATACAAAACTCTGCTTGTGTTCAAACTCTGGAAATGGAGAAGAAAGTGAGTGTAATGAGTGCATGGAGGGCTTCAAAGTGTTAATAATGTTTTATTTCTCAAGCCGGGTGTTATTTTATTAACATCTGTTTATATCTTATATTCAGTTCATTTATTTACTCTACAAAGATTTGTCAATCACCTACTATGTGGCAGATGTCATTCAAGGCACCTGGCGAAAAAACAGATGAAAAATTGTGGGTTGGTGGAGTTTGTGTTCTAGAAGAGGAATACAAAAATAAATTTTAAAATACTCTAAGTAAGTAAAAAACTATATAGTATGTAAGAGGAAAACGAATAGCAACATAAGTTGTGTTGGTAGTACAGGTGGTAGAAGGCAGTTTCATTCGGCATAATATAGGGTGTGAGGTCTCACTGAGGTGGCATTTGAGCAAAGACTTAAAGAAAATGAGGGAGGATGAGATATTTTGAAAGAAGAGCATTTTAGCAGGTACAACAGCTAGTGCAAAGCCCTAAGGCTGGAGCATGCCTAGAGTGTTCATGGATTAGCAGAGATGCCAACATTGTTGGAGCAGAGTGAATAAAAGAGAAAGTAGCAGAAAATGAGGTCAGAATTGTAAAGGGTGGTGGTTAGAGATATTCTAGGGCCTTGACGGCAAGTGTAAAGGTTTTGACTTTTGCTCTGAGTGAAAATGGGGAGTTAATACAAAACCATGAGCAGAGAATTGACTATTTTTTCTTCTAGTCTTATTGAGATATAATTGACATACAACACTGTATAAGTTTAAGGTATATAACGATTTGACTTACATACATCATGGAATGATTACTACAATAGATTTAGTGAACATCCATCATCTCATATAGGTACAACATTAAAGAAATAAAAAATTATTTTTCCTTGTGATGAGACCCCTTAGGATTTGCTCTCTTAACAACTTTCACATATACCACACAGCAGTATTAGTTATTTTTATCATGTTGTACATTATATCCCTAGTACTTATTTATCTTTTAATTGGAAGTTTGCACCTTTTGACTACCTTCATCCAATTCCTCCTGCCTGAATTCCAAGCTGACATTTTTTTTACTTCCATTTTAAAGTATCAGTCCCCTGAGGTGTGAAGAATAGACTGCAAGAGGACAAGGATATAAGTGAGATAACCAGTTAAAAGGCCACTGCAATAATCAAGGCAAGAGATGGTGGTGATCTGAACCAAGATAGTAGTAAAAAAGCTAGTGAGAAGTAGTCAGATTCTGCTCTGAATTTAGAGACAACAGGATTTCTGGATGGACAGAACATAAAATATGAGAGGGAAAAAAAAAATCTAGGAAAGCTCCAAAGTGTTTCGCCTGGGCAAAAAGAATAGAGTTATCATTAGCAAGTTAGCACATCTTTTTCCTTGTAGTATTCTTTTGTAACTTACTTATTTTTAAATAAATGATATTATCCATATATATTATACTAGAAATTAATTTTCCCTTCAATATATGTCTTGGAGATCTTTCCAACTCATTACGTATAGGTCTAACATGTTCTTTTTGGTGACTGTAAAACATTCTTGGTGATTCTAGTACTCACATAGGTGATCCTTTCAACACCCTGGTCTCTCTATCCTACCACTTATTCCCCTGGTCATACTTTAGACCTGTGCTGTCCAATATAGTATGCATAAAAAAAAAAGAATAGAGTTATTATGAACTAACTTAGGAAAGACTCTGAATTTGAACAATAGAAATTTATATTCTCACAGTTCTGGTGGCTGGGAGTCTGAGATCTAGGTGTCAGCAGGTTTGGTTTCTTCCGAGGCATCTCTCTTAGGCTTACTCTATTCTCTTTGTGTGTTCACATGGTCCTTCTTCTTTGCACACATGTCTGGTGTCTCTCTGTGTATCCTAATCTCCTTTTCTTATAAGGATAACAATCAGATCGGATTAGGGCCAACCCATAGGACCTCATTTTACCTTAATTACATTTTTAAAAGCCCTATCTTCAAATACAATCACATTCAGAAGTATCACATTCAGAATGTGAACAATCACATTCAGGTTAAGACTTCCACATCTGAATTGGGGTTGGGAGTCGGAGGGTCTGGGACACAACTGAGCCCATAACAGTGGGTAAGTAGGTTTGGGATGAAAGATTAAGTAGTTTAAGTAAGTACATGTTTTTAAGATATTTTGGACATCTACATAGAGATGTTGAGTAGTCAGTGTGACACATGGATCTAGAATTCAGGGAAGAGATAATAGCTAAAGATATAAATTTTAGTGTCAGCAGTGAAGTTTAAAGCCATGAGACTTGATGAGATCACCAAGGAACTAAGTTTAAGCAGAGAAGAAAAAGAAGACCAAGGTTGGAGCCACTGGGCTCCCTAAAAGTAAGTAATTGACAATAAGCAAGAGCTATCAAAGGAAACTGACAAAAGACTCTAAGAAGAAGATTCAATAAGCCATGAAAAACAAGGCAAAAGTAGCAAGAAAGAGGGAACAATGCAGTAAATATTACTGAGAGGTTAAATAAGATAAGGTCGAAGAATTAGTCAATGAATTTGTCAATATGAAGGTCATTGGTGAAATTGTTAAGTGTTACATTGGTGAAAGACAGAAACCTGAGTGGAATGGGCTTAAGAGAGAATAAAACCAGAGAACTTGAAGTCAGAGTAAAGATAATTGTTTCAAGAAATTTGTCTTAAAGGGGAACAGAGGAAAAGGGGAATGGCTGATGAGGAATACGGGGTCAAGGGAAACTTTTATTTTTAAGATGGGAGAATAATGCTGATGAGAAAGATCCCATAGAGAGGAGAAAATTGATGATGGAGAGAATTGATAGAGCAATTTCCTCAAGTGAATGAGCAAAATTGTGATCTGCTAGAGGGATTATCTTTAGATGGAAGGAGTAAAAACAATAAATTATATATTTATTATTTTATATATATATATAAATATATATATATTACTGTATAACATATATATATATCATATATTATTTGCATATATATAAAGTATTTCAGGCTTAAGTCTCACTTCACTTTAAGAGTTAATATTTTGCCTGCCTCTCCCCCTGTTCCATTCTTCTGGAAAATGCCCACTCATACTAGGTGGGTGCTTCTGTAGAGGAATGTGGGCTGCTCATTGCCCAGAGGGATGAATATATGATTCACAACAGCTTATAGTAAATGGTTCAGGTATAGTCATGTGACCACTCAGTGTCCTTCCCTGAATTTTTCCAATAAGAGCTGAGGAAATGTTCTTCTTTCCCCTTTGATCTCAGTATTGCAAGGCTGTGAGCTTGAAACTTCCTGCCATATGGATAAGCTGTTCTAGAGAATAAAGCCCATAAAGAGTCAAACAAAGAGAGGATGCAGAGAATAATTTATTCCTGACATTGTCTGTGTCCAGGGTTCTGGTTGTCATTAAGGTCATCTCTACAGAGTCCTTCCCAGTAAACTGAACTGTGAATATCTTTTTTCGTTGAAGCTAAAAGAGGAGAGTCAAGGTATTCAGGGACCTACAGAGCTGATACCAATCATACTTCTGGCCTTTTCTTTCTATCAGCACCTTTGTTCTTTGGGTTTCATCTGCACTAAATTGTAATGCAATCAAACTTAACTTTTCCTCATTTCTCACACCTCACATCCTTATAATCAACCAATTCTTCAGCCTCCACAATCAGTCTTTCCTGAGTCAGAGCCTCACCTCTGCCATTTTAATCCAAGCCACTTCCATGTTTCACCTTGTTGAATGAACAAATAATTCTTGACTCCTGACTTTTTTCTAGGTTTGCTCATTCTGTTTCCTCTACCAGGGGTTTGCCATCTACTCAGCCAATACTGTCCCCTGTACTATGTAGGGTCCTGATCCCTCCAACCTAAAGGGACTTTTCCCTCATTAAAACTCCTTATCTCTCTTATGTGACTCCTTTCCTTTTTGCTTTGCTTATAGTTCTTTGGGACCTCTTATAAGACGATAGTCATATTGAGAGCAGTTTGAGTCAACACTGTTTATCTACAACTCCTTGTATATACTATGTTCTCAACAAGTATATATTATGCTAAGTTATTAAAAATTAACCTAGTATTTTTTTGCCATTTAAGAAAACTGTATTTGACTGGGGGAAATATTAAGCAATATAGGTTATGATATACTCTACTCCTACTTACAAAGTGACTTTTGATAAATTTTAAGATTAGTAACAATGGGTGGTGAAAAGATGAGACTTTATGCCTCTTGGTATCCTTTGTTTACATTATTTTATGTTCCCTTTTCCACGCTAAACTTTGTTTAAGACTGATAAAATCGATCTGCAGACTGGGCGGGATGGATCCGGATCCCTGTGATCCTCCCAGACCGGAGCGCTGTGCCTGGCGAGAGGATGGTCATCTGTGTGTTCATCGCCTCCTCCTCGGGCTTCGTGGTGATAAAGAAGAAGCAGCAGGATGTGGTTAGATTTCTGGAAGCCAACGAGATAGAGTCTGAGGAGGTGGACATCACAATGTCAGAAGAGCAGAGGCAGTGGATGTACAAGAACATCCCCCCGGAGAAGGAGCCTGTTCAGGGCAAACCTCTGCCACCTCGGATATTTAATGGTGACTGATACTGTGCAGATTATGACAGTTTCTTTGAATCCAAGGAAAGCAACACAGTCTTTTCATTCTTAGGCCTGAAATCACAGTTGGCATCAAAGGAAGAACCTTAGCGAAGACAAGTGGAAGAGGACGGAGATGAATTTTGGAGCGCCCCTGGTACTCAGCACACACCTGCTTACCTAATGCATCACTGTGACAGAAGCCACATGCATTATCAGTAACTTTGCTTGCCATGGAAAAGGTGTTTTGGGAAGACATGGGTCTAATGGGATTGCATGAGTGCTTTAAACCAAATCAGGACCATGGTGGGGTTTTTTCTTGTTTTCAGAATTGCCTGCAGTTGCCTCACTCACCCGGAGGAGGTACTGTCACCTGTTACAGGTGTGCTTCCTGAATAACTGAGTGATGAGCAGATGGCACCATCAGAGAGAAAGTACTGGATCTGTCCTGGGCTGCCAGGATTGCTCAGACCTGCTTCTCTTCAGGCTGCCAAGATTGTATCCTTGAAATTAGTCTGCCAGGCTATTAAATATTTTGATCAGAAAGAAAAAAAATGATGTTGGTTGACAAAGGGCTAAAGATCTTTGCTGCAGATTCACGAATATCACTATTCCAGCGTTTGTCACAACTGAAGAAAAAGTTAGATGTTCTAGCGTCCTTTTGGTAATGGAAATTCTTACCCCCATAAATCCTCCAAGCCTCTACAGGTCTTTCCAGAAATCACTGTTGCAACAGTGTGTGATCAGAACCGAGTGACAGGGATGAAAAGAATTGCTGTTTTAAAAAAATACATGCTTCTTTATCACTTACAAAGGAAAAGTTTCACCTAATGTATAAGATTGCTTAAAAGATATATTTAAAGAGGTGCACTGACAGTTAATTTATAGGGACATAATCTGACTGGTACCTGAAAGCATTTCAGCTTTAGCAACTTTAGCAACTTATTTATGTGTAAGTGCACATGTATTTTTAAATGCAGCTCCCCTAACGAATAGCTGCCTATATATTTTGCGAAGGGATCATATTTTTCGAGAAAGGAAGATCTCGGTTAGATATATTTTATGAACACTTGATGAGGCAAATTAAAAGATACTAATATTGCTGCACAATTTAATTTTTTTTCCTGTGTTACTTTTCACTGGTCCTCTGACTCTGCCAGCTCATATCTCTGGCCAATGCACAGTCCCAGATTTTCAGAGTAACGTAGATACGTGTTTTCATTCCATATATGAACACCAATGATTTTTCAGAACAGAGTACATACAAGAAAGGGGCTGTCAGAGACTCACTCTGAATTGTACTTGGCATGTGAAATCTCTCCTTCCTTTGGAGTGGCTGCTGATAAACACTGAACCTGTCGACTTCATTAAGGCAAAGGCTCCTTTTCTGCATCCATGTCCCTGCTCACATTTTTAGTTTTTAGTTGCCAAACTTGGGAATAGTCTTGAATAAAATAAATTCAGAGGGTTGCCTAAGATATTCTGCTATTCTCAGCATCCTGATGGGAACCTGCCCTTTAGATTCTGAGCAGGAAGTTTGTAAGAAATGGAAAGAAAAGAACAGAAGAATTTAGGCCCTGTCACCTGTGTTCTCTCTCCCTCCAACTTGCTAAATGTGCACTATTCTAAAGAACTTGTTGAATGCTAAAGCTGACATCCCAGCCTGAGATTTGCATCCCAGGACTACAACCAGAAGAAAAGCATGCCACTGATTCCTATGTGACTGGAACAGATACATAATCCACAATTTTCTCTCCAAGGAAAGCCGCTGTAAAATCATGGCTATGACTGCTTAGTTGGCATTAAATACAATCCAGGTCAAATTCCACTTGATAAATCCCAGGGACTATCCAGGAAAATTTTTTTGAACTGGATATTGTGTTAAAGTCTAAGAAGGCTTAGAATTTCTTTTTTAAGATACAGCAATTTTTAAAAAGTTAATGTTGCAATGGTGTAACATACATTTTGTCTATCCTTGCCAGTGAGTACCAAGAAGCAACTTGGTAAGATTGAGTCTTGGGGTTGTAGGATCAATACAATATTTGCTAGACCAAGAAAGCTACTCAGAATTGTTTGTCTCAAAACTTCTGAATTACTCTGGTTGTAGTAGGCCCAGTATGGTTGTCCTAAACAGACTAGATGAATAGGAGTGCTAAATTATTTACCACAGTTACAGATCATCTCCCCCACCCCACATTTTCTTTTTTTTCTTTTTTCTTTTTTTTTTTTTTTTTGGAGCAGCAAAGAAATAGGAGAGACCAGCTTCAACTGGTATTATACTTGTTATGAGCGAGCTAGAAGCACATTGTGTGGCATTTTTCTCAGTACCCAGGCTCTGCAGAGTCCTAAAGTATTGCCCTCTGGGATCACACCATGTTCAGAGAATACTGTGTCCTTACTTGTGTTTTACCAGCTGAATTCCAAACATGTAATGGTTTTCTTCATCCCTTCTTTAACTAGCTGCCTTTAGATCTGGATAATCACAGTCTTAAAAATCTAGGAAAAAGTGGATGGGAATTGCAGACATAGATGTAATATCAAGAGAATTTTAAGACAGAATTTTTATTTCCTATAGTAGGCTTGTTGGGGCAAAGAAAATGTGCTGCTAAAAGTCAAATTATGCCATTTTAAAATGAGATAAAATACAGAGTGCCATCCTGCTAGGTATATGCAGACCAGAAGAAAATTTAGTTGGGGAAGTACTTGTTTTTCCAGATTCTGGTATTCTATTAAAATCAACGAGGAGAAAAGGAAGATATTTTTTTTCTCTCTGGCTCTAATATATTTTAGATTTGTTTCTGTTTTATAGATTTATTCAACACTCCCACATAGATGTTTTTATATTACATGAATTTAATAATGAACTAAACTTACTTTTGTCTTCTGTTGTTGAAAGGTACAAAAGCCTCTTTCTGGTTTGTTTTGTTTTGTTTTTTAATTTGATTTTGCTGTATAGGATTTTGCTTTTTCTAGAAATGCTTTTCGTTTAACATCTTTTCTGAAGTGTCAGAGCCCATTTTGATCTGCAAAATTATTGTTTTTAGATTTCGGTTTGTATGCATTTGTCTCTAAAAGCATTGGTGAAATCTCAGATTTTATATTCATCATTAAAGAGGAATAAATTCCAGGAAAAAAAAAAGACTGAGAAAATTGAGCAATAATGAAGGAAAAGAATGTGGAAATGTGGCATTTCAGCAAAGAACATGGATATACCATTATTCTTGGGCTGCTATATTTTGTTCCATGGAAAAATATCCTGACCTCAGTTCAAGATAGACTTTGTGAACAGAAACACAGCAGTTGATACCGCCATATAATTGTTGACCTAGCAGCTGCCGTCCTTGCTTTATAAATATTGTCTCATTTTCAAAACTTATTTGCTTAAATAAAAGCTGCTGCTATGAGGCTTATAGGTTAATTATGCCTATTCACAAAAAAATGTTTTAAATTTGTTGCTAAAAATTTCTGGATCCAGTAGCAAAATTATTGTAACATAAAAAATGCTACTTACCATGTGTAGTTAAGAGCTGATAGAGACCTGATTCACTGTGGGAGGGACCACACAAGGGTGTGAATACCAGGAGGCAAGGGTGATTGGGGGTCATCTTAGAGGCGGCTGTCAGTATATTATGCAAATTTGAGAAACAATACTGTTTGTGAACAGTTTTGGGAGTCTTCAGGGCCCCTACGTATTCTCCATGACCTCTGAATACCCTGAAGACAATGAGGAACAATTTGTCATTCTTGTGGGAAACATGGAATTAGTAGGCTGTGATCCTTGTGGCTCCTGAGCAAATGTCCCCAAGATCTGTGCTCCCTTTTCCCAGAATGTTTACATATTGCAATAAGGAAGGAGAATACGTAATGTCTACATATTCTCTGTTAGAAGTTCTTCTTTGTTTAGAAACTATGCTCAACTGCTTTCTACATTTCAACTAAAGAAGTTGTCAAGAAAGTAAAAAAAGTAAAAAGGAGCAGAGATATCCCACTGCCTCATCAATACTCTTACACATTGAACAACTTACATCTCTTCTTTTATTACCACATTTTGTCAAACACATCAACATGAAATGACAGAGATTAAACATCTTATGACTGTGTAAGTAAAACCATCAGTTTAGCATTAACATTCATACCAAACATTAGAACATCCTAAACTGAAGGAAATTCTAGCCCATGATCACCCATTCTAAAAATTTGAGTTTACAGATGGTGAACCTAAATAATAAAATGTATTATCCTATTAACCTATACTAAGAAACCCCCATTGTGTGCAAAAGCTAATAGTTTGTCACAGCTACAAAAATGAAAAAACATCACCATCAGACTAATAATGCCATATGATCTGTCATGTAATGAAAATACCAAATATTATATTCCTTTAAAAAATGGGAATTTTTTCTCTGGCTATGGAATGTTATGTTCCCTTTGGATTATCTTCTGTGGGCCCATTTTTACCCTGAGATAATAAAAGCTTTGCATAAGTAACCTAGGATAGACTATGGTCTTTTGAAACTAACTTTTTCTTACTGCCAAATAAATCTCTTTTAAATATGTTCTCTGTGAGGCAATCATGACATCCATTGGCCAACTGGATCTGGGGTTATGCCTGGATACTTTCCACATTGCACGTGGTTGTCAATTTGAATTGTGTATCAACTACCCATCATATCTGGCACATCTGTACTTAACATTGGCATTAATTTTACCCTATTGTTCTAATTGCAGTACTTTGATGTAATGACACCATTCAATTCACAGATGGTACTGGTGGGGGGTTTTCCCAAAAAAATATAATGTAATTTTAATTTGGAATGTGAGAATGCCAAAAATAAGAGCTTCATTGATTAAGTTATCCGAGCCTGCTAAACATTTGAACATTTGAAGTACATCGGAAAAACTGGGAGAGAGAACAGCAGGTTTCAGTACCAACCTACTGCAAATGTTTTGTTTTTTGATTATAGTCTCTGGGGCTCATAAGACTTATCTGTTCACAAACTAACTTTGACATACTTAGGAAAAGCAAAAAAAAAAATCTATATTTTCAGAAAAATAAACTCCTTTTTTTAAAGGTGAAATCATTTGGTGAATTGAGAGGTCTGAAATTTGAAAAGTAATCATTTAATTTAAATGAATAAATTTTAAAACTATTTAAAGGATTATCACGGATCTGATGTCCATATATATATGTACATATATATACATATATGAATATTCCTGTGACATCATGAAATAAGCCTATTACAATTTGTATTTTATAGAATCAATTCAGAGGAAAATTCAGCAACTTTCCAAAGGTCACAGCATCCCTCATTGATGGAGGAATGACTAGAATACAGATCTCTACTTCTCATTTAAAACTATTTTATGACACATTACCCATTTTGTTGAGTCAAAAACTGCTACCATGTTGTTTCAACAGGAAATTGACTACGGGGTGGCAAAGTGTGCAAAGGCAGGACTATTATACTTGGCTTTGGACTGGGGGCGGGAAGTGGGAGGGACATTAACTGTATGAACAACTCACTTGACTAATTTACCTAGAAATAAAAACAGAACATGGAGGAAGTCATGAAGGGAATGAGCAGCATCTGACGGCAGTGTGAGTGAAAATCCAAAAAGCCTACACCACTAATCATCCATGTACTTTAGTAAAAACAGGAAGTTGGGGGCTGAGAAAATTCTAACATTGCTGGGTATGTCTGATGAAGTGATAGGATGGACTCATTGATTTTTTTTTTTTCAGTAGACTTTTTTGGGACCAAAGGATTCCCAAGGAAGAGCTCCAAAGTTCTCCCCACTTCTGTGTGAAAGACAGAGTGACTTCAGTTCAGTGATCAGGTAGGAAATGCTGTTATTTGGCCCCATAAATATTGACGGTACTGGAAGCCCCATACCTTGAAGTTTGAGTTTTACTTCATTATAAAATTCATGGGCTGGTATGTCTTTGGGATACTTGTTTTAAATATGCAACATTCTTAGGGCAGTGGTATCCCTACACCCTGGCCCCTGCCAGTGGTCAGAGGAAGCCCCAGCCCATTAAAATTGCCAACTTTTGTTACTTAGTATAAAGGATGTGTGAACACTGTAGTAGGTTATGATAGGAGGCTGGCCTGGGAGGATGTAGATTCATTAAATAGTAACGGCTCACTTTGAACATACTTTTGGAATTTTCACCTGCATCTCTCGTCATCCTCTTTCCTCCAAGGTCCTCCCATTGTTGACATAAGCTGTAGTTATTTATTTAAATGGCATCTACCATGTAAAAAGTTGTATTAAGTTCTGTTTCCATCTCTGTGTTCATTGTGGAATTTCAACATCTCCAAATGTATATCACCCTTATCTGCAGTGATCAGTATTAAAATGTAAGACTACACTTGACTTTTCTGAATTACCAGTAAATTAGGTATCATGAAGTCAATTAGAAGCCTCACTTGGGAAAGCACAAATCCTACTTCATGGCGGCTTTTCAAATCTTTAAGCATTCTTATATGCACTGGGGTCCATGGAGAGCTAATTCTGGAAAGTGTGTGTGTACCAAGAACTCAGCCTCCCCTGAAAGGTTGTGACTCCCAGCTCAGTGCTTTGATATACTGCACAGGATCATGGGAAGAAGGCCATGAAAGAAGTCCTGATAGCATAAAGCTCACTCTCCACTTAGCCAATAAAGAGGCATCTTCAATTTAGATATGCATCCTTCCTGAGTAAGTAAACAGTGTTACAGAGCCACTTCACATTTCTATTTTTCACCACTTTTTCTTTTAATCATCATCTAGAAGTGATTCCTCTTCCACGGATTCCCTACCATCCCTCCATTCCATTTTGGTTCATCTGTTTCCATATCCCTATTACCATAATTTTCTAAAAAGTTTTTCTCTCCAGGTATATATTTTTATTTTACATATATGCCTGTATGTGTGCATATATACAAACTTCCTCACATATTGCCAAAAGTAATTGTGTTCTAATTAATTTTTGAGGCTCGTGCAGCAGTTGATTGAAATGGCCATTACAAGATGATTTAGCATGTAATTTTAGAATCACGTACTGCACGTTTGAAAAGATCTACACCTGTGTTTACCTGTGTACTAGAACTGGTTCTAGGGAAATCCAGATGAGACCCAGGTGCCCAACTCACTTTGTTGCAATATTTACATTTTTTAGTAAATATGTTTATGCCTCACATTTCTTGTTACACAGTCCTAATTATGATGAACAGCATTTCTATACCTCTCTCTGGGAAGTAGAATTCCTTTTTTTTTGAGAAGTAGAAGTACAAAACTGACTTATAGTCGTGCCAATTTTTCAAGCTTATTGGAATGAAGATTCCAGAGCATTGCTCTTCAGTGAATCTCATCTTAAGTCTGGTCTTTAGGTAACTAAAAGAATAAAGCATCTTTCACATAAAATCTGGGTGTAAGAGTAGAATAAATTATTAAAAGATTGGAGTGCAGAAGTTCAATGTATGATCAGATGAACTCAGAAACATTGTTACAGAGTGCACATGGTTTTTAAATTGACAATATGAAATATTTGCACTAAGTAACATTAATTTTTTTTTTCTTGCAGCACTGAGGGTTTTAAATATGCTGTCTGCTGCCTTTCTTTTCACTTCATTCATTTGATATTCATTGTGATCAGAACTGAGAAATTCTGAAATGTGATCTTCCAGCTGAAAAGTTCTGGTTGTTAGGTTATTGGGTTTTAAAAATTCAGTCATGTTTTAATTAATTTTCTGAAGTAAGTTCTAGAACATGACACTCAGAATATTCAAATTTTAAATGACCTAGCAATTTTCCATGTAGCCTAAAATACGGTTGCCAAACTAATATAAGTTTGATCTCATTGTCTTAATCATCCCACTGACTCTTCTGTTGCTAAACCAAGAATTTTTTTTCAGCTCTTCATATGTCCAGTTGCTCATTTTCACTGAACTTGGGGTTCCTTTGATCAAAATAAGTAGCAAGATGTGAATGTATTTTTAATAAGTCTGTGGAGTTGTTGATTAGCCTCAGCATTTTCTGGTAAATGTGAATTGAAAATTCTTATTTTTTTTCCTAAGTTTTTTTCCTGAGTTTTTTTCTGAGTTCATAGTATTAGCTTCTTAGCTTGTCTATACAGTAAGGATTTTTTCACACACAAGAGTACCTTTAAAACCACTTGATTCGACATGCAATATTTTGAATGATCTGAAATCATCCACTGGGCTGATAATAAGACCATGTATCATTTCTCTGCCATCATTTGTAAGTGGTATTCATGTGCTGAGATTTAAGAAAATATTTCAACAATTTTACAGCCTCTACCGTGTGCATGTGCACTAATAATAACTGAACCTTGTCTATGGCTAATAAACTTCATAGGAAATATATTTAACTATGTTAATTATAGTAGAAATGAATTAAGGCTACTCAAATAACTTCCTTTAACTTTCTTAATATACTAGAACAGTGGTGTTTCTCTACTAATGGTTAGCACAACATGAATGCAAAATATTCATTGTTTATTTTATTCCTTGCAAAATGAAACAAAACACAGTTTCCTGAAGTCACATCTTTTATGTTACTATTTCTTTATTTAAAAGATGTTATGACATATAAATATGCAAAAACCTTGATTAGATTCCTGTTTTGTCATAATGACAACTCATTGTCCTATATTTTGATATTTGGATTTCTATCAATCAAATATTCTGAGAAATATGAAGAGTGGTTCTTTCATATTTGGAATGCAATGTATATAAATCAATTAGAAAAAGGTAAATAATTTTTAAATGAGACTCAACTGGCTTTAATTAGTGTCCTGAAGAAACAGAGAAGGAAACTACAATTTTTTGAGTGATTACTATGTTCTAGGGACTAAGCTAAGCATCTTACATCTTTCTACTCATTTGATCCTCATAACGGATCATATAATAATTCCTATTTTATAATTAGTGAAAATAAACTTTAGAGTATTTGGGAAAATTCTCACGCATTTTCAAGTACATCCTTATGGAATTCCTTGAATATATGTATCTGTCTTTTTGAAATCACACTTAACTTTTGGGCAAAAATCACCTGTAAAATGTATAACAAATTTCCCATATACCTGATTTTAAGCTTCTCACACAAACATCAGTTACATCTATATGTCAAGGAACATCAAGCTAAATTAAAAATGAGTCAGCGTTTTTAGCATAATCACTAAGAGACTTCTTAATTAACCTGCCAATTCTTTCGAAAATAGCGTTCACTTTTACTTTATAAATGAGAGTAGATTAAGCAATTTTTCTTCCACTGATTTTTTTACTGACTGTAGCTATTACAGTTTTACACAATCTGTGACTGCTGCATCACATATGCAAGCAAGGACTTGAAAAGTACTTCTTTGTATAAGTTCATCACTTCCATATGCAGTTGAGGTATGACCCAGATAATGCAATCTTTTTTACAAATTGCACGGATCACCCATGTTAAGCCACTCTTCTGTGTATTGGGTTTGATCTACTGTCAAAGACTCTGAGTGTGGAAATAGTCCACAGGAATCAATTGAAAATGGGAGGAAAGACCTAGATAATTTCTAATGTCCTTCACCAATTTTAATTTTTGGTAATTATTTAATGCCACCTTGAGAATAATTCCCTATGCAGACTCATAATTAAGACTATGTAACTAGAAATATCACAATGTACAATATAAGAGGAAAATAAAAGCTACCAAGTATGGAACATCTACTATAAGACAGGCACTATCCTATATGCCAGGGGTCGGCAATCTTTTTCTGAAAAGAGCCAAATAGTAAATATTTTAAGCACTACAAGCTGCATGGCCTCTGTAGCAACTACTCAACCCTGCCATTGTAGCATGAAAGCAGCATTAGAAAAAAAGCAAACGAAGGAGCATGGCTGTGTTCCAATAATGTTTTATTTATAAAAACCAGCAGTGGCTTGCATATGGCTGGCAAGCCAAAGTTTTCTGACCCCTGTTTTATACCATTGTCTGTAATCATTAGAATAAACATCAGAGTTAAACAAGGTCCTACTGTATAGCACAGGGAACTATATTCAGTATCCTGTAATAAACCATAATGGAAAAGAATATGAAAAAAGAATATATATGTATAACTGAATCACTTTGCTGTACACCAGAAACTAACACAACATTGTAAATCAAGTATACTGCAATAAAATAAACTTTTTAAATAAAAATAAACATCAGGTAGGAACCAAGGTGTCAGAGTAGAAGGACGGGCTTTCACTCCCTCTTGTGAGAGCACCAGAATCACAACTGGATGCTGGACAATCATCAACAGGAAGACACTGGAACTCACCAAAAAGGATACCCCATATCCAAAGACAAAGGAGAAGCCACAATGAGACAGTAGGTGGGGGGGGCGCAATCACAGTAAAATCAAATCCCATAACTGCTGGGTGGGTGACTCACAGACTGGAGAACACTTATAACACAGAAGTCCACCAACTGGAGTGAAGGTTCTGAGCCCCACGTCAGGCTTCCCAACCTGGGTTTCCAGCAACGGGAGGAGGAATTCCTAGAGAATCATACTTTGAAGCCTAGTGGGATTTGATTGCAGGACTCTGACAGGACTGGGGGAAACAGAGACTCCACTCTTGGAAGGCCTACACAAAGCAGTGTGTGCATTGGGACCCAGGTGAAGGAGCACTGACCCCAGGGGAGACAGAACCAGACCTACCTACTAGTGTTGGAGGGTCTCCTTCAGAGGCAGGAGGTGGCTCTGTCTCACCGTGGGGACAAGGAGACTGGGAGCAGAAGTTCTGGGAAGTACTCCTTTGCATGAGCCCTCCCAGAGCCCACCATTAGCCCCACCAAAGAGTCTGGGTAAACTCCAGTGTTGGGTTGCCTCAGGCCAAACAACCAGCAGGGAGGGAACCCAGCTCCACCCATCAGCAGTCAAGAAAATTAAAGTTTTACTGAGATCTGCCCACCAGAGGAACAGCCAGCTCTACCCACCACCAGTCCCTCCCATCAGGAAACCTGCACAAGCCTCTTAGATAGCCTCATGCACCAGAGGGCAGACAGCAGAAGCAAGAAGAACTACATCCTGCAGCCTGTGGAACAAAAACCACATTCACAGAAAGAGAGACAAGATGAAAAGGCAGAGGGCTATGTACCAGATGAAGGAACAAGACAAAACCCCAGAAAAACAACTAAATGAAGTGGAGATAGGCAACCTTCCAGGAAAAGAATTCAGAATAATGATAGTGAAGATGATCCACGACCTCGGAAAAAGAATGGAGGCAAAGACCGAGAAGATGCAAGAAATGTTTAACAAAGACCTAGAAGAATTAAAGAACAAACCAACAGAGATGAACAATACAGTAATTGAAATGAAAACTACACTAGAAGGAATCAATAGCAGAATAACTGAGGCAGAAGAATGGAAAAGTGACCTGGAAGACAGAATGCTGGAATTCACTGCTGCGGAACAGAATACAGAAAAAAGAATGAAAAGAAATGAAGACAGCTTAAGAGACCTCTGGGATAACATTAAATTCAACAACATTCGCATTATAGGGGTCCCAGAAGGAGAAGAGACAGAGAAAGGTCCAGAGAAAACATTTGAAGAGATTATAGTTGAAAACTTCCCTAACATGGGAAAGGAAATAGCCACCTAAGTCCAGGAAGCACAGAGAGTCCCATACAGGATAAACCCAAGGAGAAACATGCCGAGACACATAGTAATCAAATTGACAAATATTACAAAGAAAAATTATTGAAAGCAGCAAGGGAAAAACAAAAAATAACATACAAGGAAACTGCAATAAGGTTAACAGCTGCTTTCTCAGCAGAAACTCTACAAGCCAGAAAGGAATGGCATGATATACTTAAAGTGATGAAAGGGAAGAACCTACAACAAAGATTACTCTACCCGGCAGGGATCTCATTCAGATTCGATGGAGAAATCAAAAGCTTTACAGACAAGCAAAAGCTAAGAGAATTCAGCACCACCAAACCAGCTTTACAAAAATGCTAAAGGAACTTCCGAGGCAGGAAACAAAAGAGAAGGAAAAGACTACAATAACAAACCCAAAACAATTAAGAAAATGGTAATAGGAACATATATATCAATAATTACCTTAAATGTAAATGGATTAAATGCTCCATCGAAAAGACACAGACTAGCTGAATGGATACAAAAACAAGACCCATATACATAATGTCTACAAGAGACCTAATTCAGACCTAGGGACACATACAGACTGAAACTGAGGGGATGGAAAAAGATATTCCATGCAAATGGAAATCAAAAGAAAGCTGGAGTAGCTATACTCATATCAGATAAAATAGACTTTAAAATAAAGAATGTTACAAGAGACAAGGATAGACACTACATAATGATCAAGGGATCAATCCAAGAAGAAGATATAACAATTGTAAATATATATGCACCCAACATAGGAGCACCACAATATATAAGACAACTGCTAACAGCTATAAAAGAGGAAATTGACAGAATGCAATAATATTGGGGGACTTTAACACCTCACTTACACCAATGCCCAGATCATCCAAAATGAAAATAAATAAGGAAACAGAAGCTTTTTTTTTTTTTGCAGTATGCGGGCCTCTCACTGTTGTGGCCTCTCCCATTGCGGAGCACAGGCTCCGGACGTGCAGGCTCAGCAGCCATGGCTCACGGGGCTAGCCGCTCCATGGCATGTGGGATCTTCCCAGACCAGGGCACAAACCCATGTTCCCTGCATCGGCAGGTGGACTCTCAACCACTGCACCACCAGGGAAGCCCAGGAAACAGAAGCTTTAAATGACACAATAGACCAGATAGGTTTAATAGATATTTATAGGACATTCCATCCAAAAACAGCAGAATACACTTTCTTCTCAAGTGCTCACAGAACATTCTCCAGGATAGATCACATCTTGGGTCACAAATCAAGCCTCAGTAAATTTTAAAAAATTGAAATCATATCAAGTATCTTTTCTGTCCACAATGCTATGAGATTAGAAATCAATTACTGGGGAAAAAAAGGTAAAAAACACAAACACATGGAGGCTAAACAATACATTATTAAATAACCAAGGGGTCAGTGAAGAAATCAAGAGGAAATTAGGAAACACCTAGAGACAAATGACAATGAAAACACGAACATCCAAAACCTATGGGATGCAGCAAAAGTAGTTCTAAGAGGGAAGTTTATAGCTATACAAGCCTACCTCAAGAAACAAGAAAAATCTCAAATAAACAATTTAACCTTACACCTAAAGGAACTAGAGAAAGAAGAATAAACAAAACCCAAAGTTAACAGAAGGAAAGAAATCATAAAGATCAGAGCAGAAATAAATGAAATAGAAACAAAGAAAACAGTAGCAAAGATCAAAGATCAAAACTAAAACCTGGTTCTTTGAGAAGATAAACAAAATTGATAAACCATTAGCCAGAGTGGTCAAGAAAAAGAGGGAGAGGACTCAAATCAATAAAATGAGAAATGAAAAAGGAGAAGTTACAACAGACACTGCAGAAATACAAAGCATCCTAAGAGACTGATACAAGAAACTCTATGCCAATAAAATGGAGAACCTGGAAGAAATGGAAAAATTCTTAGAAAGGTATAACCTTCCAAGACTGAACCAGGAAGAAATAGAAAATATGAAGAAATGAATCACAAGAAATGAAATTGAAACTGTGATTTAAAATCTTCCAACAAACCAAAGTCCAGGACCAGATGGCCTCACAGGTGAATTCTATCAAACATTTAGAGAAGAGCTAACACCCATCCTTCTCAAACTTTTCCAAAACATTGCAGAGGAAGGAATACTCCCAAACTCATTCTATGTGGCCACCATCACCCTGATACCAAAACCAGACAAAGATACTCCAAAAAAAGAAAATTACAGACCAATATCACTGATGAATATAGTTGCTAAAATCCTCAAGAAAATACTAGCAAACAGAATCCAACAACATATTAAAAAGATCATACACCATGATCAAGTGGGATCTATCCCAGAGATGCAAGGATTCTTCAATATACACAAATCAATCAATGTGATACACCATATCAACAAATCAAAGAATAAAACCATATGATCATCTTATTAGATGAAGAAAAAGCTTTTGACAAAATTCAACACCAATTTATGATAAAAACTCTCCAGAAAGCAGGCATAGAGAAAACCTACCTCAACATAATAAAGGCCAAATATGACAAACCCACAGCAAACATCATTCTCAATGGTGAAAAACTGAAAGCATTTCCTTTAAGATCAGGAACAAGACAAGGATGTCCACTCTCACCACTATTATTCAACATGGTTTTGGAAGTCCTAGCCACGGCAATCAGAAAAGAAAACTAAATAAAAGGAATACAAATTGGAAAAGAAGTAAAACTGTCATTCCTTGCAGATGACATGATACTATACATAGAGAATCCTAAAGATGCCACCAGAAAACTACTAGAGCTAATCAATGAATTTGGTAAAGTTGCAGGATACAAAATTAATGCACAGAAATCTCTTGCATTCCTATACACTAATGATGAAAAATATGAAAGAGAAATTAAGGAAACACTCCCATTTACCATTGTGACAAAAAGAATAAAATACCTAGGAATAAACCTACCTAGGGAGACAAAAGACCTGTATGAAGGAAACTATAAGACACTGATGAAAGGAATTAAAGATGATACCAACAGATGGAGAGATATACCATGTTCTTGGATTGGAAGAATCAATATTGTGAAAATGACCATACTACCCAAAGCAATCAACAGATTCAATGCAATCCCTATCAAATTACCAATGGTATTTTTTACAGAACTAGAACAAAAAATCTTAAAATTTGTATGGAGACACAAAAGACCCCAAATAGCCAAAGCAGTCTTGAGGGAAAAAAACGGAGCTGGAGGCATCAGACTTCCTGACTTCAGACTATACTAAAAAGCTACAGTAATCAAGACAATATGGTACTGGCACAAAAACAGAAACATAGATCAATGGAGCAAGATAGAAATCCCAGAGATAAACCCACGCACCTATGGTCAACTAATCTATGACAAAGGAGGCAAGGATATACAATGGAGAAAAGTCAGTCTCTTCAATAAGTGGTGCTGGGAAAACTGGACAGCTACATGTAAAAGAATGAAATTAGAACACTCCCTAACACCATACACAAAAATAAACTCAAAATGGATTCGAGACCTAAATGTAAGACTGGACACTATAAAACTCTTAGAGGAAAACATAGGAAGAACACTTTTTGACATAAATCGCAGCAAGATCCTTTTTGACCCACCTCCTAGAGAAATGGAAATAAAAACAAAAATAAACAAATGGGACCTAATGGAACTTCAAAACTTTTGCACAGCAAAGGAAACCATAAACAGGATGAAAAGACCACCCTCAGAATGGGAGAAAATATTTGCAAATGAATCAATGGAAAAATTATATAAACAGCTCATGCAGCTCAATATTAAAGAAACAAATAACCCAATCCAAAAATGGGCAAAACACCTAAATAGACGTTTCTCCAAAGAAGACATACAGATGACCAAGAAGCCCATGAAAAGCTGTTCAATATCACTAATTATTAGAGAAATGAAAATCAAAACTACAATGAGGTATCACCTCACACCAGTTAGAATGGGCATCATCAGAAAATCTACAAACAACAAATGCTGGAGAGGGTGTGGAGAAAAGGGAACCCTCTTGCACTGTTGGTGGGAATGTAAATTGATACAGCCACTATGGAGAACAGTGTGGAGCTTCCTTAAAAAACTAAAAATAGAACTACCATATGATCCAGCAATCCTACTACTGGTCATATACCCAGAGAAAACCATAATTCAAAAAGACACATTCACCCCAGTGTTCATTGCAACACTATTTACAATAGCCCGGTCATGGAATCAACCTAAATGCCCATTGACAGATGAATGGATAAAGAAGATGTAGTACATATATACAATGGAATATTACTCAGCCATAAAAAGGAAAGAAATTGAGCCATTTGTTGAGACGTGGATGGATCTAGAGACTGTCATACAGAGTGAAGTAAGTCAGAAAGAGAAAAACAAATATCATATATTAACGCATGTATGTGGTACCTAGAAAAATTGTACACATGAACCGATTTGCAGGAGAGAAGTGGAGACACAGATGTAGAGAACAAACATATGGACACCAAGGGGGTAAAACCGCGGTGGGATGTAGATAGTGGTGTGATGAATTGGGCAATTGGGATTCACATGTATACACTGATGTGTATAAAATGGCTGACTAATAAAACATGCATTATAAAAAATAACTAAAAATCTAATATTCAAGAAAAACTTAGTACTAAATTTTCTTTGGGTTATTTGTATGGAAATATGTTAATATAAATGTTTCAGATATTACATGAAATTCCTAAAAATCTTATATGTTCTGGTATAATGTTATAAGTCATAATTCTTGTTATTTTTTAAATGTATATCTCAGAAATAACTAAATTTCCTTGTCAATTACATTATTATGAACTTTCATCAAATCTTTAACCATGGTCATTTTTAAGTCTTTTGTCATTTACAGACAGTTCTGGGTGTACTCTGATGCTTTTGCAAAAATGTTCCTGTGAAAGGGTTTCATCTTCAAGGAATTCATGGAAAAGACTCTGACAAGTACAGGTTTCTGGTAACTGACTATACTGCAGAACTGAATGAATAAGCATTTTCAGAACTCTAATGGAAAACTGATGAATTCATAAAAGTGCTAACAAAAGATCAAGATTAAAAAAATTAATTACATGAGACTGAGTGAACTGATGAGGATGATTATAATTTTTGTGACTTTCTGTTTGAATAAAAAAAAAGAACAAACATCAAAGAAAGGTATTGTTGAATTTATTCTCTAGAGGAAGAAAATTGGATTCAAACAGATTTAGTATACATAAGATTTCATTGGAAAAACAGAGCTGATCTCTTATAATTTAATAAAATGTATTTGATACAAAGAACTACTGAACAGTGTCAAAAGTACTAAGAAGCAAGCAATGGCACAGAGAGACAACCCCAAGATTAGCAACAGAAGGAACTTGCTACCAACCAAAAGGAAGCCGTGCATTATCAGAACTCAGGAGCAGAACATCAGGGATCTCATTGGAAAGGGATGTCCAGATAGATCTGGGAAGAAATGTCGCCACTTTGATGAGCCTGCAGCAGGAAGGTGAAGAGCTACTCTGGCATCCTTCTTCCTGTCCCCTAACCTCACCAGATTGGTTGTTATTAGCTGGATTCGAGTTTTCATATTATCAGCCTTTTGTGGTACAGAGCAGAGCAGGGAATTGATCTCAGATCACACAAAAAGTTATAGGAACAAATAATAGTAACATTGTTAACAATTAGGACCTAAATCTGTCTCCTCCAACTTCTGTACACTTCCACGGACTCCAGTATAAACAGAGCTTGCCTCTTGTGTTTTCCTCTTTCCTTTTATATATGTAATGTTTCTTAGTACCTCAAAATATAACTCGAGATCTTTAGCTTCGTTCTATAACACTCAATATAAAAAAGATCTTATTTCTGTGAAGAATTAAAAGTGATGTTCATAGCCACAATAAAGGTATTTCTGTTAATTTGCCAATGCTTTATTTCACAATGTTGAAAAGAACTTGCTTACGAAAAAAATTAGCTGATTTTCTTTAAATTGTGTATTTAAAGATTCATATAAGATGCCTACTAGGATTGTCCCATTTTCATTTGATTATTTGTTTGGTAGATTTTCATTCCTCCTAAATCTAGGTTCACAAGATTATTTGGGGGGGTCAATAGTAAAATAGGCCTCACTAGATTGACTTAAAGTAGAAGTCCATCACTTCAATTTAGGTATAATTAAAAATATGGAGTCAGAACATAAAGTTTGAACTGTGAGCAATTGCAGATGGAGAGACTGAGGTTCTCTGCGACTGGAATTCTGATGCCTGTAAGAAAAACGAGGTCATTGCTGCACAAGCTGACTTGGGAAGCAAAGAGGAAGCCCAGAGAACAATGTCACACCTGCACCCGGAGAGAATACACTTTCTTTAGCTGCACTCACTCTTCCTAGGAAGGAGAAATTAAACAGAACTGCACTATTTATTATTTACCCTCACATGCATATTAATTTCTTTTTGAATGTCCTGGATAGTAGCCAGATTTAGTTCTCATTTCAGGCCCAGCTACCTTTGTTCTCAGTGGAGACTCTGAAATTTTCCCTAAGTCCTGAATCAAAGGAGGAAATTTAAGTGCTATTGAAGGATAATATTTGGGCAAATCCAACTGCGAATCGCTGTTGAGCTTCTTGTGCCCACTGTGAGCTGATCAAGGGAACTGAATAGTGTAGTTGGTAAGGGCATGAGCTCTGGATCCATGAGTTTGAATCCTGCTCTGCCACTAACTGCAGACTTAATTTATCTTCTCTGTGCCTCAGTTCTCTCACCTATAAAATGGGGATAATAATGGTATCTTTCCCATATCATTGCGGTGAGGATTACCCAAGTAAAACTTCTCAAACTCTAAATGAATGTGCATGAGAACCACCTGGGAATCTTATTAAGATGCCAATACTGGGGCTTCCCTGGTGGTGCAGTGGTTGAGAGTCTGCCTGCCGATGCAGGGGACATGGGTTCGTGCCCTGGTCTGGGAGGATCCCACGTGCTGCAGAGTGGCTGGACCCGTGAGCCATGGCCTCTGAGCCTGCACGTCCAGAGCCTGTGCTCCTCAACGGGAGAGGCTACAACAGTGAGAGGCCCGCGTACCACAAAAAGAAAAAAAAAAAAAGATGTCAACCCTGTTTCAGTAAGTCTGGGGTAGGGACAAAAATTCTCCATTTCTAAAAGCTCTGGATAATGCTTAAGGTGTTGTTCTGTGAACCATACTTAGAGTAACCAAGATTCATAAAAATGACTGGCATGTAGTAAGGGTTAAACAAATGTTATGTATGATTATTACACAGCATCCATTGGAGAATGATGACTTAATGTATCTCATCCTTATCTGGCAATCACATATTACATACATTATACTGCAGACGGTATCTTCAAGAGCAGTCTCTTTGCTTGTTTTACTTGCCCCAAGCTGAGTTTTCCCCCACCCCATACTTTCCTTTTCCTCAACACTTCTACTTGAAGGGATCTTTCTCTATCTTCTCAATTATTATACATATTTTCTGTAACACTTTTGCAAAATGACTATGTACCATCCCTTTTCTACTGTGTAAGTATCTTTCCCTTCAAGCAGAATTCATGTTCTAATGTCCCATCAGCCTTCACTATCAACTACTTTTCCTAACCTATTACGCTGCATATGTTAAGTGCTCACTAAGTGGGTTTGATTTATTTGAGTTGGAGAAGACATTGCTTTTCCATACTTTCTCCTTTCTGAGATGAGCTGACACTAAGTTGAGGCATGGGGTCTTCTCCCTTTGGACAATTCTTACCACAATTCTAAACCAGCTTGAGACAGAGGTGCACAACACGTTCATTTCCACTAGAAGGGGGTGAAAATAGATTCCTTCCAAATATCTATTATTTAAATAAATATTTAAATGTTTAAAACCACCTGTAAAAGATTTGAGGATAAACAATTTTTTTTTCAAATAATTTGGGTGTAATTCATGTTTTCTGATAAACCTTTCTGATCTTTCTTGTCTGTTAAAAATGTTAAGTTGCTTTATGTATGGATCTGTGCTGGTGGTTGGATGATTTTACTAGAAATTCTTTTTATCTGAATTGACTCTTTCTGTTATTTTTTCAATTTTATAGGTCTAAGAAGTTTTGGAAGACCTAGGATAGATCCCATCTCCAACACTTACTGATTCTGTGATTTAACAAGATGCCTAGGTTTTCTGTTTTATAGGATCCTCTGTGATTAAATGAGAGCAAGTAATCATTTTTGTATATATGTACAGTGACTGGCACAACAAAAGTGATCCATAAATCTGAGCCATTATTGTTGAAGAGTTTTTTTGCATATTTAGGAAAGCCAACTTGAAGTTCATGATCATGATGGTCTTCCATGAAAACTATCAGATATAGTCATTCCTTTCTACTTTATCATTTTTATTCTCATTACAAATCAAAGCTTCATTCCAAACACATCATTTATTGATCAACAGGGACTTCTTTTTTTTTAACTTTTTATTTTATATTGGAGTATAGCCGATTAACAATGTTGTGCTAGTTTCAGGTGCACAGCAAAGTGACTCAGCCATACGTATACATGTATCCATTCTTCCCCAGACTCCCCTCCCATCAAGGCTGCCACATAACATTGAGCAGAGTTCCCTGTGCTATACAGTATGTCCTTGTTGGTTATCCTTTTTAAATATAACAGTGAGTACATGTCAATCCCAAACTCAATAGGAACTTCTTGAGCACCAAATAAATTGAGCACAACATAGGCACCATGAATTGAATCAAAGGAAGGATGAGAAAGATTCATGCCCTAATTTTTATAATAATCCCATAAGATAGAATTATTAAATTGATTTATTCTAAAGAGTTTTATTTTGTTTTCCTTCTTAAAGGATCAAGGGTATTATGACCCTTGATTTTTGATTTGTCTTGGATTTTTGATTTTGGTCTATCTAAAGAATGAAGATGAGAGAGAAAGAAAGAAAGAAAGAAGAAAGAAAGAGAAAGAAAGGAAGGAAGGGAGAGAGAGAGAGAGGAAGGAAGGAAGGAAGAAAGAAAGAAGGAAAGAAAGAAAAGAAAGAAAGAAAGAAAAGAAAGAAAGAAAGAAAGAAAGAAAGAAAGAAAGAAAGAAAAAGAAAGGAAGGAAGGAAGAAAGAAAGAGAAAGGGAGAAAGAAAGAGAGAGAGAAAGGAAGGAAGGAAGGAAGGAAGAGAGAAAGAAAGAAAGAAGGAAGGAAGGAAGAAGAAAGAGAGAGAGAGGGAGGGAGGGGAGGGAGGAAGAAAGGAAAGAGAGAGAGGGAATGGCAGCGGCAGAAGGCAGGAAAGGAGGTAAAAGAAGGAAGGAAATGAGAGAGGGACAGAAGGGAGTTAGAAATTTCAGAAGCCAAATATGTTAAAGAGAAACTGATAAATAAGCAGTCAGGTGAAATCTCTCTGGAAGGAGGATAAATGAGCACAACTTGACTTTCATGTAACCCTTAATATATTTAGAGAAGGAAGAATCAGGAAATGAAATACTTCTCAGGGTAGTTTAAGTCAAGAACTAAAACTAATTTACTTGACTTTCAAGCTATGAGACTTGTTTATACTTTGTAGAAGTATAAACTACTTCTACAAAGTTTCTCAACTTTGTAGAAACCACACCTTCACACTCCCAGATTCTACTGCAATGTTGACCAAACAACTTCCTTGTAAAATCAGACAAAGTACTCACCACCAACTGTATTGCATCAAAGATATCTTTATCATATGAGATGGTCACTCTTCTGCCCACTGAATGAATCAATGAGTAGAATCAAGCAAAAGATATTTTTTTAAATGATAGGCATGGTTACCAGTGGTCTTAAAGTAAGAGTTGTCATTGCTTTATACTGATTGAAACAGTAAAACTGTAAGGACACTATCAACATCATCCAATAGTCATATTGACCCAATATAGTAAAAAATGTCAATGATGTAAAAATTTTGGGTCTAAAAAATATACTTTTAAAGCAAGGATATACCTTTAATTTGAAACCTTATGATGCTGAATGGATATTGGTGTCATTTAATTCAAAGATAAAATTATTGTGAACACCTGTAGCCAAGATTTTCACTCTGAAGAACTGACCTCAAGAAAAAACTTAAATTTGAAAAACATTATATGCCAGATAATTTTCTGCAGTATTTGTATTAATGCATTTATTTAAAATCATTTTATGTATAATGAAAATAATACATAAATTATAATCCAAAAGAGTTGGATCATGAGTTGTTACAATATCTCTATGTATTTACTGCTGTATCAGCTAGTTATTGCCACAGTTAGACTGCATAATATACAAACACACTATAATAAATATTTAGTTAATACGTTTGTGGGTGGGTGGGAATCTTGCCACTCTAGGCTAGGCTCAGGTAGATACCTCTGCTTCAAGTTGGGCTCAGCTTCTTGTATGGGTTTGCATTTAGATTTATTACTTCTTGTGTGTTTATTCTTGGACCCATATTGACAGGGCAGCAGCTAACTGGAAGAGGCTACGCTCATGGCAATGGCAGACAGCACAAGAGGACAAGTAGAAATAGTCCTCTTAAGGCCCAGTCTCAGAGCAGGTAAACCCTCACCGCCACCTCATTCTATTAGCCATGGCAAGAAAACGTGATGTCATATGGCAAATAGCGTGCATATAGGAAGATCCTTGAATTTGGGTCTTTTATGTAACCCATCACAACCATCTTCACATAAAACAATGTCAGAGTTAACAACAGGAAAGACTACAAAGGATAATTCCAGATCTACTAAACTTGCCAAGTAGATAACTGACTAGAAGTTAATCTGATTGGAAGCAGATCCAGTTACAGAAATCCGTTGGCGCACATTGGTGAAATCTTAATCCAAATCACTGAAGAATGCTTCAGTCAATGCCTACTAGAAATCTCAGTATTTAAAAAGCAAAAGTCGGGACTTCCCTGATGACACAGTGGTTAAGAATCCACCTGCCATTGCAGGGGACACGAGTTCGATCCCTGGTCTGGGAAGATCCCACATGCCGCGGAGCAAATAAGCCCGTGTACCACAACTACTGAGCCTGTGCTCTAGAGCCCGCAAGCCACAACTATTGAGCCTGTGTGCCACAACTACTGAAACCCACGCGCCTGGAGCCCGTGCTCTGCAACAAGAGAAGCCACCGAATGAGAAGCCCGTGCACCGTAAGGAAGAGTAGTCCCGCTCGCCACAACTACAGAAAGCCCAGGTGCAGCAACGAAGACCAAACACAGCCAAAAAAAAAAAAAAAAAAAAAAAAAGCAAGAGTATTAAAAACTGAATTTAGAAAAGGGTCTATTCTATCAGTAAATTTTTAAAATCCAGCTTTGCCCTGTTCTCTTTATCTCTCAAACAAGAAGGGAAAAATAACACAATGCTGAAACTGTGCTTCCTGAATTCATGTGTTTTATTTTTCAAATGAGTTTATCAAGGATTCAATTAAGGAAAAGCAATGAGGTGATTATCTACTATTGAATGTTGTATTGATATAATTATTATAGTTGGAAGGTGCTGAATGTCCGGGTGAGGATTTGATGGCAACATGGTGGGACAAAGCCAGTGAATGAGGCATGTGTGAATTCTGCCCTGTCAATTACCCCTCTTCACTTTGCGATTTTAAGCTGAGAAAGCCGGACTCAACTAACATTTAGCTACCTGAAGAAGCTTTCGAATCAAGGCTTAAATCCACAGTTCACAAAATCTGGCTGCATGTTAAAATCCCCTGGTGGAACTTTTAAAAATTCCTGTAGCCCTGGTCTCACCCCACAGATTCTCACTTAATTGGTCCAGATGGTCTCAGACTTGATAATATCTTAGAAAGTGCACCAGATGGCTTCAGGTGCAGTCAGCTCAAGCACCACTGGCCTGAACAGCCTTCCCATCTCACCAGTCCCTCTCTCACACACCCCTCCCTGGATATGAATCCTGGAACCACGTGGCCAGGTTTTCTTATGGAAGAAGAGTGTGGGGAGAGAAATAGAAAGGAAGGGAAAAGAGAACAGATCCCAAGAGGCACCATGCCCTTGCCTGCCTATGGTAGGAAACCAGGATGGAAGCTCTACCCCCATATTTTATGATTTAAAGATTCTTTTGATGGCAGGACATAGCAGATGGATGCTCCAGTAGATGAAAAGCAGAACTCTGTTACTTAAAGCTCCAAACAAGAGAACACTGCCAAGCAGGGCCACCTGGGGGCTGAACCCAGGGCCAGGCTAAAGGCAAGCTGGAGCCATAGGGGCAGCTTAGATGTGGTAAGTGGTGTGGGGAGAGCTAAGTTTGACAGACTTCCTGGGAATTGGCTAATATGAATAATTTCACCATCTCTGGGGCATAGGACCTGTCCCTAGTTGCCCTGTACCTGGCCCTGGAGCAGTTAAGGCAAGTATAGAGTGGCCCCAGAGTGTGAGAGCCAATAGGGAACTGGTGTGGACTTAGCTGCTCAAAAGAGGGAATTGACCAGCCTCTAGCAATGGCCTCAAAACTGGGTCAAGACAACCTTTTTTAAAAAGAACCTTATATGATACACTAAGAGCCATCAAAGTGATGCCTAGTTCAATAGGAACAAAAATCTCCCCACTATTAAAATGCAGCTCCCAATGTCCAAAGTTCTGACTGATCTGATTCATAGCTCCTCTATTCTTAGGAAGGGGGAGGTAGGGAGTACAGGAGTGCGCTGAATGGTCAAAGCATGGAGAGGGGCACAAAAGTCTAGGTCCCCAACAGAAAGCACAGGTCATGCTCCCTTAGCCAAAGAGACTGGTGCATAAGGGAATTCACAAATGTTGTGGTAACATTCCTGATGGATTCTGGGGCAGCAACCCAAAATACACGACTCTTTCTGCAGGGAAGTGTATTAGTATTTATTTTAAGTATGATAAGTAAAGACTAGAGGTAGCCTCATGTCACTTCAGATCACGTTTGTAGCCAAATGAATTCAGGTCAGGTCAGATATTACTGCCAAGTGAGTTATAAACACAACTTCTGTTTCCAGAGCTTTATAGATTTCAGAACTTCAGATAAGAGGTTGTAGATCTATATCTTACATATTATCTGAATCTATACTGTCATACTACAGATAATAAAGTGACTCTTATAAAGGTTAAGGACCCCAAGATAACTGATTCCATAATTATTTACTAAGCATCAATGTCGAGTACTATCAGGGAGTACTGCATATATAAAGATGGCCATGACAGGGTTTCCCTTGTGGCGCAGTGGTTGAGAGTCCACCTGCCGATGCAGGGGACACTGGCTCGTGCCCCGGTCCGGGAGGATCCCACATGCTTTGGAGCGGCTGGGCCTGTGAGCCATGGCCGCTGAGCCTGCGCGTCCGGAGCCTGTGCTCCACAATGGGAGAGGCCACAACAGTGAGAGGCCCGCGTACCGGAAAAAAAAGATGGCCATGACAGAGTGTCTGCTCTCGGGGCCATACCTTTTGGTAATGAGTGTCAGTGTGTAAAAATAATGCACAATAAAGCATCTGCAGTGCTATGCTGTGGGTACGATGTTTGGTTAAGGAACAAAGATCATAGAGCCAGATAGAACAGGAGCCAAGACCAAGAAGCCAAATCTCCTGATTCCTCAACATGAGAACATTTTTTAAAAATAATTTTGAGTCATTTGTACAAAAGCAATTCATGTTTAGTGGTGAAATGTTACAAGGTATAAATGACTACACAAAAGGGAACAAAAATTACTTGGCATTTCCCCACCCAGTATCAACCAGCATCTGTATAATTTAGGGGGTAAGGGCAGATATTTTGGACTTTTGCTATCTTGGATTTCATGTCTTCTCCCCACTTCCCAGCTGTGTGACCTTGAACATGTTACTACATTTTTCTGTGCCCCATTTCTTTATCTGTAAAATATCATCAGCTATAATAATACTTACAACATAGGGTTGTTGTGAAGATTAAGTGAGTTAATAGATGTAAAAGGCTTAGGATACTGCCAGTCACACAGTCAATACTCTGTCAATGTTTGTGGTCCAGTAACCTCAAAGCACATGCTGGATGGTCAGCTGTCAGCCTTGTATACCACCACCCACTTCTAAGGACATCTCTTCTTTGCAGAGAGGAAGCCATGTTTGGGGGTAGAATTTGCCTATGAGAGGAACCCATCAAGGTTTGGAAGGCAAAGTGTTGTGATACATTACTTTGAGGAGGTTTAAGGGGCCAGAGGTAAAGGCAGCTGTAAAGTTCTCATCAGCCTCTCTAGGTTCTCAGTAGTTTCTGTTTCATAGCTGCAGACAGACATTTCCAAAGACTCAAGAATTTGTGATTTGGAAGATAAAGTAGCTGCTGCAGTAAAACATTATAGGTAAGTCAAGTATAGCGTCATGACTAAGGATGGACTGGCTGCTTCTAATTATGCTAGACAACTTGAGGAAAAAATAAATGATGACATTACTTAAGATCCAGATAAGAAGTTAGAAATCAACTATGAACTGATTGTCCTATTTCTTAGAGCCACGAGGTCAAAATTTCTTAAAAAATAAAATAAAAAATCTAAAATCTGTGCTAGAGTACCAGGATTACTATACAAACTGAATTTGTAATCATGCCATTTCTTATGATAAAGTAAGGGAATTGATTAGAGGAAAAAAATCAAGACCCTAAAAATTGGGATGGGGACTTTTGGACAGTATTCAATGAAACTGAAAAACCTGAACTCACAAATTCCTCTGAGTCTCCCTTCCTGGCAGAAGTAACCCTTATTCCACTTCTGAATTTAACTTTCTCTTTCCTGAAGAACCTGAGATGACTTCTTATAAAATCATAGCCTTGTAAGAAAACTGTTGATCCTCCTCATGACCCACATCTACTTCTTCTCATTGTTTCTAGTCTCACATCTTAGCAGATCACAGGTACAAAGTGTGACAAAGAGGAAGTACTGCACACACCAAAAGAATTTCAGGACTTTGCCAATTATTTCTGGAGATTATTGTGTGCCGCCATATATATATATATATATATATATATATATATATATATATATATGTATATATATATATATATATACTAAAGAAGATAGACTAGATTAAAAAGAATGTGAGATTTGAACTGTTGAACTTATTGATATAAATACATCCACCAGAGATCTGTAATTCAAGGAGGATGGTAGTGACTCTATCAGTTTGCTTGAGTGATTGACAAAAACATGGACCTAACATAGCCTTGCAGCAAATAGAGTCAAAATTCCAAAACTTCTTTGGTATACTGTAGAAAAAGATCAACAAGCAATGGCCCATGGGCCAAATACAGCCTGAAAAATGTTTTTGTAATTAAAGTTTGACTGGAACACAGCCATGCTCATTACTTTATGTATTGCCTACAGCTCCTTTTATACCAACAGAGTTGAGTAGTTGTGACAGAGACCATATTACCCACAAACCTAAAATTTTACTAGCTGGCCCTTTAATGAAAACATTTGCTGACCCTTGCTCTAAGAAGAAAAATCCGAAGGGTGAGGGAGGGGCTGGAGTGAAATTTATTGTGTGATCTGCTTACCCATCCCCTTATCTATTTCCTCTGGAAGATCCAGAGAACTGCCTCTTCAACAAGGCCATGAGAAATACATGGGTGAAAGTGAAGGATGTTTGATAAACTCTGAAATTCAGGAATGACAGTGGAAAATGCTACTATTGAAAAGGGTTCCCTGATTTCAACTAGAATGATGGAATCCTGGAATAGTAAAGGTCAAATGGAATACTTAATTGCTAGTGACAAGGTTTGGGTAATTACTGTAATGTGCAGCAGGCCAAGAGTAATCATCAGAATGGTTTGACCTATGGATATTTTTGCCAGTGATTAACTGATCATGGTGGCCCTGGGATTAGACCTACCATGTATAGTATAAATGGACATTCTACTAAAGCCTTACCTGATCCCTAAAAGCAAAGTAAGTGAGTCACAGCCCCTAACATTATTCCCAGCCAGAGTCAATCCACAGACTGGATGAGGAAGGACCCTGTTACACTGTCAAAAACTTACATATAAACACTTCTCCCAGCCTAACCCAAAGGGACCTATGGTTATTTACTTGGGCAACTATGCACTGGGTTAAAAGAAGGAAATGTTTAAACATTTCAAGGATTACCTCCACTGAATCTGAACTGATGCTAAATCCTTGGGATTCCAAATCCCACTGTAGTCCACCAGCCCAGCAGAGTGGGAAATTATGGAGGTCAAGTGATAAATGGAGTATGGGCCCAGATCCATCCCATAGTAGACCCAGTGGATTCCTGAAACCATCCTCTAGCAAGGTCATGACCTCTGTAACAGAACTATTAACCATTCAAAAAGCATCTTCTGGATGCTACTGGCTGCTATAAACACTAAGAACATTACCATGAAACATCAAATGACTAGGTAACCAGAAACACTCATCATGATATGGGCATTGTCAAACTCACAAAGTCATAATTTTGGATTTGGCATAGGAACAGGGTACATGACTACTAGACACAGGTAGATTATTTTGATACTTACTCTTATTCATTCAACAAATTCAAATCTTCAGATTCAGTATTTCCAGAACAGTACATTCATAGACTTTCAGGTCATACTGCTTTTTCTCTGTAAAAGTCTTTTTAACAACTTGAACTTTCTTTAATCTTTCTTTTAGAATATTTGTTTTGTGTCACTCAGTCAGGTACCTGATAGATTTTTTTCAAAACTATTTTAAGTCCTTACATATAAGTTCTTTGCTATTGTTATGGATTGAATTGCATCTTCCCAAAACTCATATGTTGAAGGCTTAACCCCTCTATGTGACTATTTGGAGATAGGTTTTTTAAGATAATAAAAGTTAAATGAGGTCATAAGGGTGGGGCCCCAATCCAGTAGGACTGGTGTCCTTATAAGAAGGAACACCAGTGACCTCTCTCTATGCATGCACAGAGAAAAGGCCATACGGAAGATACAGTGAGAAAAAGGCTACCTGTAAGCCATGGCATTCTGTCATGGTAGCCCTAGCAGACTAATAGGGTGATACACAGCATATATTTGGACACATGGTAATTATTAAATAAAGTTTTATCAAACTAGTTAGAGTTGAAAAATAAAGATTAAAGCATCTAAAACAGTTATGAAAAAGAAGAAGCATGTGCAATGAAGAACAAAATAGGATATTCTGGCTGTGTGTAAGCAAGAATTTTTACATCCAAATATTCTGTATGTGTTAATTGCTTGTAACCTTGAAGATATTTCCCTTTAGGAATAATATGATACTTGCTAGTTAAATTTAGCTGGGTCAGATATTTTCATAGTCCATTCTCTGCTCCCATCTCCCTTGACCATGATTATTTTACCATTGAAATTTCAGTATAAATTATATTCCTCATAGAGGTTTTTTCTCTCATCACAATATCTAAAATTGCACCAGGCACTATCCCATTACCCTATTTTATTTTCCTCATAACGTTTATTTAACTTGAAATTATCTTAAATGTTTGTTTTGTTTTTGTATCTTCCAGTAAAATATAAATTCCTTGTTACCTTGTTTTTGTGCTCACTGCAGTATCCCCAGCACCTAAAAAACATCATAGGGACTCAATAAATATTATTTGAGACAAATATTTTTGGACCTGACTGCAAGAAATCTTTGAACCAAAGAGTTATGGCCTCCAATATGACCTACATTTTGTATATTAACTTTAATTCTTCCAACATTTATCCCTTCATTTTTCTTTTTATTATCTGATTTCATCTCACTATGTTATATATATCTATGTGAATCATCCAAACTATTTTTGGAGTAAGGCAGCATATAAATAAGCAAACAAAAATCGAAGTAAGTTTAGATTTCAGGAGATTCCCCCAAAATGTGTTTACTCTGAAATGAATATGAGGTATACCACAAAATAAGTATTTAAATATATATATTATATATTATACTATATATATTATATATTGCATTATATATTATATTATATATCTATATATTATATATGATATTGTATATAGTTAGATACTTGTTTTGTCATGTATTTCAGGTTTATTACAGAGTATATATATAATATAGTACATAAATAATTATATAACAACTTAACACATAATAGTGTGTTAAATAATATATATAATATTTTATATAATATATAATATTTTATATTATATAATTTATACTACCTAATATTCTTAGACACATAAGAAAGAAAGAGTATATACAATATCCTTTCTAATGGCTTACATATACTAGTTTGATTTTTCTTGTTCTCTGTCACCCCCTCCTCCCTCCATGATCCATTATCTGTATTTTTCTGCCTGGCTTTCTGTCCCTCAGGGGTGACCTCCAGAGCAGCATTGCTCAGGTCCCCTTGCCATCTGGCTCCCAGTTGGATTCAGCCAATGGCAGACACCCACAGGAGCCTGGAGGATGGGAAAAGATGAAGATTGGGTATTTATCACCCTGAGCCCATACCCGCGGTCCCTTCCTGCCTTGGCACTGGTCTGACAGCAACTGTGCTCCCCCATGACCTCAGATCCCATCAGACCACCTTTCTTCCACAACTCCAACTTCCATCATGTGTCAGGACATCCTTCCCTCCTCCTGCTCCCTCAGACTTAAGGGTGGCAATAGCTCCCCACTGCTGCTGATTTCAAGGGGCTTTACCTTTCAGGATGCCTCAACCCTGCCCCACTACTGTAATTAGTTCCTTCAGCTGTCTCTCTCTCTAGTTAAAACCTTTGAATATGCCATTTCATTCCTCCCAGGAACCAGGCTGAATTTAATAATGAAGAGATCTTTGGCTGTGTTTAGGAAAAATAGGGAAGTGGTAAAACTACTCCTAAGCATATAATCAGGCAGTAAAAATATTAAAAATGTAATATATGTAAGGCACCGTGATCTTTTCTATAATAGCTATAATGTTGTAGAAGACATGATTCCTTTGCTTCCCTGGTGGCGCAGTGGTTGGGAGTCCGCCTGCCGATGCAGGGGACACGGGTTCGTGCCCTGTTCCGGGAAGATCACACATGCCGCAGAGCAGCTGGGCCCGTGAGCCATGGCTGCTGAGCCTGCACGTCCGGAGCCTGTGCTCCGCAACAAGAGAGGCCACAACAGTGAGAGACCCGTGTACCGCAAAAAAAAAAAAAAAAAAAAAAAAAAAAAGACACGATTCCTTTCCTCAAGGGAACACTTAAACAAAGGGAAAAATAAGTTACTCTATATATCCTGATGTTAAAAGGAACAATTCCTGTTGTCTCCATTTTGGCTGAGGTCCCCAAATCTGAGAACAAAGGATATTAATATATTTTCACAGTAATAAAGATGTGTTAGATCATCCTTTCTAAGAGATGACTCACAATATATCAGGCAACTCTTGGTCATCACTCACCTTGAAAGCACATAGGGATGGGGAAGGAGGGGATGTCAAGAGAACTTTATTGGGACACATTCCTGTGTTTTCTCAAATGTGAGAGATTTTCAGGAACCAGTATCTGACTCATGTCTGAAAAGTAGTCTAAATGTAAAAAGCTGGCTGAATCTTTGTTGGAATATTAAAAAGAATGTACCGTATTCTTACCAATGATGGTTTGTTTCCTGAAGCCACATGTGGTCTCTGATGATGAAGGAACATGATCAAATTGCCTTAAAACTCTATGCAATTTTTAAACAAGGAAAAATGGACTTGGGGAATCCAGGGATTGTGTGGGGGGTATAGGGAAAGTGATCTGAGGACTGAAGCCAGAGTTCCCAGTGGGGAATCTCTAAAGAGCTCTTCAGAGAAAGGATCAGCATCTAGATAGCTACTCCCATGCCTGATTGCACATTTACCAGTCAAGCTACACCCTTGTACACTTTGCCTCTACCTTCTTTTTCATTCCTCTCTCAGAAGGAGCCCTGAGACCACAGTGAGTGGAGGAGGGAGAGTGGAAGAGCAAGGTGGGGGACATAATAAGATTTCTGAGCTGTGGGAGAAAAAAAATATTTCAATTGGATGAGAGATTTAACATTTAATTATTAGATTGGACTGTACCTTTTACTAGAACTAGAAAATGAAATAACTAGTTCATTTTGAAAATAATGAGTAAGGATTTGGGATCAACCCAAAATATCTCAAGCAGTGAGAAAAGGAGATTCAACAGAGCACGGAGAAAATAGAGTGATGAAAGAATAGAGTTGCTTTTTGGTTGGCTGGCCTCTACTTAATCCAGTTTATTCAGTAATAAAGGGGTCAACACTTTGATTGAAGGAGGAGTAAATGTGATCTTAGAAGACCTCAAAATTACAATTTGGCTTGAGTAAAAAAGACTATATCTTCTCAAGCAGGAGGTATAACCATGCTAATTAAATTTGCCAATTCCTACTAACCCATTGGTCAAAACCATATTCAAGATGAAAATTTTATTTGGTTTGGCTGAGAAAAATTTTCACCAAATTGCCCAAGGAATTTCAAGATTCTATTTAAACTCGTAGCAAAATTTGTAACATATTTTTAAAAATCATTGCTGCAAACCCTCTACTTTGGCATTTTTTTGTATACCAACATTCTCATATGATTTTAATTCTTCTGCATCCAGGATCCAAGAAATTCAAGCATTAGACATGCAACTTATATATAGTAGTAGTATTAGTAGTAATAAAAGTAGTAGTGGCAGCATTATGATAATAATAATTTTTAAAGTGTTAAGTACTTATGATACACAAGGCAAAGTGCTAGGTGCTTTGCATGTGACATTTTTTAAATTTTAATAATCCTAGATGACGTTAAATAATAGTGTTTGAATTTCTAATATGTCCTTAAAATGCCATCAGATCTAAGTAAAGGAAAAAAGAACAGGTTGAAACCATAGAAGATCATTAGTTTATAGCCAAAGCAGATTTCAATGAAACTGGGTCTTATGAATTTTCCCTTTCCTAGCACCTAACACAGTATATGAAGTAGCTGATACAGAGTAGACCATTCGATACATATTTTTTAAATGAATTGATGTTAAGTAAATGTTGAATGAATATCTATAAGACTGAATTTTTTATATCTTTGTAATAGAGGTTATGTAATAAAAATAGAATTCAAATTCTTAAAATTATGCATATTTCAAGTAAATATAAATTCATATCTAGCTATTTCAACCTCATTCATTTTAACACTATTTATTCACTGCTGAAAGTGATAAACATTCAGCTCAAAAATTAAGGATATTAAAATCTTGACAATGATAATGCCCTAACTGAGGTTAATTTGGGATCTATTAAAATCTGATTGAATTTTTAACTCTGCGAGAGGGATATTAATATTCAACAAGATTTTTTTTTTCTCAACTAAAAGACACAAGGCAATCTAACAATAAGGACCTGATCTAAATGAATGAAAGCTGTGAAACGGAAACTGTGGCTTCTAGCAACAGTTATTAAGCCATAATGATCTGCTTAATTAGAATTAAGTAAAGGAAGTTGTCCTTTTGCACCAATCCAGAAGCATAGCCTGAGGTATTTGGCTGTCTGTCCATTCTATAGATGAAGCAAACAAACGTCCTCAAATTCAAAATTCAGTTCTAATTGTCACCTCCTCCATGAAGATTTTACTGACCTTCCCAGACCAAGACATTTGTTCTGTCCCCTGGTTTATACCTCTAAATTAGTAAAGAGTTCTACTACAAAAATAAAAATAAATTGAAATTGAAGGAGGACACAGGGCAACAACATACAGTAAGTTTTAGTCATCTATGGAGTAGTGTCATAAGTTCATCCCCCAATTTCATTTTAGAGCAGAATCATGCATACAACATACAGATTTCCATGAGAAAGAGGAAGAGAGAAGTGGCCAGCTGTTGACTTAACATCCTTTCCAAGAAACTTACAGCTTGCATCTTGTTCTTGTTCTTGGTAGCTGTAAGAACGAATCCAAATATTAAAGGACTGTGGTGGTATTTGGGATATGCACAACTGCTAAGGATTCTTAGATGACGTGTTCTTGAGAAGATGGCGTATTTTTGAGGAAAGGTCAGAGTTTGAATTGTAATGTCTGTTGCTTGTATTCAGCAGAATATGGAAGACAAGTGGATCTACAGACTCTGGGGCCACTTCCCCCTCATCTCAGCAAATGCTCTCTCTCTCTCCTAGCCCCATACACTCTACCTTCCCTCAGTATTTGACGGGGGTGCAAACGAGGAAAGTTTTACATGAACACATATACATATTTATTGAATTATCCAAAAGGCCTAAAAGTGGGGGAAATTACTGACAAAGCTAATATTGGGAACTAGAAGACAGCCTAAATGAAGAATGATCCTGAAATCTCAAAGCTATACATTAGACCGGGTGGAAGGAGGGCTGAAAGTAAGGAAATGATCTTGTGCATTACACTAGACTTATCTAATGGGGATAATAAAATCAAATGTCCAATTGTACTTTAGAAATAGCAGTGATTTTGTGGGAAACATTTAAAATAATCTTACACTTATGGCACACAACCCTTTTTATAATAAAATGCCATCTCTGTTTTGCAAAGAGAGAAGCTGAGGGAAAAAACACAGTATCATCAGCTGGCTCCAATAAGAATTATTGAGAATTAACTCCAATAAGAGTTATTCTAAATTTTCCAATTTTTCCAATTATTCCATATGTCCATGGCTTATCATGAAACTGAGTCCTATGTAAAAATCTGTGACTGGTAAGAAAGATAGCTAAGTTTGGACCCAAGATTTTGCACTGAAGTTTTGACACTTTAGACTGGGTCTTTTCTACTCTCTTTTTGTCATGTTTTTTTCCTCCTACATTTGGGGACAATACCTTACAGAAATTGAGAGATAATTTACAACACTATGTGAAAATACTTGGCTACAGTGCCAGATAGCTGGTATGACTTAACAAATTATGGCAGTATTTATTGTGGCTGTCTGGATTGGCACTGGAAAACAATCACATCTTTTAGTTACATATGATTCAACAAAAGAGTTTGGAGAAATAGTGCCTAAGGGATGCACTGTTAGATACGATGTGAATTCAGTAGTTCTCTAGGCTCCAGTTTTGAAGGAGACATGTCCTTAGGTTGCCTCCATGGAATAGTCTTAGCTATTACACTGATCCTAATAAATAATAAAGTGTGGCTGATACAAAAGTAATTTATATTCATGGATTAGCTGGGTGCATAGGTTTAATAATATTGACATTACAGTAACATTCTTAATAGCACATTGTCACAGCATCATCTGTTAAGTATTTCTTCCCAATGCATTTCATACCCTGCCTAATAATAATTTGTTAAAGGCAATGTAGCTGCACATATTAATTCTTTCGTAAATGTGAACATCACATTCTTGAATGGCACATGACTTAATTCATGATAACTTTTGTTGTGATTATATGAATAGAAACTCGGCTTCATCTGAATGGGAAGAGTGCACATTTGTAGCCTTATTACAGTTGGGAAATTGAAATGTGAAAGAAGTGACAACTGCTAAGATCTGCAATAGAAAACATGTGACTAAATGCAGTGTAACTGTTCTATGTCACCCTTGCCTCTCATCCCTTCCTATTTCATCCTCTGACTCTGAAATGTATGGCAAGATAGTTGAAAATGAAATGAAGCTATGATTCTCTTCCTCAGTTACCTAGATTATATTTAGCTGTCCATTTCACCTTGGCTAGTTCAAAATAAAATTTGTGGCACTCAACCAGTCACATTTTTTGTCTCTCTTACTTATAGGAATGCCTTAAGTTTCATTCCCTTATTCAATAAGCATTTATTGATCACCTGCTGTCATATGACACTGGATTAGGTACTGTAGATCCAAGATGAAAGACAGATATACTGTCTACAAAGCATCATAATCAAGGATGCAGATTTTATAACAAATTAGAGATTGAAAGGAAAGATCATAGGCAAGCTGCAGCAATAGCTGTCAAAACTTCTAGATACAACATGCATCTACTTATGATTTTTAAAAACAAGTTGTTTGCCTTCTAAAATTATGTCACCAAATACAACAAAATACAAGATTGCTTAAGGGTGCTTTAAATAGTTGATGTCACATGTGGTAGACAGGTCTGATTCTATGTCTTCCTAATTACTCATGCTAGAAATATTGTTAAGACCCACAAGAAATATTTATTCCTGCCATGTGCATTCCCATTTTAAATTATTTTATCTCTTGTACTATTTGTGATTTTGCATACTTTATACAAATTATCTCCTAGACAAATTTATCAATTTACACTTCAATTGGTATCCCCATCTCATTGAAAAGCATCAATAGAAAGGTGACAAACAATTCACTCTTCTTTCATTTGTATATATCAATGATGTCTTCATTGCTGTATAGGTAGTATGAATAATATGAATTAGAAGGATAGATCCTCTTGTCTCAATTTTTCATCTCTCTTCACAGACAGATATAGTTTTTCTGGTTTTCAATCTCAATTCTTTCAAAAAAAAATAACAAGGTGATCTTAAAATTTATGTTGCTATTCAAAGGACCAAAAGTAATCAAACTAATCTTGAAATAAAAAGAGAAGCATTAGAGGATTCAAACTTCCCAAGTTTAAAAATTACTACAAAGCTACAAGAATCAAGACATTGTGTGATATTGGCATAAGGATAAGCATAGATCAATCTAATAGAATTGATAGTCCAGATGTAAATCTTTACTTTTACTGTCAATTCATTTTTGACAAGGATGTCAAGACAATTAAACTGAAAAAATAGTCTTATCAAGAAAAGGTGCTAGGACAATTGGATATTCACACACACAAAAGAATGAAGTTTGACACCCTACCTCACAGCATGTACAGCAATTAACACAGAATGGATTAAATATCTAAATGTAGGAGTTAAAACTATAAAACTCTTAGAAAAAAACCATTGGGGTCAATCTTCATGACCTTGGGTTAGGCAATGATTTGTTAGCTATGACACCAGAAGAACAGGAATAAAAGAAAATGTAGGTAAATTGAACATCTTCAAAATTGAAACTTTTGAGCTTCAAAGGACATCATCACAAACATAAAGAGATAATGCACAGAATGGAAGAAAATATTTGCAAATCACATGTCTGATAAAGGACTTGTATCCAGAACATATAAGAAACTATTATATTGTTAGCAATCAGGAAATGTAAATCAAACTACAATGAGATATCACTTTACACTCAATAGGATGGTTATAATCAAAAAGACAGATAATTAAAAATGGTGAGGATATGGAGAAATCAAACCCTCGTATACTACTCGTGGGAATGTAAAATAGTGCAGCTACTTTGGAAAACAAAGAGCAGTTCCCCAAAGGTTTAAACATAGAGCTACTTTATGATCTAGCAATTACATTTCTACATATATATTCAAGAGAAGGGAAAATATGTATCTACATGAAAACTTGTACGAATGTTCATAGCAACGTTATTCATTATAGTTAAAAAATTAGAAATAATCCAAATGCCCATTAACTGATGAGTGGCTTCTTTCATTCAGCATAATATTTTCACTGTTCACCTGTGTTACAGTATATATTAGTTATTTATTTCTTGTTATTGCTGAATAATATTCCATTGTATGGAGGTAAGAGAGTAAGTAAGAAGCTAAAAAGGAGAAAGCAGAACACTGAAAACTAGTGAAGAAAGTATTTTGAGGATAAATGAATAACAAATTTGCACCCCAATGTTCATAGCAGCACTATTTACAATAGCCAAGACATGGACGCAACCTAAGTGTCTGTCGACAGATGAATGGATAAAGATGTTTTGTTTGTGTGTGTGTGTGTGTGTGTGTGTGTGTATATATTTATATACAATACAATATACACACAATATATATACACATAATACCATAAAAATGAATAAAATAATGCCATGTGCAGCAACATGGCTAAACCTAGAGAATATCATACTAAGTGAAGTAAGACAGAGAAAGTCAAACATCATATGATATCAATTATATGTGGAATCTAAAAAAAATACAAGCGAATTTATTTGCAAAACAAAAACAGACTCACAGACATGGAAAACAAACCTACCAGAAGGGAAGGAAAGGAAGGGATAATCAAGAGTATGGGATTAACAGATACACACTACTATATAAAAAATAGGTAAGCAGCAGGGTTAATATATAACACAGGGAACTATATTCAATATCTTGTAATAAACTATAATGGAGAAGAATTGAAAAAAGAATATATATATATACATACATACGTATAACTGAATTACTTTTCTGTACACCTGAAACTAAGACAATATTGTAAATCAACTATACTTCAATTAAAAATAAAAAAGAATGACAAAATCTGTTAACTGATGCTGAGAGTTTGTATAAGATTACGATTGAAAATTGACCATTGGATCTTTCAATAAATAGAACTTAACAGAGTACTTTGAGTGAAATGGTGGGATTGAGTTAAAGAGGTAAGATGGGAAAGGAGAGAAAGTTAAGACAAGCCCTGACCAACCTTCTAGAAACTTTTACCACAAAGAGAAGCGTAGAAATGATGCAGAAGCTGGAGAGAGTAAGTGGTCAAGGCTGTGTCCTTGTATTTTGGGTTTTTTTTTTAAATGAATGATATTATGGCCTATAGAACATGCATGGAGAAATCTAATGACATTGGAGATGGTGATGGTGTTGAAAAGAGGTAGGTAAATTGATGTATAAGGTAGTGGGAGGGTATAGAAGTTCTCTTCTGGCTGCTTCTGGGTTCTTTTGTTGTTACTTTCCATCTTGTAGGAATTTTAAAAGATTTTTTTTTAGAGCAATTTTAGGTTCACAGCAAAATTGACTGGAAGGTGCAGAGAGTTTCTGCACATGCACAGCCTCCCCCATTATCAACATCCCCTCAGAGTGGGACATTTGTTACAATTGATGAGCCTACATTGAGTTGCTTCTGTTTTTATCAGTGGAATATGAAACAAGCTTATGAGGTGTGAGTGAGGAGGAGGAAAGCAGATTGAAAGTTTTAGATGTGAAATATTCTCCTGGACAATGAGAGAGTGAACCAAATGGGAAAATGACTGAGAAAACTTAATGGAATTGACACTCACTATCAAGGGCCCATTGGCCAGGTCATAAATTCAATTTGAGGCCAGACATTGTAGTTGGTGGATAGTGATTGCTTCATTCCTTTCTTTGAAAGGAAGCACATAGCAGGAGAAGAGTTGGAGTTTAACAAAATTGTATTTTTACCAGTTGTATATGACAGAGGGGGCGACACAAGACAGTAAGCGTTTATACAAGAGAATATGATAATGATGGACCACCCAATCTGAGCTTCCTTGGTTGAATCCTTGGATGCAGGACCTGTGGATAAGAAGGGCTGACCATATGGAGCTTATAAAGAAGTACAGTCTGCATGGCTCACTCAAGTTTACAAGCTGTGTTTATAATCACAGATGTGGCTGGCCCTCCACACTTCCTACAATAATTTGGAAAACTTAAGACAGCGTGAATACATGAAACATCACTTGCCATCAAAAAGGAAGGATTTGAAAGTTTAACCAGTTCATCTAATTTTTTATTGGTGCAAGGAGGTAAATCAGAACACTTGATCATGTTGTGCTGTGAGATACTGTATTCATTAGCATTATTTCCATTTCCTTTGATTATAGCCAAGATCTTTATCCCCCCACGCAGAATACATAAGGCCTGAGTATCCACTTGCCAATGGACCACAGGATGGGACGAAGACAGCTCATTCTTTATTCCACTTCAATCCCTGGCCTGTATGATGGTACTGTCCACAAGGGGGTGACACAATGCCAAGTATCCTTGTGATTTTTATGACCTGGACATCTGTCTAGTATGTATTAGACTAGGACCACAGGTTCTGCCACAGAGGTCATGGAAAAACTGCCAGATGGTAATGAATTTTAGCCACTGATGACTTCAGCTGGATACAAACAAATGACCTAAGGGGATGAGATTCCATATCTTACTTCAAATCCTTTCAAGCTAACCTCTCCTTCCAAGATATGATTACAAATGCAACATTAATGCAGAAATAGACTTGAAGCCATGGAGTAGCATTAAGGTAAATAATTTGGATAATATGGCCAAAATTAAACACTTAGCTACTGAACCAAATAATTCATGTTTTTTGCTAGCCTCTATACTTCTTTCTTTCATCTGAGACTGAAACAAGAATAATAAAAATCTGCCATATTTGTTGTCCTCTTTTGTTAACCCCAAAATAGAAAATGTTATTATAATTATTGTATCACTCACAGCAGTCACAGAATAATGTATAATAAAATGACACTGGAATTATAGCCAAAGGGTAGAGTGTTTTGTTAAGACAAATTTAATTTTCTAATAAACAGAGTTGTTTTTATTTGTTTTGGTTTTGTTTTTATTTTTGCTTTAGTTTCAACTCTTACTAACTTTTCCATGTTTATAAGTAATTACCTCAATAATATAGTAAATGTTAATGAGTTTTTTATAGTGTCTTATGATCATAATAATAAATATTTATTTGGAGAGTGGAAGGAATTCTTTATACATGAGCGCTTTTTTTTTGGCTCACTTTAATAAGTGATCGGATTTCTATATTTTTTGCCTTTCTCCCAAAAATGAGAAGAGAAAAATATTAATTCACTTACGGTCATGATTAGTTGGTATCCAACTAATTCATTTCAGCTAATTAATTGGTGAATTGAGTGTTATTGTAATGGTAATTTTATGATCTCTGAACTCACTTTCTGTATATAAATCCATATGGCAAACTGCATGAGATCTTAGTAGGAACTGTACAGAAAGAATATGGTAGACAAAGTATCAAATTCCCACTTTTTATGTACTTTTTTTTTTTTTTTCTTTTTGCTATGTACTTTTATTTAAACATATTGTCCAAATATGAGGACCCCATGCCATTTCTTCCACACACAAGGTGGGCCATAAAGGAAAATCTCTTTCTTGAGAAATTATGGAGAGTCTCTGGCAAGCAGTCCTTTCTCAGTGTTCAGCTGTTAGCAGTCTGGATGAAGGCTCAGTCTGAAGGTTGGTTTGAAGGCTCAATATCTGTAAGGCTAATAAGGAAATAAGATTTAAAGAATAATATCAAAAACAGTTTTGGGAGGACCTTCAAGATGGCGAAGGAGTAAGATGTGGAGATCACCTTCCTCCCCACAAATACATCAGAAATACATCTACATGTGAAACAAGTCCTACAGAACACCTACTGAAAGCTGGCAGAAGACCTCAGACTTCTCAAAAGGCAAGAAACTCCCCACGTACCTGGGTAGGGCAAAAGAAAAAAGAAAAAAAAAGAGACAAAAGAATAGGGGTGGGACCTGCATCTCTGGAAGGGAGCTGTGAAGGAGGAAAAGTTTCCACACACTAGGAAGCCCCTTCACTGGTGGAGATGGAGGGTGGTGGGGGGGAAGCTTGGGAGCCACAGAGGAGAGCTCAGCAACAGGGGTGGGGGGGAGCAGAGGGCAAAGCGGAGAGTTTCCCGCACAGAGGATTGGTGCCAACCAGTGCTCACCAGCCTGAGAGGCTTGTCTGCTCACCCACCGGGGCGTGTCAGGGCTGGGAGCTGAGGCTCCGGCTTTGGAGGTCAGATCCCAGGGAGATGACTGGGGTTGGCTGCGTGAGCACAGCCTGAAGTGGGCTAGTGCTCCACAGCTAGCCGGGAGGGAGTCTGGGAAAAAGTCTGGCCCTGCCTAAGAGGCAAGACACCATTGTTTCTGGGAGTGTGAGGAGAGAGGGTTCAGAGTACAGCCTAAATGAGCTCCAGAGATGGGCGCAAGCCACGGCTAGCACTGCGGACACCACAGACGGGCATGAAACGCTAAGGCTGCTGCTGCCACCACCAAGAAGCCTGTGTGCGAGCACAGGTCACTCTCTACACCTCCCCTCCCAGGATCCTGTGCAGCCCGCCACTGCCAGGGTCCCGTGATCCAGGGACAACTTCCCTGGGAGAACACACAGCAGGCCTCAGGTTCTTGCAACGTCATGTCGACATCTGCCACTGCCGGCTTGCCCCGCATTCCGTACCCCTCCCTCCCCCTGCCTGGGTGAGCCAGAGCCCCCTAATCAGCTGCTACTTTAACAACATCTTGTCTGGGTGGGAAACAGATGCTCTCAGGTGACCTACATGCAGAGGTGGGGCCAAATCTAAAGCTATTCCAACAAAAAAGAGAAAGGGAAATGTCTCCCAGAAGCCTCGGGACCAGCAGATTAAATCTCCACAATCAACTTGTACGCTGCATCTGTGGAATATCTGAATACACAGCGAATCATCTCAAAATTGAAGAGGTTGACTTTAGGAGCAACTGTAGACTTGGGGTTTATTCTCTGCATCTGATTTGTTCCTGGTTTTATGTATATCTTATTTTAGTATTTAGAGCTTCTTATCACTGGTAGATTTGTTTATTAATTTGGTTACTCTCTTCCTTTAATTTATATATATATATATATTTTTTTTTTTTCCTTTTTCACTTTTTGTGAGTGTGTATGTGTATGCTTCTTTGTGTGATTTTGTCTGTATAGCTTTGTTTTTACCATTTGTCCTTTTTTTTTTAGTATAGTGTTTAGTGCTTGTTATCATTAGTGGATTTGCTTATTGGTTTGGTTGCTGCCTTATTTCTTTCTTTTTATTTTTTATTACTTTTTAATTTTTATTTTTAATAATTTCTTTTTATTTTTTATTTTAATAACTTTATTTTTTTCTTTCTTTCTTTTTTTTTCTCCCTTTTCTTTCAAGCCGTGTGGCTGACACGGTCTTGGTTCTCCAGTCGGCTGTCAGGCCTGATACTCTTAGGTGGGAGAGCCAAGTTCAGGACATTGGACCACCAGAGACTTCCCGGCCCCAAGTAAGATCAAATGGCAAAAGCTCTCCCACAGATCTCCACCTCAATACTAAGACCCAGCTCCACTCAACAACCAGCAAGCTACAGGGCTGGACACCCTACGCCAAACAACTACCAAGACAGGAGCAAAAACTCACCCATTAGCAGAGAGGCTGCCTAAAATCATAATAAGTTCACAGACACCTCAAAACACACTACCAGATGCATCCTGCCAACCAGAAAGACAAGATCCAGCCTCATTCAACAGAACACAGGCACCAGTCTCCTCCACCAGGAAGCCTACACAACCCACTGAACCAACCGTACCCACTGGGAGTGGATGCCAAAAAAACGGGAACTATGAACCTGCAGCCTGTGAAAAGGAGACCCAAAATGCAGTAAGTTAAGCAAAATCAGAAGACAGAGAAATACACAGCAGATGAAGGAGCAAGATAAAAACCCACCACACCAAAGAAATAAAGAGGAAATAGGCAGTCTACCTGAAAAAGAATTCAGAGCAATGATAGTAAAGGTGATCCAAAATCTTGGAAATAGAACGGAGAAAATACAAGAAACGTTTAACAAGGACCTAGAAGAACTAAAGAGCAAACAAACAATGATGAACAACACAATAAATGAAATTTAAAATTCTGTAGAAGGAATCAATAGCAGAATAACTGAGGCAGAAGAATGGATAAGTGATCTGGAAGATAAAATAGTGGAAATAACTACCACACAGCAGAATAAAGAAAAAAAAATGAAAAGAATTGAGGGCAATCTCAGAGACCTCTGGGACAACATTAAATACACCAACATTCGAATTCCAAGGATTCTAGAAGAAGAAGAGAAAAAGAAAGGGACTGAGAAAATATTTGAAGAGATTATAGTTGAAAACTATATGGGAAAGGAAATAGTCAAGTCCGGGAAGTGCAGAGAGTCCCATACAGGATAAATCCAAGGAGAAACTCACCAAGACACATATTAATCAAACTATCACACATTAAATACAAAGAAAAATATTAAAAACAACAAGGGAGGGCTTCCCTGGTGGCACAGTGACTGAGAGTCCGCCTGCCAATGAAGGGGACACAGGTTCGTGCCCCGGTCTGGGAATATCCCACATGCCGTGGAGCGGCTGGGCCCGTGAGTCATAGCCACTGAGCCTGCACGTCTGGAGCCTGTGCTCCACAACGGGAGAGGTCACAGTAGTGAGAGGCCCGAGTACCACACACACACACACACAAAAAAAAACACTGGAAAAGCAACAATTAACATACAAGGGAATCCCCATAAGGTTAACAGCTCATCTTTCAGCAGAAACTCTGCAAGCCAGAAGGGTGTGGCAGGACATATTTAAAGTGATGAAAGGGAAAAACTTACAACCAAGATTCCTCTACCCAGCAAGGATCTCATTCAGATTCAACGGAGAAATTAAAACCTTTACAGATAAGGAAAAGCTAAGAGAATTCAGCACCACCAAACCAGCTCTACAACAAATACTAAAGGAACTTCTCTAAGCAGGAAACACAAGGGAAGGAAAAGACCTACAATAACAAACCCAAAACAATTAAGAAAATGGTAATAGGCACATACATATCTATGATTACCTTAAATGTAAAAGGATTAAATTCTCCAACCAAAAGACATAGACTGGCTGAATGGATACAAAAACAAGACCCGTATTATGCTGTATACAAGAGACCCACTTCAGACCTAGGGACACATACAGACTGAAAGTGAAGGAATGGAAAAAGATATTCCATGCAAATGAAAATCAAAAGAAAGCTGGAGGAGCAATCCTCATATCAGATGAAATACACTTTAAAATAGAGACTATTACAAGACACAAAGAAGGACACTACATAATGATCAAGGGATCAATCCAAGAAGAAGATATAACAGTTGTAAATATTTATGCACCCAACATAGGAGCACCTCAATACATAAGGCAAATACTAACAGCCATAAAAGGGGAAATCGACAGTAACACAATCATAGTAGGAGACTTTAACACCCCACTTTCACCAATGGACAGATCATCCAAAATGAAAGTAAATAAGGAAACAGAAGCTTTAAATGATACATTAAACAAGATGGACTTAATTGATATTTATAGAACATTCCATCCAAAAACAACAGAATACACTTTCTTCTCAAGTGCTCATGGAACATTCTCCAGGATAGATCATATCTTGGGTCAGAAATCAAGCCTTGGTAAATTTAAGAAAATTGAAATCGTATCAAGTTTCTTTTCCAACCACATTGCTATAAGACTAGGTATAAATTATAGGAAACAAATCTGTAAAAAATACAAATACATGGAGGCTAAACAATACACTACTTAATAACTAAGAGATCACTGAAGAAATCAAAGAGGAAATCAAAAATACCTAGAAACAAATGACAATGAAAACACGATGACCCAAAACATATGGGATGCAGCAAAAGCACTTCTAAGAGGGAAGTTTGTAGCAATACAAGCCTACCTCAAGAAACTAGAAACATCTCAAATAAGCAACCTAACTTTACACCTAAAGCAATTAGAGAACAAAGAACAAAAAAAAACCCCAAAGTTAGCAGAAGGAATGAAATCATAAAGATCAGATCAGAAATAAATGAAAAAGAAATGAAGGAAACACTAGCAAAGATCAATAAACTAAAAGCTGGTTCTTTGAGAAGATAAACAAAATTGATAAACAATTAGCCAGACTCATCAGGAAAAAAAGGGAGAAGACTCATATCAATAAAATTAGAAATGAAAGAGTAGAAGTAACAACTGACACTGCAGAAATACAAAGGATCATGAGAGATTACTACAAGCAACTATATGCCAATAAAATGGACAAACTGGAAGAAATGGAAAAATTCTTAGAAAAGCATGACCTTCCAAGACTGAACCAGGAAGAAATAGAAAATATAAACAGACAAAACATAAGCACTGAAATTGAAACTGTGATTAAAAGTCTTCCAACAAACAAAAGCCCAGGACCGGATGGTTTCATAGGTGAAATCAACCAATCTTTGAATAATCATTAAGTATTAGTTGGAAATTGCTTAACTACCCAAATGTAGGAATATTCTTGGGGAAACCATAAAATAAAAATAAAAAAGGAGAGTCCAATCTGAAGGGCTAATATGCTGGAAGGATAAATAAGGATTAAATAAAGAAACCAAAATAAATAACAACCACTGTGTAAGAGAATGCAAAGTAGAGAGGCATGGACTCAAGTGCTATGGAGAGTGGTTATCAAAATTATAAAGGAACCCAAAGAGTTTTCTTTAAATGTAAGCTAATCTGTTGACTTTTCCCACTTTTAATAAGTTAAAGCAAGATTTTAAAGAATTCATTAATTCTGTTTTAAAACAATGATAAAAATCCATTTTATGTTAACTGTAATATTTATTTTGAGGAAAAATAATTTTATCAAAATGAAAAAAATAAGTGAGAAGAGACATTTATTCAAATCTCTTTAATGTTGGGCTTAATAGAAGTCAGGTGGATTCTCCTATCTGCTTCTGCATTCATTCTGTTGAGATTCCACATGTCAAGTAACCTCTGGAAAATTCCACACTATAACCCTGAGAAGATAGAGAGAAAGGCTAATAACATCTTAGTCTGATTATGAAAATAGTTTTGATTTCATCACTGATCCCCTGTAGGATGTAAGAACCCCAGGGTCACTGGTCCACACTTTGGGAATCTCTCATATAGGAAATCTGAGAAATAGAGAGTGATAAGATAGGAAGAGTAGGAGAAACTTTAATGGGACATATTTTGTAGTGTGTATACTGGAAGAAATTCAAGTATAAAGACTTGGATTTGAGACTTCATGAGTCATTTAAACCTTTCTGCCTTTCAATTTCATTGTCTCCTCTATGCAACGTTGCTCTAAGAATGTAATGAGCCAGCTTATATATAAAGGCTTTGTGAACAAAAAAGCCTTTTATATCCACTATTATTTTTGTTTAGCATAACCTTGAATTGGGATTCAAAGGATGGATAATTAGCATGTGGTTGTCTAGATCAGAGAGAGTGGAAATATTCTATTTCAGTACTATGTCTAATGATGACTTTAGTCCTCATTTCATTGCCCTACTGAAATATTTGACACTGTTTATTTGTTTCTCTCTGTTTAAACACTTTCTTTATTGGACCATCCATCAGAATTCTGCTCCCCATTTTCTTACCTGGCCACTCCTCCTCAGTCATCTTTGCTGGCTCCACCTGTTCTCTCTGAGCCATACCATTGACCTTCCCCAGGGCCCTGGCCTTACCCTCCTTTCCACCCTGTCTACACTCCTCCCTAAGCAACCTCATCCCATCTCATGGCCTTAAATAGCATCTCTGTGCTGATGAATCCCAAAGTTGTATCCCTAACTTGAAAAACCAGCTGCCTATTTTTGTTTGTTTGTCTTTTTGCCATACGCGGGCCTCTCACTGTTGTAGCCTCTCCCGTTGCAGAGCACAGGCTCTGGACGCGCAGGCTCAGCGGCCATGGCTCACGGGCCCAACCGCTCTGCGGCATGTGGGATCTTCCCGGACCGGGGCACGAACCCATGTCCCCTGCATCGGCAGGCAGACTCTCAACCACTGCACCACCAGGGAAGCCCCCCAGCTGCCTATTTTGCATATCTACTTAGATGTCCAGTGAGAAGCTCATACTTCATAGGTCTAAAAGCAAACCCTACATCCACCTTACTGAGCAATCTCTTATTCCTGATTCCCTTCCTGTTCCCATAGTTTACAGGACTCCTTGACCTTCTAACACACACTGCAGGCTCTGCCTCAAGTCCTTTTTACAGCCTTTCTCTCTACCTACAGTTCTCCCTCCAAACACACCAGTGGCTCCCTTTTTATTTAATCTTTGCTCAGTCAGATCTGTTTAAAAACTGCAAGTTCATTAAAATTTGCAAATCTTTGCTCCCCACTCTTTCCTGCCACATTCTATCCTATGTATTATCTATACTATAGCATAAATTATATACTCAAAAATTATATATTTATTATATATTTATTTACTTTTTATTTGTTTTTTTTCCCCTTGGGCACCAATTTTGCTTATTTTCTTTCTACATAAGTTCCATAAGGACAAGAATTCTTGCTTTATTCACTGATCTCTGTATTCCCAGGTTTTAGAATACATAGTGCAGCCAGTAGGCTCTCAAATGTTTGTTTAATGTATAAATGTCTAGATAAAAATCTGAGGGGCTGGCATTAAGAAGGAGCAGAAAATGTCCCTGGTGAGGCCAGAAAGGCAAAGAGGGAAAAGTGGGAGGAGGCAAACATGGTAAGTGTAAACTGAGCCTGACCGGAAGAGGGTTCATGCTGTAGAGCAGTAGATGGAAATGTGTTCTTAACAATGATCAAAGGTAACCTCAAAAAAGGATTTCAGGGCTTCCCTGGTGGCGCAGTGGTTGAGAGTCCGCCTGCCGATGCAGGGGACACAGGTTCGTGCCCTGGTCCGGGAAGATCCCACATGCCGCGGAGCTGCTGGGCCCATGAGACATGGCCGCTGAGCCTGCGCGTCCGGAGCCTGTGCTCCACGACGGGAGAGGCCACAGCAGTGAGAGGCCTGCATATTGCAAAAAAAAAAAAGGCTTTCATAGTATGTTGTGGGGTCTCCTTCCATGGAGACTGCTTGAAATTGAGAGGCTTTTCTCAGCCATTGATAGGTTAATAATTAAGCTATCTGAAGGCAGAGGCTGAATGAAATGACTTCTTTGTTCTATGTCCTGTGATATATGAATATGAATTCCAGCTTGAAAACAAATCCCTCATGAGTCAGTATGCACCCAGTCTATTACCTAACATATACAAATATATATAAAATTTACGTTAGATAAGCCTATTTTTGACGGAATGTTAATAATAGAGTGAGAGGGACTGAGTGAGAATACAGATTGAGGAGGATTTGAATTACCTTCTATGATGGTTAGTAAGTTATTTTTTAAGTTATATTTTGGTTTTACCAACTTGCCAAAAATAATGTCAGCAACTAGACTTCAATTTTTTTTAAATATCTTGATGGTTACCACATTATTACAAAGCATTTCCCAGTTCTCAATAAAGCTAAAATTTTCAAGAAGAGAAAACTTGTAGGGCCAAGTTTAGAGGTTAAAAACTCAGTAATGAATGTTCTTGTTCTTGTGGGTTATCTCAGATCCTTAGAATTATTTTAATGTCATTTTTAATGTGAATTTCCATGCTATTTTAATTCATTAGTCATGGGCTATCATTTTTCGAAGTAATTACTGTAATTTCATCAAATGACATAATTATAGTAAATACTTTGATGTAATTACCATAAATATGGAAAAAGACACACAAAGGTGTAATAATGTCACAAACTAAGATATTAATGATGTGTAAAGACAAATTATGATGACATTTATGACATGTAATAACATCACAGAGTTCTATGTTTATGTTGTATAAAAAATAATGATATAAATAGAATGTAAAATTACATCATGTAGACTAATTTATTTTACAAATAGTATAGAAACTTGAGAGCTCTATAAGACTTCAGGTTCAGATTAATAGATCATTGCCACTTTCAGGCATTCCTCACTTTGAACCCTAATAAATGACTCTGTTATTTTATTAAGGGTGAAAACATTCCCTCTTAAAAGCACGGACATAGACACAAAGCAGAAACACAAAATTGAGAAATCTTGTTTAGTGCTTGAAAAAAATATTCATTTGAAGAGTCAGAAAAAGTAGCTGTTTGGAAGAAAAGTCAATGTTTGGTCCATATTGTCCATGGAGACTAAAAGGTCACATCACTATTTTCTTAAAAAGGAGACAGCTTGACCATTTGGCACTTACCAAAGCAGACACCTATTTAATTAGAAGATTTCTTCTCTTGTCACATTATTAAGTTTTATGTCCATGAAGAAATAACTTTGCATGTCTACATTCTGACTATCGGAATAATGTGAAAATAGGCTTCAAAGAAAAAGGAAAGAAAACCACAAGCTTGAAGCAAAGTATAATTTTGTGAACTTAATTAGTTCTTGTTGTTAGACTGAGGCAGAAACGTATCTTAAAAATAATTCCTGCTGCAAAGTTGTAGCTTAGAGTGAAAAGTATTATGAACATCAATTAGTTTAGTTATGATATCATTAGTGATCAGCATCTTTATGATATCAAGAGAAACCCAATGTCAGAAGATAGCCTTTTCCTAATGGATTAGTTGAAGGATTTTTTTGGAGCATTCCCTTGGTCTGATCACATCCTGAGGCTGGAATTTAGTAGTCTGAGATAGTCATTCTCTTTCTTTCTATTCTCTAGTGCAGTTTAAAGACTGTTTCCATGCTGCAGCCTTAGTGTTCTTCATGGCCTTCATAAGGTTTTAGGGTAAGGTATTTTTCCTTCCATGGACACATAATTCCAGGTGACTATAGTAATAATTTTCTCAACTGTTTTGCCACTTTTCACTGTGGGCTGCCAAAGCTCCATTCACTAATAACAAGTGGATTATTCTTGGTTTTTTGTTTGCAAAACCAATCAGACCCAACAGTAAATGTACAGATTCCTATTTCCTTGAAAGTCTATTGCTTACAGTCACTTCTGATCCCAATTTCTGCCTTGGTAAGTGTTCTTAATTGCAAACAACAGAGTCTACTCCAGCTAGTTTGAGCACTAAACAAATTTGTCATACTCTGGAGTTCATTACTCTGCATAAGGTCCAATAAATTAGACTCAGAAGCTACACCATCAGGAAAAAATCCAAATATGCCACTGGAATGCTTGCAGGCATAATACCACTTCCACAGACACAGTGTACCCCTTCCCTGGGAAGATGAGCATAGAAATTTGGAAAGCTACTTCTAGGACCTCTATCCCTGCTACATCTGATAACTCAATGCCCCTGTGCCATATTCCTTGACACAGGTCAGCAAAATGAGGAAGGCCTCTTTCTTCACTACAGGGTGCTCTCTGCTACTGGGAAGTCATCGTCTTGTTCCATCTGATTGTTGGGACCTAGATTGCATGGCTGTGTCTCACCTGCAATGGAGACAGAAAGGTGAAGTCCTGGCCTCGAACATGGAGAAGAGAGAATCATAATGCAGAAAGCTACCTTAAAATATAGAAATGGTTTTCAAAAGTTTCGGGGCTGACTTAAACTTCGCTCATGACTGCTATATCTGGGAAATACTCCATGGGACCTCAGGTTTAGAAAACATGTGGAGATATTTTAAAATATTCCCAACCATCTCATTCAAGCTCTATCATTCGATTAAATTTAAAAAGCACTTGGATGCTTTGGAGTGCCTCCCAGTATGTCTCAGTGACTCTACCGTTTAGAATCAGGGTGTGGTGCTTGCTTCAGCAGCACAGATACTGAAATTGGAACGATACAGAGAAGATTAGCATGGCCCCTGCTCAAGGATGACACGCAAATTCGTGAAGCGTTCCATATTTTTTAAAGCAATTATACTCCAATAAAGATGTAAAAATAAATAAATAAATAAAGAATCAGGGTGTGGTGATGGAGATGAATATACAAATAGACCCGGGTCTGAATGGGTCTGGTTGCTAAAGTAAATCATTGTTCTAAACTAAATGCCATAACACTTTATGAAGTTTCATCTGTCATCAGGCTCCCAATATCAATCTAAAATGCTACCATAGGACCAAGCAATTCCACTCCAAGGTATATATCCAAAAAAAACCAAAAACACGGGCTTCCCTGGTGGAGCAGTTGTTGGGAGTCCGCCTGCCGATGCAGGGGACACGGGTTCATGCCCCGGTCCGGGAAGATCCCACATGCCGCGGAGTGGCTAGGCCCGTGAGCAGTGGCCGCTGAGCCTGAGCATCCGGAGCCTGTGCTCTGCAACGGGAGAGGCCACAACAGTGAGAGGCCCGCGTGCCACAAAAAAAAAACAAAAACAAAAACAAGAAAAACAAAAAACACGAATTCAGAGAGAGGCATATAGACCCCAGTGTTCATAGAAGCATTATTTACAATTGCCAGGGTAAGGAAGCAACCTAAGTGCCCATCAACAGATGAATGGATAAAGAGGATGTGAGGGTTCACCACAACATATCTGCCACATACTGACTGATTTTTCTGTAACATGAGTTCAACCACAGTTTCTCAAAAGGATATGTCAGGTAGGGTAGTCAGTACCAGTCAGTCACTGTGGTAGCCCTGAACATTAGAATAAGCCTCTTTTAGTCAATGATTTTCATTTTGGAGAAGGTGGTCACAGTGATTCAGTATCACAGCTAAAATATGTTAAGTGTCCACACTTAGCTGAAGACCCTGTTTCCAGGCGAAGTTCTTCTCTGGTCTAGCTCAAATTTTAAGTAGTTTTCCCAAAACAAAAGCTCACCTCACAGTCCTTTATACTGAGCATTCTGACAGGTTGAAACACAAACAAAAATAGAAAGAAAAAATAATCCCCCCCAAATTTACAGGATTTTCCAGATGTTTGGGGGTGAGGTAAATCATTAAAATCTATGAGAAATTTAGTCTCCTGTCATGAAAAACACAAGGTCTACTTTGATAAAACTGAGGAAAGAAAGTCAGAATAAAATAATTTCTCTCCAAAGCATTGAGAAGCTAATAGGTGAATGTTTCAGAATGTAGATATTTAGCAAAGAGATGACATAAACAGAACTTACTGGTAAGATTGGAGAGTACAAAAAAATTATATTTTTAGTGATTGTTAGTTTTCTACAGCAGAATATGCTCTTAGGTCTACTATCAGTGTTCCCAGGACAGATGTGAAAAATGATCCAATCCCAGTTTCAACTCCATTTTGCTCTGTTTTTTTTTTAAACCACATTACATCAATAGTTTCTTAATCACTAGAATTACTTGCCATTCAAAGCCTAAGTAGCGTAATTGTAACCAGCTCTTTTATTTTCCACTTTATGCCATTTAAGATTAGTTTTATAGCAACCAACTGTTTTGGAGTTTTGATTGAAAGCTCCACTTTCTTTAGACCATCTTTAATTAAATGACATCTGAATGGGAAGACTTTCTGAATAGGTTAGTTAGAACAATGGATGCTGCCAGATCTCCGCATCAAATATTAGGGGTGCTCCAAGGAGGCATTAAACAGCCCAGAATGGTCAGTGTATTTAAAACCTGTGGATTCTGAACCTGACTCAATTCCTGCCTTCCTGTGTGCTGCCCGTGACAGATAATCTAACCTCTCTCGCTTCTGTTTTTATCATCTGTTGAATTAAGGGTGATGGAACAGTATGCTTGTCAAATTGCCATGCTATGACAAGGGATATGTTTGAAACTCACGGAAAGTGTTTTGTCCATCTCCTCAGCAAAATGAAACAAGCCCCTATTGTGTTTTAAGGGTGAACTCAATTGTCTGATTTATGCTGTCACATGTTTGCAAAGAGTGTAAATTGATTTTCACTCAAAACCGATTGAAAAGCCCAAGTGCTTGCCAAACTCGAAATCGCTAACCTGTCTGGAAAAGCTCACCCAAGCCCATGGAATCTGAGGGACTATAAATGTTTAAATCAGATGCTTGGAGAAAGCGACTCCAGCCAGAATCATTCCACAGAGGCAGGCTAACTGTAAGCTACACAAACAAACAAACAATCCTTCCAAGAGTGCAATGGTCAGTTTTTCTCCAAATTGATTAAATTTCAGTACAACTAGACTGAAGAATCTTCACACATATTTGTTCTGAGAAAACTAATTTCTCAAGGCAGATCTGCAGAGTTTACACACGCTAATTTTTTTTTAGCAGGGGGAGTACTTAGTAAGTGTAGTTGACTTGGGGTAGACTTGGAAATTCCTGAGCGTTGGGAAAAACTCAGTAACATCATGACTTGCTATGTCATTGCATTTAAACATCATGGCCAAGAACTTAATCTCAGCTATGGACAACCCTGGGTTTGAAATCCAGTTCCACATCTTAATAATCTATGCTTACTTTCATCATAGGGTTGCTGTGAGGGTTACCAAGGAGAGGTCCACAGTGAGATGCACATTGTAAATGATGAGTGTTGTTCAAATGCACTGAGTCACTTTATTCGTATAGTTATTTTTAATGAGAAAGATGTAAATATGCTCTATAATTTTCGATAGTGACCCACCATTTAGGTTTGTCCAGGACTGGGATTTTTCAAGGATGTGGGACGTTCAAAGCTAAGAGGAGGAGAGTCCTCGGCAAACTGGGATGGCTGTCACCATAGCTTTTACTAAGCAGCTACTTAGACACAGTGAGTCAAAATTGTGCCAAAAGTTACTACAACCCTGGAAAAGAATCAAAACCCACTGTATGCTTTTTACTTGACCATTTAGCCCTCAGTGTCATAAACATGACAGCTATGAGTGCAGTCCTCTCCTACATTTAATTATTCAACAAATGAGATGAACAAAAAAGGAACCAGATGTTTCCACAAACTTTTATTGAAGATATACTATGCAGACAATGTGGTTGAAATGATAAATACATGACTCCATAAGTGAGAAAGTGTGATAGATGCTACAATAAAGGTAAGCGTAAACTACACCTGGGAACAAATTTTGGTTTATTTCCAAGATCATAGTGTGAATATTTGCTCATGTCTGCTTCCCTTAAGAGATTATAAACTCCTTGACAACAGGACATGTGCATGTCTTCTTCACATTTAAGTCTACCGTATCTACAACTGTGCCATGTAATAACCACCCTGTAATCATTTATTAAATAAATTGTTATATGACATTGAATGTATGCCCCTACAGCACACTGTCATAGCATCATCAACTGAGTATTTCTTACAAGAAATATGTTGAAATCTGAAAGATGTCCAGATCAAGACATTTGTCTGGCAATGTATACACACACGCATGCATGAATATATAATACATATATTTGTGTGTGTCTGTGTGTGTGTGTAGGTCAAGGAAGAATATGAACTAAAAATAATGATTTGGGAATTGTCAGCATAGAGGAGCAGCATCTACACTTATCCATTCAGACATCATCAGTGGATAAGTATAGATAAAATAATAGAGTGATTGAAATGTCTTGTTTTAAAAATGTTTTAATTTTTAGAACATTTTTATATTTACAGAAAAATAGTCCATTAACTTTGTTCACATTCCCATAGTTTTTTTTTCCTAATGTCCTTTTTCTGTTCCAGGACCCCATCCAGGATACCACATTTTGGACGTCATGTCTCCTTAGATTCCTCTTGGCTATGAGAGTTTCTCAGACTTTCTTTGTTTTAGATGATCTTGACAGTTTTGAGAAATTCTGATCAGGTATTTTGTAGCATGTCCCTTTATTGGGATTTGCCTGTTTTTTTCCTGATTAAACTAGGGCTATGGGTTTTGGGGAGAATGACCATAGATGTAAAGTATTATTTTCATCACATCACACCAAGATACATACTATCAACATGATTTATCACTGTTGTTATTGATTCCAATCACCCGCTGAGAGTATTTGGCAGATTCCTCACTATAAATAAACTTTTGTTTTGTTTTGTTTTTATTTTATTTATTTATTTATTCATTTATTGGCTGCGTTGGATCTACATTGCTGCATGCGGACTTTCCCTAGTTGCTGTGAGCGGGGGCTACTCTTCGTTGCGGTGCGTGGGCTTCTCATTGCTGTGGCTTCTCTTGTTGCAGAGCATGGGTTCTAGGTGCACGGGCTTCAGTAGTTGCAGCAAGTGGGCTCAGTAGTTGTGGCTCGCAGGCTCTAGAGCGCAGGCTCAGTAGTTGAGGCACACAGGCTTAGCTGCTCCGTGGCATGCGTGATCTTCCCAGACCAGGGCTCGAACCCATGTTCCCTGCATTGGCAGGCAGATTCTTAACCACTGTGCCACCAGGGAAGTCATAAATAGGTTTTTAAAATGAGACCTTACAACACATAAAAATTTTCCTTAAAATTATTTAATTTCTTCAAGAAAATTCATTGAAATGAAACTGAAAGTTTTGCTGAACAGAGAAGAATTTTTTTATATGGGGCATTTGCTTATAAAAACTTTTCCTGCTATAGCCATAAACTTCTACTCTTTAAGCTCCCCCTTTTGTTGGCATTGTAAATTGGAGAACAATCTAGTCCTAACTCTGGTTAGGACCGTCAATCAAGATGCCCTGACAAATCTTGACTAAGAGATAAATGCTTATTTCGCAGATGAAAATCATTACATTTTCCCAGATATTTGAATCTTGAGTGGAGTAATGCTGAAATAGGAAATATTGAAAGCTGATTCAATGAGTGTGGTGCTCCCAGGAAATCGTTCATTAATTCTAGCTATCTAGTTCCCCAAAGCTTTCCCAATTACTGGCCTTCTGATTCCAGTTCTTTTTTTCTCTTGGATTTTGTGATCTACTCTATTATCTTTTCTTTTCCTTAAGCTTTAATAGAGTATGTTTCTGCTGCCTACTGTGAAAAATCATTAACTGATAGAGTTATTTTAAAATAATGAGGAAAAACTTAAAAACTGGTGGCATTATTTTCAACTACAATTTCATCTTTAAACAAATTCTATTTCCTCCTTTCTCAACTTGCAAAAATTCCCTCCCACTTCCTCCCCTCCCTTCATTTTTGTTAGTTGAGCTATTGTTTTTATGGTTTATAAAAACCATAGACCATAAACTGTGGTTTATGACCACAGTGATCAGGAGGGCTTAGTTAAGCTGGATAACAAGCAACCATAAATCTTAATGGCTCAACAGAAAGTTTTCCCCTTATTCATGCTGTCTGTTCATCACAGGTCAACTGGAAGCTCTGTTCCCTCTCTTTACTCAAGGATAGGATGTGCATATTCCTGACAGACACGAATCTTCAGGATTTGAGAAAAAAAAAATCAGAGTTCCTGTGGATTCTTGGGAATTCCCCTAAATCATAAGTTATTTTGTGTGTTTTATCATACTCTACATATTTTATAATCACAATAAGTGACCATGTCAATAAAAAGTAAATCATTTTTTGTGATGTGGTTATACTAAAACTTTCAGAGGTTTTCTTTGAAAAGAAAAAGATTCTGATGATTGGTATAAAGTTCATTTTCGGTGGGATGATCATGTTCAAAAATTATTGGTATTGTTTAAACAACTCTGTGACTATAGTAAAAACCACTGAATTGTATATTTTAAAGGGGTGGATTTTATGGTCTATAAATTACATCTCTTTAAAGCTGTTATAAAAAAGAGAGAACAGGTAATATTAAAAGGATAGTTTATTATTATTATGAACCAATATATTGTAAAAAGATTTTATTTCTCTATTTATATTTATATATATTATATATATTTTAATGTACAGGCAAACCTTAAAGGTATTGCAGGTTTAGTTCCAGGCCACCACAATAAAGCAAATATCTCAATAAAATGAGTCACATGAATACTGAATAAAATGAGTCCCAGTCCATACTGAGTTATTTTACACTATACTATAGTTCATTATGTGAGCAATAGCATTATATCTAAAAAAAGTACATACCTTAATTTAAAAATATTTTACAGTTAAAAATGCTAACCATCATCTGAGCCTTCCATGAGTCCTAATCTTTTTGCTGGAGGAGGGTTGGAAATATTATAAGAATTACCAAAATGTGGTACAAAGACATGAAGTGTGCAAATGCTCTTAGAAAAATGATACCTATAGACTTGCTCAATGCAGGGTACCACAAGCCTTAAATTTGTAAAAAATGCTATATCTGCAAAGTGCAATAAAATGAAGTGCAATAGAATGAGGTTTTGTCTGTATATTTAATATAGTCTATATAATATATAACATATAGATTAATATATATATAATATTTTCACAGTATATTGGTTCATAATATTAATAAGCTATACTTTATTATATATGATAGTATATACTTATAAACATATTTACTATAAGTTGTATGTAGTATATAATAAATATATATACACACATACAAAAATGACATGTAAAAACTATACTTAGGTGATATTGACATTTGGTAACATTAAGCATTTAAAAAAGAATCATTAATACAATATAAGTATCAAATAAAAATCATTTAAATAATTGATCATAAGTTAGACAGATAAGACCCCTGCCAAAATTATTATTTTTGGGTATTGGATTGAGACCTGCTACTTTTGGATGAATGTGAGCCTACTTATCTGTGAATCCTAGCACATATTAAGGAAGTGGTCATTTATGACTATGGATACACATTAGTCCCTCAAAGTACCTTTTAGGTTCCCAATATCTCCAATTCCCTTTGAGTCTCTCTAGTTTCTCTAATTTCCCTCAGTACTCTGAAATTCTGAGAGCATATTTTTTTCTAGCGTCATTCAATATCAGATGTTCTTTGTCTTACTTTGTGCAAATAGGTTATTTACATTTAATGTAATTCCCTACATTATTAGGTTTTTGTCTACCACCTTATTAATTTTAAGCTATATTTATGGTCCATCGCTATATATTATTTCCTCTCCCTTTGTATTAATTAACAGAAAACTTGTAATCATTATTTCCATCTATTAATTTGTTAGTTATACATTCCAGTTAGTTATCTAACTATTTCTTGTTATTTATACTTTACTTTTCCTGGCTACCTAGAGATTACAACATGCAGACATGGCCTGTTACAATGTAATATAAATTAATACTTTTACTACTTTACTATACTTCCTGAAACTTATGGCTTTTTAGTCAGTTTGTCCCCTCCTATCTTCTGCATTATTATTCTCTTGCATTTTGCTATGCATACATTTAAAATATCATAGCACATTATTATTGTTGTTTTGAACAGTCAATATTTATTTCAACTGTTCACATATTTATCTCTTCCAGTGTTCATTCATTCCTTCTGCATCTCAATGTATCTGGGATCATTTTTATTCATTTTGAAGGATTCTAATTTTTGTTTGTTTGTTTTGTAATGTTTTTTGTTTGTTTTAGCATAGGCCCGCTATTGAAAATTCTGTTTTGTTTGTCTGAAAATGTTTTTACTTTACTTTCATTTTTGAAATAGATATTCAAAAGCTTTTCTCTCAGCACTTAAAATGCCATTCCACTTTCCTCTGGTGTTATTGTTTCTGTTGAAAAGTCAGTTGTCAGTTTTACTGTTGCGACTTTGAAGGCAATGTGTCTTTTTCCCAATGGCTATTTAGATTTTCTTCCAGTCTTTGGTCTTCAGAAGTTTACTCCAATGTGACTAGGTAGGTGTTTTGTGTGTTTATTTTGAATTGGCCTTTTCTTAGCTTTTTGAATCTGTCAGTTGTATATATATTTTTTTATTCCCAAGGGTTATGGTTCCACTCCTTTCTTTCTTCTTCTTGTTCTGAATCTCCAATTATATGTAAGTTAGAACTTTTAAGGGTGTCCAACATATCTCTTACACACATTTTTTAAATAAAAGATTTATTGAGATACGATCCATGTACCATAAAATTCACCCTTGAAGACATTAAATTAAGTGCAATAAGCTAGTCACAAAAAGACAAATACTGTATGATTCCACTTATATTAGGACTATAGTAGTCAAATTCATAGAGACAGAAAGTAGAATGGTAGTTTACAGAAGGTAGGGGGAAGGAGGAATGAGAAATTATTGTTTAATGGGTATAGAGTTTCAGTTTTGCAAGATGAAGAAAGTTATGGTGATGGATGTACAGTAACATGAAAGCACTTACTATGATTGTACAGTGTTCAGGTGTACACTGAACAATATACCTACAATGGCTAAAATGGTAAACTTTATGTTATGCATATTTTAGCACAATTTAAAAATCACCTTTTTAAAGTATGTTATTCATTGTTTCACTCCATTCTAAGAGCAACCATCACCACCATCTAAGCTCAGAGCATTTTCATCATCCGGAAAACAAACCCTGTACTCATTATCATTTTCTCCTCATTGTCCTCTCAAGCAGGCACTGGCAACAACTAATCTAATTTTTCTTTCTGTGAATTTCCCTACTTTAAACATTTCTAATAAATGACATAATACAATATGTGATCTTTGGTGACAGACTTCTTTCACTTAACATAATGTTCTTAAGGTTCACCCATGTTGCAGCATGTATAAGTACTTCATCCTTTTTTATGGTCAAATAATATTCCATTGTATGGATCTACCATATTTTGTTTATGCATTCATCAGTTAATGAAAATTTGTGTTGTTTCCACTTTTTGGTTATTCTGAATAAAGCTACTATTAATATCTGTGTTCAAAGTCTAGTGGGGACATTGTTTCACTTTTCTTGGGTATGTATCTAGGAGTGAAATTACTGGGATGTATGGTCATTCTATGTTTAACTCTTGAGAAAATGCCAAATTGTTTTCCAAAGAAGCTATACAATTTTATCTTTCTACCAGCAATGTAAATTTTCCATATCCTTCCAAGACTTATTATTTTAGCCATCTTTATGGGTATAAATTTTTATGTCATTCAGTGTAGTTTTGATCTGTACTTTCCTGATGGCTAATAATGATGAATATCTTTTCATGTTCTTATTGATCATTTGTATATTGTCTTTAAAGAAATGTCTACTCAGATTTTTGTCCATTTTTAAAGCTGGGCTATTTGTCTTTTTATTATTGAATTGTAAAGATTCTGTATATTTTCTGGATACAAGTTGCTTACCAAATATAAGATTTGCAAATATTTTTACCATTCTGTAGGTCATTTCATTTTTTTTTGATGGAACCCTTTGAAACAGAAAAATTTTTAATTTTAATAAAACACAAGTTATTTTTCCTTTGGTCACTTGTGCTTTTGATATCATACCTAAGAAACCATTTCCTAATATATGGTCACAAAGATTTATTCCTATGTTTTCTTCTAAGAGTTTTATAGTTTTAGATCTTATATTTAGATCACTGATCAATTGTATATGTTGTGAGATAGGGGGTACAACTGCATTCTTTTGCATAACCATCTAGTTGTTTCAGCTGCCTTTGTTGATAAGACCATTCTTTCCCATTTAATCATCTTGGCACTCTTGTTGAAATTAATTCACCAGAAATGTAAGGGCTAGTGCTATTTTTTTTCATTCCTTTTTTCTTTTTGATTTAATTTTTGTGCATTACCTATTTTCTGCTTCCTAGTTTTCTGACACTATGTTCTGATCACTCCAATCTGTTATTAAATACATTCACTGGATTTTTAATTTCAGATGTTTAGTTCTAGAGTGTCCATTGAATTTTTATAAATGCCAAAGTTCTCCACTCTCATAAACTTGTTCTTTTTTCCCTTTTTTAACATATTAATTGTAGTTATTTTTAAATCCTTGTGTTCATTCCAAGAACTGAAGCATTTGTTTTCTGTTTTTTTTCTCTAGTTCATTGTTTTGTTATTATTGTTGTTTTCTCTATTTATATTTAATAATATTTTATTCAATTATAGAATTACATATAAAAGAAACATAGAGATACAATGTAATATTATTTTGTCCCAGAGATATTTTCCTTTTTTTTTTTTTTTTTTAAATTGAAATCCTGCTTATGTCAATCAGGAATTCAGCTGGATCTGGAAAGATCCCAATTTTAGTAAGACTCAATCTACCTCTGGTTTTTCCTGTTTCTAGGGCATGAATTTCTGGGTCTTTGATTTAGAGGCTGTTGGGTCTTTGTCTCATTCATTGTATAATACTTCAGGAAAGGCTGTTTATCCTTAAGAGTTTCCCAGATTAAATTTCTAGCATACCACTTCTGATAACTCCGAAGTCTAACACATAATTTGAGGATAAAAAGACCATGGCTTGACAGGTGCTTTCCCTCTGCAGGACTTTGTTTCCTAAGCACAGTGAGACTGATTTACATTTGGTTAAAACCCAAAAAGCAGTGGTCCAGCTGCTCATCCTCACGGCACTCTTTGAAACGAACAGGTAACAAGTGAGGGTTTAATTGCTCTCAACTAATCCTTGTGTTTTTTCAATACATTTCTTAGTTAACAAAACTAATTTTGAGAAATGCTGTATTCTGTGTCACTGAGTGTATATAATTCATGACAACACATAGAGGTTCATAGTAAAAAAAACTGTTTGATTTTGTTTAATCAGATATTTTCCCAACTTTTTAAAATTTGGAGCTCTATTTTTAGGTGATAGATATTAACACTTTGCCAAACACATTTTGAAAAATATTATGAGAAGAAGGGTAATATCTGGACCTAAGCATATCTATCTATGACTAATATGGTAATTGAGAATGTAGGCATATAGGTTTGTTTACCCGAGAATAATTTTAAATATTTTGCAAGGATATTCATAATTCAATATAATAGTGCAAATTAAAAGTGCAATGATTGAAGGGGAAAAGAGGGGGTGGGAATGTTAAGCCAGGAATGAGTCATAAAGTGCGTACTAAAATGAAGAGCACATTTTTTTACTGGCAAGCAATAAATTTCACTCAAGATTCTGATACCTAGAGTGGAAAAAAAATGAGGGGATGCACTACCAGAATGTTGTTTTTACTATCCTTAATTGTCGAGATGCAAAATTACTTATATTTTCACATATCTTAATAGATTCTTCACAATGATTTATTAAGGCAGAATCTATCAATATTGTTTTCATGTATGAGAACGTTAACACTTAGGAAAATAAGAAACTTGACCAAGTTTGCACAGGTAAAAAAGGCATTCAACTAATAGTTATTGACTCCATACAATGTGCCAGGCACATTACTGAATAAATTACAAGCTTATAGCATCTCTGGGGGACAGGTATTATGATCTACACTTCTTTGAAATTAAATAGGTCTCAAACATACAACTGGTTTCACCATAGAAGATTGGTTAATAATCCCATCTTCATCCTCAAAAGTATGAGTAGTCAAATTAATTTCAACACTATAGTTACTTGTGGGTAAAAAGGAAGGAGCAGGAAATGTTCTCCAAACTCAAGTTCGCAAACAATATTTCTAGAGCCAAACTAAATATAGCCCTTTGTTATGAACCTCATGTTTGTGTGCCTGCTCCCCCTCCCCAGATTCATATGTTGAAACTCTAACTCCCAGTGGTATGATATTAGGAGGTGGGACCTTTGGGAGCTAAATAGGTTTAGATGAGGTCATGAGGGTAGAGCTCCCATCAGGATTAATGTCCTCATAAAAAGAGAAATAATCTAAAGCTCACCCTCTCAGTCATGTGAGGATACAATGAGAAGACAGCTCCTGCAGTCAGGAAGAAGATCCTCTCCAGACCCTGAATCTGCAAGCACCTTGATCTTAGACTTCCCAGCCTCCAGAACTGTGAGAAATAAGTGTTTGTTATTTAAGCCACCCAGTCTATGGTATTTTTGTTATAGCAGCCTGAATTGACTGAGACAGCACTATAAGTTTTGGAAGAGTGGATCAAGGTGGAAAATAAAAAATATTAGGACAGGCATGTGATTTTGTTCCTAGCTTTCAATTGTTTCCAAAATTGAATAGAAAGGAAAACATTAAGTAGGCTGCTGGTGTCAAATGGGCCACCATTCTTAGCTTCTGTTGATACTTCAGTCTTGCCTTAATATCATACTGCTTTTGGGCTTTTGGTGTTGCCTGTGAAGTCTGGGGTCAGCAAGGTCATCTTCCCTCTCTTTGTTAAAGGAAACTTGTTTAACTGTGCAGCAGTAGTTGTTAAAAAGCACAAAACAAACAACAAAGGGCACTTGAGGGTCCCAAGTAATCCATTCAACCAAAGTTGCATCCGAAGTTCATTAAACCTTTGATCAATACTGTCTGGGAATGTGCCCAAGTGAAGCAACTCAAAAAAAGAAAACAAAAAAAACTAATTCCCATTTAAGTCCTAAGTTCTTTGTCTTGATGAATAATTTGTATATGGCAGAATTGTATCTGTTCCTTGTAAATGCTTACTGACTCAGGTTTCTTTTGCGATGAAGAACATCTTCCACAAAACTGGTGCCAAATGTTCTTGCTTAACTCCTTCAGGTGAGAATATGGGAGGTGTGTAGAATTTTTCTTAGTGCACTACTTTTTTGTTGGTGTTTCTCCTTTTTTTAAATTAATAGATCTTTATTGGAGTATAATTGCTTCACAATACTGTATTAGTTTCTATTGTACAACAAATGAATCAGCCATATGCATACATATATCCCCTTGTTCTTGAGGCTGCCCCCCATCGTACCACTCTAGGTCATACAAAGCACCAAGCTGATCTCCCTGTGCTATGCTGCTTCTTCCCACTAGCTAACTATATTACATTCGGTAGTGTATATACGTGGATGCTACTCTCATTTCGCCCCAGCTTCCCCCTCCACTCCCATGTCCCCAAGTCCATTCTCAATGTCTAAGTCTTTATTCCTGGCCTGCCACTAGGTTCATCAGCACCTTTTTTTTTTTTGATTCCATATATATGTGTTAGCATATGGTATTTGTTTTTCTCTTTCTGACTTACATCACTCTGTATGACAGACTCTAGGTCCATCCACTTCACTACAAATAACTCAATTTCGTTTCTTTTTATGGATGAGTAATATTCCATTGTATATATGTGCTACATCTTCTTTATCCATTCATCTGTTGATGGACATTTAAGTTGGATCCATGTCTTGGCTATTGTAAATGGTGCTGCAATGAACATTAAGGTGCATGTGTCTTTTTGAATTATGGTTTTCTCAGGGTATATACCCAGTAGTGGGATTGCTGGGTCATATGGTAATTCTATTTTTAGTTTTTAAGGAACATCCATACTGTTCTCCATAGTAGTTGTATCAATTATATTACCACCAAAAGTGAAGGTGGGTTCCCTTTTCACCACACCCTCTCCAGCATTTATTGTTTCTAGATTTTTTGATAATGGTCATTCACACTACTATGAGGTGATACCTCATTGTAGTTTTGATTTTCATTTCTCTAATAATTAGTGATATTGTGCATCTTTTCATGTGCCTCTTGGCCATCTGCATGTCTTCTTTGGTGAAATGTCTATTTAGGTCTTCCACCCATTTTTTTAATTTAATTGTTTGTTTTCTTGATATTGAGCTCCATGAGCTGTTTCTACATTTTGGAGATTAATCCTTTGTCCATTGTTTCACTTACAAATATTTTCTGCCATCCTGTTGATAGTTTCCTTTGCTGTGCAAAAGCTTTTAAGTTTAATTTGGTCCCATTCATTTATTTTTGCTTTTACTTTTATTACTCTAGGAGGTGGGTCAAAAAAGATCTTGCTGTGGTTTATGTCAAAGAATGTTTTTCCTGATTTCCTCTAAGAGTTTTATAGTGTCTTGTCTTACATTTAGGTCTTTCATCCATTTTGAGTTTATTTTTGTGTATGGTGTTAGGTAGTGTTCTAATTTCATTCTTTTACATGTAGCTGTCCAGTTTTCCCAGCACCAATTATTGAAGAGGCTGTCTTTTCTCCATTGTATGTTTTGCCTCCTTTGTCGTAATTAGGTGACCATATGTGTGTGGGTTTATCTCTGGGCTTTCTAACCTGGACCATTGATCTATATTTCTGTTTTTGTGCCAGTGTCATACTGTCTTGATTACTGTAGCTTGGTAGTATATTTTGAAGTCAGTGAGCCTGATTCCTCCAGCTCCATTTTTCTTTCTCAAGATTGCTTTGGTTATTCAGGGTCTTTTGTGTTTCCATACAAACTGTAAAAATTTTTGTTCTAATTCTGTGCAGAATGCCATTGGTAGTTTGATAGAGATTGCATTGAATCTGTAGATTGTTTTGGGTAGTACAGTTATTTTCACAATGTTGATTCTTCCAATCCAAAAACATGGTATATCTCTCCATCTGCTGATGTCATCTTTGATATCTTTCATCAGTGTTTTATAATTTTCTGAGTACAAGTCTTTCACCTCCTTAGGTAGGTTTATTCCTTGGTATTTTATCTCTGTGTTGCAGTGGTAAATGGCATTGTTTCCTTAATTTCTATTTCTGATTTTTCATTGTTAGTGTATAGGAATGCCAGAGGTTTCTGTGCATTGATTTTGTATCCTGCAAATTCATTGATGAGCTCTAGTAGTTTTCTGGTAGCATCTTTAGGACTTTCTATGTATAGTATCATGTCATCTGCAAACAGTGATAGTTTTACTTCTTCTCTTCCAAGTTGTGTTCGTTTTCTTTCTTTTTCTTCTCTGATTGCCATGACTAGGACTTCCAAAACTATGTTGAATAAGAGTGGAGAGAGTGCACATCATTTTCATGTTACTGATCTTAGAGGAAATGTTTTCAGTTTTTCACCATTGAGTATGGTATTTTCTGTGGGTTTGTCATATATGGCCTTTATTATGTTGAGGTAGGTTCACTCTATGCCCATTTTCTAGAGCTTTTATCATAAATGGGTGTTGAATTTTGTCAAAAGCTTTTTCTGCATCTATTGAGTTGATCATACGGTTTTTATTCCTTAATTTGTTGGTATGGTGCATCACATTGATTGATTTGCATATATTGAAGAATCCCTGCATCCCTAGGATAAATCCCACTTGATCATGGTGTATGATCCTTTTAATATGTTGCTAGTATTTTGTTAAGGATTTTTGCATCTATGTTCATCAGTGATATTGGTCTATCATCTTCTTTTTTGTGATATCTTTTTTTGGTTTTGCTATCAGGGTGATGGTGGTTTTGTAGAATGAATTTGGGAGGTTTCCTCGCTCTGAAATTTTTTGGAAGATTTTGAGAAGGGTCAGTGTTAGTTCTTCTCTAAATGTTTGATAGAATTTGCCTGTGAAGCCATCCGGTCCTGGACTTTTGTTTGTTGGAAGATTTTTTTTTTTTTTTTTTTTTTTTGCAGTATGCCAACCTCTCACTGTTGTGGCCTCTCCCGTTGCAGAGCACAGGCTCTGGATGCGCAGGTTCAGAGGCCATGGCTCACGGGCCCAGCCACTCCATGGCATGTGGGATCTTCCCAGACCGGGGAATGAACCCGTGTCCCCTGAATTGGCAGGCGGACTCTCAACCACTGCGCCACCAGAGAAGCCCCTGTTGGAAGATTTTTAACTACAGTTTCAATTTCATTACTTGTAATGTCTATTTATATTTTCTACTTCTTCCTGGTTAAGTCTGGAAAATTCTACCTTTCCAAGAATTTGTCCATTTCTTCGTGGTTGTCCATTTTATTGGCATATAGTTGTTTGTAGTAGTCTCTTATAATCCTTTGTATTTCTGCAGTGTCAGTTGTGATTTCTCCTTTTTTATTTCTAATTTTATTGATTTGTATCCTCTCCCTTTTTTTTCTTGATGAGTCTGGCTAAGGGTTTATCAATTTTGTTTATCTTCTCAAAGAACCAGCTTTTGGTTTTATTTATCTTTACTATTGCTTTCTTTTTTTCTATTTCAATTTCTGCTCCGATCTTTATGATTTCTTTCCTTCTACTGACTTTGGGTTTTCCTTGCTCTTCTTTCTCTAGTTGCTTTAGGTGTAGGGTTAGATTGTTTATCTGAGATTTTTCTTGTTTCTTGAGGTGAGATTGAATTGTTATAAACTTCTCCCTTAGAACTGCTTTTGCTGCATCCCATAGTTTTGGGGTGGTCATATTTTCGTTGTCATTTGTTTCTATGTATTTTTAAAATTTCTTCTTTGATTTCTTCAGTGATCTCTTGGTTATTTAGTAGCACACTGTTTAGCCTCCATGTGTTTGTGGTTTTTATGCTTTTTTCCCATAACTGATTTCCAATCTCATAGCATTGTGGTCAGAAAAGATACTTGATATGATTTCAATTTTCTTAAATTTACCAAGGCTTGATTTGTGACCCAAGGTATGATCTATCCTGGAGAATGTTCCATAAACACTTGAGAAGAAAGTGTATTCTGTTGTTTTTGGATAGAATGTCCTATAAATATCAATTAAATCCATCTTGTTTAATGTGTCATTTAAAGCTTGAGTTTCCTTATTTATTTTCTTTCTGGATGATCTGTTCATTGGTGAAAGTTGGGTGTTAAATTCCCCTACTATGATCGTGTTACTGTCGATTTCTCCTTCCATGGTTTTTAACATTTGCCTTATGCATTGAGGTGCTCCTATGTTGGGTGCATAAATATTTATAATTGTTATATCTTCTTCTTGGATTGATCCCTTGATCATTATGTATGTCCTTCTTTGTCTCTTGTAATAGTCTCTATTTTAAAGTCTATTTTGTCTGATATGAGAATTGCTACTCCAGCTTTCTTTTGATTTTCATTTGCATAGAATATCTTTTTCCATCCCTTCACTTTCAGTCTGTATGTGTCCCTAGGTCTGAAGTGAGTCTCTTGTAGACAGCATATATATGGGTCTTGTTTTTGTATCCATTCAGCCAGTCTGTGTCTTTTGGTTGGGGTATTTAATCTATTTACATTCAAGGTTATTGTCGATATGTATGTTCTTATTACCATTTTCTTAATTGTTTGGGGGTTTTTTTGGGGGGGGGTCTTTTTCTTCTCTTGAGTTTCCTGCCTAGAGAAGTTTCTTTAGCATTTGTTGTAAAGCTGGTTTGGTGGTGCTGAATTCTCTTAGCCTTTGCTTGTCTGTAAAGCTTTTGATTTCCCCATCGAATCTGAATGAGATCCTTTCTGGGTAGTGTAATCTTGGTTGTAGGTTTTTCTCTTTAATCACTTTAAGTATATACTGCCACTCCCTTCTGGCCTGCAGAGTTTCTGCTGAAAAATCAGCTGATAACTTAATGGGGATTCCTTTGTATGTTATTTTTTGTTTTTCCCTTGCTGCTTTTAATATTTTTTCTTGAATATAATTTTTTGTTAGTTTGATTAATATGTGTCTTGGTGTGTTTCTCCTGGGGTTTATCCTGTATAAGACTCTCTGTGCTTCCTGAACTTGAATGACTATTTCCTTTCCCATGTTTGGGAAGTTTTCCACCATAATCTCTTCAAATATTTTCTCAGACCCTTTCTTTTTCTCTTCTTCTTCTGGGACCCATATAATTCAAATGTTGGTGCATTTAGTGTTGTCCCAGAGGTCTCTGAGGTAGTCTTCAATTTTTTTCATTCTTTTTCCTTTATTCTGCTCCTTGGCAGTTATTTCCACCATTTTCTCTTCCAGCTCACTTATTCGTTCTTCTGCCTCAGTTATTCTGTTATTGATTCCTTCTAGTGTATTTTTCATTTCAGTTATTGTGTTGTTCATTTCTGTTTGTTCTTTAGTTCTTCTAGATCTTTGTTAAACATTCCTTGTATTTTCTCAATCTGTGTCTCCATTCTAGTTCCAAGATTCTGGATCAACTTTACTATCATTACTCTGAATTCGTTTTCAGGTAGGTTACTTATTTCCTCTTCATTTATTTGGTCTTGTAGGTTTTTAACCTTGCTCCTTCTTCTGTGACATATATTTTTGCCATCTCATTTTTTTTTTTAACGAGTGAGATTGTGTTCCTGTTTTACTTTGTGTTTGGCCTGATGCTTCCAACACTGGAGTTTGTAGGTTGTTGGGTAGAGCTGCGTCTTGGTGCTGAGATGAGGACCTCTGGGAGAACTCACTCCAATGGATATTCCCTGGGGTCTGAAGTTGTCTGTTAGTCCAGTGTTTCAGACTCAGAGCTCCCACCATAGGAGCTTCAGTCCAACCCCTGGCTAATGAACCAAGATCCCACAAGCCATGCAGGGTGGCAAAAAAATAAAAGGAGAACAATAACGAAGTAAAAAGTAAAATTAGACTAGGAAACTAACAGATATGTTAGAAAGAATATAAAAATAAAAATATAGATGAAACAAAAACCAGAAGGTAAAATAGAACCACAGTAGTAAAAAACAGGAGGAGAAAAAAAAGAAAGAAAAGGTGGAAAAGGCCTTGGCTCAGGGCCTAAGCAGGGGGGAGATTTGGGTGGTGGGTGGGCCTATGCTTAGGACCCACAGGGCTAGAAAAAGCCCTGGAGGGCGTGGGAGTGAGGCTTTGGCTCAGGGGAACAGAAAGGGCCCAGGTGTGCCTCTCTCCTCTGGTCTCAGAGGGTGGGGGACACCACCTCAGAGCCCAGCAGCTCCCCGAGCCTGAGTGAGCATGGCAAACGCCCTCTGCTCCTCTCCTGCTCCCAGAGGGCCCCTCCCACCTCCCTCTCCTGTTCTCTCCCAGACTCCCTCCTACACCCCCAGGACCAACCCAGCCCAGAGGGGACATCTGCAGGCATTGGACCCAGCCTGAGAGCCAGGCAGACTTCCCCAGCCCATTGGGTAGGGGATATTCTGGGCACGCTCCCTCCTGATCCAAGTCCCTGAGGGTCCCTCCAGGCGTGGGAACCCCGCCCTCTCTTAGCCACCCCTCAGGGGTGCCAGTCCTGTCCGGCCTCCAGTTATCCTCCCCCCTCAGTTTTCCCAAGTCCTACCAGTTCACTTGGGGGTTCTTCCCATCTCCTTGGGCATCGGGGTCCCCCACCAGAGTCCAGCAGTTGCTCTACTTGTGGGGAGATGCGAACTTCGCGTCTTCCCACACCACCATTTGACTCTGCCCTCCCCCGCCCGTGTTTCTTCTTCTACTGGTTCTTTTCATTTATTTATACATAAGGGTAGTTTGAATAAATCAGTGATTAAGGAAATCATATTCTAATACCAAGGGATAATTTCCTGTACAAATCTCATTTTAATAAAATTAAATGGAGGCCTAGTGAGGGAGAGAGGAAGGGGTTCTCAGGTGGCATAGAGAAAAATATTTTTAATATATATATAAAAAATAGGTCCCAACTTTGTTATCAATTTATTTTATATATAAAATCAATTGATTATAAGTTTACATAAATGTACAAATGCTATGATATAATGCATACTCCATGTATGCTTCTTAGTATGTTCTCTTTTTATTTTATTTTATTTTTTTATTGTTTGGGCCATGCCACACAGCTTCAGGATCTTAGTTCCCCAACCAGGAATGGAACCTGTGCCCCCTGTGGAAGTGCAGAGTCCTAACCACTGGACTGCCAGGGAAGTCCTCAGTATGTTCTCTTTTTAATTTCCCATTGTTACTTGAGTTAGGTGAAATCTTCTCCTCTCTTATTCTAATATTGCCACCACCTCCCACAAACACTGATACTGGGAAACCATCTTATAATTTAGTATATAGACAACTATATATTTCCATGCTTTATATTAAATGAATAAATGTATCTGTCTATACAAACATTCACATATATGTGAGATTTTAAGGCCTTTGATTAGTTTACCAAAATGGTATGATAGTAAATTCACCTTTTTTAATACACATTTTATATCTTGCTCTTCTTTTTTTTTTTTTTTTTTTTTTTTTGAGGTGCACGGGCCTCTCACTGTTGTGGCCTCTTCCATTGCGGAGCACAGGCTCCAGATGGGCAGGCTCAGTGGCCATGGGTCACGGGCCTAGCCGCTCCGTGGCATGTGGGATCTTCCTGGACCGGGACACGAACCCATGTCCCCTGCATTGGCAGGCGGACTCTCAACCACTGAGCCATCAGGGAAGCCCTATCTTGCTCTTCTTTAACAAAAGTTCTTGGAAATACTTAAGTCAAGTAGTGTGATCCTAATTTATTCTTTTTAATGATCACAAAATATTCCAAAATATGGGTTTTACCATAATTTGTTCAATCATATCCTTATTCACAGTCTTTCCATTTGTTTCCAGGATTTTTTTTTTTTTTGCGGTACATGGGCCTCTCACTGTTGTGGCCTCTCCTGTTGCAGAGCAGAGGCTCCGGACATGCAGGTTCAGCGGCCATGGCTCATGGGCCCAGCTGCTCCACGGCATGTGGGATCTTCCCGGACCAGGGCACAAACCCATATCCCCTGCATCGGCAGGTGGACTCCCAACCACTGCGCCACCAGGGAAGCCCCAGGGTTTTTTTTTAACTCTAATAAGTGTGAACAATTCTGCATTAATTATTCTTGTACATATTTCCATACACTTCAATGCTTTTAATTCTTTAGAATAGATGCCCCAGAGAGGAATTACTAGGACAAAGTGTGTATCAGTTACTATAGGCTGGACAGTGTGACTCAGGCTCTGTCATCTTCTTGGATCCCCAGTTCATGGTCCTAATCAGCTGGAAGGAGATAAGAGCTAGAGGACACACTCAGCATGGGAGGTTCATACAGGTCTGGCCCAGCAGGAGTACTGTTATGCATTGAATGCTTGTATCCCAGCCCCAACATTCCTATGTTGAAATCCTAACTTCCAAGCAATGGTATTTCAAAGTGGAACCTCTGGGAGGTAATTAGATTTAGATGAGACCATCAGGGTGGGGCCTCCAGGATGTTATTAGTGTCCTTATAAAAAGAGAAAGAGAGACCAGACAACTTACCAGTCCTGCTCAGTCACTGGCCAGAATTCAGTCAAGTGAGACAGGAAAAGATAATCTAACTACATTCCAAGGAAATAGAGAAAAATCGATTTTGGAGAGCAGTGGGCATTCCCTATCAATACATGTGTGTGTGTTTCACTAAATAGCAGTAGTTTGTTTTTCAAAAAGTCTCTAATTTCACATTTCTTCCTGGCTTGGTATAGGTGTTATAGATCTTTTTAGCTTTGACACTATGATGATTGTAAAGTGATCTATTTTAAAATTTTAATTTGCATTTGTTTTTCTGACAACAAGTAAATTTGAACATCTTTTCAAATGTTTGTGGACCACTTGGATTTACTTCTCTGTGAATTGCTAATTCATGTGCTTTGTCCAATTTTTAATTGAGGTTTCTGTTGATTTCTCATCAATTTGTAAGAGCTTTGTTATAGGTATTAACCTCTAAATCACAAATATCTTTTCCAAATCATTTTGTCTTTATGGCATTAGTGGTATCTTTTCCTGTAAAAATGTTACATTTTTAAAGGATAATTTTTTTTTTCTCTGACAGTTTCTAGTATACCACCTTGGTTAAAAAATTGTCCTCCATATACATTATGCATATTGTCTCCCACATTTTTATGAGTGATTTTACTGTACTTCTAAAGTTTAAATATTTAATCTATCAAGATATTATTCATGTTGAAGGAAGTAATAAAACGTGGGTATGGATAGAGAGGCAAATTCTGAATAGTAATATGGATTATTTCAAACAAAGTTTTTGGTGGGACACTGACCTGTACAGATAGAGTTTAATTTTAATTTCTTACAAATGTATAAGGGTACAACTCTAAGTTTTTGGTTTCTCAGTAATATTATATTTCAGCCAATAGTAAAAATTTTCTTGTCATTTTTTCCCCATTGTTCATCTCTTCAAGCATGTGAAAACAGGTCAATGAAATCACCATAAAAGCCTCTTGAGATTTTATAAGGAAATGAACATTCACTATCCCATTGTGAAGAAGAGAAGCTTTATCCAGGCTTATCCAGGAACTGATCAAATTCTGTGAAATTCATCACTTCATCTCATAGGAAAAAATATCACTATAAAAAGTAACTGCAGACTTAAAACCATGATAAAAGTAATAATAAAAATCTATGCCATTAAGGAAACTGCGAGATGGATGTGATGTCCCACACACAGACACATTTTTTTCTTCATTCCTTTCGCCTTTATGTTCAGGAAGTAATTGTGACCCATTGATTCTTTCCTTTCATTGTGAAAGAAAAATGTCAAGGTTAGAAACCACTTCCAGTCACATGACTCCAGAGCTATACTTTCCTTTCACTTTATTCTTTGAAAAGCCCTTTGCTTGGGCTTAGTAAGGCAAGTTGAGTGTCTGAGATCTAAAATGTCATAAAGAAATGCTCTTGTTAAAAAAATCACATTTCCATGAACAGAAATATTCAGAACACAAGGAGAGGATAGCACATTTTAAAATACCAGAGTAAACCATGGTATTCTTTCCCAAATCAGCTGTACACAGCTTCTGTTAGATTGTATGCTAACGGAGCCCTCACACACAGAATGTCACTGACATGAAGAAATTCTAAGAAAAATTTTTAAATGAAGTTTGATTTTCCTGGCAGACATTGCTAAAGCTATTCCAGTTTAGATGTTCTGAGCACAGCCTTGAATTTCAGCACTTCTCCAGTTTCAATCACTTCCACAGGCATATCTTTATTTAATCATTTCAGTTTGAAAGCATATTTGTTGTCCATTTTAAGCACATTTCTTTCATTATCACTTTGTCACCCCAAAATAGTATTTTCTTGAGGGCTCATTTTTATTTAGCAAAAATGACCATAATGCCCTTTAAAAGTTGTGAAATCTTCTTTTGAATATTTTCAAATACCTAGAGCTTCAGACTCAAAGATTTTCAGTGATTTAACTTGTATTCAAGTATCAGGCTAAAATATGTTAGAAGAAAGAAAATAGTGTGTAGGCTAAGGTGGTGATTTCTTAATTGTAAAAATTGGAGCTACTTAAACTAGTTTGGTAGGAACCTTTCCTGGGACTACTCTATTTTATTGAAAGCATTTTTTAGTGTAATAATTAATTACTGCCTCTTGAAGAGAGCCACCACGATTCAACTGGTTTCTCCCTCTTCTTTGTGTTGTGCTTTATGTTTGGGAGTGGCTTGGCTCAGTAACTTCTCTGATAATTATTAATTATCATTGCAGCCAACCTAGAGGTTATCATACTCAGTAAGTCAGAGAAAGACAAACATTGTATGAGACCACTTATATGTGCAATCTAAAAAATGATGCAAATGAACTTATTTACAAAACAGAAACAGACTCAGAGACATAGGGAACAAACTTATGGTTACCAAAGGGGAAAGAGTGGCAGCAGGGATAAATTAGGAGTTTAGGATTAAAAGATACACACTACTATATCTAAAATAGTGAATCAGGGACTTTCCTGGTGACTCAGTGTTTGAGAATCCACCTGCCAATGCAGGGGACACAGGTTCAATCCCTGGTCTGGGAAGATCCCACATGCCACGGAGCAACTAAGCCCATGCACCACAACTACTAAGCCTGTGCTCTAGAGCCCGTGAGCCACAACTACTGAGCTCATGTGCCACAACTACTGAGCCTGCACCCCACAACTACTGAAGCCCACGTGCTTAGACCCCGTGCTCCACAAGAGAAGCCACTGCAATGAGAAGCTCATGCACCACAACAAAGAGTAGCCCCTACTCGCTGCAGGTAGAGAAAGCCCATGTGGCCAAAAATTTAAAAAAAAATTAAAAATAAATAAAATAAAATAGATAATCAACAAAGACCTACTGTATAGCACTGGGAACTATATTCAATAGCTTATAATAACCTATAATGGAAAAGAATCTGAGAAAGAATATATGTGTATATATACATATGTGTATATATATATGAATCACTTTGCTGTTCACCAGAAACTAACATAACATTTTTAACCAACTATACTGCAATAAAAAAATTTTTTTAAACTATCACTGCATCCAGATGTAATGAAAAATGTAATCATTCTGAGTTATATATAACTATCAATTACCTAGTTGGGTTCTGGAGATTTCTGAGAAACTGAGGAAAGTTAAGGTTGCTCTTCCATGAAGAATGAATTGGTGGGTTGGTGAGGTGTTTCTTCAGCCCATTAATGGACCTCACTCTAAGGATCAGTTTCCTCCTTGTAGTGGTTATCTATTGCCGTGTAACAGTACTGACACGAACACAGTCCTTGAAAGTATACACGTTCATTCTCTCACAGTTTCTTTTTGTAGGAGTCTGAGTAGAGCTTGGTTAGGTTCTCTGCTTCAAGGTCTCACAAAGTTTGAAGTCAAGGTGTTGGTTGGACCTGTGGTCTCATCTGAGGCTGAATTAAGATCTACTTCCAAACTGTGGTTGTTGGTAGAATTCAGTTCTTTGCAGGGTCTTAAAGCCCTACTTTCTTGCCAGCTGTTGGCCAGAGGCTGCTCTGCATGCCTTGCCACTTGGCTCCCTATGTGGGCAGCTCATGATATGACATCATAGCTTGTTTCTTTAAAACCAGTAAGAGAGGTACTTCCCTGGTGGTGCAATGGTTAAGAATCCACCTGCCAATGCAGGGGACACAGTTTCAAGCCATGGTCCGGGAAGATCCCACATGCCACGGAGCAACTAAGCCCATGTGCCACAACTACTGAAGCCCACACACTTAGAGCCTGTGCTCTGCAGCAAGAGAAGCCACCACAGTGAGAAGCCCATGCACCACAATGAATAGTAACCCCTGCTTGCAACTAGAGAAAGCTCACACCCAACAACAAAGACCCAAAGCATCCAGAAAAAGTAAATAATAAGTAAATAAATTTAAAAAAATAAAGCCAGTGAGAGAGAGAATCTTCTAGCAAGACCAGCCTACATTTTTCAGCTTTATTGATGTATAATTAACAAATAAAATTTTATATATTTAAGGTATACAACTTGATATTTGGATATACAGATATCAGTATATTGTGAAATGATCACAGTCAAGCTAATTAACATTCTATCACCTCATATATTTACTTCTTTCTTTCTTTCTTTCCTTCTTTCTCTTTCTTCTTTTTGTGGTAAAAATATTTAAGACCTACCCTCAGAAAATTTCAAGTATACAATACAATTTTGTTAACTATAGTCACCATGCTGTACATTAGATCTCCAGATTTTATTCATCTTACATAACTGAAACTTTGCACTCTTTGACCAACATCTTCCCATTTTTCCCTTCTCCAGTTCCTGGCAACCACCATTCTACTCTCTGCATGCATGAGTTTGACTATTTTAGATTTCTCACTTAAGTGGGATTATGCAGTAGTTGTCTTTCTGCATCTGGCTTATTTCACTTAGCATAATGTCCTCCAGATTCATCCATGTTGTAACAAATGACAGGATTTTCTTCTTTTTAAAGGAATGTATATGTATATACATTCTCTTTTTCTATTCATCTGTTGATGAACATTTAAATAGCTTCCATTACTTAGCAATTATGAATAATGTTGCAATGAACATGGGAGTACAGATATTTCTTCAGGATCTAGATTTCAATTCATTTGAATATACACCCACCCAGAAGTGGGACTGCAAGATCATATGGCAGTTCCATTTTTAATGTCTTGAGGAATCTCCATACTGTTTTCCATAGTGGCTGCACCAATTTACACTCCCACCACCAGTGTACAAGTGTTCTCTTTTTCCACATTTTTTGCCAACACTTATCTTTTGTCTTTTTGATAACTGCCATTGTAACTTTAGTGAGGTTTTAATTAAAGTAACTATTATTTAGAATTTCTCACTATAACATGAAGTAAAAAATTAGTAGGTCTAACAATTCTTAAACACTACGAGATTACCTAAAGCTGTGTTATATATTCAAAACAGACAAGTCAATTTTATAAAAATGATGAGGTACTACATATCACCTCACAACGTTTTCTTTTAAAGAAGAGATTTGGACTTATTTAGGTATTTTCAAAATGAAAAGATCTATTATTTGCAGCCAGGTGATCTGGTTATTTCATGGATATGATGATATTTATTAAATGGTTTAAAATTCACATGAATGTATTAGTTTGGGAATTGTTTTCCCCAGCACCTATGCTGAGCAAGACACTTGGAGAGTAAACAAGTTATCCTTGGAGGTGAGAAGAGGGAGAACTTGATTCTGATTGAGGTGATCACAGAGGGCTTCAAGAGGTGATACTTTTTCTTTTTTTTAAATTCTTTTTCAGATTCTTTTCCATTATAAGTTATTATAAGATATTGAATATAGTTCCCTGTGCTATACAGTAGGTCCTTGTTGTTTATTTATTTTATATATAGTGGTGTATATGTTACTTTCAAAGAAGATGATTCTTAAAAATTCTTTGCAACTGGGAAAAAAACTCTAAAAGATCATCTAGTCCAATGACATTCTTTTTATTTTTATTTTTTGGTTTAAGAAAGAAATGGAAAATTTTATTCGAGCCAACCTAAGGATGATAACCTAGGAAACAGTGTTTCAGAAAGCTCTGAGGACTGTTCCACCCCTTAGAGGTCAAAGCACAATTATATAAGTTTTTGAGACAAAGGGTTAAGGGTCAAATAACATCTTATTGACAGTTTACACAATCCAGATTTCACATATAAAACACTGAGTGGTAGGTCATGGGTCATCAGGGCCCTTTACAAGATTAAGAAGGAAGGTTATCTCCTAAGGAGGTCTGGTTAGTGCAGATACACAATATACACTAAAGGAAAGGACCCTCAAAAAAGCATGTTTAAATTTTTCTTGCAATGACATTCTTCTACAGGGTTAAAGACTGGCCTGCACACACCTGGGCCATATATATACAGCTGGTAATAAAGCTGGGCCTTCAATCCTAGTATGTGGATACTCTGCCTTTCCTCCTTCTTTATGCTATTTCTATCTTTAAGGATTTCCCAGGCAGAAGTGAGGGGTTTGATATGACTCATGATATTGGCATTTGGTGAAAAAGTCCTTTATCATAAATGGAGCTCATTTATCCCTTCCATGAATATTCTAGGCTCCTTACTTTGAAAATATGAAAAATCTTTTCTTAAGCAAAATGAACAGAGGTTTGGAATGGAGATCCAATTGTCCCAAAGTGGGGATGGTACAAAATGGACTAGAAGCAAAAGACATTTTCTGGAAAGAAGTTTGGCCAGAAACATTTCAAACATTCTGACTTGCTAATATCTATAAGGAAAAAAAGTAACAACGAAGATTTATATATATAAATGCTCACAAGAACATTATTTATAAAACAAAATTTCAAAACTGTGTTTAATTAAGATGTTATGATTTTAAACAATAAAGGATATAAATGTTACATTCATTATACAGCTGGTCCCTGACTTAGGATTGTTTGATTTATGATCTTTTTATTTTATGATGGTGTGAAAGCAATATGCATTCAGCAGAAACTCTACTTTGAATTTTGAACTTTGATCTTTTCCAGGTCTAGTTATATGTATATCATGCTCTCTCCTCTCTCCTGATGCTAGGCAGCCACATGATCACAAGGATAAACAAGGGATTCACTTACATCCATTCTGCTTTTCACTTTTAGTACAATCTTCAATAAGTTACATGAGATATTCAACACTTTTTTATAAAATAGGCTTTGTGTTAGATGATTTTTGCCCAGCTGTCAGTTGATGTAAGTGTTCTGAGCATGTTTAGGGTAGGCTAGGCTATGAAATTTGTTGGGTTACATGTATTAAATGCATTTTTAAAAATTAATTAATTTTATTTTTGGCTACGTTGGGTCTTCATTGCTGTGCGCAGGCTTTCTCTAGTTGCAGCGAATGGGGGCTACTCTTCGTTACGTTGCACAGACTTCCTATTGTGGTGGCTTCTTTTGTTGTAGAGCACGGGCTCTAGATGTGCAGGCTTCAGTAGTTGTGGCACGTGGGCTCAGTAGTTTTGGCTCACAGACTCAGTAGTTGTGGCTCGAGGGCTTAGTTGTTCCGTAGAAGGTAGGATCTTCCTAGTTCAGGGCTTGAACCCATGTCCCCTGCATTGGCAGATAGATTCTTAACCACTGTGCCACCAGGAAGTCCAAATGCATTTGACTTAAGATAGTCTCACTTCTGTGGGTTTACTTGGGACATAGTCCCATCAAAAGTGGAGGAAAATGTGTAGTCTCAGTTTGGTAACATATTATCTATAGAGGTAGGTCTCCAGAGGTTAAAAACTTCAAAACGGGGCCTCCCTGGTGGTGCAGTGGTTGAGAGTCCGCCTGCCGATGCAGGGGACACGGGTTTGTGCCCCAGTCCAGGAGGATCCCACATGTCGCGGAGCAGCTGGGCCCCCCGTGAGCCATGGCCACAGAGCCTGTGCGTCCGGAGCCTGTGCTCCACAACGGGAGAGGCCACAGCAGTGAGAGGCCCGCATACCGCCAAAAAAAAAAAAAAAAAAAAAAAAACTTCAAAACGACTGTTTCTTAAATTTTTTCCTATTTTATACTTCCCACATTTTCAATGCATTACTTTTAATAGCAAAAAGAAATACATTTTTTTTTCAAATGATGCTCATCCATACTGTTCTATTGGATTATTAAATTATAAGATCATGATATCTTAAATTGATATTCCTTTGTATTGTGAATCTCTATTTTGGGTTAAGTCCAATATATCTATCTGATATAATGGAACTATCAATAGAATGGTAACTTATCAGGTGGAGCCATGCTAGTCAAAATCAAGACCAGCCCAATGGTACTGTCATTTTGGCGGTTTGCAGAATTACCACAAATTATAAAAATGGATTCCCAAGTTGCCCCAAAGTTTACTGGCTCAAATGAAGGCAGTTTCAATTTGGTTAAACTCTTCAAGAGGATAGTCATTAACATTTTGAAAACCTCCATTATTTGTTATTCCTGAAAAGTCCATGAAATGGAAACTCTATTTTAAAATTCCTATATTAAAGTAAGAAGTCTTCTTTTTCTTTTTCTCGGTTGTTTTTATGGCACTAGATGCTTGGAGACAAAGCTAACACTAGAAAATTTGAAAACATGGCTTCAAAGAACAGTTCCACTGTCTTATTGATAAGCTCATATATTATCATTAAAACCATTTGAATTCTGTCTTCAGAATATAATAGTTCTTTGAGAAAAACTGGGAGACACTTCAAGAATAATGCATTTTGTCCATCATCTACATTTATCTGTCATTTCAATACTGATTTTTTTTCCCTGTGGGAAAAAAAGAAACTTTTACCACTGTTTTCAACATGCTGTCAAGGACGTCTTTATTGTCATTCCGGGAGTTGTCTATGTAATTTCTTCCTCCCTGATAGAATATGTTGACCCTCCTTATTCAGGCAGAATAAAGTAGGTCATGATGGCACTACCCACCTCCTACATAGAACTTCTCTTTCTCTCAGGAAAGAGATAAAAGAACCTTTGAGAATCAAAATCACTTCTACTTCATTTCCTCAGTGTTCTTTTCAGGTGGAATTTGGAAACTAACTGAGGTTGAACATTAATTAAGGTCTAAAAATTCACAAACTTCCCCTCAAAATCAACCCATTCTTAAGTTGTCCTGCTTACTGATGAAAGAGAGAAAGGAGAAAGCCAGAAAAATAAGATTTCCTGAAAACTCAGAGACAGAATGTGTTCAACAGAGAAGCCCAGGGAAAGTGGCAGTTCCAATACGCCTCTTCTTTTATTCTTCATTAAATAAGAAAATATGGACATTATGGAATGCTGTAAAAGACATGGTTTCTGAGAGCAGGTTTTTTTGTGTGTGTTTTATTGCTAAAATGATTAAAATTATGTTTTACTTGTTCAATTTAGTTTTTCAGAAAGTTAAGGATTAGAGCACGCTCCCAAAATTAGGAGGAAAGAGTAACAAATATATAATGAATTATTTACTTAGATTAGGTTAATACATTTAATGAGAACAACCTCTGAGACATTAATTGGTTCAGTGTCTAATGGCTAAGATATAGTTTGACCAGCCTTGGGGACAAATTATCAAGTGTCAATGAGTGTCATTCTTCAAAATTTAGTAACAATCTCAGTGATGTAATTAACATCCTTTACGGGCTTCCCTGGTGGCACAGCGGTTGAGAGTCCGCCTGCCGATGCAGGGGACACGGGTTCGTGCCCCGGTCCGGGAAGATCCCACGTGCCGCAGAGTGGCTGGGTCCGTGAGCCATGGCCGCTAACCTGCACGTCCAGAGCCTGTGCTCCACAACGGGAGAGGCCACAACAGTGAGAGGCCCGCATACCGCAAAAAAAAAAAAAAAAAAAAAAAAAAAAAAAAAAAAAAATCCTTTACTTATTTTGAGTTAATTTTTCAGGCAGTTTTTACTTTTTTGCTTTTGCAGAAATAGAAGATTTGCTGTTAGGAAATTATGCACAAGACCCATTAGTGAAGCCCCCATGTCCATCATCCATCCATCCATTATTTTATTATCTTATTCATTCTGCAAAATTTATTGTCATGTGTCATGCACCATCCTAGACACTGTGAATATACAACCAAAAACGATACACTCCCTTCCCTCAAGGAGTTCACAGTCTAATTAGCAAAACAGATTTGCAAGATAATAAATACAATATTGTATTTTAAATAATATTTTAAACGTATATGCAGCTCACAGGGAGACACACAAAAGAGAATTGTAAATTCTACTACAAATAAGGAATATTAGAAAAGATTTCACAGAATATATTTAAGCAGAGAACCGTGCTAAAGTCTTATTAAAATGATATAGATTAATCTTACCTTGAATCCTTACCCACAAAAAACAAAATTAAGTTACCATTTCTTATTAGATTTGGAGCTCAAGGAGATCAATTAATTTGCCTGACGTTGCTTAGTGACTAGAAGTCCTGTCAGATTCTGAACCCAAGCCATTATCTCTCCAAAACCCACAGGCTTTCTACTACACAGCCTTGCTCATTCCCATGCCTCTTTGTGAGCCCTCTGTAAAAATTTCTCTCATGCCTCTGCTTACTTTTTTCAAGACTATTTGTATTCAAGACATTTCTTCCTTTATTGACCCTTCATTGTGAAATAGGAGGGAAGAGGGCAGGGCACTACCTTTGAAAGAATGACATAACCATGGAGGATACAACATAAACTGGTTATAACCAACTAGGCCCAAGATGGCAGAAGATTCGCCTTCCAGTAGACCTTGAGCCTCATTATACCCTCACTGTAATACTTTAGCATATGCTAAATGACACACCCACAGGTGCCATGACCTGAGGTGGACCATAAGAAGCCAAAAAAGTGGGCAGTGGCCCAATTCCTGGAAATCCCCACCTTTTCCCCCCGAAATAGTTGGAATAATCCTCCCACTTGTTAGCCTATGAAATTGCCCAGCTCATAACAACTAACCACCCCATATTTCAGGGCAGCTCTCCCTTTTTGAGATGAACCGGATTCTGTCTATGGAATGTCCATCTCTCTAAACAAATCCACTTCTTATTTATCACTTTGCCTCTTGCTAAATTCCTTCTGCACTGAGACGTAAAGAACCTGAGCTTGATTAAATCCTGAGATCAGGTGTGCAATCTCAATTAAAAGACAGTGGTGTTGCAGGAAAGAAAGTGGGGCATGAGAGGATGGTCATGTCCTGGGTCTCAGGCAAGTCCCTGGGATGGCTTCCATGTGTGGGTTCTTGGCTTCTCACAGGAAGTCATAGTAAAGTGAAAGAAGGTTTATTCAGGAAGATACACACTCCACAGACAGAGTGTGGGTCATCTCAGAAGGTGAGAGGCCCCAGGATATGGGGTTGTCAGTTTTCATAGTGATGGGTAATTTCATAGGCTAAAGAGTGGTGGGATTATTCCAACTTTTGGGGGGAAGGGGTGGGTATTTCCAGGAATTGGGCCACCACCCACTTTTTGGCCTTTTATGGTCAGCCTCAGAACTGTCATGGCACCTGTGGGTGTGTCATTTAGCTTGCTGATGTATTACAATGAGCATATACTGTGGCTCAAGGTCTACTGGAACTCAATCATCCGCCATCTTGGACTTAGTTGGTTCTAACCAGTTTATGTTGTATCCTCCATGGCTATGTCATTCTTTTAAAGGTTGTGCCCTGCTTCCTTCCTGTCTCAGTAGGTTTGAGTCCCAGCCCGTGGGTTCAAGTCCCAGTCTGAGTTTTGGCTGAGGTGTGCGGTTTCAATTGTATTTAGATTCAAGGAACTATGGAATCTTGGGACTGAAAGAGATATTTGAAGCCATTCACTCAACATTGTTCCTTCACAACAGGACAAAAAAAAAAAAAAAATACTAAAGGTTCCAGATAAATTAAGTGACTTGAGTAAGATCATAAAGCTGGTTAGTTACAGAGTAGCCCCAGAAGCACCTAGGGCAGGCCTCTTCCCTTATGCCTAAATTATCCCTTCTCTGGGTGGTCATAATACCCAGAGCCCATCTCCAATTGAAAATTTGTTTTAGAGAAGAACTGGCTTTCTTCTTTTTGTCCTCAAAAAATATGCTAAGTATATGGGGGTGGAAATCCCAGAGGTCATGAATAAAATGTAAGAACAAAATAAATAACTTGGTTCAGGATAAGAAATGCAAAGGGACTGGGGTGTGAAAGAATAAGAGGAGAATCAAGAAAGCAAAGCATTCAAGCTGGAGCCCTAAATTGTCAAGGTCCAAGAGCATTAGGGGAAGCATAATCAGCATTTTAATTTAGTTGTCTGGCTGTAAGTTGAATCCTCTTTGTCTTCTTCAGCTTTCCCGAAAACCTACCATAGACATCAACACCTTGTAGTATGGAAACAAAGGAAAAGGAATTACATCCCACTTTGGGGTTTATGTTGTCAAATAAAAAACAAATCCTGATTTAGTAAGGAGAGACTAATGTCTCTAATGTACAATGAAAGGATCATTGTAAGCAGATAGGGTGGGGGTCCTCAGGAGAAAGAGAACCAGGCATGGCTTTCTTAACATAAGAGAAGCCTGTTTTGGCCTAAGCCATTTTGCGATAAGCCTGGCCACAAGGCTTTTCCTTGAACAGGTCTCAGCAATTAATGATCTTAAGGGAACAAAAGAATGCAGACCATTATCAGACAAGAGAAGTAACAATAGCAAAGATAATAGGTCAGTTGTAAAGACTCCCAGTTCTGTTTCAGTGGCAAAGATTAGCCTGAAGCACTGAGCCAGCAGATCAACTGGAACCTAAAGGATGATGATGTTGACCTTTTCTGACCCTTGGGACTTCAATCCACTAAAGATGGAACTCTCAACCACCCAAGCCCCTCATGAATATGCATGTACCTTTAGCTTAAAACTGTCCCGATTTTACTGTGCAGGGAGACACTGCTTTGGGAAAGATCCCTGGTGTTTTCCTTACTTGCTGCAGGTAATAAATCCTTCCTTCTCCCGATATTTGGTTTGGTTGTATATTTTGGCTCAACACTCACCAAGAAGTGAACCCAGTTTCCAGGTAACATCATGACAAGAGGATGAAGGGGCAAGGACTATTGCAGTGTGGGGAGGGAGACTATTACAATACCGAGAACTCTGACCAGGTCATCGGCAAGCGTCTTAAGGGTTAAGCACAAAGGTTTTTCATGGGGGGAATGAACAAGTCTAGAAAGAACCAGGTGTGGGGAAGTGGGCGTGATGGGAGAGTAGAGCTGAGAATGTTTGACCGGGAGGCCAGCGTGTTCTCAGAAGGGGTTGTGTGCTGCCTGGCTAAAACTGAGGATAGGTCAAGTTTGGACAACTGGGGGAAGGAGAGAAACTTACTCAAAGTTTGATTAAGGAATTCCCTGGAAGTCCAGTGGTTAGGACTCTGTGCTTTCATTGCCTAGGTCCCGGGGTTCAATCCCTAGTCAGGGAGCTAAGATCCTGCAAGCTGCGTGGTGTGGCCAAAAAAAGATAAATAATAAAATCAATCTTAAAAAAAAAAAATACTGAGAATGGTTAAAAAAAAAAAAAAGACACGGGACTTCTCTGGTGGTCAAGTGGTAAAGAATCCGCCTTCCAATGCAGGGGACATGGGTTCGATCCCTGGTTAGGGAAGTAAGATCTCACATGATGCTGGGCAACTAAGCCCATGCACCACAACTACTGAGTCCTCCCACCTCAACTAGAGCCTGCATGCTGCAAACTACAGAGTCCACGTGCTCTGGAGCCTGTGCGTCACAACTAGAGAGAGAAAACCTGCACACCACAGCTAAGAGAAAGAGAAGCCTACATGCAGCAATGAAAAGCCAGCAGGCCACAATGAAAGATCCCACGTGCCGCATCTAAGACCCAATGCAGCCAAAAAAATAAAGGAAAAAAAAGAGACAAATAAAAAATTAAAAAAAAAACAGGAAAAAAACGTTTGATTAATAAGCATTTTACTCCCATTGATCAGGAAGCACAAGCAGTTCAGCTAATATTTATAGGGCAAGGAATAGGAATTTAGATGGATTTTATCTGGTCTTATCACAGGTAAATGGGGGAGGGGAGAGTGGGCACCCATGAGTCTTAGATCAGTTCTTAAGGGCAGAGTGGTTTCTTGCAGTAAGTCCTTTTCCAGAACACAAAGGTTGAGGGGAGAGATCTTAAGCTTTGCTGTTTTTAGGAACACAGGGATCAGGGAAAATTCAACATTGTCACCTTGGAGCAGAAAGAAGGAAATAGCTGTGAGAGGTGAGGTGGGAGTCTGGTAAGGGTCCTGTGGAAATAGAAATTTGAAGTCACCAAGATGATACCTGAAGTCTCCTGATACGCAAAGAAATCTTGTGCAAGCTCTGTGGATTAAATCATCATAGCAGGTCCATAGTAGGCCCATCATAACAGAATACTTGTCTGCCCTCATGCCAACATGGGGCAATAAACTTCTTGAGAACAGACCATTTGCCTTTCTTCTCTCTGTCCCTGGCACCTGACAACAAAATAGTGCCCAAATAAACCTGTGTTTTCAGCTACAGGAGGGTCTGCTGCAGGAGCTACTGGAACGGCCATGGGGGAACTCAGCAGGAGTCATCAGTGGTGGAGAAAAGAAGAAATTCTGAAGCTTGCAGTGGAAATAAGCCATGACTAGATTAAGATTTAAAAAATCAGATGAGATTAAGACATAAGAGACATGGTTGTAGGACAGAACATGTTAATTCTGGCCAGGCACAGTTTGTGTTTTGTAAGCTGATTGTTCAGTAAGAAGGACTGCAGATGACCCCCTGATATTGTTGCTGGAATTCTTGTCAAAGTCTTTCCTTCCAAAGGACTGAGGAAAATAATTTCTTCTGAAATGGGAGCAATCATTAATGAACAATGACATGGGTGGGGGGGCGGGGGCTGAGTGTAAGCAGATTGGGTGGGTGGGGGTCCCCAGAGAAAGAGAACCAGGCACGGCTTTCTTGACATAAGAGAAGTCATTTTTGACCTAAGTCATTTTGTGATCCAAGCCTGGTCACAGTGCTTGCCCTTGACCAGGTCTTAGTAGTCAATGATCTTAAGGGGAGTAAGAGAATTCAGGAACAAAGAAAAAGCAGTCAAGAAACAATAGTTCAGCAATAAAACAGAGTCCTGGTTACTTCTCAGGAATATACACAACAGGGGGCTTCCCTGGTGGCGCAGTGGTTAAGAGTCCTCCTGCCGATGCAGGGGACACGGGTTCATGCCCCGGTCTGGGAAGATCCCACATGCCGCGGAGCGGCTGGGCCCGTGATCCATGGCCGCTGAGCCTGCACGTCTGCTCCACAACAGGAGAGACCACAACAGTGAGAGGCCTGCGTACCGCAAATAAATAAATAAATAAATAAATAAATAAAATAAAAATAAAAAATAAAAATAAATGTTAAAAAACATACTCCAACAATGAATTAATAATAATTTTGGTTATATTTCTTGTGGTAGCATGTAATATAGTCCTCTTTTAGATTAAATTGCTTTATTGTTCCATTTTTTCCTTCTGTCAAAAAGTTGGTTATTCATTCTTTCACCATTCTATTTTTGGTCACCCTAGAGATCACATTATTAACTTCCTGATATTGCTAGACATTTAGAATCTTTTAAATTTATTTATCCCCTTCCATTTTCCCATTATTATTGTTATGCATTTACTTGTACATTTATTCAAAATTTGACAAAGCACTGTGTACAGACCCAACTTATTTATATATCACACATACTTTATCATTTCCAATACTCTTTATTTATAATGATAGTTCCATTTTTTTCCATGTAGAATCATTTTCCTTCAACCTGAAGACATCCCTTTAATATTTCTTGTAGTCAGATCCATTGGTGATGGGTCCTCCAAGCTTTAGTTTGTCTCAAAATATCTTTATTGCAACTTCATTGTGGTAAGATTGTTTTGGGGGTACGTAGAATTCTAGTTTGGCAAGTTCTTCTTGCAGCACTATAAAAATGCAACTTCATTGTTTCTAGATTCCACTGTTTGTTTCTGTTGAGAAGTCAGCTGTTAGTCTTATTGCCATTTTCTGGACAGTAATGTGTTTTTTTCTCTGGCTGTTTATAAAAATTTGCCTTTGGTTTTCAATGGTTTCATTAGAGAATTTATATATGTGGTTTTCTTTTTATTTGTCCTGCTTGGATTAACTAAGTTTCTTAAATCTGTTCAGTATCTTTTATGTGAAAAGTTCTCAGTGATTATCTCTTTATTTATTTTTATTGATTGATTGATTGATTTTTTGTGGTATGCAGGCCTCTCACTGTTGTGGCTTCTCCCGTTACAGAGCACAGGCTCTGGACGCGCAGGCTCAGCGGCCATGGCTCACGGGCCCAGCCTCTCCGCGGCATGTGGGATCTTCCCGGACCAGGGCACAAACCCATGTCCCCTGCATCGGCAGGCGGATTCTCAAACACTGCGCCACCAGGGAAGCCCTGATTATCTCTTTATTTATTTTATTTATTTTTTTTATAGTGCTCACAGATTTTATTACAGGGACAGAGGTGGCAGCAGCAGCCTCAGCCCAGCCCACTCTCACCCACTGTTTCTGGCCCAGAAGGGGGATGGGGGAGGCTCATGACCCAGCAGAACTGATGGGTGTGAGCTTGGGGACACCAGGACAGGGATCTAGGGACACAAACTATGTACAGCGGCTAGAGACTACTGCCCAAGGCTCTCCTGAGCCAGGGTACCGGGCAAGGCGGGTGAGTGGCTCACACACCCGCCCTGCCTCGATAGTCCTCCACCCAGCCATTCTCGGAGATGAATGCGTCAATAACCTCTTTCATGGCCAGGTTAAGGATGAGCTGTTCCTGGGTCGGGGGCTCCAAGTCACAGGGTCAACTTTTGATACATCTGTATATTTTTATTAAACTGTTTTTATTTTCACTAACTCTGTGCTCTTCTTTTCTAATTGATTATTTTTTGTAGATCTCATCTCTTTATTTTGTCTATTTTCGTCGATTTTCCTGAATATATTAAGCTTTACTTGTGTTAAAGTCTTTGCTAACTTAAATATCAGTATCATCTGTAGATAAACATCTACTGTTTCTTTTTCTCTTGATTGTAAATTTTGCCTTTGCATGTGTTTAGATATTTTTCCCTAAACTTTTAAAATAAAAGAACCCATATAATTTAATCTTCCACTGGAGTGGAGTTTTTATATTCTTATGCTAGGCAGATGGGTGATCATTTTACCCTTACCAGTGATTTAGCTGTGTCAAGGTTGCTTGGCAGTTTTAGTGGTACTTAGGCTGCCTCTATTTTGTCTCAGAGTGTAATTTTCCCAAGCTTTGCTTGTGAGCATTGTGGATATTTGTCTCCTCAGCCGTGAAAAACTACAGGGGATTCAGGTCTGCCCTTATAAGATTCTCAGCTCAACTCTCCAGTATCTTCCCCTTGAAGATAAAATGTGGCAATTATCTTGAGAGCGTGATTAGCTGTATGCTTGAGTCAGGTCCCATATCTATGGCTGGTCTTTGTTTCCTAAGGACTAAATGACACAGGAGATTTCAATCTTTCTTTTGGAAGCTTGCCACGAATCTCCAACATCCCACACAGCTCTAGAACTCAGCAAATATGTCATTAGTAAAACCAGTCTTGCATTTGAGGTCCTTCAAGTTTCCACTTAGGCACTTTGGATCCACACAACTACTTTGCTGGTTTCTCTTTCACCCATAAGTTGCCAAGTCTTTTATAGCAAAACCCAGAATTTGATAATGTTTTCACCAGATAGGAATGGTTAGTAATCATCAGCTTCACCTTAGATGAATTTTTGCTTTTCTGAAATTATGGTTCATCTAGCCCTCATTTCTTCCATAGATTTCTAATTCCCTAAAATATAATTTTAGGGGTATTTTTCCAGCTTTTCCTAGTTGTTCCAGTGGGAGGTTGGCCATTCATCACCTACTACATTCATTTAGAAGCTGAAGTCTCAGTGAATATGAAAATGATTCTTGTTCTGATTTGAAATCCTGTGTCACTTACAGTCTGGTTCATTAATCATATTCTTGTATTGTTTTTTTGCTTAACGTGTACTAGTCTTATTTGCTTTATATCTTGTATAGACCTATCATAATACTGAACATAGCATAAAAGCCAGTTTGAAACATCTGATTGTTCAAAAAGCTAGTCTATGGGACGTGATAAATATTCATCACAATCACAATTCTTCCAGCTTTATCCTTTGTAAATCCTTGTTTAATCCATATATCCAGTTATCTATTCATATGTATACTATCTTTCTCTTTGACCCCCTGCAAATTGTCTTTATAAAACTGCTTAAGGACTGATAGGTAAGCATATACGAAACAAATCTACAGCTTTTGTAAATCTGCTTACATAAAGTGGCACTTTGCATTGTTTCTTATCCCTTAAGTGTGAAATCCATCTGAGAATTTAGGGCAATGAAGGTTTATTTCTCATGATAAACTTGCATGCTTCTTTCAATTAAGCAATGAGAATTCTCTAATCCATGTAGTTTCTTTGCCCTGGCTGCTATGAAAATGAGTTGTTTTTTAATGATTAGAGTTGTCCTCCTCAGACAGTGTATACACACACACACACACACACACACACACATCTCTTTTGTAAAGAGACAAAAGGTAAAGAGTAAGATAAAAGGAATATGTGTGTGTGTTTCTACAATGTGTAAGTATATGTGTGATTTCTTTTTATTTCTTACTCTTTACCTATTGTCTAATTGCTATGTGCTAACTGTGCTGGCATTTCTGTACTTGTGTATTTATTGTAAGCCACTCCAGTTTTTTTTTTCTTTGCGGTACGCGGGCCTCTCACTGTTGTGGCCTCTCCTGTTGCAGAGCACAGGCTCTGGACGCGCAGGCTCAGTGGCCATGGCTCACGGGCCCAGCCGCTCCGTGGCATGTGGGATCTTCCCGGACCGGGGCACGAACCCATGTCCCCTGCATTGGCAGGCAGACTCTCAACCACTGCACCACCAGGGAAGCCCGCCACTCCAAATTTTGAAAGAGGGCAAAAGAGCCTATGAACTGACATAAAGTCAACATGATGCACTAGGGAGCAGAGACTCATCAACTTTGACAAGAGTTTGGCTTTTTATTGCCAGAAGGACCAGGTTAGCATTATTAATTTAATATTTGCCAAATACTGAGTCATTAAGACAAGGAAAGACAAACCATACTACCTCCTATGTTTTTTATCATTTTCCCTGATTTGGATTTTTCACTCATAAAAATGTCTAAATATTTTTTCATGATAGAAACTCAGATTTTGTGTGTTTAAAATTTACATGAAAAGTGTAAAATTTATAAAACTTTATCACAGCTTGTCAACATAAACTTTGGGGGGATCTTGAAGTATCTGAAAAATTAAGTGACCTTTTAAAGGTTTTACTGTAACAATAGGAGACAAAGATAAAGCTACACCAGAGGATTTTATAAGCAAGAGTCTAAGATATAGGTGATATAATAGGCTATAATATCAAAGCTTATAGATCTGTAAAATCAGTGGATTACAGGGAAATGGATAACTCTTTAATGAGGACAATCTAAAATTCTCTCTTCAATATCTTTAGTTAGCATTTGTGCCCAATGTTATACCACTGGCAATTTAATTCATCTTCCAGATGTCAAATAAGCTCTGACCATAAGAAAGCAGATTAACTCCTCTTGTGCATGTTAACCCAGTTCATCATGGCAAAGCAGTAGGCTTCAGAGACTCCAGGCCAGTCGGACACCAGGCCAGTCTTAAAGATCATTCCCAAATAAAAAAGGCAACTTGTGTAACTATTTGGGGCCTACTAGTAATAACTGTAGTCCTGAATCAAACTTAAGTTCATGCAACCACAATTTATAAACTTGTAGTCAATTGTAGGTTTGAAATATAAGGCAAAATGAATGCTTACCGAAGGCCAGTGTTAGAACAATTTGAATAAAGCCAGTCTCCCATGTAATTACTTACTTCCATGTAGGTAATTATCTAAATATTTTCTATGGTTTCTCCAACTTCCTACCAGGACACATGAATTTATTTTAAAAAGTTATCACAACAGTGATTTTAAAAGTTATCACAGCAGTGATTTTTATAAACAAGACTTTATTTCAAATATATTTTACAGTTTGTGTGTAAATAGGATTGTTTTCCAGAATCTGAAATTTAATACTAAATTGAACAGGCAATGTACAAAATGATGGTGTATAATTAGGCCTACTGGATTCCTACAGTTGTTCTCGTAATTTTTCTTTTCGCTTTTAAATTGAATCAATGGAGACATTAATGATAAAACAACTTTCATCCTCTTGGTTATATTTTTAATACCAACAAAGTACCATTCCATACCATATTCTCTTGTATATTTAGAAAATGTTAATAATAGGGAGAGTAAAATCTCATGTATCTGGACCTAGTTGCAAAACGATGAAATATTGTGATCAGAGCTGAACTGGTTCATTCTTGTTGGTAAAAATATTGGGTTGGCCAGAAAGTTCGTTTGGGTTTTCCTGCAAGATGTTACAGAAAAACCCGAACGAACTTTTTGGCCAACCCAATAGTTTTGCTAAGCAAATTGGTAGAACAAATTAAATTGCAGAACAGATGTTTAGCCTGTTTAATAAAATGTAACTATTTTAAAGAACTTTTAGCAATACTATTGCATATGCTTTACATACTAATTACAATGCTTACTTATAAAGCATTTTGTCTCAACTAGTTATTAGGTTGCTTTAGAAACTCAAGAAAAATAAACTGGATATTTTTCATAAATATTCTTTAACTTAGATATTGAACTAATTCATGCTTACCTTCATTCACCTCCATAGTTATAATTGAGGTTTCGATGATGATGTCAAGTTATAAGTAGGGATAACTTCTGAACTTTAAAATTTGGTAAGAATGACAGTATCTTGATTTTTTTTTTCAGTATCTTGATTTTTTAAAAAACACATATGTAAACTTCCTCAAACACCAATTTCTAAAATTGTCAGAATTGAGATTATAAAAAGAAAAAAAAGAATGGATTTCTTTTCACTATTGCCAGCATTTTTCTGGTTGTTCAAGGCATTGGCAGTAAGAAAACAATTATTGCATGCTAGTCCTAAATATTCCGTAAGAAACTAAAAAACACAAAGGCCAAGAAAAGAATGTTTCTAAAATACAGTGTGACAGGACAAAACTAAGTGAACTTTATTTGGTAGGAAGGAGACCAAAGGTGGGATTTTGCACCTTGGGTGAGCCAAGCTTTCATAAGCAGACAAGATTTCCCCATCTACATATACTTACCATACTCCGATGATGCTGTTTCCTGATGAAACAGGATGAGACTGTGACCACTGTAGCTGTAGGTGGTCTACTAAAAACACTACATGGAATGATCATTTCTCCACTTCTACAATGGATATTTTCCTTTCAAAAGCACCTCAATTTTTTAGCAAATATTAAGTGGGTATAGTTTTGTGTGTTTCAGTTGTATTTTTGGTGTCCAACTGGCCTGGAGTCTCTGAAGCCTACTGCTTTGCCATGATGAACAAAAGGAGAAGCAGAGAAACAAGGATGACACGTGCACATGTTCTGGTGGATCAAATGCCCTCAAAAACAATCTATGAAGGGACAGATTGAGAGCTCTTTCTAGCCTCAAACTCTTGATGAATCACTGACCCTCAGCTTCACAGAGGTTTTTATAGAGGCCTAAGGTTAAAGTATGGTAGGCAATAGGATCTGCAGAATGTGACATTCACAAAAGGTAGATAAAAGAGGAAAATAGCCCCACTTCTTGGTTGTTTTGAAACACTAGGGCATGCAGAATAATTATTTGGAGCTGGTTAACAGCAACAGCTTTATCCCTGTCCCTAGAGATTCTGATTCACTACATCTGGAGTCTGGCCTAAGAATCCACATTTTTAACAGTTAATTCTAAAGCAGGTAGCCCACGGACCAGACATTGTAAACTACTGATACTTCTGTGAAGGGTTACAATGGGCAAGGTGTTAGTAGAACATACCTTCTTTATATACTTACTTCATATTCGTTTGAACCGATGTTACCTAACTCAGTTTCTTGATACTTATTTAAAAACTACCCAATTAAATAACAAACCAACCAACCAACCAACCAACCAAAAACCCTTATGGGAAATGATTACACATAAAACTATCAAGATAAAAATACGTATTATGGTGGAAGAGACAAGCAAAAATGGCCACTGTAAGGAAAGGAGCCTTCTTGTTTTAACATTTGCTTAAAAAGCAGAAGGTAGAATCCAGAGGTTAAATGTCAGAATGTTAAACAATTTAGAAATATCCATTATTGTAAATTAGATACCAGTAAAGTGAAAATTATTTATAGTTCTTACTTTCATAATCTGAAATTTAGAATTTCTATACCAACAATAGACTGAAATTCAATTCTAAAGTGTAGAAACCCTGCCCCAATGATAGCGTCAAGCTTGGGAAAAATGACATTAAGGGTGCTTCAGGCTGCAGGATTTTTAAGTGTTATTAGCTTCAATTACATACAAGAAGGATACCTTTTGACATTACAGTGAAGCTCTCTGATGAGATGCATTATAAAGAGGCCTTCTTGAATGCCCACCTCTAAGATCTAAACCCTTAGTTCTCAGTTCAAAGTCAACTTCAGGAAGTGAGGTTATTTATACTGGAAACAAAATTAACTTATTTTTCATAGTTTTGCTCTTTTTATAAGAAAACTAATGATTAAGCCGCCATAACAAGAATTGTGAAAAGAAACACAGTATAATAGGTAAAGAACACATTTGCTGTTTTTATTGGTGCCTTGCATGGCAGTAATACTGAAAAAAGAGAATGCAAAAACAAAAAACAAAAACAAAAACAAAAACAAATAGGTTGGTGGCAACCCACATCTTTTTTTTTAAGAGTACATAAACTCCTGTTTTATTTTTATTGTGGCATGAATGATAACATAAAACCCAAAACATGAAAATATACAACTTATATTACACTATGTGTTATGAACAAAATATAAATCTATAACTCTATGTTATATTTACATAATTATTTATTTTATTAAATTTCAAGTGAGATGGTAGGTTGCACATACTTTGTTTTAAGCTCCAGGCATTTGATTGTCTCTTTTCTACATTTTCCCATTTTTACTCATAAAATCCAAAACATTAGAAGGACTAAGAGCTTTAGAGCCAGTGGAGCTGTATAAATACTGTTTTAGTGAACCAGTGACAGAAACACTGGGGAGGACAGGAATCAATCAGTAGAAAACCCAACATCATCTTCAACCTGGGAAATTGATAGTTATAGGAAACTTTAAAATTAAATACTGTAAAAACCTGTCTAAAAGAAAACCTATGCCCTATAAGACAAAAGAGATCTCTGAACCACTTTAAGTGGGCTTCATATTTTTCCTTGCAGACCCCATAATTTTTATTTTACTATTAAGTTGATAGACAAATATTTTATAAACCTGTTTGTAAATATACAGTTGCTTATTACAATTCAAATAATTTACCCATTAGAATGAATGAAAACATAATGATTTTTGATGTTTTAAATGTGATATAAGAAGTTTCTTCTGGGAACAGTAACATCTTCTGGATTAAGAAAATATCTGAAATTGGACCATAAAATATTTAAAGATAATTTTCTTTAAATGAATTAAGGTAAAAAGTCTACTCGAAAATCAAACCTATGAAATAACTTCATCAAAGAATTCTTTTATATTTGTTCCTTATAAGAGGATTTGGTTTCAATAATGATTATGTTCTTTGGGAGGGATTTTATACATGGTTAACTCTTAACTGTAGATGCCAAATAAATGTTAAAAATCGACTTAACTAATTTAGGTATAAGTGGACTGAAGAACAGTTTTGTTATTTTATACAATTGTAGTGAATAGACAAATTCTTAGTAACTTATATATGAACTTTAACCTATTTTCTCCAGTGATGCTCTTAGATTCATATTAAAACATGACTGTTTTTAGAAGAACTGATTACAACAGCCATAAAACAACAGAATTCTGGCAAGATTATCCCTCAGTACTAGGGTTAGCGTGTGTGCCTGTGGTTTGTGTGTTTGTGTGTGTGTGTGTGTGAGAGAGAGAGAGAGCGAGCAAGTAATGTGAAATGTGAACAGGTAGGTAGGGAAGGGGAGAGAAGGGAGACTTTATGTTCATTTGAGTTTGATCTTACTCTTATTTCCTCTCCCTTATCTTTTTTGGTCATCATGGGGCACAGAAAAAGAATACAAGGTTTTAGGATCCTTTACAAAAATGATAAACCAATCAAACGCCAGAAGGCAATGTGCTAACCCAGTAGGCTGCCATTCATAGCACCTTTTATCAAATGACTTCAAAGCACTTTAAACATTAATATGATTTTTTGTTTGTTTTCTTTTGGGGAAAATTAAGGCAAAACAATTGTGACCCCCAGTGAATCAGATGTCAGAACAAGAGAACATAATGCAAGGCTATGGACTTGCTCTTGTTTCGATCCATGCACAGTTTCGTCTCTCTGACACAAATCTAACTAAATAAAATTAACTTCTGAATTTCAGCCATTAAAGGTCACCATTAACAATTTCATTTTCCCCTTCAAATAAAACAAGTAAAAAACAAACAAAAAGACCAAACATCAGTGTTTTGTCAATTCACCGGTAAGTGTGTTAGAATTTGTGTCAGCCATGAATGCCCTCAGTGGCATCTACCTGGAGCTAAAACAAAGTATTCTTGTAGCCCAAAGTCATGAAATGAAAACAAAGCATCTTTATAACATGGTGGAAAATAAGTGTCCAGCAAACGTGAGAGGTGAACCCACAATTAAGTCAGAAAGAATTTGTTAACAAAGACAGAACAAAGTTTTAAAAATCTGTTTTCACATTGTACATAATAACGATATAAAAACAAGTGTCCATTTTTTTTATCCAGAGTGCTTAAAAACAAAACAAACAAAAACAAAAGAGAAATTGGCTGTAGATGACTGTGGCAATTAAATAACTAAAATGAGTGATGAGAGCCTAAGTTAACTGAGATTGAATAAGACCCTCCCATTAATTCACTTGTAGGTATTAAACACTGGAACGTGACATTTGTTGGGGCCAAACTTTTAAGAAGGAGAAAACTTATGGAAGGATAAATGAAACTGTGTGAGTGAATGTGTTTGTGTGTGTGTGTGTGTGCATATATATATGTATGTATACATATATATATATACATGTTGGAGATGGAAATTTGTTTTAAATATCTAACAACTTATTGGCTGTACTTCCAAATCAGAGGAGAATAAAATAGAAAGGGAGAAATAAATTATGCATAACTTACTAATCTGGGAACAGCTGACCATTATTATTATTATTACTATTATTATTATTATTTTATCATCATCATCATTATTACAACACTAGCAAAAAGAGGCAGTTCAAATGAAAATACAGTCATCAAAAACAAACAGAAAAACAAACAAAGCAAAGTCTCTGACATGCAGGATATGATTAGCTCCTCCAAGCAAAACCCCAGAGCAAGTCTTCTGAGAGAGAGAAAAATAAAAAGGATTTTTTTTCTTATTTATATGTAAAAATCAAACTTTAGGGTCAGGTTTGGGGAGGGTGGGATAGGAAAATGATGACTGGAGTGAAAACCATAGCACATCCAAGCTACTGGTTGGAGTATTTACTGTCTGATGGTTCAGCACAAACAACACTAATTCAGTTTAAATGATTTCCCATTTATTTGGGCAAGCCCTCTGACTGCCTTGGCACTTGGCTGGCAAAGTCTAAGCAGTCCCGTCACCATCAGTTGGTGCTCTATGCACACCTCTGCTGGAATCAGAAATTGGACTTCAGTGGATTCATCTTACAGCAAGAGTAGAGTGGTGGCAAGGGTTGCTGGGCTCAGCCAGGCTCCCTCTTGTTGGGCTGCGACAACTTTTAATCAAGTCCTGCTTTTTACGGCATGAAATGCACATGGCCCACAATTCTAAAATGCAAATGGCCTCCACCTCATTTCATGGAGGGATGAAAAATACCTTATAAAATCATCAGTTCCATTTCCTGATCAGGAAAGGATGGAATGTTGAAGAAATAAGCTAATTCTATATTTCTAGAATATGGGCAAATATATTCAAGGGAAACAATGATTGTTTTGCTTGAAGTTATCAACAGGAAAAACAAACAGAAATCATTAGGTAGGAAATGTTAGTGGAACCATCTGACCAGGGAGAAGGAACATCTGGGAACAGTTTGCTTCCCTGTTATACACGCACCCCTCTATTACACAGGGCCACCTGATCCATCCAATAATAATCATATTAGAAGTTTAAAAATATAATTTCTGAGCCCTATATTGGTTAAGTTGTCATTTGAAGTGCAAAGTCAAGGTCAAGGCTGCTTCCAGACCAGTCACTTAGAAGGATGTGGGATTTCATCCCCAGATGTGGGTTTAACTCACAATGGTCCAACCTTATTCCAATTAGTACCATAATCACACACATACATACACACAAAAATCCAAGATCAGAAAATATTTTTTTCTCTAAATTTCTTATGTCTCTCTCTCTCTTTTCACCTGAGAACAGCACCTACAGTTTCCATTTAAAAAAAAGAGTCAAATCTCACCAGCTGCTGGTATTTCAGGTTTTTCAAGGGATTGTCTAAGATATAACACTGTCCTAATTTAAGAAGGAACAGGAAAAAGGAAAGGGAAAAAATCAACTGGGTCAATACTTCAGTACAAATTTGGCACTTGCTCAAAGATGTAGTGTGGTGTGCAACAGATAAGAAAGTCCTCTAAAGAAAATGATTGCTTATTTTGTGGTGGATAGCAAGGAAGTTAAAAACAGGCTCTTTTTCCCTCTTCCCCCCCATGCACAGACTCCCATCTTTAAAGTACAGAGATGGAGAAGGTGGAGAGAAGTAAAGAGAAATTCATCTTTTTTTTTTTTTCTGTCAGGTGCATTACCGAAAACAAAAACAAAAACAAAAACAACAAAAGGAAAGAAAGAAAAGGAAAAAAAACCCCAGAACCCCCAAAAAACAAAACTTATTTCTTTTTAAAAACTGTAGCACAAAACAACAAAACACATTCACAAGCCACTTGTTGGCACTGTGTACCTGAGTGAGAATTTCTAGAACATTGTAGAACAAACAGCCATAAAGTTTATTAAAAAAAAAAGTTGACGGGTAAGACTTCAGTGCTTGGATGTAGCAGCTGAATTACTGGCATTATTTTACCCATAGCTTATTTCAATCTCTCGTTGTTGATATTGTTGTTTGCTTGTTGTATTTTTATTTCCTTTCCAAGCCTTTTGAGGCTGAGGTCTATTAGTCAGCTGATGTCCCAACTATTTAAGACTAACAGTTAAAGTAACAGTCAGTGTATGAGAAAGTTAATGTGCTTGGCCACTGGTAAGGATGAACCAGCTAGGGCTTCTTTAAGTCCTAAGGTCACAACAATCTTTTGACCCTTATCAGTTGGCTTGTCCTGCAATATGGTTTTCACTGTCACTCCCATAATCTACATCTGGATCATCCTCTTCCTCCTCGTACTCATCATAAATTTCTCCGTTGATGTCCTCAGCCTGGATCTCTTCTTTGATATGTGGCTCCTCTCCTTTCACGCCGTAAGTGCTCTGGATAACAGGCATCCCAGGCTCCGGGCTGCTGGACACGCTTGAGTGCTCCGAGGGCAGATGAGGGGAGGGCATTCCAGCCATGGCGATGGCTCCAGGGTACACGACACCAGCAGTGGCGATGGGGATCTGTGCTTGTTGCCTGTTGGAGAGGAATTCCCAAAAAGAGACCGTGAGTGAGTGGACAGTTGGATGCAGGTCTTACTCTATAATTAATTTGCTCAAGTTGTCCAACCTGAAGGTCATGATTTTCACCCTGTTGCCCGACGTTTTGAAAACTGTATCCTACTTTGATCCCAATACCTTACTTCTATGTAGTGCTTTATAGATTACAAGGCGTTTGCATGTGTTACCCATCTGATTCTTAAAGTGATTGCTACTTTTCTACTTTATGAAAAGAAACTGAGGGACAGAAAGATTAAGCAGAAGAACTCAAGTCCCTGAGCCCGAGTTACTTTTTCCTTCACTACAACATGTCGAAACAGTTTTTAAAAGAATTAAACCTAAAGATAATTCAATTTTAATGGAAAAATCCTAAAGTCTTAGAGCTCTCAAAATAAAACTTCACTGCGCAGAACTCACCAGAACTGAACATGGTCCACCTCACCCCTGAAATAGTTTTCAGTGGGGGTAGGAAGTAAGGCTGGCCTCATGGGTGGACCACCTCTGCAGCTGTACAGGACCCGGGGCTTAGCAAGATCCTACACTTGGTTTAAAGTTCTGTTGTCACAATCTTGAAATTCTTAAAAACCTTTTAACAGGGACCCTGCATTTTCATTTTACACTGGGCTCCACAGATATATTCTGTAGCTGGTCCGAGTACGAAGGGATTAATAGATGATGTTCATTTATGCCTTCTTTCATTCGTCTGTTTACTATTTCCCCAAGGAGCGCTGGGTCTCGTGCTCAGTGTGGAGGAGAGTACTGCACTGGGATATAAATCACAGACCCTTCGGACAAAGCAAGCAGATGCCTTCAGGGGAGTGGAGGGGATAAGGCAGATTAGAAAAGTTTTGTGGTTTTTTTTTTTAAAGTATCCTCTGGCCATTTTCAGAACAGTACTTATTATTCTAAGAAGCTCTCAGGATCTTATTTACTGTTCCAGATATGAACAACTTTATTTCTGTGCTTTTTGATAAAATTCTGCAGAAACAGTGTGATTGCAGGCCTTTGCCATAGGAAGCAGGGTAAGACATACTGAGAGAGGCATCCTTAATTCAGAAGGAAACTTTCCCATTCACAACTTGTTCTACCCTGAAGAGAATCCCTACTTTATGTGATCTTGTAAGGCCACATGTGTGCCTCGAGAGCCCAGAGACTGCTATATTCAGAAACAAGTCTTTCTTTTGGAATCATTTTTATGTTGTATCATCTCAGCTAAGTTGTTAGCTGCTGTGGAATTTACACTGTGAGGCCTTGGAATTAATGAAAACCAGCAAGAGAAAGAACCAGGAAGACTTCTATGTTTTTAATAGCCAACTTCAAAATTCTTTACTCTCAGATATTTTATTTTCCAACCAGCCATTAACAAAGCTCCCGCATCAGAGCCATTGTTCTAGGAGCCTGGAATGAATTCACATGAAGTGTTCTTTCTCAGGATTATAAGGGGACAGTTTAGTCTCTGAAAATACGCTGTGCTCAGGTGCTTTCTCAAAATGCTGCTTTGCAACTAAACAAATACATCGCACATCCCATTAAGTGTAACAGGAAACGTTCTCTATGGGAAAATGACCAGAAGGTCCTTACCCAACATTGAAGTATTGCCGCATTTCCTGCCGCCTGTTCCGCATGATTGCCTTGTATTCCCCGATGCGCAGCTTTTTGCCGTCCACCAGGCAGGTGCGCTTCGGCCTGGGCTTGTATTTGTAGTCAGGGTACTTCTCCAGGTGCTGCTTGCTGAGACGGGCTTGCTCCTCATAATATGGCTGTTTCTCTAGGTTTGTCATAGCTTTCCAGCGAGATCCTATGAGGAAAAAAAGTCACAATTCCCATTTGCACAGCGGCTGAGGATCCTAAAAAGGTATAACTGAGAACACGAAAATCTAAAGTAAAAATGATGGCCAAATCCCAGAAATATATAAAAAGGTTATGATTAGTGAGCTCTGACTCAAGAGGTGAGATGCCACAAGAACAGAGGTGTTGGTGGCAGTGTCCTCAAAGACTGTGCACCCAGAGATACAAACACTAAGCAATATTTTTCTTCTGGCTTGAATGAACAATTTAGCCAAATTTGCCTTATGTACTTAAAAGCTCATAGATGATTTAATGGAAATATCTTTCATTTCTACATTAGACCATGATGTAATTCAACTGTGAACTGAAAAGTTGTGCAAAAACGCATTACATATTTTGAATCTGAGGGTAATTATCTAGTTACTGAGTATTGTTATGCAGGGTACATTACTTACTACAAAGGTTTCTAATGTATGGTACGTGTAATTCTCATTCTCCCCCTAATGTTTAAATATGCTTACGTGATTAGTTAAAAATTCATTTCATTAAAATTCTAATTATAAAAAATACATTAATGAACATGCACTGGGTAACTACTGTGTGCTAGATACCGTACTAAAACCTTTACATAAGTTGTTTCATTTTTACCTTTCACCATAATCTCATAAGCAGACAATATTTATACCTATTTCTAAAGATTAAAAAAAATTGAAGTTCAAATACCCAAGGTCACACAACTATTAAATTGTGGATCACTGACTCAAACTTAGGTTTGAGAATTGAAATTGTGGTACAACATGTATCCTTAGATACCTATACCCATCTACTATATAGGATCTAGCAGAAATCAAAACTCACAATAATAAGTATGTGTTCAGTAATCTTTTTCTCTTAATAAATTGCTTTCAATAATATATAAAAATGTCATTTCCTGTGAGAGAGTATGCATTAGTAATGTTAGCCCAAATTGGTTTTCCCTTTCTTTTCATTTTTAATTTTGGTTTGAGGGCTTCCCTGGTGGCGCAGTGGTTGAGAGTCCACCTGCCGATGCAGGGGACACGGGTTCGTGCCCCGGTCTGGGAAGATCCCACATGCCGCGGAGCGGCTAGGCCCGTGAGCCATGGCTGCTGAGCCTGCGGGTCCGGAGCCTGTGCTCCGCAACGGGAGAGGCCACAACAGTGAGAGGACCATGTACTGCAAAAAAAAAAAAAAAAAAAAAAAAAAGAACAAGAAATAATTTTGGTTTGGATTCAAGTAGGATTGCAAAAAAACAACTATTGGAAGCTTAATTAAAAATAGTTTATGCTTATTCTCAATATAGATGTGATTTAAAGCTTTGATTCAGTATGGCTATGTGCAGTAGTAATAGAAGTAGTAGTAGTAGTAATGTTTATTTTTTATTAAGAATGTGAGAAAAATCTATTTGCAGATGTTTATCTGCAAGTAATCAGCTCAACTCTACCTAAATGCACAAAGACCAAAATAACTGGAATTAGGAGATCCCTAGCAAATATGTACTGGCACTGCTGCCTTTACCTGCCGTCCAAAGTCATCTAAGCAAGATATTAAACCTTTTGAATGAATTCATTACTTAACCATAACTCCACATCTCAAATGCAAATAGCTCACTAATGAATAGTACTTTCCTACAAATGTACAGAAATCCTCAATATGGGCTGTTAAATTTATTAAACGAATGCAGAGAATGGGAAAACATCTCTTCCCTTAGAATTCTTTCCTATTGGAACAGATGTTCCCTGGGTGGGTATATCCACGTAGGTGTTACAAAGATTTATAAACAGATTTTTTCCAATCTAGACAGCCAATATGATTTCATTATATTTACAGGAGAAACTCAGGTTACAGTTCAAATAATAATAGTTTATTTTTCTACTCCTTTCTCAAACTTGTATTTAAATACAGTGTCCAACATTTAGTTAGCTGGTCAGGCCGTATCATTTGTAGGTACAATCTCAAACTCTTTATTATTCAACATTATTTTCTAGAGGCACATGAAAATCATTATGTTGTTCTCAGGGCAAATATAAACACAAGTAAACCAATAATACTATTGAATTAGATCAATTCTTCTTGTGGAGTTTCTTATAAGTATGTATACCAGAATTTTGACCCTCAGAATAGGGAGTGGAAAAGTTAACTTATCAGAATAACTTACTGAATAATTAAAGAAATCGAACAGTGGATCAAGGATGGTTGACTTGAAATTCACTAACTATGTTTACCGCCAAATAAAACAAAGAAACTAGCATTCTCAGTTAGAATAGGAATTGCCAAAGATTCTTCCCTAAGTCTAAATGTTCTATTAGCTCAAAAAAGAATATTTTTCCCTAAGGAAAGGGAATGTTTATGCCTCACAGTAACATGCCTTGGAATGTAAGAGCTATGTTTAGATTTCCTACTATGTGCATGATGCAGTATTCATCACTAGATATGCAGCAGTGAGTTGCTATGGTTCTTATCTTCTTGGAGCTTATATTCCAGCCGAGAAGAAATACATTAAATACGTAATTGCAAAATGTATAATTTTAATTTTAATTGTGGAAAGTACAGGAAGCTATGAGAACATATGATAAGGAGGTGAGCTCAATCTTCTGTAGGTCAGGAAGGCATCGCTGTGAAAATGACTCCTAGGGGGATTGAAAAAACAAGAGCAGCCTATGGAGGAAGAATAGAATGGTCAAGGCCTTATAGTGGGAAGGGGGAGTGGAGGAACCTAAAGTTGTTCTGGCTAAAATGCAGAGAAAAAAAGGAGAGTAAAAGATGTGTAAATTCTCAAGGAAGTTGGCCTCTAACTGTGGTATGAACTGGAATCAAAATATTTTGAAACTTGATAATATAATTTCTCTGGAAGTATCACTGAATTCTAAGCTACATTGAAAAATATGGCCATATCACTGTTACATGTCTTTTCAAAATTAAGAATTAAGGGACACTTTGACCCAGTTAATGCTTAAGCTAACTACTCCATTATATGACTGAGCAGAACAGTGGTTCAGTCTGGTGGCAAAGGCAGCTATCATTTTTTAATAATAGCTTTCAAATAGGATAACCAAATGACAGTTTGGTTTTGGTTTCAATGGCTTTGCAGGTACACCAACCACTGTTTGCAGCTGCAGTGTAACCCCCTGAAACACACTAGATGAGGATGGGAGGACTGCATTTTAGATACCTTCAAAAGAGATGAAAACATCTCCTTGATTTGGGTGTGGCTGGCTGCTCACCCTGGACCATGTACAGGGAGTAAAAGTTCCCTGCTGTTTTCAAAAGATGAGCCTTCAACAATGAAAAAAGAATTAAGTACATTCAGGTATTCCTCCTGATGAAAAAAAAGAAGATTCAATCGAAAATATTTGATGTTCAAAATGAGAAAAAAAAATCAGTCTTGAAAGTGCTCTTTTCCTTTCTAAATCTGGCAACACAATAAAAATGAAGAGTTTGAGTTGGGCAACAGTGTCATCTCCATGGGGTCTGTAATGAGTTTGCACATTTTACTCTAACTACTGTATAACTAATCAGAAAAAGATGTCCCCCATCCCCTGATCTAGCACCAAACGGTAAAAGGTGATTCCTTATGTTAACAATTTCAGCAGAATGGCTTATTAAAACCAGATTTTAGGGTATTATAAAATGCTTAGAAGCCCTTTAAAATGTCAACTAGGATCTCCAGAGACTACGTAAAATGTCAACCCAGCTCAAGCGCCTGTTTTAAGCAGAATGAATTAGCGGCATGCTGTCGGAGGCTGTTATCCAAAACAATCAGTAAAAGGGAAAACATCAAGCTTTCTTTGTACTTTTATATGAAATGAACCATTTAGAATGATCTTGTGGATATTTGAAGATCACTTATTTATTTGAAGCTATGACTAAATTTTGAGGCCCAAGACACCTCAGTGGGGTTTTTTCCTGCTATATCTTTAATTAATATAATTTCATTGAAAAGTCTTAAATTAGACAGCATTCTCTTTCATGCAGCCTATTATGATATAATCATATAGTCATTCTAATATTCTCTCCTTCAAACCAGAAAGGAATTCTTTTAGCCAGTCATCTCTTTCCCATGAAGGCTTTTGCTCTATTTCCTAAAATATTTCACATCATCAAAACTGGTATTTCTCTCATACTTACAGTAAGGTTTTAATCAGTGATTATTATTTTTTTAGTATTCAGACACATAAATGAATGATATAAAGACAGGTTAAACAATCTTAGTTTTTAGTGCTTTTTTGACATTTGGGGATTTCTAATTTGATAATAACTGATATATTGAAATATGAAATAAGCTTACATCAAGCATTTTATTCTTTTCTAGAGTTTTTCCAAATGAAACAGATATGGTATTTTTTTTAAATGAAAAATTCATATGGAAGGTAGAATGTTGTCACAAAAAAGAAAAATAGATCAGAGATGGTAGAGATGCAAAAAATATGCATTTTCTTTTGATCAGTTTCAGTTTTTTTTATATTTGGATATATATTTATACATAAATATTCATACATATTTATGCATAAGTATTCATGTTTTCTATGTACATATAAAGCTTCACATGTTCATATCTTTTGAGATAACCTTCATCTAAAGAGCTCAAAATCATTTAGATGAAAATTGAGACACAAGTTTAAGTAGTTAACGGTTTTTGTTTGTTTTTGTTTCATTACAAATGTACACTGTGGACTGGGAGGCACCCTATTACCATTGTTGAAAATATGGGATCATAAAAACGCATGTACATGTTTAGTAACCACTTTCAGATGATCGGTTCCTTAATGTAAAGAATCAAAAGGCAAACTACATTAGCTACATGTAATTCCAAGTGCACTATGGATTTTAACAAAGCTTTAATAACTTCAACAAATTTTGTTACTTATTTGTCAAAGACAAAATGTGATGATAGAGTTAAGTGTTCTTCTTCTAATTTTTTTATTTAGCTCTTAGAAGTCAGAGAAAATAAAAATTTGCTTAGGTTGTCAAGAACCTGGACACCATGCTCTTGAAGGTAAAGATGATGGTGAGGATGACATTGATGATGATGATGATGTCAAGAGAACAGCACCAAAGAAATGGCATCTTCCCTTCCTTCTTTCTGGGACTTAAATTGGTGTATAATAGGTCTCTTTATAATCAGTACTCTTTCCTTTCAACCATCTTTGCTGTGTGCTTCAGTGTCTATGTATGTTGGGTAAATATGCACTTTTGTCATCTGTTAAGCTGAAAGCTGCAATAGCAGGAAAAGTCCCTTTTTAAATGATACTGAAAATACATGTAAGGATACTAAAAGTAAAAATTAAAAAATGTACACCCAAACGTCTTCTTGTGTCCTGACAATCTAAACTGATTTTCAATTATAGTATTAGACATCATCTCCAACTCCACCCTCACCCTCATGACATGACGAATTCTATAGTGTTCACAAAGGAAAAGAACAAGTAAGGTCAATACCAATACTGAGTGGCTTGTGTGAAAAGAGCTTTTTTTCCTAGTCTTAATTCAAATATTTTAAATTTTTGAAGAAGAGGAAATATTACAACAACTAGTGTAGGAACACACATCTAAATCAGAATTTGGGCACAATTTCTTGATAAATGTGGAATGCTTCATGGTCAGAAGAAAAGGCTCCATATGGTGTACCTAATTTTTAGATAAGTAGAAAACATGAGTTACCTGGCTTCCAAACCCAGTCTCTTTCAACAAACGCAGAAAACAAAACTGTACCTGTATTTCATACATCACTTAACCCTTTATACTTTTCTTACCCAGTATCTTGCTGATGTTGGAATTGTGCATGTCAGGAAAGGCTTGAAGGATTTTCCTTCGCTCATCTTTAGCCCACACCATGAAGGCATTCATTGGACGCTTTATGTGGGGTTCATTGCTACCACGCCCCCTGGATTCTCTATAAATTCTTGATTCTGAGACTCCAGCACTTCCTAAAAACAGGGAACATTGCTTCACGTTAGTGTTAAAACTTATGGCAATTCCCTTCCTTGCATTATTGCTTTTCAGTCTATTAAAATATCTGAAAATCAAAAGCACATCTAATAATGGTACTTCTAGTTCTTGAGCCAGATGCTAGTTTATGAAGTTTCTGTGATAAGCCTTGAGGTGTTGAGTGTTGTTATTTGTATTTTTAAGTCCATTTCTAATATATTTTTCCTTTCTTTCAATGGACTATGGACTGTTTCACCATTTACTTTCAAGAGCACACAAGAAACTTGAATATGTGATCTTTGATACAAATTGGAAAGAGGATATAGTTGGGTTAGGTCAACAGGCATGCCGGTACTGTAGAAATATTAGATAGGTCAAAAAGCTCACAAAATTGTGAAACACCAAACTGTTCAGCAGAATGGATGACTACAGGTAAGGATGTGTCTCTTCATAGCATACTTTTTCTCTCTCTGAGGCTATATAAAAACACTGCTAAATAAATGTTTAAGGTTAAAATACAATATAGATATCTCCTATAATGTGTTTAGCTTTTCTTTGAAATTATGTGCTAATACATGCATGAAATATGCTGATGCAGCAATGATAGTCTGGTTCCCAAAAGATATTTGAAAATGGTAGGAAAAGAACAAATGAATGGTTACAATCTATGGTTTCTTACGAAGTCTACAGTCACATATTTAAAGTGAAAAAAAAAAGTTCATTTCCCTGAATTTTCCCACTAACATCTAAGTTATCCAAAGAGATCCATTGATAATTACATTCCAAACAGCAAGACTCAGGATGATAAAACACGACCAAGTGTCACACTGGAACCCTGGGGAGCTTCAGGCACTCCTCTAGGCTTTATCTGACTTTGTAGAATGGCTTCAGCAGATTAAACTGCTTCCAGAGATACTTGAATTTAGGCAAAGAAAATAAGGAGAAGCAAAACACATAACTCTGGCACTATGTTCTCCAGGGTTATCATTACAAAAGATGAAAGAGATATATTCTGTTAGCATGTAAAAGTTTCAAATATTTTGGGGTTTTTCTAGAGCACTGCTCTTCTTTTCTTCCTTCATACTCCTTTTCCTTTCTTAATTTGAAGGAATAGGAATCAACCAAAATTACCCAGACTTGAAGACCTCTATAGCAGCAAACAAAAAACACAGCTTATTTGGAATTTCTCATTATTTCTCTTTCACAATATGCTCTTTGGTCTGATGAAGATTAGAAAATATTTTGCATATAAGCATGACTGAATATAACAAATAACAGCAACAACAATTTTGATGTTTTAATGCTGATTCCCATGGGTATATTTTATCATGCTGATACAACTTAAAATTTATGAAATGTGTTATTACCAGTAATTGTCTTTTTATTGACAAAAATGAGTGCTAATATATGGTGACATCTTCCTAAAATGGGTTTGTAGCTAGCAAATGATCATTTGCACATCTGCTTTTTCTTGTTCTTACACCTTACAGCAACATAAGCAATAAAATGAACATTATGTGACTTCATCAAAGCTAAACAAGCTCTCTGTATGTACTTAGGCCAGGTTTATCTTAGCCAAGCAAAGCAGAAAAGAAGGAAACGTCTGGATACAATAGGCTAGAAAAACACAGACTTTTCTTGGATAGCCAATTCAATAAAATTTGGTCTCGACAGAATTATCTGGTTAAATGCTCAAGTTTGGCTAGTCCCTTGGCTGCTCACTGGTTTGCCCTGGTTCAGTCTTTTCTGTATGCAGGGAGCTTCTGCCACAGTAACAAAGTTGAGGACCATGCTCTTGAAATGCATGTATGTCACCTGACACTGGAGAGAGGTTCCCAGTCGGGGCTCAGTGTAAGAGGAAAAGCACTTCCTTCTTTTTCCCTCTTTGCTGTGCTATTAGAATTAGAGCATCAATTTATTTAGTTGTCCCTGTGGATGTTTAGAACGTTCAAAGATGATGCAGACAACAGAAGTCTCAAGGCACGTGACGGAAGCATGAGACTGCACCGCTGGAGCTCTAGTTGGGTTACAGAGGGTAGGCAGGGCACCTGACTGTATAGTAGATAGTATAAGAGGGAAAGGGTCCCAAATGCAAGAAACTATCCTGAAAATGTCCTCTGAGCCATGTATTCTGGTCAGGGTTTGACAAATGAAAACTTCAAAATGAGCTTATAGAAAAACATTTTTGAAAAGTTTGTTTCAGGTGTAAGAAATAGGGAAGTGAGAGACAGGGGAGATGATGATTGAGAGCATTTGCTTTAGAATCATGCCATCTTGAATCCAAGACCTGCCTTTGGCGCTTACAGCCCTGTAGTCTTGGAAAATATGACTCAAAATTCCTAAGGGCTAATCTCTATATCTGTAAGAGTTCTTATCTCACAGGTTGTGTTGGGGAGTAATGAGATGATTTATGCATAGCACTCAGCAGAGCGTTTGGCACGTGGGAACCACTCAGTACATGTGAACTCTTACTGTAATGATCAGGTATGAGGTGGCTGTCTTGTATATTTTTTAGTAGTTTTAATTGGTATTAAACAGACACTTCTGCACACTACTGGAATATATACGAAAAATTTCACAAACCATCAGAATCTCCACTCATATTGAAATCCATCATGGCATGGCTAAATTTTCCTTCTTCATTCTGTTTAACTGCCAGTTGCTGAGTCAGACTCTCCAGTGTTGTTTTTTCCTTTAAAAAAGAAATTTATAATGAGATCTCAATCTGGAAATTATAATTATTCAAAGACATTTTTTTCCTTGGGCTATAGATAACGCATTAACTTCTGGAAGGGATGAAATGCTGATTTATTCACCTTTGCACATTCAGCACGTTATACTGAGGTAACTGAAGCCAATGATCAGCAGGATGTCTGAAGGGACTCTGATTTGTAGAATCCCCTATACAGTCTTGGCATTTGGGTTTGCTAAGCCTAAAGGATGGATGCTGGGATCCTTGGAGACAACCTTCCCAAATCACAAAATGTGCATAGAAATGTCATGGAAGCAACCTGTTTTACAACATTTGGAATGCCTGCTTTATTTTTAGCCAGGCAGGAAAAGTATAGAAGTGGCATGAGGCCCAGAGAAAGTCTTCCAATAGTCAGGTGACCAAATGATTGAAACATAATTCACAGTAGTGCCCTCGGGTTGCCATCTCACTAAATGCCATCTGCATTCCTCATGCAAGGGTAATGAAGACGTTTCAATATTCATTGTTAATTGCTTGTCAAGTCTCTGTACATTCAATGTGAGTGCCTGCTACTTGGACCACGATTTGATTTGGATTGCTAAGCCAAAATATTGAGTTGGAGAATTATCTGAGATACAAATATACCAAAATTAGATCTGCAAAGACATCAAGTCATCTGAAAGCATGCAGTGCATGATCTGAATTCATGGAGAACATGGCATTACAAAGTAAATTATTTTCAAGAAAAATATAATGCTTAATCTACACCACATGAGATTTTAAACTATTTCCAAATTAAGTAATTGGGTGATTTTAAGAACAGAAAAGCATACATTAAAAGGTTTACAACTCTTTCTAGAACTTTCCATCATTGCTCTGAGGATGATGAGGTTCCAAAGCAGCTTTAAGAAAAGCACCTATTGGATTTCATAAGATTTGCTCATGTTTCTTGGTAATTATGCACCTCATTTTCTGAGGAACACAGTCATGAGTTACACAAATGAATCACATACACTGTGGTACAGCTACTGACACAATAAAAATTTCACAGAGGGCTTCCCTGGTGGCACAGTGGTTGACAGTCCGCCTGCCGATGCAGGGGACACGGGTTCGTGCCCCGGTCCGGGAAAATCCCACATGCCGCGGAGCGGCTGGGCCCGTGAGCCATGGCCGCTAAGCCTGCACGTCTGGAGCACGTCTGTGCTCCGCAATGGGAGAGGCCACAGCGGTGAGAGGCCCGCATACCGCAAAAAAAAAAAAAAAGTTCACAGAAAATAATCAACTATTTAAGATAATTGTATTACAGGTAAAGGACCCAACTAACGTTCCCAACAAGAGCCAACAGGGTACTGAAATTCTTCATACAGTATATATTTTATCTCTACAAAATCTCTGACAGTATTACAATTATACATACTAGATGAAAAATTCTCTTAATTTAGTGGCCTTGGAATCCATGTCTCTGTTCATCAAAGTCTGATATACAATTTAATAGAAAAAATATTTTAAATTGTCAATCAGTATAAAGTACAGTAGAGAACCTGGAAACAAAATAGTTTACACCAACTTTAGTTCTATAAGATTATATAGTACTAAAGTTGAAATAAATTATATATTTAAAAATGTAGAACCTCACCCAATTTTGTTTTGTGTATGAAACTGGTATTTTCATCTGCCTTACATGTTCTACATTTCTTTTGCTGAGAGAGTCTGCTGTATATATTCAGCTGAGCCCATGAGCACCAAGGACACCAGCTTAACAGACTGTCTTTATAGTAAATGTAACTGTTAAAATAGAAGACAGTTACATTAAAAAAAAAAAAAAACACATTCCATCAACATAATCTGAGAGTCCCCGGGTCAATGAAGACTTTACTGTACTATCTTTGGGGAATGTACTGGGCATGGATCACCTCTCAGGTTTTGATTTAAAAGTGTATAGGGCAATAATGCTACATATTTTCTATTTTGAAGTAAAGTCTTTCAAGAAGAAACAGCAAAATGAAGGCAATCGGAGTAGAAAAAATGAAATGTTAAGTGACTCTGAAGATTCTGCATTCAGCTGTATGGATCATGCACCATCTTACCAAGTAACTAAAATTAGCAAAGGATGAGCTGGAAAGTCACAAGTAGTTTTTACAATAAGTAACCTCTGATCATCTACCTCTAAAGCACAGAGTATAATAAAATGATTCAATTAGCTACCCAAAAGTGGAATTTATGATACTTCTTAAGAGGATGTCAGTAGGAGAGAGTGGAAGTAAACACAGTAAGCTGCACTCCTTTTGTGACCTTTTGCATAGTCAGTTAAGCTAATTCTCAGTCATGTGAACAGGGTAAATGAGAAGTGATTGGAGGACCTGAAGAAGGTGTGGTATGCCTTTAATTAAAACACCTTACAGTAGCATGTAAATCAAAATGGTAATACTGCCACAATTTAGAAACTCTTGCTGACAATAAATTCAGAAGACAGAGGAATTGAGGTAAGGGGTATATCATAAAACCCAAATGGTTATATGGTAAATATATGGTATCTATCTATCTATCTATATCTATATCTATATATAGATATCTATATAGATATCTATATCTATATAGATATCTATATCTATATATAAAACACAGTGGTTATATAGTAAATAATTAGCTATACAATTCCATATGAATATTGATCCCATTGTAAAATTTCATATTTAGTTCTTATGTATACAGGTAGATATAAATCTATGTGTGAATAGGATTCTAGAAAATATACTGAACTACCAAAAGAATGAGTTGGATTTAAGAATAGTCTTCAAAAGTTTAAATTCAATCTATTCAGGAATATAGGAGGAAAATCAGTCAAATGTTATAAAGCACAAATGCTAGCACACTGGGAAGATTCCATTAATCCTACTACTTCTAATCCCATCTGTTCCTGGCCGTCCCCTTCGCGAACAGTCCAACTATGCACTGTCATGTCTAAAACTCAACCGTTTCTGATTCTGTACCCTGGGTTAAATATTTCCCTTTCCAAAGCCTCTTTTCAAATGTGTGAATATTACTGAAAAAAGGTGATTCTCAAAGTTCTTATAATTAAATTAATCCTTTCTAAATAGAGACCACTGAAACAAAATAAGGGCAGTAAATGTCAGGTAGGGAGGTGGTAAATGGGAAGATGCTAGAAATAAGAAACACCAAAGAAACTGAGTTTATGGAAATAGAAAAATATGTTGATGGGCAGAGGTGATAATTTTTACCAAACTTATACTCTTAGTTCCAACTGGTTCTGATAAAGAGCACATCAGTCAAGTATTTTTACAGAAAAAGACCACCACATGCCGCCAGTCTAAGACCAGTGTTCTTGAACATAAATCCAGTATAGCGCTTATACTTTTCTGCCTTCTCAGTACTATCCAGACACTGCCCTGAAACTTATGAATACCGTAAGATTCATTCACCTTTCTCTCTTCTACTTTTTTCCTATTAGAAGTAAAACAAACAAACAAACAAAAAACACACTTAAAGAAATTTTGGCCAAAATTCTGAACTGCTCTGAGGAACATCAGAGTACAGGGTGCAAACAGATTAATTACTACAAAGTAGTCAAAATGAAATAGTCCTGAGGATTTACAAATAAGGACCAAACAAGACGACCTGTATGCTTTCTATTGGATAAAAACTAGCTATTGGATAACAACTAGAATTCCTTTGGAAAGATGAGTCCTATCTGGCTAATCAAATCTTATACAACTCTGTAGGTTTACTAAGATCAAGAAGAAACTTAAGGTAAAATTTGTCTTAACTTGAAAATTTTTCTGATCCCATGTTGACTTGAAGAAACATTCAAGTGAATTGTATCTGATCTACAGAAGAAAAGAAAGTTTTAGACAATATAGTTTCTTGGGGTCAGATGAATAACTCTAAAACTCAACATTCAAATAACTATTATTAATGTGTTAATATTCACTTAGGGAATTTGGCAGCTGTTTTTGGGCTCTGTGGCTTATCCAATGACTTGCATAATGGAAAACAGCACGTGTATTGTTTGCACATGACACCAGACTATGGTGGGAATCAACAAGGAGAGCCAAGAAATATCTAAAGAGATGTGGGTAATTAGCTGATTAGAAGTGGTCAGTAAAGATCAGTGCTTTCTAAGCAAACAACGTTCTGAATGGCAAAAGGCTATAGAGATCAGTGGGAAAAGAACATATTTGAAAATAGAGAAAATATCCCATATAGAAAATAATGGCTTTGGGATCAGGAACATGACATTTTAACCAAACTCTGCCATATATATTAGCTATACTACTTTAGACAAATCAATTAACCTCCCTGAGTTTCAGAATCCTAATTTGTAAAATGGTGCTGTAATATATGACAGATTCTCATTAGTTTAAAAAATGAAAAAGATATGCTTTTAATATTAGGGGAAAAGTAAATAGGGGAAATGAAAAAGATAAAGACTCTTCTAAAATATAAGAATTACAGGAATAGTTATTTCAATATGAGTATTAAGTATCCTGCTGTGGTTATGATCCTTTATTGTCTACAGTCAGAGTAGTGGACAAATATGCATTAACAAGGAGAATGTTTGTAACAAGTCTAAAAGTTGTTGGAATTTTTTCTTTCCTCTTGTGCATCATCCCTGACAATGTATTTAATCTTTTTTATTTTCCATTTGATTATCAGGCCTCATGGTTTACAGCCCTATAATATAAGTCTAGCACATATTTAAATTGAAAAGTTCTCCTATTCCATTACTTCAACTATATAGAAAACAACTAAAAATTCACTGTGTTTGTAAGGGCTCAAAGGCACATTGTTTGTCGATATTTCATAGAGCAGTCAAAACAAAAATACCACACAAACTGTACTCTAGAGGAAGTAGATATTTCCTTAGTTACCTAAGCCTAAACTGCATGAGTAGATGGTTCCTCTATTACTCCTTGAAATTGGGATTTATATAAGTGACAAGCTTTGCTCACCATCAGACACATATACACAAAGAAAGAGATGGGCTGTGGATCAGCTATCATAATGGACATCCCTGAAATAAAGCTCACAAAGCTATAAAACTCATAAAAAGCACATGCATGAAATGACAGAATAGAGTGTGACTGTCAAATGTTGACTCAGTAACAGTTAAACCCCTTCTGGCTGACCTTTTTTATGATCTCCTTCTATACTAATGACACAGGAAGAAAAAAGAAACAAAAAAGGTTTTTAACCCTCCAATTATGTGACCCTCACAGACCACCAAAGAAGATGAAAGATTATTTATAATGTCATAACGATTTATCAGTTGGAGATTTTTTTCACCAGCTTAAGTAAAACATAAAAAACAATGCATGTTTCTCTTGGTTTCACCCTTGCTTATTGAGATTGCCATTTTCTAAAAAATAAGCATCCACCCATGTAATCTAACTGCACAAATGGGAAAGAAAGCTTTGTTGTAAAAGATTTACAATAAATTATGTACAAATACACACACACATACACACATACATTTCCCTCCAACACCAACAAAAATGCAATCTGAAAAAATCTTTTACTAATTTTATTCTGGTCAAATGTGAATTTCTCAGACACTTTGGTACTCTGAAATCTAGTATCCCTTAGGAATATTTTTCCATTCATTTTCTCCATCAGAGAATCATATGGATATATGAGCTAAGGGGTTGGAAAGGTACATAAATGTCTTGTGGTTTAGTCAACTACAAAAAAAGCCTTATCTAATCCTGATTTTTTTCCCCTTCTAAATTCAGAGATACCCCTAGTGGAGAAAATAATAAATTAGAACCCATAATTTTGTTTCCACAATCTAATTTCCTTTTGTGAACTTTGGTAGCCAGCTTAATGAAATGTTTCTTGAAGTATAATTCTTGCTAAATTTCATAGAAACTTAGTTTCATCAGGCAATCTGGTCAAAGTGAACTCTATTGGCAGATCAAGTTTTCTTAAGAAGTATTACGAAGCTGAAGATAGAATTGTTTTGAAGGAAACACAAAGCTTCTATGAATTCAAGTCTTAATCTGGATGAATACATTTCTAAGATAGTAAAATGACTTGTGGATAAAACTGATGAATCCCTATTTATGATTTTTAAAGAACTGATTTTAAAGTGGGAGAAATATTAGGAATTGTACATAAATAACTAATTCTGATTTTTCATGAATAAAGAGAGAATTTGTGGAACAATGACTTGAGCACTTAATGTATGTTCCAGAAAAGACAGAGCTGATTGTTATAGGATTAGTTAAGAGCACTTAGTACAGGATGTGATACAACAAGAAGCTAGTATGGATTCATTAAGCAAAACTATGTTGTAATAGTCTAGTTTCTTTTTCTACAAAAACTGGAATGCAGACCATGGCCATAAGGTTTTGGACTTAACTCAGCTTTGGGTTATGTTCCTATCAATATCCTTGTTGTCTTCATGGAGAAATTGCACAGGACCTTGCAAGAGAGAGTTGAAGAGGAGATCGACAATCTCTGTCTTTAAATATCTTAAGAATCTCCATGTTTAAAAAGAATCAAGACCTGTTATTTGTGAAAAAGAGAGGATTCGGCCATATGTAGTAAAGAGACAGAATACTGGCCAATGTTTGTAAGTTATCAAGTGAAAGATAACGAACCACTGAAGGAAGAGTTATATAAAAGAGTTGTCTCTCCATTGAGTGGGCTGTCTTAGGATGCAAAACATTTCACTTCCCTAGAGGTTTTCAAGTATTGGCCATATGACTACCTGCCTGGCAATTCAACATCAGATGATATGTTGAATTAAAGGCCCTTTACATTTTCTTTCAATTCCATGTTCCACTTGACTGGAGTTGCTCAAACAAAACAAAAATATTTTGACAAATGTATACAGCTATACATGTTTCTCTATCCATGATGATAGTTTCCTCAGAAGCTGTTAATTATGTTTCAAAATGTAAAGGTACTCCATTTATAATTGAGAATACTATAATCATTTTCTTAAATTCAAGGAAGATATTTCAAATTATGAAACAAAACCCAAAAAAACATGATTATTGAAATACATTTTGTGAAGGGGCTGTCCAATAATACTCAGATTTACAGATTCTAAGTGCATTGTGAAACACGCAGTTATATGTCCAAATTCAACATGACTGCCATGGAGAGGAAGAAGTCATTGAGTGTGTGTGGTAATGAACCGAAGAGCCACTCAAAGGAATCCATAGGAAAGAAATCATTCACAAAGAGGGTACACATGAATAATATCATGGTAAAATATTGGTCCTTGCTTACTTGTCCCAGGGGTGCTTTTGGTCTGTACATGTGGAAGAGGGAAGGCAGGAGAGGAAAAAACTTAAGACCTGAGTTTTCAAGTGTCTGTATATGTGTTCAGCATTCAGCCAAGGTCTAAAAAAATGACTTTATTTCAAACCAGGGCAGATACAGATACTGTGCACACCAAGTCAAATCAGAAGGCTTAATGTGAGAAAAATAGGAGGCCAACAAAGTAAAATAATAGAATTCACAACCTACACAGGGTGTCTGGTAGGTGGGAGGGCTGCACAGATGTAAACACAAAACTGGAATGTTGTCTGATGATAACTGTTCTATAAACAATGGGTCACTCAGTTAGTGAGCTACAGAAACGTATAGACCTTTTCTCTTTAATTTTTCCTTTTCATAGAATAAAAGCTATAAAACTGTACATATTCTTATAAATGCAGCCTCCGTAGCCAGTAGTTACCTCAGTTAAATAAATATAATTGGACTGTTTTAAAGAGAAATGGTTTGGTTCCAAAATGCTGGGTCTGACAAATAGAAAGAGGCACAGCAGGGTTATAGTTCACTTTTCAATTATCCATGGTAGTTTTAGGGGAAAAATTTTAGAGTTGAATAGATATATAAAATCTCATTCTAATGAACAGCTAAAACTTCACATGTTTTATGAGAGCTGCTATGAGAAGTAAAATAAATAAGATGGAACATATTCTTTCTGTTTCCCAGCTCATTCTCTAATGAAGGGGGCTGGTGCGTGGTGAAGAAAGGAAGACCTAGAAAGGGAGCAGAAACAGGAAAAACAAAGAATTGGAAGAAAGATACACAAATGACGAAGATGTTGATTGATTAAAGGATTTTTGTGTGTGTGTGATGAATCCTCAAAAATGTACTAAATAATACACATGGCCAACGCTGGGGTACAATCGAATCAAACAGGCACTGAGTTACTTTCTTGAACATCTTCAGCATGGTCCATTAGAAAAGAGACTGAAATTTGAACAAGAGGACCTAGGTTTAAAAACTGATCTACCACTCGAATTCCTATAATAATATCATATCTCAAGGTTTTTATTTTTAAAACAAAGACTGAAATTTGAACAAGAGGACCTAGGTTTAAAAACTGATCTACCACTTGAGTTCCTATAATAATGTCATATCTCAAGGTTTTTATTTTTAAAACAAAGATATGAATACTTTTCTTCTTATAATACTGTACAGAACTGAAATTTGATGGGAAAGCAGTTTGAAAAAGGTAAGATACAAAGTAGATATCAATAGCTATTATTACTCCTATTTTTACTCCTATACTCATAAACAAGTGTTTCTCATTTGTAAAAGAGAAAAGGTATAAGTGGAAAGACTCAATGAGGCCCTTTGAAATAAATGTTAAATTCAGAATATTTTCCTCATAATTTAAAATCCATATTGTTAAAGTCACTTGCAATAAATGACAATAGAGAATACAATATATCTACTAAGTATGAGGATAATTGAAAAACAAATGGCTCTTTGATTAGTTCAGTGCCTTAATGTTTAAGTGTCTTGAAGACAGCTATTTGATCTTGGGGATGAGGAAGGGAGTGAGGGAGAAGGGAAGGAAAGATCATTCTTAGTAGACCAGGTTTTCAAAAATAACACTTCTGGTCCAACAACAAAAGTGATTCTTATTTTACTTACAGAAAATTTGAAAAAATCAGGAATGTGGGGACATGTAAATTTCCAACCCCATCACCTTGGCAAAATGATTGTTTATTCTTCTTCTAGTCTTTTATCTATGTACCATGGAAATGTACTTTAAAAATATCTAGATCATTCTCCATACGGTGTTTTCAAACTCGTTTTTTTTCAGGAATACTATTGTGAGCCTATCCTCATATCTTTAAATGAACAGACAATTTCAATCATCAGAGAGGCCTGTGGGTGTCTATCTGAAAGCCCAATTTGGCATGCCCTGTGTGTCTCATTTTATTGGACCATCCTGCACTAACCCCTCTACCAGAATGATGTAAAGAACACAAGACTCTCTGTTTGAAAACATGCACAGCTTTTCTAGGCTTGAAAATTAAACCATAAAAAGTTTACTGGAAAAAAAAAAAACCCTTTAAAAAGCTCCTTAAAAACTCACACCATAATTGCTCCCCACCGAGCGTGGGCACTTGCTAGCTGCAAGTAGTGGCACTGTGACAAATGTAGCAAAACTGAAAGCAGGCTATACTAAGAGAAAGAAAAAGTCTTCCACTGGCCATCTGTGAAAATAAGGCATGTGGCCATTAAATGCAGAGGCTGTAAATATACACAAACTCCATGAAGCAAATGGCAAAAAAGGACTAAACTTCAAGCTCAAACAAATCAAAATGTTTAATGCATAGTTACCACTGCTGGACGAAAACAGCTCTGATCTTTGCAGTCTGCAAACTCGGCATGTATTTCAATTAAATACCCCCAAAAAGAAAAGAAAGAAAAAGAAAGAAATGAAAAGACACAGAAGAAAACCATCTGGAACAAAAGGCTATAGACAGCCTATACTCAATTTCTAGAAACAAACAGCCCCTTTAACTTGCACCAGCCTGTCGAGAATGTCGATTGGAATTATTGAAAGGCTGACATATAGAGTGATGGATGGGTGATGACATAATACCTATTTGCCTTTTTGTCATGGTCTTTGAAAACTGGCTGCTCAGGGCTGATAATATTCACTAAGGGGTTTTCCTCTCCCCTCCTGTCCCATAAGAAGTGTTCCCTAGCTAAGACACTCAGTATTAAGAAGGTTTTATGAATGAAAAACAAAAGAAAAGAAAACCTGAGGATCAAATGCTAACTTGCACATAAAAATCTAGTGTAGATTTTCTAATAATCCGCTGTCTAGAAAGCAGTTCTCTATCCATTTTACATACATATTTAGAGTAGAGAGACTCCAATAATAAAAAGGCGAATATTCAACTTCAGATTTTGTGTATCTTTTAATTAAAGTCACCAAATAAATAATTACATTAGAGATAAAAAATAATATCTACTCATTTTTATAAAGAGAAAATATTAACCATTTGTGTTATTTTAATTTGTTCCCAGGTAAATTCTAACCAGAAGATTTAAAAGTTTGGGGACATTTTTGTTTGACAAACACTCACACACACACACACACACACACACACACACACACCCCAAGAAAAAGCTCCTGTTTTGTCCCACTGTTGCAATGATCTATCTCATTTCCTCCTGAACGATTTACCTAACATAACTTCCTCCTTCATGGAGTTTTTCCTCTTACCACTGAAATGTCTAGCTCTAATCTGACTCCTCTAATTCATTTTAGCTAAAGGCAACAACTACAAAAGCCACCCATAAATCATTAATTAATTGGAGTACAAGGCATGAGTTCCTTCATATTCACTTTTTCAAAGCAAACCTGTAGTTTACAATTCCTCACATGCCTTCTCCTTATCTAAGAGAAGGAGCATATGTTAGATAATGCTGAAGTAGATACACTGTGTCAGTTTCTGAAGAGTTAACACTGCTGGCCCCATCCATCAGATGGCCAGTGAAGCATCAGGGAAGAATGAGGGATGTAAAGTTATTACAGGGCTGCCATCCGATACACTCACTGCCATTTGTAACTAATGCTGGGACTGACACACTTTTTTTCATTATTAAACATCCACATTAAGTCAACATTGGTCACTGTCATTTCATGTTTGGCACTCTGTTAAAGGGAAAGAAAAGGGTTGACAATGGCAGAAAAGAGGAGGTTGTCATGGAAGAGTTTTCAAGTGCCAGAGTAACAAAATTAGCCTTTGTTTACAAGTCCATCTATACTGTATGTGGTACAACTTCTTATGAATATGACCGACACCAAAAAGAGAAACTGGTTTCATTACTGAGTAAATCATTATTTAAAATATACATATTATTCACCAAATTTTCATCTTATTCTATGGAAGTCTGCAAAGAATTTTCACTGAACCTCAGAAGGAAAAGTAAGACATTTTCCTAGCTATTCTTATTTGCAGGTATTGATGAATGCATAGCGTGTGCAGGTGTTTAGATTTCAGGTACACTGCAGGCAATTAATGTTTGATGAATAAATTCTCTACCTTAAGAAATACATGCACATATTTGTTTGTTTATTTTTGTGAGTGACATCTTTTTTATATATAAGAAGTAATACAGAAGTTGGCCTTAATATGTAGAAAGTATGTGGATGAACATACATTCATTGATTTAACCTGGCACCAAACAATGTTTTCTTGTACACATTCTTGAATGTAATTTAATTCTTTCTGAAACACAGACAAGGTATAAGGCCCTGAACATGCAACAGAGAAGAGCAAAAGTAGTTAGGTAGATGACATCAAATGTAATCAAAACAAACCAGCTTTATGATGAAAATATTTGAGAGCTTTGGTATCATTTTTATAATGTAGCCATGGCTGACAATGGCCTTTTCCTACCCGGTAGCCCTTCTGGTCTTTCTTTTTGTCCCTGCCAATATAATCTTTGGTCTTAAGATATCCCTTAAATGTGAGGGTGATCTGGCTGCGACCTCTGTCACCCCATTGATCACCAGGGTTGATTGGCTGATCTGGCTGGCTCAACAGGTCTCTCCTTTCCTGCCCCATGGATCCATGTACATCCCTCCTGGAGCTGTAAGCTCAGTGGAAGAGGATGGCCTTCCCCAGTAGGGGAGGGCCCTTTTTCGGTCGAGGGTATATGAGAAGCTGTTCTCCCCTGCTAGACCCTCCAGACAAGCTCTCAAGGTCCATTCCCAGAAGAAAGTAGGCTAGTCAAGCTTCCAAGACTCGAGACACATCCAAATGAGGTGCTGCAGGTAGCGGTCTGCCTTTCTTAAAAAAAAAGATAATCCTTTGATCTCAAGAAGGATAGGATAAGGTCTCTAATTCAGTCCCAGAAAATAATTTGTGATCCATTTAAAGTGGCCTCTCTTCCTTGACCACTAATTGTCATGAAGATGTGCAAATGACCCAGTTCTACCCAAAGGAGATGTTTATGGAAGTCGGCTTGAGGGGTGCAGTGAAATATGACTATGTGAGTGAAGACCGAACTTCAGCGAAGAGAAAATAACTTCTTTCTGAGCCTGCTGCCTTCATGGCATAGTTGTAGGTGCAGCAACTTTTTGTGGCTCTAAGGGAACAACCCAGATAATCAAGTGATTCCAACCCTGACATCACTGAACTAATGAGCTAAGGCCACCAACCTCCTACTCCTGAACTTCATTGTAGGCTAAAAGCTAATCAGTATGTGTTGAAGCTACTGTATTTAGATATCCTGATACATGTCATGACAAACATTTCTAACAGGTATTACAGCATGGGCATTATCTTTCTAGGACAACTACATTGGGTAGTGAGGGAAGTGATCTAGGAAACTTCTGGTCTGTTCCTCATTGCAGTGCACTGCATCTCTGGGTTGTTCCCTTAGAGTCACAAAATGTTGCTGCACCTACAACTATGCCATGAAGGCAGCAGACTCAGAAAAAAGTTATTTTCTCTTCGCTGAAGTTCGGTCTTCACTCACATAGTCATATTTCACTGCACCCCTCAAGCCGACTTCCATAAACATCTCCTTTGGGTTTATTATTAGTGTTGCCTGGTAGGATCAGGACAAAAACTGAGGTTTTTATGGTTTCCTATCAGGTAATCTTATAAGGTCAGAACCTGAGTATGTAGCTGGTCAAAACCGTGCCATTTGCCATGTGGGCGTTAAAGACGCAAAGTAGGTAGTTTTTACAAAACAAATGTATGTATGAGGGTCTTCTTCTGATTCTTCCCACCTGAGAAGCTTACTTATTCACCTATAACACTAATCTGTAACAGAGCTGAGTGGTAAAAGATAACATTATTTGAATATACAATCAGGCTATAATTAACCAGAGATGACAATTATAAATAACACTGCGTCCCAGAGTTTCCAAGAAACCTGACATACGCAGTTCTTCGGTATGTTGAAACACTTCCAAGAAAAGTAAAGAAATGAAAAATCTTTTAGAAGTCTTCAATTAAAATGTGTTTCAGTACAAATGACTTTCATTATGTGTTTTGGTACATACGACTGGAAAACATTTGTCCCTATCTTCACACCTCTAATTGTTTTCACTGCCCAATTACAGCTTTTCAGAATTAAGACATTCTAGTTGAGACAAGCATGTTGGTCATTTGAAATGTGAAGAAAAGTTAATGTGTATAAGGCTTGTGTACTCAAGAAAACAGATCTCTGCTACAGGTTTCCAATTATCTGGATCTTGGGTCCTGCTATCTCCTTTTAGACTGACGGAAGGCATCTGGCTGAATTACTTTTCCTTCCCCCTTTCCTTTCTCCCAGCCCCTTTCTGTCTTTCTCTCTCCTTCATCTTCCCCACTTCTTACATTTATCTCACATACTTTTAGGGTCTAGGAAGTTGGGAGCATTGTTTAAAGAGAGAAAAATTGTCGTCCTTTTGGGAGCGATAGTGCAAATTATAAGAGGAATTTATACATACTGTGTTTCTGTCTTTCGTTAGGGACTGTGAAGCAAAATTTCAAACCAACTACTGATCTAATTACGCTTTGGCCATGGATAAAGTTGGGCGATTATAAAAATCTATTAAAACCGTAAGTATTAAAAAAAGATGAAGCAATATATCTAGTGATGCTGCTTTATGTGGAAAAACAAGCAGCTACCTTTGTCGAGTCAGGTATATAACTGATCTGACATGCTCAGTAGTATGGGGTCTTAATTCAGTTCCTATAGGAATTCACACACACACAAATATGCCATGATTAACAAACTCATAATTTGATCTAAACTGTAAGCTCTATAAAGGCAGAGGACATATTTTCTTGTTCAATACAGTGCCTCAAGTACACAGCACCGTCCCTAATACACAGGGGTGCTAATGTTGAATAATGACTAATTAAAAGATTTAAATTGACATTATTTCATTCCCATGAGTTGCAAGACATAGACTGATCATTAATTTGGTAGAAATGCCGGCTAAGCTATTTCAACAGGAAAAGGCAACCACAGTAATTCCTGCTTCTAAGAAAGATTCAATCTCAAGTGTCAAGAGTAACACAGGGATGAACTAATTCGAATTCTCCTGCTGAAAAGGTTTACTTACGCATTACAAGAGTTTGCCAGACTATGACAATAATGGATTTTTACATTTTTATATTCTACAATTACAATGATACAATTTCATTTTTTAAGATTTTCACTTAAAATCCCATAAAAAGATAAGACTATAGTTGAAGATGTAACTCAACTGCATTGAAAGGGCATGGTGAAGAGATTTGGGGGCACAAACTTCTTGAGAATGGAGACATCTTAATTGGCCAACAGATTCTGGCAGGTATTACTTCAGAAATAGATTTTTTTAAAAAACAGTTACTCTAATTCTACAAAAGAGAAAGGAAAATTGAAAGGAGTAGTTTTCAACAGAGGCAACTCTCACTCGTGCAACTCAAATAGAAGGTGCTAATCAGAGAAATAAAATGAAGTCTGATTGTGGAGGTGGAACAAGAAGTGGAAATAAGGTCCCTAACAATGGACAACTATGGAATAAAATGAATGCAGATGGTTCCACTCCTGTTACTTAATCAAAAGGCTGAGCAGAGTCACTGGAGCCTGCATGAAGTCATGTGTTAGAACAACAGCTGATCTGTATTAGAGAAGATTAACTCACAGTGCCATGGTGGAGGGCCCAGGATTATTTTATGTACTCCCATTGCCTTACAAGCCGTCAGCACAATTATTGCCCTCCGATGTGAATGACTGATCTGTAACCACAGCTAAACAGCATGCTGCTTAGGGGCCTAGGAGCTTCATGAAGATGAATTTCCATACCATCAAAGTGCTTTTAATGGGCTCCCTGATCCAACCACAAGGCCTGTTTTGTAAGTATATAGAACTCAGGATGAAGGCTTCCTGTCCAAAAGGATTTGGTCGGTTGTCACTTGACAATTCCCAGCCAGCACAGGGGAGGAGAGGGGGGGAGATAGGTAGAGTTGTCTCTGCTTTGGAGGATTAAAAAAAAAAAAAAAAGGGTACAGATGCTTGCTGAATGCAACCGACTGCTGTATCCACAGCTGAATTCAATGCGCTTAACAAATAATGGCAATTTAGCTATGCTTGCGAGGAATAGCTTGAGTCACTTTGCATTAGCATCTGGCTGAGCGTTAAACTCATTTCTACATGGGGAGCAGAGAAAAGGAATTTCTGTTCAAGCATCCTTTCAAGAATGTTTAAATATTTGAATATAAATTCCTCTATGCTTGCTATCATTCCTTCTTAGAGCTGTCACTTTGCTTTTCCCCTTCCCTTCTGGTGCTTAGCTAGAAAATGTTTGTGCCCTTCGAGCTGCACCAGTGTTGCTCTTCTTATGTTGTGAGACTGCAAGGGATGTACACTTGACCATGCTTTGCTCTCCCTTCCAGGAACAGAACAGAATTGAAATCATTTCTCCATCCTTTTGCCCCATGTTTGGACCACAGGAAAAGTACACAAGGTCACAAGGTCACACCTTCACTATGCAAATTGCCAGCTTCTTAGAGATTATATGTAAAATTCCATATAAAACCTGGGAAACCAGAAAGCTATCCAAATTAGCAATCTGTTCGTTCCGGATACTGTTTGACTCATAACCTTCCCATGATGATTAACTTTCAAGTTATTACTACGTAGCTGATCATTTTTTTCTCTTATCTACTATATCTATTTAGCTACAGGATTTTGAGAAAAGGGGATTCAGTAACTTTAAAATTTCCATTAAAAATACCAAATATGACCAAAAGAAGTATATCCCTCCAAGCATTCTATAATAACATAATATTTTTCGAATAAAATACAATGTAGCTTAGACAAAATGTTTGAAATTATTATAGCTCAGATAAATCCAGAAGTTTCACTGGACTTAAGCATAATAATAGGTATAATAATAATGTCCACATTTTAAGCAGCAAACTTTGTTTTATGAGCAAGTCAAAATTTCCAATTGTGCAGGCACCTAAAACTTGACAGTGCTTTGCACTGGAAACATTATGACAAGCTCAGGATCTTAGATGCTGAGACTACAAGCATGGGTATCATCCAAGCTTATGCTGATTAAAGAAGATTCGGCATTTTCAAATCCAGCTCACCCCCAAATACGAGTTGAGCATCTCAGTAAAGCAAAACTTTCACTGAGACTCAGGTATTTCAAATGCCACTTCATTTTAATACAAAGTGATGGCAGAAATGGGGATATTAATTGTCAATGAGATTCAGGTGGATAGCAGAGAATTCTAATGCTTTTCATTTCCAGATGGTTTTGATTAGGGTGGGCATGAAGAGTTCTGCACTGATGGAGGGAAAAAGGGGGGGAGAACCATCATTCCAAGGATGGGGAGAAGAGAAAAAGATAAAGAAGAAAAACAGTCAGGCAATTTAAGTATTTTTGGAAAGTCAGTTATTTTAGGAACTAACCTTTTCTGCTCGGCAGTTATTGAGACCTAGACTATTCACAACAGCCACCTTCCCATCAAGCACCTGTTGTTCCCGCCGAAGCTGCTCCTTCATCTGCCGGGCTTCTTGGATTGCCTTGGTGACAGCATCATGGTCATTTAAATAACCTGAAGACGTAACAGAACGAAGGATATGTTTTGTACAAGTGCATGGCTAGGTTAACCTTTCACCATAAAAATCACTTCTTGTTTTGGGAATGGCTAGTGTCTGGCATGTACTAATTTCTCAATGGAATCAGTCTAAAATGAATGAATGAATAATTGACGATGACTGATTCCCACAGTTACATCAACATGGTGCCAAACCTTTGTTATCAAAATGTAATATTTAAGTGAAATACAGCTGTTCCCACATGTTTGAAAAGAAGTTTAAAATATAATGTTTAGATAAACTTTTTTAGTTATCTGAAGATTTTGTAGGGCAAGAATACAACCTCTCTTTGGTTTTCTTCCTATAAGGATCATTTGAATGTTACCATAGGATACAGGTATTGATAATTATTACTATTAATTACTGACACTCTCATAGTATTAGAAAGGCCAATGTAGAGTGTGAATATGGCACTATTAGGTTTGTTACATATAGAAGGAACAAATCATTGTTAACTCACTGAAAGAAGAGCATTTCCCCCCTGCATCCAACCATGGTGAAATAAACCACAGTTGGCAATGCCTTGTTACAGATACAAACTTGCAATAGTTTAGAGGCTAAATTTCAAGCACAGGATGTAACCAAGCACCTGTAATTGCTGAATAATAAATTGTGGCTACTGGGTAACTATAATCACACTTAATTCACACTCTTAATAGGATGGTCAAGTGACCAACTTGTGCCGCAACTCCACAATCCAGAGTTAGGTGGGGAAAAAAAAAAAAAAAGAAAGCGGAAATATTTCTTTTAAAGAATAACAGGTGTAAGGAGAAAGGCTAATTTTAACTCTGGTCATTTATTTATTTGATGCACATTATGCTGATAATCTGCATGATTTTAGGGTAGGAGAGCGATGGGAAGGGATTGTTTTGCAAATATTGAAAGGAAAGCTAATATATCATCTTTCACTCTCCCTATCTTTTAACTAGGGCATAAAATGGCATAAACTGAATCTATAATATGAAATTGCCCAGAAAAGGGACTTGTTTGTGACATGAGGCTAAATCTAACCAGATCCATTGGTGAATTGTGACAGATGGAGGGACTGTGAGACAGAAGGCAGGCACTAATCACACATAAAATGACCGGCTTGCCTCAACATGTTCCATGGATTCCAGCAAACTTTACACCCTAATCCATTTTTAGAACAAAAAACATCTGGGCCATAAATCCTCTAATCTGCCAAAACACGTTATTAAATCCCATGATTTGTTGAAAAACACTAAGATTAAAGAAAGGAAATATAAAGTGGCTAACTGCCGTGTTAGGAAAGTGTTATTAATACTCTTTCTTTGTCTCAATTATGAATGTTCTGGTACTAAAGAGCCTTGTCTAATCATGTCAGATTACATGACCTCATCATATTGCTAGACTCTTCTATCTGATCTGCCAATTGCCAAAAAACCTAGAATACTTTCTTGCTGCTTAAACATTTCTATTGAAGAAGCTGATGTCAGATTAGCGCAGTGCTTCAGAGCTGGAAGGCTTCTCAATGATCTGTGTCCTTCCCCCCTTACTATGCACAGACTGATCATCCTCCTCTGATCTCCTTAAGGCAGAAAGAGAAGTTCCAGGGCCGGCGATGGAAAGGGGAGCCTTCAGAGCTACTACATATTTTGCTTTTCTGAGCTAAGTTCATTGGAATGTATTCAAAAGAACAAAACAACCTTGCTCATTATACATACAATATGAATCATAAACAACTATTTAGATCTAGGTCAGCCCTTTAGGGTTAATATGTACTTAGAATTACGGTCGTTTTTACCCTTATATTATCCTCAACATCTGGGCTTGGTTCTCCTGCACAACCTTCTTAATATATTATTCTTCAACTCATTCTGTTCACGAACACTACCACTCTGGAAAGAAATGCAGCTCTTAAATGACCGGGATGGTCTTGGTATGTGTTCGTTTAGTAAAAGATCTTAAGAGGATCAGCCTGCTTTTCCTATCCTCTAACCCCTGTTTATGTACAACCTGGTTCCATGTGTTTTTGTAGTCTATTTAGCTTCTCCAGAGCACAAATACATTTGAAATGATTTGGCACATGACACTGAATAAAAGTATGAATTCTTTATGCTTTTTAGGCACTGCCAAGATAACACTGTGTAGGAAAAATCATTAATATAGATGCAGAAAGGATGCACCTATTACTACGAGCGTGAATAACTGACAGACATACGTATGTTCTGTAATGGCTATTTCCAATGTGAGATGTGTGTTTGTGTGCAGGTGGATATAGGTGCTCACTTTAAAAGAAACATTCTTGCTTTCAGAGACTTGAATTTTAGTTAAAATGTTATATGAAATTCTAACATTGGATCTGCTGTGTTAAATCATAAAGCCGTTTACATATCACAGAGTTGAATCATAACAGGATTGTTTGCTGGTTCTTTACATTTTGTTCTCATCACAGTCACCAACTTCCCAGTTATGCTGATTCCCTCTCTCAGTAAATGGCCTCACCTCCAATTCTGGAAAGACCAATATGGCTGAACTCTCACCTTCCTGCCCCACCCTGACTCCTACCCCAGGCTAGCTTCAACTCGATCTCCACGTATGCCCACTGCCACCTCCTGTTTCAATGAAAATGGCACCGCTACTTTCATTCAAGGCAAATCCCCCAAACTCATGCTCTAGATTGCTATACCTCTCTACTGGTTATTCTCTTTCATGTTTACATCATCCACTTGAACTTCTCTACTATCGTTACCACCTCAACTTGTAAGTACTTAAGATTCTCCTCCTGAAACAAGCAAATAAAGTCTCTTAACTTTGTGTTGCCCTCTCGTTCCAATCCTGTTTCTTTACCTTCCAAGCCAAGCTTCTCGAAGATTCGTATCACACTCTCCCATTCCTTCCTCACTCTCCCATTCCTGCTACAGCCTTGTTTCCACTCCCCTTGTTCTTTCAAATGCCAAACCCAAGGGACACTCCAGTCCTGGCAGAAACAGCACTGACAATCCCTTTGTTACTGACACTCCTTCCTTCCGTGTTTCTCATCATAGCACTGGATCCTCCTCTCTGACTTCTCCATCTTCATATCCTTGCCTGGGATCTTACTTCATTTGCTCCTTAGATTTGGTCCAAGGTTTCCATCACCAGAAAATAATTTGTGCTTTGGAGTTGGATAAGCCTGAATGAAAATCCTAACATTGCTACTTACTAGCTATATAAATTGTACATATTGTTTTACCTTTCTAAATCTCACTGGTCTTATTGGTTAAATGGAATAACCTCACTAGATAAACGTGACATTGCAAAGATTAAATGAGTTAATATAGTCTCAGCGTAATAAATGGTCCATGAAAGTTATTCAGTAACTGTCAGTTTACAAAATGGCATACTGAAATAGGTAGAATTTGGGCATTGGATTCAGATGGATCCACGTTTCTGCTTCTTAGGAAGTGTGATATTTGCCACATTATAACACTGAATTTCACTGAGTTTCCATTTCTTTCAACTGTAAAATGAACATAAGGTTGATGGAAGAATTAAATGAAATAACACACGTGAAGGAGTAGATAACACTTGGTACACCCGAGGAGGCAGTAAAAAATGTTAATTCTTTTCTCTTTTTTCCTCTTTCGTTTTCCCTATATACTCATCCTCAGCCGTCTTGTTGCACGGCTTTGACCATTATGATAAAATCTGTGAGGGGATATCGTTTCTTATTGGCACAGAGTTTCAGTGAAATGGGAGTCACCTATTAGAGTTCAAAGGACCCCAAATGATCACTTGCTACATTTTATTCTGCCTTCATTATATACTCAGGCGGCAAGTACATCTTAGGATCAGAAGGAAGTGTTTAGGAGAGGTTGGGTGAGCTTCTTAGAGGGAAAATGGGAGGGCAAAGGCCAATATGGCTTCCACTTAGTGCCTCAAATGAGATTTGGGAAATGCAGGTTAGGGATCATTCATGTAAGAAATGTATGAGAGTCTGTGACTGTGTTAAATTTACCACAATTTGATTTTTTTTTTTTATACCTTGGTGTTTCTTCTTAACCAGAACCAACAAAATTCTCAAAACTAAAATGGTCCCTGTTATATATTTTCAGGGGCAGAAAAAGAGGGACAAACTGGAAAGTCCAATCTTAGAGGGGATAAAATCTAAAAAGAGTGAGTAAATGGCTGCTCCACAAGGGAAGAGCCTGTTAAAAGGTAGAAGGAAAAACAGTAAACTACTTGGAATGGGTTGAATTGTGTCTCTCAAAAAGATATGTCTGTGCCCTAACCCCTGGTATCTGTGAATGTGTCCTTATTTGGAAACCAAGTCGTTGCAGATGTTTAAATCAAGGATCTTGAAATGAGATCACGCTGGATTTACAGTGGGCCTTAAATTCAATGATTCATGTTCTTCTAAGAGAAAGGAGATTTGACACATAGACAGAGGGGAGAAGGCTACGTGAGCATGGAGGCAGACACTGGAGTTGTAAGCCAAGGAACACCAAGGATTGCCAGTAGCCTCTAGGAGCTGGGAGAGAGGAATGGAACAGATTCTCCCTCAGAGCCTCCAGAAGGAACTAACCCTGCTGACACTCTGACTCTGGATTTCTTTCTAGCTTCCAAATAGTAACAGAATAAATTTGCTTTAAGTGACCCAGTTTATAGTAATTTGTTGTGGCGGCCTTCCAAACCAACATACGGCAATTGGTCTTAAGGATGCTCCTAACACTCAAGGGGTGATCCCAAGGACTGTAGAATACCTACCGCTTGCCTCAAACTCTTTCTGATTTCCAGGTACACATATCAATCAAGCTTCTCTACTGGAATGTCCCATGCAGCATGGCTAGCACAGAATTCATCATCTTCCTACCGCCTCAATCTGTTCTTTCTACATTCCATATTCCCTTTCCAGTTGCCCATCCAGTCACTTGGGAGCCATCTAAGATACCTCCTTCACCCTATGTACAAAAGACAACCAAGCTCTGGAGTTATGCCTCCTCCTCAGCTCTGAGATGTGCTTTTTCTCGATCCCCACTGGCCCCTGCTTTCGCTAAAGCCACCTCGTATCTCACTTGGGCTAATGCCTTCACCTCTTAACTCGTTTCCCTATCTTTAAGCTTACATCCCTTGAATATATCTCCTACTCTTCTTCCAGGTAAAGCATTCCGAAATATTCCAAAAAAGGGAATCTGAATCATGTCACTTTACCTGATTAAAAACCCATCTCTTACTACCCTAGTGCTTAAAGGAGCATTTCATAAGTTGATGATCTGTATATTCTGTGAAAAAATAATTCCATGTTCAAAAAAATGTGGGAAACACTAAATTAAAGTTAAAAAGGTTTCTTCATTGCATGTATTCTCAAAATCTTGAATATGTTAATGTGCACTGTGAATCTTCCAGAGATAACAACAGTATGTAGCGTTTCCCAAATATCCTGGAACAAGAAACTCTTTAATGTTCCCCCAAAAACATCATTCTGGGATAAATTCCAAACACTTTAAAATGGCCTAAAAGTCTCATGATATCAACCCTGCTTATCCTTCCTGCCTCATTTCCTGCTGGTCTCTCAAGACCTCTGTGCTTAAGCTTCACAGAACTATTTCCTGTTCCAGGGACAGGCCCTCCTCCTCCTCACCCCTCCTCTGTCTCCCAAGCTTTTCTCTTATAGTGAAATAGTGGCTTTCTGGTGTGTTTGGGAATTTACTCAAGTGTCACCCCTTCTGTAAGGGCCTTCCTGACATGCCCTAGACATGCTCCTTGGCAACCTTCGTACTTCCCATCTCCATGCTCCTGTAAAACCCTGGAGATGCTTTTACTGTCACATTGTCTTTTGTTTTCCTAAATTTATCTTTCACGCCAATCTACGAGTTATTTGAGGGCATTTTTTTTTTCTTTCAGTCTTTTATTCCTTTGGCCCGTGGTAAGGTCTGTTGAAGGAATAAATGCATATTTCTAAGTTGAAAGTAGCTACCTTTATAATTCCAAGTTCACTGATTATCTATGTCATCATATCAATGGAAGCCTGAACCATATGACACAGATTTCTTAAAATTCATGGATTTAAAGGATGCTATCAGGGTAATACAAATTCTTATTTACTTCATTTAATTATTTTATGTAGGACTTTTCAGCTGTAGTAAAAGTAAGGGCACATGAGGTTCAAGTAATTTTCAACAAATAATAATTTTTTCTTCTATTTTTTGAGGTCACTTAATCATCATCAAATTTTTGGCACCCTGATATGTAGCCATTTCTTCATCTGTGAAAATTCTTGAGAATTAGATAATAAATGTGAAAGCAATTTGTAAACTGTAAAGTGCTAGGCAAATATTAATTGTCAGCTGTTAAATAATATCCCTAACTTCCTGATAATCCAATGGCTTTCTGTGAAATGGTTACAATATTGTTCAATAACCCACTCATAGAAGTTTTTTCTCATTTAAAAAATGTAAATTAATGAAATTTTAAGGTAAAATCCTCCTTCACATCATCATATTTTAAATTAGCAAGTTGTAGAAATAACATATCACATTACTGGACTTGAAAATATTTCCCTTAATTTTACTGAATCAATGTGCGTCTCCTCCATTTGCTTAGTGAAGTTTTAATTTTTATGTACTAATGGCTCTGAGGAATGAACGGTAAGAACAGTATGTTCCAGTATCTTCCAAAGACATGACAGAACAAAGACTGTAGGTATCTAAAGCCTCAGTCCGAGACTTTCATCCGCTTATCCTCCAGACTTAGCAAAATGTATGGCACAGAGAAGATATTCAATACTCATTTATGGGATGAATGAGGGAAAGGATAAATAGATGACTGAGAAGAACACCTAAGGCAGAGAGGCTGCAAATAGGCAACAACTAAAAAGCAAGCAAGCAACCCAGAGACTATGACTGTAAGTCCTCAACCTCCACTGGCTGTGAGTTTGAGCAAGTTACTAGGTGGTCATGTACATTTGTTTTCTTAAAATTAAAATAGCGGTAATAACCACAGGACTGTCTACATTGGGACAGGGACTTAGAATCCCTGGGTAAGCACTTAACCTCTTTTGTTTTTTTTTCTTTTTGCTCTTGGGATTATTCTTAATTGGAAAAATAGCACACAATTATACATGGATTTTCTTTCCATAAGAAAATACATATTTAAAAAAAATATTTTGTTAGGGCTTTCCTGGTGGTGCCATGGTTGAGAGTCCACCTGCTGATGCAGGGGACACGGGTTTCTGCCCCGGTCTGGGAAGATCCCACATGCCGCAGAGCGGCTGGGCCCGTGAGCCATGGCCGCTGAGCCTGTGCGTCCGGAGCCTGTGCTCTGCAATGGGAGTGGTCACAACAGTGAGAGGCCCGCGTACCACAAAAAAAAAAAAAAAAAATTGTTAAATACAAGCCCTGGGTATTACACAACTGCTGACTCAATTTCAGTCTGTCCTGGGTTGGGAACCAGAAAGAAGATTCATAGGACACAAGATATACCCAGTTCACTTAAATTCAAAGCACACAAACCAAGTATCAATAGTATAGCATTAAGCTAAACAGCAATGGCATCAGGAGTTCTTGAGACATCTCAGGTGCAGATGCTAGGCCCTTGGTCTCGGGAGGAATATTCCATTGCAAGAGATGAAACTGAAGTGCGTGGGGATCACTTCAATTTAGGAATGAAGCCCCTCTCATCCCTCACTTAACTTCTATACTATTCCAAATAACTCTTCTTGGAGAACAAAGCACTTAGCTTCTTTAGGCCTCAGTTCCTTACCTGGAAAATAACAATTTCTGACTAGATGACAGGGATATTTGCTCTGTCTAGTTAAAGGTCTACAATTCTAAAATAAGCTGCAGTGAAAAAATAGACTAAAAATGCTTTGATAAAAGTTTAGAGTGTTACACATATGCACAGCATAGGTTGAAAAGGCCAATAAGGGAAAGATAACATCTGGTCAAAAGATTCTAAAATTCTAAAATTACCCATCATTCTTCTGGAGCTGCCTATCATTTGCATACCATACAAAAGCATTCTTATAGAATACACTGTAATATTGCTCACCAACCTCAAAAACTCACTTTCTTTATTTGTAGCTAATAGATATATAGCAAAGAGCCGCATGTCATTAACGATAACTTAAGTTATCTTTTGGTTCACGGTTTTCCATGGGTTATTAATGACATAACACATTAATTCTTCTTTCAGGGGTGACCTTTACAACACCATTAATGCTCACAGCTTTTATCCAACTACATTATTACTCATTACAGTTTCAGCTTTCAACATCTGCATTTGTTGAAAAGAGAAAAGTAAATTGTAGTGGCATCAAATCCTTGGAAAATATGAGGGATGTGTATGTGGTGGAGGGACGTTTCAGGGAAAAAAAATAAGAGAAGTTTTAGTAGTGGAAAAAGTCAGATGATAAATGTCATTAAATACATTCTTGTCTTTCTAAAATATTTTGTCATATTTAATCCTTGGAATGCTGAAGTAAAAAATCCTCACATGACAAAAAATGCAAATATATTAGTTATTCCCTTAGTTAAATATTCCAGTTCTGGGGATATTACAAAAGTAGCTCATATACCAACACTGTGATATTTATGAGCTTTCATGTCTATTATGCAAGTGAATCATTCTTGCCAAATAAAATATCTTTTTCTTTTACATGCTTCGGACATGAAAGCAAATCTTATCTTCGTGTCCATTTAGGATGTTGAGCAGAGTAACAGAGAGATCATAACAGAATAGTGCACAACGATAAAAAGAACACATATGCCCCAAACCATTTTCAAACTTCTCAAAACCTCAGTTTTCACTGTTTCTTTTCTCACCGCTGTCCCACTGGCCCAGATTGACTTCCTCTTTGCAAATAATCTGGAATTCAACGTTGTAGAGATAGAAGCATTTGAAATACACTCCTTCTGTCCATCCCACAATTTCGCTGTAACTTTACCTCTTTTTTCCTCATTTCCTTCAATCTTAGAGAAAAGAAGGGGCATTTCTTCTTTCCAAAGGTAATCCTCTCTCATTTCTTCTTGCTCTGTCATCACTCATGCACTCTTTCATATCTACAGATCTCTCCAACTCACGTTTGTTTAAATATATATACATATGATTTCCTATTCTAAAACCTGCCTCTACTCAGCCTTCTCAAAATACGATCCCTTCTCAACCCCAAGGTTACAAGAAGACTGATCCATATATCAGCTGCACTTTCTGTCCTCATGTTCTTCAAATCTTTATAACTGAAGTTCTGCTAAACCATTCTACAAAATCTCTCTGTTACAGTCTACATGGCCACAACCTCCAGCTAAATCCTAAGGCATTTCTTCTTCATGTTCTTTAACTTCTCTACGGAATATGACACCATTGAAGAACCCCTCCTTTTTCAAACTTTCATTTGTCCTAGGCAAACAGGCCATTGCCTTATCTTCATTCTTATTCTAAGATCCTCACTTGTTCTTCATAAGCTTTCCCCCTAAAATAAGCGTGGTGCTTTAAAAATATGTTCAAAGATACTTTGATATTCCTTCCTTCAGAGTTGGAGCCTAATTCCCCTTTCTTTGAGTTGGGCTGGACTTAGTGATTCTCTTATAACAAAAAGAATAAAGTAGAGCTGACTGTGTGTGACTTTGGAGACCAGATCATAAAAGGCAGCATGGCTTTCTCTCTGCTCTCCCTCCTGGACCACTCACTCTGGAGAAAGTAAGCTGTCATGCTAGGAGCAGCTCTATGGAAAGACCCACGAAGCGAAGAACTGAGGTCTACAGCCAACAGCCATGCAAGTAAGTCATCTTGGAAAGGGATTGTCTATCTCCAGTAAAGTCCTAGGCCCTGGCTTCCATCTTGACTGGAACTGTAAGAGAGACCCTAAGCCAGGACCACCCAGCTAAGCTGCTTCCAGATCCTGACCCTTATAAGCTATGAGATAATAAATGTTGGCTGTTTTAAGCTGGTGAGATTTAAGTTAGTTACACAGTAAGAGATAACTAATACAGCAGGTAATACCTGTGATTCTTTACCCCACTTCATTTCTTACCATATACTTCTTATATTCTTATTTGCTCTGATGGCTTCCAGAACCTCATTACGGAATAATTTCCATGTCTAAAATTCTAGCACCTCTTTCACATATCAGATTTGCATTAACAATGTCCTCCTGAACTTCTCTATCTAAATGGCTTCTTAAGTTTCAAATTCAACACATACTGAATTTTTATGTTTACGTTTTCCCCCAAACCTGCTTCCACTCTGGTCTTCTTTTTCACCGTTCAGGGAGGCACTATTCTGTCTATTTTATAAATTCAAAATCCCAGACTCTTTTTCTCCAGCTTGAACCTCACCCGGTACGTTCCACTGTGGATAAGTTACATCAATTCTTCTTTAATGATACCTCTTCAATGTATTCTCTCCTTTGTTTTATCATTGCTTATTTCTATTTCGTGTAACTTACTCTTGTCCTACGCTAAAACAATGACTTCCCTGATTCCAGTCCCTTTCTGCTGTCAATACTCTTCTTAAAGTTCTAATCAGATTGGTGTCTGGAGAAAAAGTCAAAAATTTCTTAGGATAGCAACAAATCAGATTCCATCTACCTCTTTCAGTTTTAACTCTGATCACTTTCCACTATACTCATTCTACATGTTAGCCAAATTATTTTACTCTGGGTTCTATTTTACAGCCTAAAGTGCCTAGGGATGCATCTCTTCTTAAAGGCTCCATTTGAATTAGCCTATCCTTCAACCTTCCCAAATAGAATCTAATACTCCCCTCTTCTTGACTCTAGCATTGTTATCTGTGCTCTGGAATAGCACTCACAATAGCTGATTTGTACTATTAAGATACATGACTTCCCCCCAACTAAACCCTAGCTGGGGTTTGTGCTAGCTGGTCTGTGCTAGCTTCCTCATAAAACTGTATGAAAATAATAAGCATCAATAAATGTGGGTTGAAGTAAGCATTGGGTTGGCCAAAAAGTTCTTTCGGGTTTGCTGTAAGATGTTATGAAGATCCCAAACGAACTTTTTGGCCAACCCAACATTTACAGTCTAATTTACGTGTTACTAAACTAAAACTATTGGAATTTCTTAAAAGTTGCCTTATAGAAGCATTTTCTAGTCTCTACTAAAATGACAATTATGGAGAAGCAAAGAGACCTACTTTTTATAATACTTTGGTGTGTACAAGTTAAGTTTCAAGCAACTTGGAACTGAGAAAAAATTGACGTCCTGATGGTTGACTGCTGATCCAGGCAGAATGTATTTCATCATTATGTATAATTTGTACACATCACACAAAATGGAAATAAATTTAAATGACTGAAAAGGCAAGTCACCTAACAACAACAGTCTGGAACCATCGCTCTCTGTGATTAGTCAGGCCTCTTTTTCATAAACTTAAGAACATCAGTTATATCAACAAACGTAACCAGTTCCATTAGATTCTCAGGGGGACATTGTAACTTGGATTTCAGTCATAAATTTCAATTGCATGTTTAAAACAGACCTATGAGGTTCATCATATTGAAACTCTCCTATGGAACTACAGCCATGCAGAGGGTATGCGTGATTTGCCATTAAAAGATGCTTTCATTCAATTGCCATAAACAGAAAATCAGCAAGAACAAAAGAAACAGAACTTACCTATTGTGCTAACTCTGGCTGAAGGACTAGCTAATGATGCTGGGACAGAGGCTTTGAGGGGGCCTGCCCCACTGTTTATTCTCAGAGCTGGCATATGGGGAGAGGTGGGTGATGTGGGTGATTTGCCATCAGAGGTCTTGGGTTTAGCTGATAGGTTCAGTGGCTGTGCCACTTCATCCTGCAATGATCATTAGAACATGAGCTGTGATAAGGAAAGTCTGATTAAAAATGCCTAGAAAAACACAGGTATACTGCCGGTCATTTCCCATCAAATACTCTACCAGTGATCTTAACATTCAGTCTGAACATTACAGTGTTTGGTTAGCTGTCAACAATGGCACTTTCAACTACATATCATAAAAAACCTTTGGTATAAGAGAAAGTACATGTGCACTCAACTATCCAGAAAGCATATAACTCATGACACCTGTAAGAAATATTCTTAAAGAAGATATTATTTGTACTATTCATTTTTATTGAGAGACAATGCATAATTCGCATGAAACTATGATGTAGATTATTTTTTTTTCAATCTCCAAAGAATAGGTGTTGAGTCTCAAGCATCTTTGGACCCTGGTGCTTAGAGTACCCAGACGTCCCATCATGGAGGGGCTAAATGGTGTGTACCTCTGATTAGAACTGTTCTACAAATTAAATACAAAAAAGAAGAAAACTTTCTAACTTTCTTAGAAAATAATCTTTTCTCCTAGGTTTCACAGAAACACTTTAGGCTTTGATCTAAAAATGAACATAAACATAATTAGCATTATATTAATATATACTATTTATTTATATGCAACACTGTTCTAAACACTTAACATTATATTTTTAAAAATCCAGATTTGTTTTCCAAATTTTCCTTACAGTGCACTACATGGTAGTATGAAGAGCTGCATGTGGTCAGCTCAGCATGTATGGCAACTTCCAATTGTTCTAGGTCAAGTTTACATAGTTTACATTCTATTTTATACCTTTCTACATTAGCTCTTATGTAAGTTCATATTTAAAATTTATGGATACAATTATCACTAAAATGTCTATCAAAATATATAAGATCAGATAATCTTAACATTATATTACTTTCCTTTCACTGCAAAGAGAGTGATTCTTTTTTTGTGCTCTAAAATTGGAATATTGTGTCATTTGTACTTTATTGTTTACCTTATATCCAATTTTACATAGGTATTATTGGAGAACAAAAATTTAGTATCCACTTAGGTTCATCTTCATGAGTTAAGAACATAAAATATCTATCAGTAATAGCAGGATTCCTTGTTGAAAGTGGAACAATTTAGAATCAAATGGTGTGATGTGGTGACATGGGAACATATTAATTAATATGTACAAAATTTGATGTATATATTTACCTCAAAGTGTTGAAATAAGTCACTTTACAAAAGTGGTTAAAATGGTATATAATATGATATTTCAAATTTATATTTTTAAAAGTGATTTAGGGCTTCCCTGGTGGCGCGGTGGTTGAGAGTCCGCCTGCCGATGCGGGGGACGCGGGTTCGTGACCCGGTCCGGGAGGATCCCACGTGCCGCGGAGCAGCTGGGCCCGTGAGCCGTGGCCGTTGGGCCTGCGCGTCCGGAGCCTGTGCTCCGCAACGGGGGAGGCCACAACAGTGAGAGGCCCACATGCCGCAAAAAAAACAAACAAAAACAAAACAAAACAAAAAAAAGTGATTTATTGTTATTTGATTCCATGGTTAGCTTCACTTAGGAAACATATGAACAGGCTAGGGAAAATTACACATGAGCATTTTTTTTTCAATTCCATTTTCTGTCTCAGAGAAAATAACAATTATTTGAAAGCCCATGAGATAATTCAAATGGCAATCCGGGATCATGTTAGATGTATAATAAATTAGTGACCATGATATCAAATTTATATGAATTCACAGAACCCTGGAAGGAAGTAAAATAATTCCATGACTGGCTCAATATACAATTTTGAACTAAGCATTTTAAAAACTACAGGGCAAAAATCACTTCCAGATCTTTCAACATTTAGTTGAGCTAGTCAGCCACAATCCTTATATATGATGGCAGATCCCCAGGAATATTGTCTTTTTTTTCCTATACTCCAGTATGGATGAGAACTTCTCAAAATGTGATCCTTGAACTGGTACCATCAGCAAGCACCACCTGGGAATTTGTTAGAAAAGCAAATTCTCAATCTTAGCAACTTTGGAGGTAGGTTCCAGCAACCTGTGTTTTAACAAGCATTCCCAGGTGATTCTGATGCATACTAACATTTCAGAGACACTGCCTTATATAGTATAAAGGGAGATTATTAAAAATTTTATTTAGTAGGCTTCAAAACCCTTTAAAAATCTTCCTTAATATAAGGAGGTAACATTAAATATATGTAATCTTATCTCAATCTTTAAAATCTTATCAGAACATATCATATGCTAATAACAATAAATGAAAAGGTATATGCATAATAAACAAAATGCTACTGAGATTCAGTGGGCCGATAAGGATTAGAATTCAGATTTTCTCCCCCTTATTCAGCCTAAATATCCTGTCATATCGGAGCTTTATCAACTATTTACTATGCAACTGTAAATATTCTAGGCACTTTTTCCCTTATGAAAGTTGTACCTGCTTAGTCCTTTCTATATGAAACTACAGGCTTTTGTCATGATAGTCTGAAAACTTCTTTTGACAGCATCACAACTCTTAGAAAAGTTTTGAGGGGATACTTGGAGAAATTACAGGTCGCTGTCTCACTTGACTGTGCAGAAAGAAAGGAACATATTCCCAGAGTTGCAACAGAGATTTATGAGTACAGAGGAAATCGAGTGTGAGTGTGTGTACTGGGGGAGAGGTGGTGTCCATGAAGATGAGGCAGACGTGGGTGCTGATGGGGTGAAATGTCATACACTTAGCTTTAAGCATTAAGAACTATTACATGCACATACTAAAAAATGACTACTGAAAGCACTGATTAGAGCAAGAGACCCACTGGAAATCTTAATATTCTCCTGTATTCGAGGCAGCACAGAAGTCTGAAAGCCAAAAAGTGCAAAGCCCCAAGGACATAATAGAGATTGACAGTTCCAAAGTTGATAGAAATGTCATTCAAAATTGCCCTTTCATTCTCTTTCATTGTGTGACCAGGCTAATAGTATATTAATAAAACCCACATGCTTGATCCTTAGACTGGTAACTATATAAATAATTTTGACCCATTATATGATATTATTTCACATTTGCTTCTTTTCATAATTTACCTCTGAGCTACTACACCAGTAGTATCTTATTATTTAGGAGAAATGTGAAAGCTTAGCATGATTAACCAGTATTCTTAACAAATAAAACAAACACTGGTGGCGCAGTGGTTGAGAGTCCGCCTGCTGATGCAGGGGACACGGGTTCGTGCCCAGGTCCGGGAAGATCCCACATGCCGTGGAGAGGCTGGGCCCATGAGCCATGGCTGCTGAGCCTGCACGTCTGGAGCCTGTGCTCCACAACGGGAGAGGCCACAACAGTGAGAGGCCCGCGTACCGCAAAAAAAAAAAAAAAAAAAAAAATATATATATATATATATATATATATATATATACTTTACATATAAAAGAATGTAAGTAATTTTCAAGGTCAGGAAAGCAGTGGGAAAGATAGCATTTCTATCAAGTACACTGTCAGACAGTGAGGAAAGCGATTCCCTTTTAATTACTTGTCCACTTGTTGAATGATGTTGTCAGTTGAAACTTTTGGAAATAGCATATTTCATACTTATTTAATTTATACAGAAAGTAATAGTTAAGAAGAATCCTATGTAGCTGTTGAGTAGCTCTAAACTTGTATATGATAATTATAAGGCAAGCATTTAAACTTAAGTAAATGTGTAAGCTAGGGTAAGCAAGTTTTAACTAGTTGAAGGCTATATTCTACATAGTTATGGAATCACTATAAATATTTCAAATCATTTATTTAATCTTTAATACTGTGAAGTAATGAATAACCTCAGAAAGGAAACTAATGCTCAGAAAGGTCTAATGAAACCCAGGTTTTTGGACTCAACATACAATACTCTTTTCATTTACATGATGAATTTAAACTTAAAGAGATGTTGATGAAATATAATTTCTGGAATTCAGCCCTAACCATATAATTCTATCACATAATAAACCACATAAAGGTCAGTACACATGCAATAAAATGAACTAATACACACATTTGGTACCGTATACATTAGTTTGAAAGTTAAAGCACAAATTGTTAACTTGTTTTGGTGATTTTTTAAATGCTCCTCTATTCTCTACACCATATAGCATCGAAAATTTCCTTCAGTAATGCTAAAGACTTATTAGACCATTCTTTGAGAAAAATACCAAAGGTTCATGTACAATATGGCAGAAAATATAACAATTCACACAATAATGTGCGAGAATACTATTTTGTACATCCAAATACGTCCAAAAGTTTTAGGAACCAATTCATGATTATACATTCCCCTAATAAGGAATTATCTAATCTTAGTTAGATAAATATAAAATCATTAACAAGAATGCAAAACGAGGACAATCCAAAAATCATATAGTTCAGCCATGTTCCACTTATTTAGCTACTATGACTTGTCTCAAAGCAAACATTTCACTTAACATCAGCTTGTAGTCACAGTACTAGGAATATTGTGGCAGTTCTAATGAATTTGTATCCCAATCCCACACACATATAAATTATAAATGAGATAAAGAAAAGAATTCGACACAAATATATTGCCTTAGATGCACTGAAGAAATACCAGTTGTGATCATGAATGCAGGGATGATTCCACAAAAACTTAACAAACACTGTAAAATAACTATATAAAGTTAAAATATATTTCATTCACATGGTTTTCAAATCATAAGTTTATGCTAGGAAAAACATGTTACTCTATTATAACTGTATCATATCCATAATTTTATAATGTGCAGAGACCAAATTAGTTAGGAAATCAAACATAATTTATCAAAGAAAAACCATTCTCCAGAATCCTGGAGGGTTATTTCTCTCTCCCCACTCCTTAGCCTTCATTCATGTTTTTGCTAAGGAATTTTAATAGAGAACAGGGATACCAGTAAAGAAGTCTACTTCTTTCTTCCTATTTGAACTCTTGTCCTTCACAACATAGAGCTATACCCACATGCAGGACTCTGGACCACAAGATGTACCATTAAGGGTGTGCAAATGATTATATCTTTCAGAATAAAACTTTCATCTTTATTTACTTCTTTATTCATTCTCATTATCTAATTGATGATCCAGTTCATGCCATATCACACTTGTCCCCAAATCCTACCTCCTTAAATATTTACCTAAAGTAGTTACTGAAAATCAAACATTAATTTGGCAGTTAACAAATTTATAGCACTCTGATGACAAAGAACAAGAACATATACATTTATTCAATCATCCATCCATTCATTTGTTATTTATTGAATGGAATTTCAACCATTTAATAATGGCTATTATATGTTGGGCATTAGAAAAATGCAAATCACTTGACATCTAGGCATGTGGCTTTGAGACTTTAGTGTTGTGTGGCCAGTAATAAAGGAACAAAGAGGTGCATTTACTTTTTATTCAAGCCCTAGGTATAGAGGTATGTGGAACTGTGTCTTATTTTAGCTGAATGCTTGAAGGACAGTTTGTCTATGCATTTAACACGTTGTTTCATTTATAAATATGCTTTGATTCTTTAATAGCCATGCAATGACTTAATAAAATATATATATATAATTTCAGGCTACTTCCTGTGAACAATTTGGAAACTGTCCCCATACATATCATAAATACTCATGTGAAGTAAGTAGCAATACTAACACATGGGAGAAGTAAAAGCATTCATGAAACCTGCTGCAAAATTAATCACAATACTGCTATTATCCTATCTGATGAAATAATCCTATTAAATTAAGTAGGGAAGCTACATGACAGGCTGAATTGCACAATGTGCACTGAGGCCGCACCTCTCTTCCCTAGCTTGTGTTCACATTCATCTTTTTCTTCTTCTGTACCTATTGTTCACTGTAAGAGCCCTCTTTCACCTTTCCCACCCAAATAAGGCTTTTTTTCCCCTACGGTTTAGTAGAAAAAAACAGTAAACAGTAGAGAGAAAAACAAAACAAATATCATGAGATCTCCAAAAAGACTGGTGTGTCCTTGATTTTTCCTTCATGAAGAATTTAGATGAGAAAAGGTTTACATTTATGTGCAAGACTCAATTAAAGTAATATAAGATAAAACAAAGTGTAACAATCTTAAAATTATTTTCTTAGCTCCTGAAGAATTAGGAATCCTACTCAGGTGGCCACCTCAACTCTATACTTAGTAGCTTCCCGTCACCGGAAAATCAAGTTTATCATCTAAGAGAGCATGTAGTCCCGAAGTCCTTTTCATGAACACACCCTTACTTTTGGACTTCCAGATTGCAAGATGCCTTGTTAACCAGGTAGAGAGAACTCCAGGAATTCTCTGATAGGTATGCTTTTGCTGTGTTAAAGTTATCATTAGACTTGATTGCCATTTAAATTCAAGTCTTAAGTTAGTTAGCTGACGGTAATATGGTCTAGCTTCTCATTTGCCTTCCTCATTTTGCCATTTTACACTTTTGCTTAATGTACACCTGCTTCTTTTAAAAGTGTATGTTAGCAGTGCAGTTGGGGAACACTTGCTTCAATGTGATAATTACACATCGCTTTTACATTTATCCTGTTGGCCCTTAATTAATTGAAAGGTGTTCAAATCATATTCATCATTTAATTTGTTGTTTAAAATGCCCCCTGTTCTTTCCCTGTTAATACCTTGATAGATAATTTTCCTTGTTTTCTGACTTCATTGATTTAAAGCCTCAAAACTGTAAATTATACCCACAAACACACCCATACATATATTTGAAAACAAGGAGAGGAAAGATTGTGGCTTCTGCAATATCAGTAATATTTCACATTCATTTTTTAATGAAAGAATTTCTTTGAAATTTCTAAACCAAATAATGTCATTCTTTCTACACACAAAGTTCTTCTGTGATAGCCGGCTTCCACGATGCCCCCCCCCTCAATAATTACTGCCTCCTGGTATTCCCCTGTGTATTCCCCTCCCACAGTGAATAGGACTGATCTACATAACCAACAGGATACTGCAGAAGTGACAGTTTGACTCCTGATGCTAGGTCATAAAAGACATTGCAGCTTCTACTTTCCTCTTTCTTGAATCACTTGCTCTGGGGTGGCAGGGTTCCTCAACTTCGGCACTATTGATTTTTGGCTGAATAACTCTTTGTTGTGAGTGTGCATTGCAGAATGTTTAGCAGTATCCCTGGCCTCAACCAGTAGATGCTTGTAGCACTCCTGTCCAAGTTGCAGCAACTGAAATTATAGCCAGACACTGCCAAATGTTTCCTGAGGGACAAAATCACCCTCAGGCGTAAGTCAGTTGCCATGTTGTGAGGACACTCAAACAACCAATGGAGAGATCCACCTGGCAAGGAACTGAGGCCTCCTGCCAATAACCAGTACTTCTAGTGAGGCATGTGAGTAAGCCACTTTGCAAGTGGGTATACTAGCACCAGTCAAGATTTCAAATGACTGCAACCCCAGTGAGTATACCAGTACCAGACAAGCTTTCAAATGACTAACCTCAGTTGACAACTTGATTGCAACCACATGAGACTCTTAGCCAGATCCACCCAAGTAATCTACTCTCAAATTCATGACCCACAGAAACTGTGTGAGATAGTGTTTGTTGTCTAAAGTCACTAAATTTGGGGATATTTTGTGAGGCAGCAATACTGAATCCATCCTCTAAAAGAGAAGACTGTAGCCAATATATGTTAAGTTCTTATGTGATTCCAAAGTATTTTTTAACCAAGACCTCATTTTGCCTCCTGGAAAAATACGTGTTTCTCATTCTTCAACCATAATATGTGAAAACATTTATGAATCTTCCTCAGTTTTATTTATTTTGAGAGCTAGCTGTCATTCTTTTCTCCTTTTTCTTTCCTTCTCTTTTAATATTTCTTCTCCCTTCTCTTGAACATTTCTAACTTAGCTTTTGAGACTTTAATTTTAGATAAACTCTCTATCTAACTGCTACTTTTTATTTTCAAAACGTTCTAAAAATAAACTGTAGAAATATAGTTTCTGTACATTTACTTAGAAGAGTGTCATATGGGAAGATCTTTAGCTCACAATACCAAATGAAAACCCACTCACAGAAATTCTGCAGAGTAAATCTTCTGAACTATTTGAAAAGGAGAAGAACAGGAGGAATACAAGTGTCAACAATAATATTTGATGAGAACAGTGATAACACGAAACAGTATAAAATGTATGGTGTTTCAGATTCACCTTTGTTTAACCTCTGGTCCCTGGACGGCTTCAAATTCCTAATAATAATCGTTATTTTGTCCTATGGTATTCATTACATCTGGATGATTGCTATTATCTTTTAAAATGATTTACAGTTCTTCTACCAAGAGGCTAAAAGAAAGCACAGAGCAGTAAGAGTTGATGTTAATAATCATACCAGTTCCTTTTATTAAACTCTAAATGTAAATCTCCAAAAGCTTTTAAAAAATGCTTTTAGAGAAATTAGAGTTGGTCATTCCGTGTACAAGAAGAATTAAATGTTTTCTTGCCACCACCTGATCAGCCCTTAAACTAATAATTAGAAAGCATTTGTCACTGTTACTTTTCTGTTAGCTCCACTTGAATATATGTGAAAGAAAACCCCAAGAACTCCAAAGTTATCAGGTGTTGGAATGGATTCACATGCAAAAAAGCAGAAGTCCTCAGAGCAATACAGATTCACAACATGAAATTTAAGGAAGCAGAAGCCACACTGATCACATTCTACTACCACCTCTGTGGTGGGGATGGTACTTCTACCTGTACCTGAATGTACAGAACCAACCTCTCTACCTCAATCTACAAAAGGAATTAATATCAAAAGAACAGCAGAACAATATAAACAACACCAATACAAATGAGTGTAGACTCTTTGTCCCACTGGGGTCACATAAAGCAGAGGTAGATATATCACATGGAGGCCCATTATTCAGGGGGAGGAAACACTCATAAAACTGTGAACAGAATGAGTTGATCTTGCAACAAAACAAAATAGAATACTTGGAATACTGAGAGGGCTAAAGAAAATTCCTTAAAAAATATCTGGGGATTCAATCTTTTAGGGATTGAAATTTTTCGAGATCCTGGGAAAAGTTTGGTCTGGTTATAAGCAGATAGATCATCTTTATTTACTTATTAAAATTTTTTTTCCACATCTTTATTGGAGTATAATTGTTCTACAATGGTGCATTAGCTTCTGCTGTATAATAAAGTGAATCAGCCATATGTATACACATATCCCCATATCCCCTCCCTCTTGCGTCTCCCTCCCACCCTCCCTATCCCACCCCTCTAGGTGGTCACAAAGCACCGAGCTGATCTCCCTGTGTTATGCGGCTGCTTCCAACCATTCATTCTACATTTGGTAGTGTATATATGTCCATGCCACTCTCTCACCTCGTCCCACCCCACCCCTTCCCCTCCCCATAGATCATCTTTAAATAGCCAACCCAGGAGAAAAAAGGAGAAGGCACAGTCATACATAAGTTATTTAATACTAACTCTAAAAAATTAAATCCAAGTCCTCATTTCCAATTCCTCCACATGCACGTATAGGTTCTAATGGGCACAAATCCCCAACTGTCTAGTGACCCCGCTCTGACTGACTGTTTCATGTTTAATACAGTTATGACAGTTAACCACTGAATTGGTGTATTTTTGGGAGACTTGAGAAAGGGCCAAATCGTCTAAGGTACAGAACTCTGGGGAAGGATGGACATGCATACGTGTGTCTGTATGTATGAGTATGTGTGTGTGTGTGTGATGGATTTGACAGTGAATGAAACATAAAGCAAGAAGGTTAGGGAAGACTAAGGCAGCGCCCTATTATTAGTGACTATAACAATCATCCCACTGTATTTCATTTTACTGCATTAGTTGTTTTCCTGAATTGTTGATGACAAAATAATCAGATTTTAAATAGATTAAGAAGATTTTATTCTTTAAAGGGATCTTTACGGATTAGCTGAGTACTCCCGCTCTTTACAGAACAACTTTCTTGAGGGTAGGCATTAGTATATTGTCTTTTATTACCCACATACACTTTGAATAGAAAAAATACTAAATATTAACTAATATATAATTACATGGACAGTTAAGTTTAATCACTGACTAACTCTTGATAAATTCTGTTTCTTTCTCTTATTTTTCAGAAAGTATTTTAAAAATTCTTACATCTACATACAATGCAAATGCCATTTTGACTAGTGAATAACAAAATAGGAGCATATGCACCACCATAAGGTATCCCTCCATATTTGAATCTCTTCAAATGAATTCCCACCACTTGAATTTCAGGGTTCTTCCCAGTCTTCAGAACTTTGCTCCCTTTTCTTTTTGCCCTTAGGGTTGAAGCCTTGACATCTCTGGGACTCACTGATTTCTACTCAGAGATGTCACCTAACAGAGCCATTGTTAGGAACTTCTTAGTGACAGGCTTCATATTAATTTTTTTAAATTTTATGTACATATGTATGTCTATGTTGGGTCTTCGTTGCTTCACAGGGGCACAACTATTTGTTGCAGTGCACGGGCTTCTCACTGTGGTGGCTCCTCTTGTGGTGGAGCACAGGCTCTAGGCACGTGGGCTTCAGTAGTTGCGGTGCGCAGGCTCAGGAGTTCTGGCTCGCGGGCTCTGGAGCACAGGCTCAGTAGTTGCGGTGAACGGGCTTAGTTGCTCCACGGCATGTGGTATCTTCCCGGACCAAGGCTCAAACCTGTGTCCCCTGCATTTGCAGGCAGATTCTTAACCACTGCGCCACCAGGGAAGCTCCTTCCTATTAATTTGACCTGAAACTTTACTAGGTCAGTACGTCCAAACTACAACTCTTTTCCACTCCATTCATTGCAGAGAACAAGCGGCAGTCATTGAAAACAAAGGATTAAAAGTCCAAAGATAAGTAAAAATAAAACGTAAATGCAAAACTCATTTCTCTCACTCCCACTTATCTTAACCCAGAGCAATTTTCACCCGTCAGATTAAGAGCAGTATTAGTGATCTTCCTGTCTGAATATAAATTTAGAAGAGTTGTCCTATTTGCCCTGGTCTTATTTTTTTTTCTCATGTGATAGGTTTATTCTTTAATTTGTTCCATAAGCATCTTTTTAGAAATTATTCCCAACTGTGCTAGTCATGGGGGAGAAGGAATTTATATTCCAGTTGGTGAAGCAATATATAGACACTAAATGACACAACAGTTTAAGGCTATGGAAGCTGCTAGAAAATTGTAATACAGTTAGTTAACTCTTGAACAACTTGGGGGTTTGAGGCAGTGACTCCCTTGCACAGTCGAAAATCTGAATATAACTTTTGACTCCCCCAAAACTTAACTACTAACAGCCTACTGTTGACTGGAAGCCTTACAGATAACATAAACAATTGATTAACACATATTTTGTATGTGATATGTATATCTACATATATTTGTATGAATTCATGACATACCTAACGTTTTCTTAATTTCTTCAATATTTCTAGGCTATGCAGTTTGTCTGCAAGTTTTTTCAAATTGTCACAAATCTCCGAAAAACTTTCCAATATATTTGTTGAAAAAAACTTTGCGTAAGTGGACCCATGCAGTTCAAACCCACGTTGTTTAAAGGCCAACTACATTTAAAGAAATATGATTGTGATTAATCTAAAAGAGTGTCATGAAAAAAATTCTTCTGAAAAAAACCCTATATTTTATTTAGTCTAGATTATTTAGACCAAACTTTGTCACAAATGTGGTTGATTCACTAGTCTAGGACTGGGATTTGGATTTTGGATCTTAGATGTTTAATTTAAATGCAATTTCCAGAACTTTTTCAAAAGGTTATAATTTCCTTATTCTGTTGATCCTGAAACCTCTTTTTCTGAAGAGTTTGAAAACACAGAAAGGTGTCAGGGGCATGAGCTCTTAGAACATTTAGTCCTATAAAATTTGCTACTTGGGATTAGATGATTATTACCAGAAATAAAGATTATTTTCCCTTCCCTGAGATATTCATCAAAAGCAATTACTTTCTAATTGTGACTGACAAAGTATTTTTTTCCTTTTTCCTTTTCTCCTAATTAACCTATTAGAGAGTGAATAAAACAAAAGGCATGGTATATGCCTAACTGAATACAAAAATTATGCAATTTTTACCTGGGAACTTCTCCCCACTCTAAAAGAAATGCTGATTTTATAAAGCAATTTTGTCATCAAGAGAGCTAGTTTCGGGACTTCCCTGGTGGCTCAGTGGTTGAGAATCCACTTGCCAATGCAGGGGACACAGGTTTGAGCCCTGGTCCAGGAAGATCCCACATGCCATAGAGCAACTAAGCCTGTGCACCACAACTACTGAGCCTGCGCTCTAGAGCCCATCAGCCACAACTACTGAGCCCATCAGCCACAACTACTGAACACTGTGCACCTAGAGCCTGTGCTCCACAACAAGAGAAGAAGCCACCACAATGAGAAGGCCGTGCACCGCAACGAAGAGTAGCCCCGGCTCGCCGCAACTAGAGAAAGCCTGCATGCAGCAACGAAGACCCAATGCAGCCAGAAATAAATATATAAATAAATAAATTTATATAAAAAAAGAGAGCTAGTTTCCAAAGAAGAAATAAATGCTAATAATTCTGTACACTATTGTTACATAAATATTTGGGGAGAGTCAATTAAATATCATAAAATATATTAAAGTACATTTAGTAAGCTTAGTAATCCATATACTATTTAAAATAATTGGAATACTTTTATATCTGTTCATTTTTAATGCTGATTTTCTCATACTATTCAATTTACTTCCTGACATCTAAACTTTACAAGTTACAAAAGCATCCTCATATATTTTGTCTTACTTTAAGTCTCACAGCAAGAGTGTGAGATATTATCAATCTCACTTCACAGATAAAGAAACTGAAGTTAGAGATATTCAAAGATTTGCCAATAGTCATAACTTTATTAAGCTTCGGACTCAAACCCAAGTCACTGGGCCATAAGTCTAGGCAACTTTTCAGAGCTGTCTCTTTCTCATCTAAATGCCAACAGGGAAAAAATTGTTAAGCAATAATTTCTTTGAAAAATCAGACTAATAACTGAAATCTGGCAGTTTCTTCTTAATTCTGAAGAGATTTTTATACTTCATTCTGATAGGGACCATTAAGAGCTCAATCTGGGTAATATTAATCAGGGCCCTTGCAAAAAATTTATCATATGAAATCATGAAATATTTTAACAAAGTAGCTACAAGTAAATTCCAAATGTATTCATGTATCTAAATTATACATCAAAAGAGTACATATTTCAAGTAAATGCCATAAACATCCTCAACACTATTATTTAAGTGGACTTATTTTATTTCAACATAAAACATATGTCCATTTATATATATCCAAATGCTGCCCAGTCATTTAGAGAGGAACTAATATTACAAGAAATGAAGGAGAGGATGGAAAAGACCTTTAGCCCACCTAATGGCCTGACCAACGGCTATGAATCCATCCCAGGTTTATTTCAAATGAGTTGTGTCAAAGGTTACCCACAGGCCATTTTATAGTGATTTATAGCTGATGTCTTCAAATATCCTTTTATTTTAATGATAATCTCGATAGAGTCATTGAGGCATTCTTTGTCTTCATGGCAGTGACCAGGAGGGAACTGACGTCTTTAAAAAATTCTAAGGGGTGAGGATTATTTATATAGGATGGCAGTTAAGGCCAGTTTTTATGTGATACCCTGGAGACAAAATAATTTTTTCTTAACATATTGAAGATGCTTAGCTTGATTATATATTCTGCCTATCATTGTTATAATATTAAATTGAAGGTATAGTCCAAAGAAAATTCAATAAAGATGAAAAGGCTTAGAATTGAGCATCAGGTAAGAGACTGATTTTAACTATAATGATCTCAAATTTGTATTAAGGCTCTCACAGCAGAATGATTCTTAAGTGTCTGTATTGAGTTAAGCATGTCGTGAAGCATGAGGAATTGCAAGATTGATTTATCATTCATTTAAGAAATAGTCAATTAAAATAATGTGTAGTGAAACTCAGCTGTAATGCCTCATGTTTAATTTTTCCCAACCCATAACATTAAAAGAATACTACATTCCACAGTCTGGATGGCATAAAAGATTTTATATAACAATTGTAATGATATCATTACATAAGAGTTTTGATGATATCTTTTAAACTGAACTAAGGAGAAAGAATGAGTGCATTTACCTTAGATTCGACTTTATTTTGAATGTTGCTTTGGGTCATTAGATTGCCAAATAAAATGAATCTGCATTCTTGATTACTGTAGTAAAGAATGGAATATATGTATGTTTATATATATAATATCAATAATGTTTATATATAATATAAGCAAATGTATGTATAGGTGAAATATTTCTCTGCCATACTTGAGCAGATTGATTGGCCTAAAAGAGAAGCAGAGAAAGATAATCTTACAAAAGTAAGAGAGAAAAATTTTTTTAAATTTCCCTCCTAAGACTTTAATTGAACTGTCAGTTAAACAATATAACAAAAGTAGCTTATATTAGTATAAGCCTATGCCTTTCATTTCTGTGCACTCTTTTATTTATTTATTTATTTATTTATTTATTTTTTGCGGTACATGGGCCTCTCACTGCTGTGGCCTCTCCCATTGAGGAGCACAGGCTCCGGACACACAGGCTCAGCGGCCATGGCTCATGGGCCCAGCCGCTCCGCGGCATGTGGGATCTTCCCGGACCGGGGCACGAACCCGTGTCCCCTGCATCGGCAGGCAGACTCTCAACCACTGCGCCACCAGGGAAGCCCTCTGCACACTCTTAATCTGTCAACATTCATAAGGGAGGCCATTCACTTGAAGATGTACTCATAGTAAACAAACTCATGAGGCTAATGTATAAGTCAGAATGTCAATTAATTAATTTAGACCTGACCAAAATATTGCTGAATTTTTTAAGGTATTCTTCTTTTAAGTTCAAGATACCTCGAAATGCAAATTTCACTATCAGAATTAGGGCCAAAGAAGTAGTACGTATAGTTGGCCCTCCGTATCCCTGGGTTCCACATCCATGGACTCAACCAACTGCAGCTGATAGGGAGGGCCAACTGTACTACACCATTTTACATAGGGGGCTCGAACATCCGTGGATTTTGGTATCCAAGGGGGTCCTGGAACTAATCCCCTGTGGATACCAAGGGACGACTGTACTTCACTCAGACCATAGTAAGGACTGGTAAATTATGTAAGCTTCATTACATACGATGTCTCTCAACTGATCAGAACACTCATATTTCCTAAATCCAGTGCATCTCACCTAGACTGACAGGATAAACACCGACAAACCTTACTTTTAGGTTCCATAACCTTTCTGTGCATATGGTCTTTCTACATAGTACAACAGCACTGTTTTACTTTTCTTAGGTACAACTGTATTCTGCTCACGCTGCATTGAGATTATCCTCAACCCAGGATCTTTGATGCTTCCATGTAAGGGGTCCCAAACTCAGTCATATTTTTGAACATAGTATCTTGGCTTACTTCCACAGATGGCTTGCTTCTTTGTTTGTCTGTTTATTCTTCTAACAGAACTAGAGCAATGATTATATGTCAAGCATTACACCGGATGCTAAGGATGAATAAGATATACTCCCTACCGTCAAGGGACTCAGAGTCATACAAGGGAAGGCAAGTGCAGTTATACAGGTGCTGTGATGCTATACAAGGAGTACGTGTCTATGTAGTGCGGTCACATATGATGGAATAGCCAATCCCACATAGAGGTGACAGTGGAGATAGATCTTATGAGTTGGTGCCAGGCAAGAGGGAAAAGTGGAATGAAGAGGGCAAAAGCATTCCAGAGAGGCAGACTGGCACAAACATAGGCAAAAAGAGGTGAGATAACATGATACATGAGGAAGTGATTCCATTTGGAGCACAAATTGTTGAGATTGGGAGAAAAGTAGAATAACTTAGGCTAGTGAGGTAAGTGGGGCTAGATTAGAGAATGCCAAGGGAAGATGGTTAGATTTCCTCTTTTAGACATTTTTATCTTTACATTTTCATTCTTCTTAAGTTCACTCCCAAAGTTCTAGAGATGCATTACTGTAAACCTTATTTATTTCTTTAAAATTCAGATGAACTCCCACACTCTACTCTTTCATTCCTACACGTCTTTGCACAGGTTGTCTCATTTTCCTTCAAAAACCATGTGAATGGCACATCTTCTGGAAGCCTTTCCTTATCTTCCTATTTCTCCCCACGTTGTCTTGAGAACTTTTTTCCTTTTCACCATATTATTCTTTGATTATTACTTAGCCCACAGTATTTTAATTGGTAGTTTATTTGCTGCCTTCCCCATTACACTGTACGGTGTTAATTATTGTTCTTTTTTATTCTACCAGTGTCCAGTATGTTATAGGTGCTAAAAAGGTGTTTATTGAACAAACCTCAGTATTGACATCTTCTAAAAGTGACTCTAAGAAGCTTCATCTATGAATAACATAGTCATTACATGATATTTTAAAAATTATATAAACCAGTGAACAAACATATAGCATTGTTTCAAGCAAAATGTCAAGTCTATTGATATATCTCTTTCCGAAGGAAGACATTCTTATTTCTATTTTCCCACTAGAAGATATCTCATTTAGGATAAATCATATTTTATTAATTGTGCATTCTAAGTGGATCTTGTTTTTAAAAATAGAATTCATTTCAAAATACATTTTGAAAGAATATTTTTTAAAACTTTTAAAAATATTTCTTTTGTCTCATTAAATTCCTTAATGTTTTATTTAAGATGCCCAGAATTCTAGAACATAACTTGGTTACACCAAAGGCCCAAAAGTTCACCTAACAATAGCTAAGAATATATGACTGAAATAATAACAAAAAAAATATACAGACACATGATCTTAGATAATGTTGTATTAATATATTTAATTGCAAAAATAGACATATAGTGAAGACTATATCACAGATAGTGATAACTAAGGTTTCAATTCATATTAAGATTGAGTAGTATAATATAAACATTTAATCTAGTAAACATTTATCGACTGCACATTATGGGGCAGCCACTTAAAATTCAATGGGTAAAGAAAGTGTTTGTAATATGATTAATCTTATGGAATTGATCTTTCCTTCATTTAGTTTGTTGCAAGTCCATAAATTATGGTCCCAGATACAACAGATCAGAATTCCAGCTCACTACAACTCTGTGTATGCTAATAGAAAAAGACAAGCAATACCAAATCAAACAAAAACTACCCAGAGGTTTCTCTTAAAATTGGATCAGAACCATCATTTTTTAGATAAATGACAGCACTATCTGCATAAAAACAGGCGCTAAAAATTCCATCACTTGACCCAAAATTTTTGTCTTGCCCTGTATTTATATAGGGTTGACCTGAATATTGAGCTCCCGCAGACTTAAAATGAAACTTTGATCCTCAAAAGAGTTACACGGAGAAGTATAGAAAACAAAAATCTGTACCTATTTAAGGACATTCCTACTGCTATCATAATGCTTTTGTACATACTTCACAACAGCATTTTTTCCTTATGTTATTTTAAGTACTACTGGAAATACCACAAGAGAAAATTTTTTGCAGTACTTCATCCTTTCTATTTTTGGTCTCAATTTCTTTTTCTCCTATTATGAAATATCTACACTGCCAAAAGTCATCAAAATTGCACAACAAACCATAATAGCTCAAATTATATAATAAACTAGAAAAAATAAGATTCTTTGGTTATTGAAAGGCCCAATTTAAATGAAAGTCTCATATGGAATCTCAGTACTGATAACTGGTCTTGCAAAGAAATCTAACAGAGCTTTAATGAAAAATATTTTGTGGTTTTATGAAAATGTAAGGTTTTTAGTCTTCTCTGGTATTGGCAAACAATTTGGGGGAATATACTTTTTTTTCTATATAAGTATACTTTTTTTTCTTTCATATTATTTTGGTAATGTAAAACCTGTAAAGTAAGAATTCTGGTCTTCATTTTTCTCTAAATTTAGAGATCTCATCCTTATTCTTTTGAAAAACCAAAATCATAAAGGATGAACGGTTGGGTTCTGTAAAAGTCACCCTATGGAATCAGCTAGTCCATAGTTGGAAGTATGAGTGCTAAAAGTTGTGGGATATTGCAATTGTAAGTCCTGCAGCTCACAAAGGGAGGGGGGTAGAATTCTAAGAAGCATCTAATTATATTATCTACAAGGAGGTCCAGGACTAGGAAAGGGGTACATTCTTCCCTTGAGAACCTGAGGACACCTAAGTACGTGATTCAGGTTAAGGAAAGTTGCTAGCTTTTCATATTTAGACACTTGCATTTTCAGACATGCTGCTTTCCAAGCAGCACTCTGTTAAACAAGTTCTTAGCTATATTCAATATTCTGAGCCATTAAGAATGTACTTTTCAAATTTAATATTTATGATTAAAATTTTTGTGAGCAAAATTCTGATTTCAGTATAGAAAAAATTTCAAATCTATTTTCAAGTAAAATAAGAGAATTCTAAGATTGTTCCCTATTTCAAAAAAAAAAGAGCTGTTCTATATTTTGAATCCTATTGTGTACCCCCCTGTTCTCCAACTTGAAGATACGTGAGATAAGGAATGTATGCTTGCAAGTTCCTCTGATCATATTAAGTAGACTCTAGACCAGCAGTCCCCAACCTTTTTGGCAACAGGGACTGGTCTCATGGAAGACAATTTTTCCACGGACAGGGGTTGGGGGGATGGTTCAGGCGGTAACGCGAGCGATGGGGAGCGGCAGATGAAGCTTCACTAGCTCGCTCGCAGCTCAACTCCTGCTGTGCGGCCCGGTTCCTAACAGGCTGCAGATTGATACCAGTCCGCAGCCCGGGGTTTGGGGATCCCTGCTCTAGACAATAATTCACAGTAAATGTGAATTAAACCACTCACTGTGCATATGATGAAGGCATTTTTCCCCCACATTTAATACTAATCAAGTTACACATTTTCTTTTCTGGTCTTTGTTCAAAAAACTATAATTAAGAATGACTGCTTTCTTTAGTTGATTATTAGAAGAAATGAGAAACTGCAAGAATGATGATGGAGTTCACTATTTTATAACTTTATAAGCTCTGGATTAAAATAGTCTCTCTTTCTCCTTAAGTTAACTTTGTGCAATTAATGCCACTACAATATTGTATGTGCATGAGAAAATGTGAAAAGAGGTAAAACTAAAAAGGAATCCTTCTTCATGGAATATAATACAACAAAATAGATACATTAGAACTTTGTATATAAACTCGATACAAGTAAAATAAATAGGATTTTAAGTGCATTGTGAATGTACATGCTTAAATAAATCATATAATGAGTTTTAACAAGAAATAATCACATTGTTTATAGAAGTTTTACATAAACTTTATAAAAGCTTTTTTTAAGTGGGTGGCATTGCATGTTTATATGACAAAAAGTGTGACTTTAATAAAGCTTGTAACTGGAGGAAGGGAGAAGGGAAGAGGGGAGGAGAGGGAGGGAGAGATGGAGGAGAGGTGACAGGGAGAGACAGACAGCAAGAGAGAGAATGTGTGGCTGATTTTGAAAGAATGTTGTCCTCTCAAAGCAAGTTTATCCCAATGATGAAAATAATGCTCTTCATAATTTTAAAACTGCCCTGTTGTAATTGTTTTAAGGCTGTAGCACATTTTTCACTGATTTTTTTAAAAGATAGCTAAAAGTCTGTTGCACTTGGCACGTTCACTGGAATTACACTGGGTTATAAAGTTTTGGGTAAAAATCAAAAATTAAAAAAAACAAATGTCAAAAGTAAAAATCTGATTAGAAATTAGGGTCTGTTTTCTCATGTGACTTGTAAACCTACTCACAAAAGAGATCAAGTAAAATAAGAATTCTAAAACTCTTATCAACACTAGTATATAGCAATTACAATTTTTTAAGATGACTTTTTAAAAACCAATACTTAGGTGTTAGTACCAAAATATCACTCCAAAAATTCAACCTTGCAATTTGTTTCCTATAGGTGTTATCAGGTACTATCAATTGTGTGTGTTTTCATATATTACTAATGAAAAAACCCTGATAAAGTAAGTGAATCTATAGAAAACCCAGGAAGTAGTGTAGGTTAAATCCGTACTCCAGGTGCTTATTTGCTGCCCTTAACAGACTTTAATGTGATTGTCTTTTTCTGTCTGTATCCCTTCACCACATCCCTCACCACATACACTGTGCTCCATGAGGGCAGAGAACCATCTACACTATTCACCAGTATCCTTAGGTCCTAGGACTCTGACAGACACATCATAAACAATTAATTTGTTAATTTGTTGAATTAAATTGTCTTGTCTCTCCAATGGCAAGGTCCAGGATGTATCATTAGGACTCAAATTCCAGAGTGTTTCTAGGGAAGTAATGTAGAGACACTTAAAATATTAACTAATTGGTCCAAAAGATAAAAGGAAAAAAATTCCTTTGCCTGAAAGACACAATACCCTAAGAAAAGAATACAATGAATAGATAATTACAAGAGTTTAATAAGTCATATGAAAAATGGAAAATACATAATTTCTCTTTAAAAATGAATGCACTTAGAATAAAATTCAAAACTTAACATGAAAAAGTCCTACCTGATGTGGTCTTTCTCATTTCCAATTTCATTTCTTATTCTCCCTCATGTTCTTTGCACTTCAGCTACCCCAGCCTATTTTCTAAACCTTGAATTTGTCAACCTCACTGATATATTACAGTCTCTGCAACTGCTGTTCCTCCTGTTTGGAATACCTTTTTCTCAGACCTTTGCAGGTACTTTTCCTATTCATGATTTACGTCTCAGAGAGGGCTTCCCTTATAGCTCTGTCTCAAGGAGATTCCCTTGCTTGTCCCTAGGCACTCTTTTACCCTTATTTTCTTCATGGCACTTACCAATATATGAAATTGTCGGTTTAATGGCTCATAGTTTATCACTTTCCATTAGACTGCAGAATCTAAAGAAGACACAGTGTCCTGTTCATAGCTGTAGTAGCTGTAGTCCTGTCTTGAACTGAATTTGGCACATGACAGGCATACATTAATATTTGTTGAATCAATAATGGTAGATGTAAGCATAGGGTGTTAGAGAACACTAAAAAGGGACGGTCCTTTAAAGAATGAGAAAACAACAGAGCTAAGGGCTAGAGACCAATTCTAAGTGATACTGTTTAGGCTCCTAATTAAACCACATCTGAAATCAGAATAACATTTTTTTTAATGTGACTGAATACATTTCCTTTTTGCTTAATCCAGTTTGGGTTGGGTTTCCTATTATTTCACTAACAAATACAGTTGTCATTCAGTGAAACCATAGTTTGAAATCCTGGAAAGTTGATTACAGTTCTACTTAAATAAGAATACTGTGACATTAAGTTACTCTGAATAAAATAATGCCACCTCCAAGATGGGAATAAAGACACAGACCTACTAGAGAATGGACTTGAGGATATGGGGAGGGGGAAGGGTAAGCTGTGACAAAGTGAGAGAGTGGCATGGACATATAAACACTACCAAAAGTAAAACAGCTAGTGGGAAGCAGCTGCATAGCACAGGGAGATCAGCTCGGTGCTTTGTGACCACTTAGAGGGGTGGGATAGGGAGGGTGGGAGGGAGGGAGACGCAAGAGGGAAGAGATATGGGGATATATGTATATGTATAACTGATTCACTTTGTCATAAAGCAGAAACTAACACACCATTGTAAAGCAATTATACTCCAATAAAGATGTTAAAAAAATAAAAATAATGCCACCTCATGGAGTGGTGGACTCCTTCTGTCATTGCAGCAGACTAGGCAGAGGCAAAGTAACCTCATGACTGAGTTATTGTGTGTTGGACTGAATATTTTCTGCATTTCCTTCTTACTGAAGCTTCCATAATTCTATACACAAAACAGCCAATACAATTTGTTAAATAAATGAAACTTTTGAATACTTTCAGTTTTGAACTTGTCTGCCTTCAGCTTAGAAGGTTACATCTTTTTATTTTTTTGACTCAAATTTACATCTGTTTAATTACTGTATTATTTTTTTTCTACTCTATTTTATAGTGTTTAAAAATATTAGTGGAATGCTTGGTTCTCTCTAGAGAAAAATCTACTGATAAAATTGAACAAATAAATATGCATATATTCTATTTTCCATCCATCTAAATAAGACATTAATAATTTATTGTCATGTAGAAAACAAATCTATACTTTTTGGGGCATCTCTGTTAAAGAGACTACGAAAATTCTTCCTATTTTTTGAATAGGAAAGAATGATTAAGCAGAAGATATTCAAATGAATCAAATCTGAGGTTTAGAGAAGTCCTCCATGGTTTCACTTCTCAATTCTCTATTCAAACATTTCTAGTGCAGGTCAAGGCTAAAGGGGTGAAAAGGGGTCGATAATCAGTAACTCAAATGAGGCACTGATCAATCATTTAGGATAGAAAAGAAAGGATTTTAATTGATTTGAAGAATGTTTTAGGAAGCCCAATTTATAAATGATTCCCTAAAAGGAAAGATAACTACAGAAGTGCACTTCCGCTCTCTCAGTCTGACGTATTGATGATTTACATTTAGTCATGACGTTTATTGACGTTGTACTAGATACCACCCCCCCACCCCCCCAACCCCCCCACCCCCCACCCCTGATACAGGGACATCCTTTCACATTGTTCTGTTTTTCTTCCCCACACTATTTAGGTTTTAACTGCCTGGTTTTAACATTAAAATGCTTTCAACATTTAGCTTTTTGGACGGTGAATCTGCATTGTGTAGGACCTATTTTAGAGGGCAACTTCCGCTTAAAAAAGGTGATTCTGTGGATCTTCCTGTCTCTGCACATGCTCAACACCCTCTTGTCTCCCCCATGGTTTGCATTATTAAAAAGCTTTGACATGGCTCATCAGAGCTGGCTGCTGTGTTCCAAACGGGTTCCTGTCAAAACAAAATCAGTATACCCTGGAACACAGGCCAGGCCAGCTGAATTCAAAGGGTATTACCTAAATCCCTCTGCATATTTTGCCTTAAAAAAAATGCCAACACTATAACTAGTCTGCCTCTTTATTTTATAATTTTTATTGTTTTTATGTTACAAATGCCTCCCCCTCCCTGCCCCGCTTTCTGAGTCATAAGAATATATCACCAAATGACCTACTTGGACATTTAATACCACTGTGCTCAGAAAAGCCTCTGTTTAAGTACCTAGCTGTTTGAGATTCCTGTCAACTGAATACAGATGAAACGGAAAGGAGAAGGCTCATCACAGGGGTTCTCCTGATAACACTTCATTTAACATATTTCAGTTTAGCAACAAGGGGCCACAAAAAGAAAACTATTTTATTTAAAATGACAGGGCGACTATGTTGTGCCCACTGTAACTATGTCCCACACAGGAAGTGATGATAATGGTAATAGGCCACATTTACAGTTTAACTCTACGGGGTGATTTCTCTCAAATGAATTCACCTCTTGAGCATGACACATCCATATCACATCTCAAAGGCTCACAAAATTGTTATTTCATAGATATTGAAATACAGGGGGAAGGAGGGGTGTTTGATAGCTATTTAACAAAGCACGAAGCAGCTGTACAGAGCAAGGTGCTAGGGAGATTCTAGCATTTAATTGATATGCCAGACAGTGTTTAAAGCATAAGAATAGAAAATGGCCAATTTAAATGTGGTTATAATTAGCTGAGGCTAACATTCCGTTCTGTTCTGAAGTTTTAGGAGACATGAAATCTACAAAAGTACCAGGTCTAATAGTTTCAGGAAGGATCCGTGGTTTTATTTGACCTTACATATATAGATGAATGGAAAAGTGCCTCTTTGATTAGTGCTATTTAAGCACTGTGGATTACTTAGAAATACTATATTTGGAGACCAGTTCTGACCCTGTGCAGTGAGAAATGATTATTTGAGATCTTGATCTGAAAAGCTCTAAAAATAAGTCAAACAGTAGTATTCTAGGAATTTTTACATATTGGAAATCACATCTCTAGCAACCACTACTACTAAAAATTTTATATGGCCGGATAAAATGTGAAACTATTAACTGAAGTTATGATTATGTTGAGCAGTGCTTTCTGAATTTTTCATGAGGGCACTACTCCTGTGGAGGCCTTAGTACTTCCTGGTCCATTTCAAACTCATGAAATCTCTTTGATGTCTTTTGCTTTATCTTGAAAGGATGTTTTTGTCAAATATTAAAAATAGTGTTTTTATAGTTAGTGTGGTGGTGGTTTGACTTGGTTGTGGTTAGGCTGTATATGCACTTTTGTAGTGAGCCTTTCCCCCAACTGGCATTCTAGAACACTGTCTCAAAGTTAGCAAAAAAGCTTCATTTCCTAAATCTCCTGTTAGAACTAATTTTCAGTTAAGATGAATCATGATTATCCTCTGATTTCTCATACTCCCAACATACAGTGCTAAGTAATCTTGTGTGTATATGTACCATGGTTTGTGACTTATAGTATTAAACTATAAAATTCTACCCTGTAGATCAGTGTGTACTGATAAAATGCTTACTTGCTAGCATGAAACTATGTGATTGGAACCATTATAGCAAAAAATAGGTGCCCTAAGAGGAGTCATGGCACTCCTGACATTACTAACACAAGCACCTGGCTATCAATTCAGAAAAGATCTTCATTTCTGTGTCTGTGAAAGAGGATCAGATAAAACAATACAGTTCCACTTCTTGCTTCTGAATTTGAAACAATATGTATAAGGATGTTGCCCCTGAAAGTATCTGATTGTGTCTGGTCAGCTGGCTAGGGCTTTCTCTGGCTTGTTGGAAAAATATTTATTTTCCTTGTCCTAACTCCCAGGTGCTACTGCTGAGCAAATGGGAACATCACTGCCAGAAGTATTTGAAAAGAACAAAAAAAAAATTGATTTGGACAATCTATGTGCTCCTGTCATTGACAGAGACACAACTGCGACCAGGGGTATGACTAGGGTCAGAGCAAGGTTAAAAGAAAAGCACCCAGGAATTCTCTCTTGTCATCAGCTTTTCAATCTAACTACTCTTGGTTAGCTGCAGGCAATATATAAGTTTTCATCAAATACCAAGAGACGTTTCATAGTATTTACAAGTTGCACTTAAAATTTTCCCAAGAGGTGGCTACTTTTGCAATAGCAAAACACTTAATATGTGAAGTTCAGATGGTTAGCACATCTATGACATATGAGGATTTCCTGACAACATGGAAATTATAAGCTTATTCATTACCAACAATTGCGTGAGTTGTATGTGAAACCAAGTAAAAATACTCCTCCTCCTCAGATAACTATTTTAAGGCTGATATTGATTCTGTTATTTTTAAAAGAAATAATTAATTCTTACCAAACAAATATTATCAAGAGATCAATTACTATCACAAAAGAAAGGCTATCTAGGTTTTTTAAAAGACTGCAGCAAACAATGCGGAAAACCATTAAAATAAAGAAATATGTGGTGCAAAAATGAAAGTCACTGAATAAATTGTGTCCATTCTGCGGCAGAATGCTAAACTATAAACAAATCAATTTAAACATTTGTTAAGGAATATAAGCAGATTCAGAGCAGCAATATTGTCTATGAGATTCAAGGACCAATACTTCTAAACAAGACTTTAAATAATTTTTCTTAATATGAGAAATCGAATTATCTCTAAAATTTCCTTTAAACTTGATCTCTTGTACACATAAGTTCAAGATTTCATACTTTCAAAGTTTTTTTTTTATCAATATTTAGCTATAAACTCAGCTGTGAGGATATTCATGAGCTAGGAGAATATCCCTGAAGAACTAAATATTAAAAAATTAGTCCTGGAGTAGGATCCAAAGGGGAAAAAATTAAATAAGTGCTAAAGAGACAAGTGTACATGTATTAAGAAAGATGTTATGTAACATCTGAGAAATTTTTAAAACCTGCTGATAGCCTTAATTTTTCAATCTTTGGCAAAATATATTATAAAAATATTCTTGTCTCTGTGAATAATATAATCAAGGCATAAAAATAAGGAAAAGTTAAGCAATGACAATATGTCAGGCATTAATGAAAACAGTTCAAAACAGTAAGTTTAAAGACATATAATTCAACCAGCAATGCTATCCAAGTTCTCCAATGCAGATTTTGAAGAGAGCAGATTTCTTTTTGTGTTTTCACATTTATGGTACACACTTCCTGTCTGCAGTTTTTAGAGGGTCACTGTGAGTCCTCTAAAGGTTTCTTTATCATTTACTATTATAAATAATTATGTTCCTAAGTGGCAGTTCAAAGCTCAGTACAGCACTCGTACAACACCATGGGAAGATCAGGTGACCTTTCTCCAATTCTCCTCTCTCTGGTGCTGAGGACAGACAAAGTGATATGTCTGTCATACGCCATTACCATTAGAACAGAATCTTGTTCTTTTATTACAACTGAACTCCACCAGATTTCTCAGCAGGAATGCTAAGTGAAATCAATGTCTTGGATTTCCAGGCTGAGCTTGGAGGTCACAGCCACTCTATCATTTCTCAGCATTATCCTTTCTAGTGCACACACAACCCCCTCAAGCCTCCAACTGGCACACAGCAGATTGAAAACAGCATGCATCAGAGGACTCATGCTGTACAATTTTACAGTCTTTTGGAGCCCCTTCCCTTTGATTCCCCCCTTCCATTTTTTGCAAATTGCAAATAAGTTTTGTTTGTGTCCTTCTCTGGAGTTGTGAGTCAAAGGCAAATCTAGGAAGAAGGGCAGGTGAGAAAACCCAGAGAAAATGGTTGATTTTTGACAGCTGTCAATAAGATCATTTTCCTTACATCATCACCTAGATGTGGCTTATGATTCTATTATTCTATTGAAAGTACAATAAAGGTACTTTCAACATAAATTATCAGTTTGGCTTATGCCAGGTAGGTAGGCAGATAACAAAAAGCTAAATAAAATAATTCTATTGTATAGTAAGACAGACATAAAAATCCACCAACAAAACACATAGAAAATGCCCCCAGGACACTAAGAATTGATTGTTTCAAAATACATATATATAATAATAAATGATAACAATTATATATAACTAAAATGGCTTTGTGAAGGCAAAATGTATATTATACCATGTATAAATGTCAATTCCAGCCTCTAAGAAACTAAATTCATGTATTGAAATGGGACCTCTTTACTTATTGTTGCTTGTATTCTTTTAGCTATGTTCTCCATTAAAATGACAACAGTAATATTTATTGGTCTGGCTATTTTTAACCCACTAAACTTTACTGCTTAGCTAAAACACCAAGCACGTTTAAGACATCTTTTCTGACAATAAGAATGGTGGGAGACAGTATGCTAGAGGACAATGAGCAAAGAAAGGACATATTTTTATTAAATCATGGCTGTTTCCTAAAAAGGGGCACTTTATTCTGGGTTAAACTTTTTATGTATTCTATAATAATTGTAGGTGGGAAAAAATACAACATCCATGGTTTTCTTAAACTTTATATGATAGAAAATTCATGAAGGCTAATTTTCCAAAAGTAAAATTTAGCGATAAACTATAAATATATTTTTAAAATTATGTATAATCATAGCTTATAGAAACACAATCCACTTTTTTACTAGTACTAAATAAATGGAGGTGTTTAAAACCATAGAATATGGCAGAATTCTAACATTACTGAAATAATCAATCTCTGCATCCAGTCTGTGGAGTTCTATGAATATCTGGAACCATATAGCTCCTAAAGCCATGTCCTAATCTTGGCCAACTTTCAGCCACTTTTACATTTGCCATGGTTACCTAAGAAAGTATTGTAGCAAGTGCTCAATAAACATTTGAATAGATGAATGAATGAATGAACAAATAAACAGATGCATAAATGGATGAGGCTGACTGACATCAAAAGCTTCATGATTATTTGAGTTAAGTCATTTGGGGAGAAGATACTAACGATAAAAAGTAATTCTAGGAACCAGGAAAAACCCATTAGTCCTTTACAAGTGAACTATGTACTATAAAATCATAAGATGAAACGTCCTAATGTAAAGCATCATTATAAAACATGATGTGAAATCACATTAATAAGTCATGGGAAAAAACCCAGAATGATACCTCACAGAGTTAGTTACTTGTGTGTGACAATGACTATGCTGCTACAGCTATTTATTTTTCTCAGTGTTAGCCTGTACATGTAATGCATTGAAACTGTTGGTCCATGGAGACACCAAAACATCACTGCTTTAAAATTAAATTATATTTAATAAATGTTATAATTATTACCAAGTTTTAAAAACATATGTTCTGCTATGATCATGAAGAAAAGCAGACCAGGCCTTAGGTACACATCAAGCACAGAACATGCACAGTCCATTACACAGCAGGAAGAGCTCTTAAAAGTGGCTGATGCATGTTTCCTAATATCACAGTAGTAAGTACAGTGTTTTGCACTATATATTTGCACATGTTGCTGGTGAGGTCTAAGGTCCTTGTCCAGGTTCAGTTACAATTCCAAATGTATTTATCTCTTACTATATAAAAACAGACTTGGAGGTTTTGGGGAGATAGAGGCTGGAGGACACTTTCCCAACCCATCTCTTCTCTTTCCCAATTTCTACTCTGGATTAATACACTGACTGTAAAAAGCACCTGCCAGGGCACTACGGAAGGAGTAAAAAAATTCTTGGATTGTTTTTTTCTTTTACAATACTTTCTAATTATTTTCTCTGTGTATTTTTTCAACAGTTGTGACTACATTAGCCTATTACTCTTTAGACATTTCAACATGAATTCATGAAATGAAGAGCAGAAGCAATTCTCTAGGTAATTCAGCAAAAGACAAAACAGTATTATTTGGGGGGTAAATTAACTGTTATCAGTTTTCTACTTAATATTTTCTAATTGTTAGAAAATATGTGTGATTATTTCCCTGATTAACATCAGGAAAAATTATTTTATGGTTACTCTTTTTACTTTTTCCACAGAAAGTTTAATATATTCATATACTATCATCTAGGTAATATCTTAAAAATCACAAAGAAATTCAAATTAATTTTTCTGCTTCTCTCTTCTTCTGAGCCAAGAAACAAATTACCTGAAACTCTCTTGATCCTTTTCTACATTCTCTCAGGAAATGTTTCCTTAGCTCTAAAAACAAAACTATTCCTAAACAGTCTTACTTTTAACACTAGTATTATCTTCCTATCTGTACATGATCATCTCATTGGCTGAATAATACATCGAAAATTATGTCTATACTATCCCTCATAATAATAGTTATTGATATTTATATAAAACATTTTCTGTATGCACTAATCATACTCATATACTAAGGTCTAATTCAGTTGCCCCTTCGGGAAATTTCCCCAGACCTCTCACTGAAGGTAATATTCTCTTTGTCCTAATAACTTCCAATGCACTTTATCTGTAACTCCTTCTATGACTTTGTACCGTAGAGGATGGGTATCTATTTTATAAGACTGTAAAATTCTTGATGACAGCACACCTATCTTACAAATATTTGTGTCACTCACATTTCCTACTATAAATGCATGTTTGTTGTATAAACGAGTGACTAAATGTATGTATGCAAATTTATAGGGACACCTTCCTTACTGATCCTACTAGACTATTATTTCCTTGGAGATCTAGAGTTTAGCCCAGTTGCTGGCACATAATAGATATTCAATAAATATCACTGAATGAAAAGTACACTGTAAATGTCAAAACATGTAGTTTCTTCAAAAGGGTACCTTGCTTTTGGGTGGTGGGCTGTTTGTGCTCTTGTCTGTGTGAATGCTGGTAGGAGATACAGCAGCACCAAGGTTGCCTTGGGGTATGCCTGGGAGCTTTCCTCCTGGAGATACCTGCATTGCAGCTAGCTGGGCAGCATATAACTGCTATAGAAGAAAGAGAGAGGGAGAGAGAGAGAGAGAGAGAGAGAGAGAGAGAGAGGGAGGGAGGGAGAGAGAAAAAAAAAAGGACTGAGTAATAAAATAAATGCGCCACTCAGAAAATACCTATAATAAGATGTGGTATTTTTCCAATTGGGTATTTTTGTTTGTGCCCTGGAATATTTAAAGAAAGACACTGTCACCTCAACTTTCATGACTTACTTCTCAGGGGAGAAATGACAGATATGACACATAAGGAATTTTAGTTTCAGTATATACAGGGACTGAAAACAAGTAACAGTCATCCGTATTTACTCTTTGCCAACATCAGTGGAGGAAAAGTATATCATGCTATATGGTTAATACCTTTATTTTAACCATTTAAAAATTTACACGGTGTGTTACAAAAGAATGAAGCTTCATACACCAAGTAATTTTCTTACTATCCATATGGGCTCAAGCCCTGTATATTTCCTTTCTTTGACTTGCTGAAAAGGGCACCTGTAACAATTTTTTCTGATTATTAGCTGTGTAGAAATACAAAAAAGCCACTGGGAGGGAATGGAAGGGGACTATCTGAAGAACATTATTGGGTCAGTCTACCTCAGTTGATAAAAGTTAACTGGATGCTTGCCAGAATGCCACTTTGCTTCATGATATATAAACACAGACAAACGAGATAATCGAGGATTAGGGTTTTAAGGAATACTATCTAAAGCACACACTCTTCGACTAAGCCATCACATAGTAATTCTTATTAAATAACCAATAAAAATTCTTCAACAAATCAATTTAATAATAAGGGAAAATTTTACTTGATGATGATAGCCGTATCATGTAGTATCTTAAAATATGGAGGTTGCTTTAGATTCAAATAGTCATATCAAATGTTTAGATTAATACTCTTTCATCTCCATTTAGCAGTTTGTGAAAATCTGATTGAAGAAGCAATTATTTATATATACATATACAAATATTAATAAATAAATGTATAGATATACACACATATATATACATATATATGTGTGTGTATATATTTAAAATACAACCCAATTTCTTATTTCTCATTTGTCTTAAGATTTCATGGATAGCTTTTACTATGCAAGCTAGAACTTCCATAATAAAAAGACTGATGTTAAAGAAAAAAGCTCTCAAGAAAAAGTGCTGTGAAATAGTTCTCTGTATTATCTTGGTTTTTCTAGGAAAGGGAAATTTCAAAGGCTGAAACTGCTCAGGATAAGCCAGAGACTCTGATAAGTGGGGTCTCTCTATAAATGAAATAATGAAGACTGGCATTTATATACATGAAAATACATTTACATTTTTCAGAGTTTCTAGATGCTTTGTTCTAAATGAAAACAGGACATTAAAATTATTTTAAAAATTATAGCTTATTGTTTTATGTCAACTAATGCAAGATACATTCCAGACAAAAGAAACACCAGAGAAGTATATTTATACTATCAATAATGACTGTTCCACCCCCAAAATTTTTTTTTGCATGCTTTAGAATTATGTTATTTCTTACCCCAGTCAATCAGAAAGAATAAGATTTAATTCATAAGTCTTTAATAGATTACATAAAAAGTAAAAGGATATGATGTCAAATATGATGAGTGGGAGTGTACCATTTTCAAAGTATCAGAAATGATGCATTTCCCACAATTGGGTTAAAAACCTGTGTCTTAAATTCTGCAATTCACAAAGTAATTTCTTCCATCATCATCCTGAACTGTTTATGAAGCCATTAAGAAAATAACCAATAACCCAGGATATCACTTTGCAAATTAAAACTTTTTCCAGTGTACTGAATTTTAAAATATATGTATTTTAAAATACTGGCTGGATAACTATATTACATATTGTAAATTTCACACTGTACTGTATATTATATCCTTGTCTTTAAAAATGATTCTGGTGCTTATTATTCCTAGAAGGTAACAACACATATTTCTGGTTTAGTATACACAAAATATAAAATTGTTCCATAATTACTAAAGATGACATGGGATATTTTAACCTCTGTAGCTAAAAGGAAAAATGTGAACAAAATAGTGATTCAAAATTTGAATTTGATTATTAAAAAATTATTTCAAAATATTGAAAAAATATTGACTATTTGTATTAATTAAATAGATTGTATTAACTAAATAGATGGACCAGTCACTCGTAAAAGGTAATTAAATGTTTAAACATAAATCACTACAGATTCACAACTTCCAAAGAAGTATTAGAACTATTATTAAAAATAGAAGTATAAATATGTTCCCAAACACTTTAATGAATTTGAAGGTAGGAAATGGTATATACTTGGAATTTAAAAAAATCATACATGTTCTTCCTTCATTCAAATAAATGCATTATTTTAACCTTTAAAATATGAAATTAAGGTTTACCTTAGGTTTACCTCAGTTAAATTATCCTAAAAAATTCCTTTGTGTAGAAAAGAAGATAAATTTGGAAAATACATGGGCCCATTTAAATACATATTTTTACTAGAACAGTATACTAGTAACTGGTATTTTTACAAAACACAGAGAGTTAAAGTAATTAATGATGAAATAGTCATAATCTTATTACTCACTCAGTATGGCTAACATTAAGTAGCACCCTAATCTCACATATCCCCTTCGTCATATTTGGCTTTCTCTATGCAAAGGGTCGATATATAGACATACTTTTCCCCAATTGTGATTAACTTTCTACTATTTCCAGATCATTACATTTCCCACCACACATATCTGATCTTCCTAGTTTGCCAAGGTTTGGAAGTAGGAAAGATCTATTTTCAATACATTTTAGTTTGTGTCAAATATATGTGTTCCTTAAATTTACATTATATTACAGAAGCATAAAAAGGCCTCAAGTCTCAGAGAATCTAACATACTTTGGGTCTGCACAAGTAAAATAAACCAGAGATTTTAATACTGCTGGGACCTAATTTGGCCATTCACAAGTTAAAACAAATTTTCAGTAGATTTAAAGAAGCTGACAGTCGTTTTCATACCTGATTATATATCAAGGGTAGGCACCTTAAAAACTACATGCTGCTGAGACTTATTTTAATTCAACCTTTCAAAAAATTAAATCCATTTGTCTATCCATTAAGATGTGTGTTGACTGATATTAAAACAAGAAAGTCTAGAGATGATTAGTATTTTATTTCATTTATTAAATGTTCTTAAAGCAGAATCAAGAATCATGTAGGTATCTGTACTGAGGGAGGTCTATAATCTCAGAATCACTGGCTGACCTTGGTGAGCAGGAAGGGGCATGAAATCTGTGGGGACTGGAAAGCCACCTGAAGTAACAAGCATCCTGTGAACTGTAGAACTCATTTACATATTATGTACATATATAATTATAGTCACTTGCAATTATATATAAATAAAAATGTTTAAACAAAAACCTGGCTCACATTTGTTTTTAAAGGATAGTAGAGAGGGGCTTCCCTGGTGGCGCAGTGGTTGAGAGTCCGCCTGCCAATGCAGGGGACACAGGTTCGTGCCCCGGTGCAGGAGGATTCCACATGCTGCAGAGCAGCTGGGCCTGTGAGCCATGGCTGCTGAGCCTGCACGTCCGGAGTCTGTGCTCCGCAACGGGAGAGGCCACAGCAGTGAGAGGCCCGTGTACCGCAAAAAAATAAAAAAAATAAAATAAATAAAAGGATAGTAGAGAAAACCTGGAGTTAAATATAAGGTGTATTATGATAAATGTACTTTTATGAAAAACAGTCGTTCTTAACATCAGAAAGAAGTTGAGATATCCTAAACATAAAAAGCTGAAGATTATGGAGAACACTCGGGGCATGATGTTAACCAGACTAACAGAATAACACTTTTTTACCTTGAAGAATAATCTGACCCTTATCTTGAAATGGATATGTTAGGGGTTTGGTTTGATCTCCAAAACTCCCCAACCCCACAGAGCATTAGGTTTTCTATTCTTTATATTACTTAAAATATTGCATTCTCATTCCCTTTCCCTTCCCCCATCCCTACACCTACTTCAGACAATGATTTTTTTTCTTTTTTAATGGAGACAACCACATACAATTAGGTTGGAATCTATTCATTGGTTACTTAGGGTCTTGGTGCTAATGTGCTCATAAGTATGTTTCTATATATCTATCTATACATATAAGTAACTCTCACTTTTGTCTCAAACTGTTCCGTAAAACTACATCTTTGTCTTTTCAGCATTTTAAGCTCCTTCAAGGACCATTTCTACTTTTAGAGGGACAGTTAAAAGGAAGGCAAACCACAATTCTAACCCCAGCTCTGAGCTAGTGACCTGGGGTGACCAATCTGAACCACAATTCCTTAATCTGCAAATTCAGGGCTAAATAAAACTGACTTTGCATGGTTGCTGTGAGAAATACATCACATACTGTGCATAAAACACTCACTTGATCAATAAGTAACAGTTATAATTATTAATGGATTAATTATACCAAGTAAGAACTAGGTAATATTTACCTGCTAACCTCCTACTACAGACTCTGGACTGTGCTAGGTACAGTGGGGGACACAGAAAATGCATAAACATAGTTTCTTCCCTAAGTCAACACTGGTACACATAAAATATTGAGAATATAAGTGTACTATATGTAACTATATGCCACTGTTAAAGGCATGACAAAAAAGGAAATGAATCAGTGCATTCTGATATGCTTTCATTATAGATGTGTAGCTAAGCATAATAAAAGAGGTGGCATTCTAGGGAGGGAGCACAATCTAAAGCCAGGCACAGGAGCAAGAATGACCTGGCTGTTGCAAAGGGAATAGAGAGGATGGTGTGGAACAGTAGGTGAGAGAGTGGGTGGTAGACAGGACAGTGACCTGAGTGCAAACCTTGGGAAGAACAAAACAGTACTGGGTGCAGGCTAAGTTCAACTTACAGAAAATCGTGAAATATAGGCAAAACAGTTTAAATTTAATATGTAAGCAAGAGAAAGCCACTGAATGTTTGAGAGCAATATATATGTTTTAAGCTAAAACATATATATTGTTTTAGTTAAGATAAAGACAAGAGTTATATCACTTCTGAGGTTATCAGAATTTAGCAGCAGTAATTTGAATGATAGTTTGAGTTGAAGTAACAGTTGTGAAAATGAAGAAGGAAAAAAAAAGATTCCATGATCTAAGTGAAGAGTGCTAACACACTGCACAACCGCTTAATACTGGTTTTGCTAAATTAGTTGTTTAAAATTATTTTATAAGTAGGATCATTTTCTCCAAATGAAATTTCATATCAAACACTGATACATAGAGAGAAAAAAGAGGTGTACTATAACTATAAATGAATTTTACATATTTTAACATTTAATTAAACGAGACCAGTGAGGTTGTTTTAACTATCCCAAGAATTTAAAGAGGTACAGGGCTGAAAGTTGAAGTCCTTTATCACACGTGGTGATCAAGAAAGCTCTCAGGGGGCTTCCCTGGTGGCGCAGTGGTTGAGAGTCTGCCTGCCGATGCAGGGGACACGGGTTCGTGCCCGGGTCCGGGAAGGTCCCACATGCCGCGGAGTGGCTGGGCCCGTGAGCCATGGCCGCTGGGCCTGTGCGTCTGGAGCCTGTGCTCCGCAGTGGGAGAGGCCACTACAGTTAGCGGCCCGCATACCACAAAAAAAAAAAAAAAAAAAAAAAAGAAAGCTCTCAGAAATAAGTAGTAGTCACTTCTAAACTCTCACCTAAGCAAACACATATAGACCTAAATCTTCAAAAAGAACGTTACATAGCTAAAAACTCCCTTGTCAATAGCATCTTCAAGTTCAAATATATGTACAGAAATGGGAGGTGATTCTTTTTTTAAGTGTAGTGACTGAAATCTGGCAATAAAAGTTAATATGTCTACAATGTGTTAACTGTTTTGATTAGAGATTTTAAAATGTGTGTGTTGCAGCTTATAATGATTTTAAAAGTTGATAAATGTGTACTTCTAAAGCTTAAATCTAACCTGAGAGATTTATGTTAGATAGGATGTATATGAAAAGCATGTTTGTTTTTTTAAGGGCAGGGACAAAGAATAACATTTGTGAGGAAAAAATTCAGAAAGCAATTTCAAGGCTCCATAAGTGTTATCTTTATGGCTTAATTTCAGCTTCCTAATGTAACTTAAATGTGGAGTTTAAAGAGAAACTAATGTACTGAAGAAAATCTTTCAAAACATATCAGCATGTTACAATGTGAATAAATTTGCTTTGCACATTATTTTTCATAATGTTTCTTCACAGAAAATTATCAGAGCAACTTGAGTTAAAACATGGACTTCTTGCTCTAATACTGTCAGCTCTTCTTTTTGAGGTTATTTGAGCATATTGTATGAAAAACACAATAGGCCTTAAGTTTGTTGGATTCCAGGGCAAAAGTGCAAATAGAAACTCACACGCCAAATATATAAAAATTTACAATTTACAAATCTAGCTAATGATGTGTTTAATAAAATACGGTTCATTTTCCCAACTGGACAAACACACCTTCAAAATAGCTGGGTGCAAATGAATACCAAAATGAGATACCACTTCACAATCCGTTAGGACAGCTATTATCAAAAAACCTGAACATAACAAATATTGGTGAGGATGTGGAGAAATTGGAACCTTTGACCTTTTCTGCTGGGAATATAAAATGGTGTAACTACTTTTTGAAAACACTATGGCAATTCCTCAAAAAATGAAACAGAATTACCAAATGATCCAACAATCCCTCTTCTGGGTATATATTCCAAATAATTGAAAGCAGGGCCTGGAACAGATATTTGTACACCCATGTTCACAGCAGCATTAGTCACAATAGCCAAAAGGTGGAAGAGATCCAAGTGTCCATCAAGGGGGGAATGGCTAAGCAAAGTGTGTCATATACATACAGTGGAATATTATTCAGCCTTAAAAAGTAAGGGAGTTCTGACAAATGCTACTACATGGATGAACCTTGAAAACACTATGCTACGTGAAATAAGCCAATGATAAAAGACCGAATATTGTATGATCCCTCTTATATGATGCATCTAGAGTAGTCGTTTTTATAGAGACATAAAGAGCGGTGGTTCCCAGGAGCTGGGGGTCAGGTGGGGAGGCGGGAAGGGACGTAACTGCTTAATAGGTACAGAATTTCAATTTGGGGAGATGAAAAAGTTCTGGAGATGGATGCTGATGATGTTTGCACAACAATGTGAATGTACTTAATGCCAATGAGCTGTATATTTAAAAATGGTTAAGATGGCAAATTCTATGTTATGCGTATTTTCCCCTCCACACACAAAAATGATGTGGAGGGCAGATGTGAATTTCGATTCTTGCTCTCCTTGGTGTTTTAAGGCTAGGCCCACAGCCTGTGCTCCTGTTCTTCTTACCCCCAGCTCCATTCAAGAGAAGATGAATCGTTTTGCCCTAGATGGGATACCTTTCTTGGCTGTGACTATCTTCTAAAGCGCTGTTAAGGTGGGGCCCAGCTGCAGCCCTGCTAGATAGGCGTCTTCAAGGAAGTTGTAAGAGAAAGTTAGAATGGAACGATATTCCAGGTAAGTGAACCATGCAAAGTCATAAAGTTAACTTTTAAATCCACCAACAAAATATATTTAAGTATTTAAGGTTTTCCTATATACCGTACAGGGAACTTTTAAGAGAAACTTTCCTCTTCCCTTTTTAAAATAAAAGTACACACTCCTTCTACTTCCCCTAGGTTAGATGTGAGGCTATCTTCTTTTGCAGTCAACACTACTGGGGCAGGGCTGGAGGAGACTGAAGAAAAAGAGATCTGGCTTCTTCCGTTTAGCATGTTTTTGAGGTTCCTCCTTGTTGTAGCACGTATAAGTAGTCTGTTCCATTATATTGCTGAATGGTACTCATTTGTATTGATATACCATATTTGTTTATCCATTTATCCAGTTGATGGACATTTTGTTTGTTTCCAATTTTAGGCTATTATGAATAGTCCTGCTATGAATGTTCCAGTACAAGTCTTTGTGTGTTTTCATTTCTCTTGGCTACCCAATTCCTAGGATTGGATTTTGCTAGGTCATATGGTAAGTTAATGTTTACTTTTTCAAGGTACTGCCAAACTTTCTAAAGTGGCTGAACCTTTCTGCATTCCCACTAGCAGTGTATTATCATCAATACTTGGTATTGTCTGTCTTCCGATCATAACTATTCTAGTAGAAGTGAAGTGGTATCTCATTGTGGTTTTAATTTGCATTTCCCTAATGACTGATGACATTGAGCATCTTTTCATGTGCTTACTAGCCATTTCTATGTCTTCTTTGGTAAAATGCCTATTCCGATCTTTTGTTCTTTTAAGAAATCGGGTTATTTTATCGTTGAGTTGTAAGAGTTCTGGACATCTGAATTCAATTTTAAAGAGTAAAACCTATCAGAGAGACTGTGAGGGTCCAGTTTAATAGCAGTGTATAGTTTTTATCAAAAGGTCCATAATGATATACAATATAATGACAATAATAAGTACCAGAAATAAACATATTTTCCTCTTATATAATTTTATATACTTACACAATAATTTTTAAATTTTTTAATTTTCAAAAATCCTAGTAGAGAAGTACAATACCGATTGTAAAGGACCCTGCACTCTTTGTACCCACCAAGGAACACTAGCATATCAAAGTGAGCTCTGAAAGTTGATGACTTTTTTTAACCACTAAGGGGACTGCTGGAAGAAACGGAGACTAGACAGAGTTGACAGCTGGCTCTAAAGACTGAGACTCTTTGTCAAGTCTGTGTTGAGGGTGAAAGGCTTGGGGAAGGGAGTAGATGGTTAGAGCTCTCTTCTACCCTCCTTGGTGGTATGTAAGTGGGGTGGGGGCTGGAGGGAGTGAAGCATTTCTCCTGTTGCTTCCCCAGATCTCCCGGAGACCATGGGAAAAAGTGACTGGGAGAATCACAGGTGCCGGAGGAATCTGAGAGGCATTTGTACTTCATCTCCAATCCGGTGTTGCAACTGAAGAGTTATTCTCAAGGGAGCAAAGGAAGTGATAGTCTGGGTATAGCAGGGACTGGAGTCACTTGGAGAAGCAAGTTCAAGTAAGTATACGCAATGTGGAAGATCCAGGATCTTGTGTATTTGGACACAATTCCTAAGGAAACTTGAGGAAAAGAAAGAAACACATCAAACCAAAAGAGTAAGTAAATTCAGACTTAGTAGAGATTTGTGGAAATGAAGGATAACTAATAGTATATCAATGGTACATAATTTAAAAAACAAACCATCTGGAGCTGTTGGAATGTAAGAGTTTCAATAGCAGGATAAGCAAGGGAATGACTTGAGTGGATAAAGTCTCCGAAAGGCTGGATGGTCAGCGGACATACAGAGGTGAGTTCAGGATTGCAGGAAGACAAGCCAAAAGGGGAAAACAATTGTCATCCACTTCAGAAAGGAATGTTTTGTCTTTAGAGAGAACTGGTGAGCCACTTGGAAAACCTGCCTGAGGAAATATGGGGCTGCCTCCTAGGGCCTCCAAGGCAGAAATTACTGCTATTATGACCCACATCTCCTTAACTACATCACTCCTGGGTGATATGTCTTGGAAAAGTTACAATACAAAAGTAAAATATTATGTCTGGCTATGGTGTGGTTTTATTATTAAAAAGCTATAGTAAATACATGTACAAAAGCTATATTATCTGTGTAAAGCTGCCATCACCAAATATTAATAATATATAGACAATCTTTATTATTTTGTTCCAAATTCAGTCCCACTCAGTGTGATACTTGGAATATGGAACTATCAGAGAGGGATGTAGTGTTGAGAGGGTGTGAAGATGGCATCCTGCTAAAAATTAAAGAATACATTTGAACTTATTTAAACCTGAAGACCTTTTTCCCAGGTACGATGCTCTCATGCTGTTTCTGTCACACTGCAGATACTGAAGCATATAAATAAGAAACACTTCAAATGAAATAGATTTTAAAAGGCTTTCTTCATTTTATTACACACCAGTAAACCTTGAATAGCTAGAAAAACATTTTGACTTTTATAATTGAAGCAGTTCCTCAAAGAACCAGATATATTTGCGAGAGTCATGCAAGAAAAACACCAACTGAGAGTTTCTCTCTCTCTTTCTCACTCCTTCCTCGTTTTTTCTACCCCACAAGCCATCTTCATATACTGCACAGTAATCCATTACAATATGTTCCAACATCTGCCTCCCCATATGATGTATGACCTATTCGATTGACCCTTTTTATGCCACTCCAGACTTGCTGTTCATTACTGTGGGAGGATGAACGCTCTGCAGCTATTCCTGAGGTCACCAACCAGTAAGTACACCCCCATTTGGCAAGGTAAGGAGGACACTGGCTGGAAAGCTCTTCAGATCTTTTCTAGATCAGTGACTCTACTCTTATCTTTAATTAGTTTAACTTATGGGAATAAAACACTGCTGACATTCCTTTCAAAGTAACAATAAGTACAGAAATGCTTGTTTACTGGGGAAAAAAATCTTTTGCTACCAAGAATTCATTATTAAATACAGAAAAGCTGAGAATCATCAGAAAGAATTTTAAAGCAAACGCTTATCTTTGGCTAAGTTCATAACTGTGAAATCATTGTTCGTGTTATCCCCATAGGTTGGGGGGGAGGGTGTATAATAGTAATCAAAACATTAAAAACACTGAGGATTTTAACTCAAAACAAAAAGTAAATGAGTGTTAGTTCATATTAAATCAGACTATATACGTTATTTTGTATATTATAAAAAACAGACTCACTTCCAGAATGCATACTTGCTGAATGCTTAAAAATACTTGGCATATTTGGGAGAGGAAGTGCAATATCTGTGATTTTCTCAGTGACTATGATGTACCACCCACTTTGCTATTAGTCTTTATGCTATTTCAGGGATCGCCATAACAATTCTGTGTGTTCAATGGGGAAAGTGAAAGCTCATAAATTGCCCGAGGTTAAGTAACTAGTAGTGTTAGAAGTCTGAGTATCCCTTAAAATTCTCTTTTCTATTACGTACCATATAAACTTACCATATGCGTAGCAATGTTACAATGTGAAGGTGCTTTCCAAACTTCAACTTTACATGATGAATTTATCTCCCTCTACCCCACTGGGATTCCCCGACCTGCTGGCCACTGGTAATAAGGATTTTCCTAAGCTCTGAGTCAAAGATAGTTTCCAAGACCGGGGTTAAAGGCTTCAAGAGTAAAAAACTTCTTTAATCTGTAGCGACAGAACTCTACTTTCCCTGAAAAAGCGCACAACCATTAAAGATTTTTTTCTCTTTAGTTGTTTTGTTGTATTGCTAGTACTAATAGACAGCACATGTGATGGGTTAAATTTAAAAAGACTTCTTCCTATGGATTTCCCCCTTATGTTTTCCTTCATTTCTTTCATGGTAAACCATTAAGATTAAGGAAATATTGCATATTAATTAGTGTTGGTTATTTGAGTACATTAAGATGAATTAATCTCAATTTCAAGAGAAATTGGATACAGAACGATAACAGCAGCAGCAAAAATAATCATAGTAGCTAGAGTTCACAGGAAGCTTACTGTGTGCCAGGCCCAGGCCATATCTCTCTGAACCTTCTCAACAACCTTAGGAAATCCATTATTATTTTGTGGAGGAGAACACTAAAGCACAGAGAAAGAAAAAGTCATCTGTCCAAAGTCACACAGGTAAGCTGAGGTTAAAATTCAAGTGTTTTATTTTTGTGGGGGGGTGGTACACGGGCCTCTCACTGTTGTGGCCTCTACGGTTGCGGGGCACAGGCTCCGGACGTGCAGGCTCAGTGGCCATGGCTCATGGGCCCAGCTGCTCTGCGGCATGTGGGATCTTCCTGGACTGGGCACGAAACCGTGTCCCCTGCCTCGGCAGGCGGACTCTCAACCACTGCGCCACCAGGGAAGCCCAAAAATCCAAGTCTTTTAATAGAGTTTATAACTCTTAACCTCTATGCCTTATGAAGCTCTTTTCCGGTCATTCTGATATAGTAGTAGGGTCTGGGGCTTTGGAGCAAAGAGATGAACAAGCCTGGGGAGGGCAATTCTAAGAGTACTTCTGACAGAGACTGGGCTCTTCTGATAGTAACTACATTACTGCAGATGTAGGGTAGGAAGGAATTGAGAAGTACCCGAGGACACGTTTCCTAGCATTTCCATCCTCCTTCCATTTGGCCACTGCCAGTAAATACTGTCTCAGTTTGGTTTTCTTCTCAACTCGTGGTGCTGGGAAAACATTTAAGAGAGAGCTATAATATGGTCAGAGAGACAAGGAAAGGCTTCCCTCTAAATATGATGAGTTAGAAATCAGAAGGATGAGATGATGTAACTACATACATGGAGCAGGAAGGAGTATTGGCAGACGGACCCTGTGGTAGAAGAGAACAAGACAAATACAGGGCCTTGGAAGAAGGTCAGTGAGGCTCCAGTGTACTGTGAGAGGTGTTTGGAAAGGTAGATGGGAAGCTAGAACAGTTTAAAAAGAGGAATGATGTAACAAGATTTGCATTTCCACAAGGTTAGTCTCGATATACAATAATATGAAGAACTGATTGGAAGGGTTTGGTTCACCTATAACCCACTTTTACCTAGAATGATGTTGACCTAATCACTTTTTTTTACATGATTTAAAATTGATTCAAAATCAAGTATAGAATAAATCTGGATATAAAATTTTCAACATTTTGAGCCTCATCCTTATTTAAATATTTGCTCTTTTCCGTATAATTTATACTAAGAATTTAATTATATTTTAAAAACTGTATTTTGCTTCAATTCCTTGATTTTTCTAGACCATTTAAAAAAAATAAGAAAAACATATTTAAAATTGGCTACTATTTGCACTACCCAAATCACATATTACTCTTAAATCAATTAAAATAACAAAAATACACCTTGCATTTAGAGTGTATTTCGACTTTCATTAGCTCCTCTGATCACAAAAGTCTTCCCTTTCAATTGTGCTGGACATATTTCTCATATATCACTGATGTAGTTCACAGAAATAATCAGTTGTAACTCCTGCTTTCCTGACTTAAATTGATTGATTCATTCAATATTTATTTATTTGGGCACCTATTATGCATCAAGCACTATTCTAGACACTTAGAACATATCAATGAACAGAGATCTTTGCCTTAATGAAAAGAATTTTAATGTTTTTCCCCAAGAAAAATTATAAGACTTAAATCTTCTGTTATATCTGTCCAGTAGTTATCTAATATTTCTCCATATGACACTATATGTTACTTATGATTATAATTGGTAATTTATATATCCTTGATTCTTAACATTTTAAAATATTGTCTTTGAAAGAACTGAAGTCATTCTTAAAAGTAATGATTGAGAGATACATGCTACAACATTGATGAGCCTTGAAAACATTATACTAAGTGAAATCAGCCAGACACAAAAGGACGAATATTGTATGATTCACTTATATGAGGTACACAGAGTAGGCAAATTCATAGAGACAGAAAGTGGAATAGAAGTTACCAGGGGCTGAGGCAAGGCGGTGGGGAATGGGGAATGGGGAGTTATTATTTAATGGGTACAGAGTTTCCATGGGATGATTAAAAAGTTCTGGAAATAAATATTGGTGGTTGGTATACAATACTGTGAAGGAATTTAATGTTACTGAATTGTATACTTAAAAATGGTTAAAATGATAAATTTTATTGTTCTGCATATTTTACCACAATAAAAAAGTATATGATTAAGTGGGCAATAGAAAAATTGCTATATTCCAGTACCACATTAAGCTTCATTTCTTTAAAACAATTTTTCTCCTAATTTGTTCACATGTGTTGGTTCATCTTGTAAATTAACTGAAGAGAACAGATTTAAATGGGGGAAGGAATATTATTTTAAAGTAAAAGGAGATCGGAAATATTACATTCTTCTAAAAAATACTTACTAAAAATCACCCTAGGCTTTGGGAAACAAATATAAAGCAAGAAGAAAAGGCACCTGATTCTAAATCAACCAAATCCAGTAATGCCCCTTTCAAATTAATGGCTGCTCTGAAACAGCAGCTACGAGATCGTGTCGACCCTTCACTCACTGACTTTGCAAAAAGCACAGTATTTGCCAGTCCTACTGTAAAAGATAGTTCTCTCTTCACTTTCCCCACCTACTCCAAAGCTAGCTTCTTTTTCATATCCAGATGATTGTTTATGAGCTCAGTCCTGTTTCAACTGTCACTCTTTACATTAAGGAAAGATAGATGGGACACACCAACCCCAACCTAAATGACCTTTGGATGTGACAAGAGTTTTAGGTCAGCCTTGCTAAATGGAGGCCTTGGTGTATCGAGACATGCCTTGGGGTGAAATTTACAGTGAATTTATTATCTCCCAATGCCCTTTGGACTGCTTCCCACCATCAAACACCATGGCAGCACTTGGAACAGGAAGAAATACATTAACTGGAATCTGATCGTTTTAAAAGGTTACAGCTGCCCAAATATAATTTAATTTCATACTTGCCCTTTGAGGGTTTGGTGTATATTTTCATTTTATGACTGCAAATGATAAAGCTCTTAAGATTCCAGGCAATAAAAAGAGGAAAAAAAAGTATTTTAAGGGTTAGAAGTCTATTCAGTTCATACTCAATGAATGAAGTGAAAAATTAGCTTTTTTAAAAAAATCTAACATTTCTCTTTTTTATCTGGACCATCTTTTATTCCTCTTCTGATCCTACACTTCGACGTTTGGTTGAAATCAATATGTGAACACCAGCCTCAGATCTCAGCCAGATTAAAAATTAAAAGGATGATTTAAAAAATGAAGATAAAGTCAATCTGATTTAAAGTGAAAATAGTTTAGTATAGGAAACATATTTTTCATTAGTGTTTCCTCTCACATAATTGGGAAGATTTTCCCATTAAAGTATATCAACATCAAATTGACTTACCATTGATCCAGTACTTTTCTAGTATATTACACTTTCCACAAACTTTAATGAAAGATTCACAAAACCCTCTATAAATGCCACATCACAGCCTTATCAGTTTAATTAGTAAATATTATTACTATTATTTTATCAACAGAGAATAAGAGATATGGTGTTACTAATGCAATAGAATTAATCAGAAAAAAGTCAGACACAAAATTCAGATAAAATCCCCTATAATTTATTATTTTAAGACATCGAAACAAAACAAAACAAAACCCAACTCTTACTCTTTCCCTTTAACTTAATACTTCACCAGAGACTTAACGGTTTTTTAAATATCAATCCAATAGAGTTTGAGGCAACACAGTATTTTGGAATTACTGTTTGTAATGAGAAAAGCCACACTGGTCAAAGGCAACTTAAAGCTGTGTGTGTGCAAATATGCATTCATTCGTCATTCTTTAGTTTAGTCAACAAATATCTCTTGAAAGATACTGAGCTAGTTCCTGTGAAGCTTACACTTTTAAAAAGATTTTTCATATTATTTTAAGAGGGTACTCCTAATATATGAACAGCAAAGAAACACTCAGCATTTAAGTATTCTAAAACTTAAACAGGTAATTATAAATATTAACATTTTTATTAGCAAATTTTAATTTCATGTTGACATGTCACTGTTTCAAAAGTATTTTGCATAGCATTTAATCTGCATAACAATCCAGTGGGGCAGGTATTAACATCCCCATTTACAGATTATGAAAATGTAGCCTAGCAAAGTTAAGGAACCTGCCCCGGGTAGCAAATCTAGTGGTTACTGAGACTGAAATGCTCTGTATGGTAATGGGAAACAGTACTTATTCTTTTACTCATTTGTTTAATTATCCCTCTTTCAGTCAACAAATATTAGTTAAAGGCCCACCTAAAGTGAGAAAAATGAAAAGGCAAACATTATCCAGGAATCAATTAAAAGGATCTTACTCTCCTCTCTCTAAAGAAGATATAGAAATGGCTAATAAAGCACGTGAAAAGCTGCTCAACATTACTACCCATTAGGGAAGTGCAAACCAAAATCACAATGCAATACCACCTCAAACCCATTAGGATGGCTATGCTTAAAATAAACAATCAAAAAACACAAAAAATACCAAATGTTCACGAGGATGTGGAGAAATTGGGACCCTTGTGCATTGCTGGTAGAAATGTAAAACAGTGAAGTCTCTAGAAAACATTATGTCAGTCCCTCAAATAATTAAACATAGAATTACGATATGATCCAGCAATCCTATTTCTGGGGATATACCCAAAATACTTGAAAGCAGGGACTAGAACAGATACTTGTACACCCATGTTCACAGCAACATTATTCACAATAGACAAAAGGTAAAAATAGCCCAAATATGTACCAACAGATGAACTGACAAACAAGAGAATATTATTCAGCTTTAAAAAGGAAGGAAATTCTGACACATGCTACAACATGGATGAACCTTGAAGACACTGTGCTAAATGAATAATCCAGACATAAAAGGCCAAATATTGTAGGAGTCCACTTATAACGAGGTATCTTGAATAGATAATTCATAGAGACAAAAAAGTAGAATAGTAGTTATATCAGGGGCTAGGGGTATGGGAAAATCAGAAGTTACTGTTTAAAGGGTATGGACTTTCAGATTGAAATGATGAAGTAGTTCTGGAGATGAGTAGTGGTGATGGTAGTACAACACGTGAATGTACTTAATGCCATGGAACTGTACCCTTAAAAATGGTTAAAATGGCAAATTTTATGCCATGTATATTTTACTACAATAAAAATAAATATATGTAAGATTAATAAAAACTAGCAAGTTTTGGGTCACAATCAAAAATTTAAAAATAAATTTAAAAGCAGAAAATAAATACTTAAGCCATTACTCCAACAAAGTAAGATGAGAAATTAATATAAAGAAAAAGCCAAATGTTTTCTCTCTTGAGTATGAACTAAGAAATGTTGGATTCAAGGACAGTGGACAGAGCAGAAAGCCATATTAAAATGGCGGGAGTGAAAGAACAGCTATTGAACCGTAAGAGAGCTGGCTTCTCTTGGCTTCAGCTCTCCTGCCAGCCAGGCTGAGACTTCCTGGGCAGGAGATAAGAGAATTCCTTTCCTAGGTGGTCAAAGAGACCAAGGGAATTTTGGGGGTAATAGAACTGTCTTGCGTCCTGATGGTGGTGGTGGTTAAAACTCATAGAACTCTATAACTCAAATATAGTTAAATTTACTGCATGTTATTTTTATAAATTAAAAAGTAAAAAATACAATCACACATACGAAAAAAGCATCTTGTTCAACAACTCTGACTTATAATTCTTAAACATTTTGACCTTCCTTCCCAAGAAAAAAATCAGGAATAGTGGGATTTCTAACACTGTAAATTATAAAGATTTTAAAAAACACTGCAACATTTAGACTTGATCTTTTTTTTCTGGCTTTGCTCTTTTTTTTTTTAATTGGAGTATAATTGCTTTACAATGTTGTGCTAGTTTCTGCTGTACAATGAAGTGAATCAGCTATATGTGTACATATTATCCCCTCCCTCTTGGACCTCCCTCCCACCACCCCATCCCACCCATCTAGGTCATGACAGAGCACTGAGCTGTATCTCTAAAATGTCCATATATGTATAAAGAATGAATACTAAATGGTATAAGTGTGCAGGAGAGCAGGTAGCCAGGGGTCACCACCCATGATTTGAGATAACAAGACTATAAAATACTGATAGTAGACTATTAAACAAACAAAGTGAAAAGCAATTCTCTCCATTTCAGCTGATGCTAAGAAACCAATTGTGCAGTTCTTTCTTAGTATAAAAATAAAGAGCTGTGTTTCCATCTCTATGTTGTTCTTTTCCAAGAGAGCTCACACTTTTTTCCTAATCTCTGGAGAGTGGGTGAAAATCAGACTGTTATTAGTGTTATGGTCTCAATGAAAGCTTCCATCATTGATGTGTTCATGGCATTATTGGCTTTATTAATAGAGAAGATGTATTATGGATGAAAATATCTCTAAGCTAGTATCTTCTAAGAACATTTAGAATGTAATCAAATCTATTTGGGTTGAAAAAAAAAGGCCCAGATATATTTTCCTCTGATAGCCTCAATCCTTGCCATTTGGTATTCCCAATTAAAACTCTTCACTCATCTGCTCATATCTGGATTGCTATTATAATTGTTTAACTAATAAGAAAATAGTTCTAAAGGAGATAGTACCTCCATTTTTCACAATTGTGGGAGAATAAAAAAGTAGCTAGAGTCCCAGATTTTGGTGAACAAGAGAGAGGAGGGAAAAACTGAAGAATAGAGAAAAGGGGAAGACTTGTAGAGAAGGATTAACAGAGGGGGCAACTAAAAATGTAGAGAGGAAAAGTTAAAGAAAGAGGGGAAAAAAGGAAGACATAAAAGTAAAAGAGAGAGAGAGAAAAAGATTTTCAATAGGAACAGAGGTAGATTTTTAGAAGTAGGCTCCTGTTTTTAAATCTTTAGCATCCTTAAGGATTAAAAAGTTTACCATGCCCAACCAGTTGGCTGTGTAATTCAAAATAACACAGCATTCTGATTACTGCTATGAAGCTGTTTTATGTCAAATTGTTACTTATTTATTTATTTCCACATAGCCCTTCTTTTCCTGGGTGTAAGCATGTTGTTAGGTTGTCTATCGGGTAGTCTAGCCCTGGTCTGACCTGCTCAGCTTCCTTCTCCTTCCATGAAGACATAAGAGGAATAATGAAACTTCCAATCTCTTGCCTAATTAGATCTTCAGTGCTAGCTTGACTATTTTCAGGTTTCTAAAGCATTTCTTTTGAATGCCTCAGGCCAATGGTTACTTCAGCACCCTTCTCTCATATTTTCTTTGACAGTACATGAATAAATGTATCAGGAATCAGAGATGTCCACTTGTAAGGTGCAAAGACTCCTTCTGGGGATTTCTGAGGCTCGTGGTTACTTTCATAGTGCTTTGTTTCATTTCCCCCCTTCTTCCATGATATATAGGTAGAACAGCTATACTTATCTGTATTTTAAAAACAAGAAAACTCGAGAGCTGGCCAGATTAAATGACTTGAGACCAGACTCACATATCACTTCAGAAGCAGGTTGAGAGCAGGACCCTTATTTGTTAATCCCCTATTTGCTGAACAGTTTGGGAAGTTAGAGGGATCATGATATACCAACTGCTTTGCATGCCTTTATTACGCCCTAACCATCCAGCCCTGCTGTAAAACTCTCCCCATTATAACAAAACACTGTAACTTTCCAATAACATACAGCTTTCCCTTCAAAGGGAAAAGTTTGTTCCATTCACAAATAATTGTCAATGTCATAAAAGCAAAGATGCGCTAGTAACTCTTATGGAATGGCAAGAAATAGGGAGATACAGTCTTTTCATTTTTAGGAAGAATTGAAACAATTTTTGTGTAGTCTTAAATGTAGAACAAAGGTTTTTATATTGAAAGGATATTTTACTTTCATAAAGACTTTCGGCTTGCATTAGACATGGGGGAATGGCTCTCAAAGAGTGTATTCAACCCCAAATTAAATTGAGATGGATTTCTCAACTTGCCATACACCTCTTTACTATAGAATATAATTGCTATATCTTAGAAAAATACTTGCTAACTTGAAATATGGAAGAATTTATTAGGCTCATTTCTGACAGTGGAGAAATCCCTGAATACAGGATATAATGACAAGGATGATAGCAGCTAATGATGGCTGAATGCTTATGCTATACTAAGCATATTGTACATACTATCTCATATAATCCTCACAACAGCTTTATCATGTAGGAACAAAATTATCACATTTGACAAGGGAAGAAACTGAGACTCAGAGGTATTCAGGAGAGCTCAAGCTCATAACTCATCATACAACAAGTTCCATTTAAATATTATTTATTTGTAAGATTTACTTTAAAACAATTAAAAACAATGTTTTAATGTTTTTTACAAATTGACAAACATGCTTTAAAGAAAGGAAAAAAAGCATAAGTCATCAGGTCATCTAACGGATTACTGTACTACTATACCAATAAACTACTAGATGGTTACAGTGCAAAGACTGAGCCTATGAAAACTATATATTTTATAGTTTCATACTGCATTTAATGATAGCTTGGGTCTAAGGTGACACTAAAACATCCAAACTTAAAATTCCCCTGGAAAGAAACCAGATGCAAGATGAATCAAATCAAGATGAGAATAAAAATGAAGAACTTTTAAGGGCCTTTGCTTTTTTTTTTATTGTTTAGTTAAGTGTCATGGCTTATCTTCTATATGTCAACCAAATGTTTTAACTGTACTATTTCTAACAATTTAAGATTCCTTGAAAAACCGAAGAACTAAATTCAGGGGAAAGCTAGTCATCTGTACGAGCTGTATAGACTAGAGCACAGTATAGTAGAGCACAGTATAGTCAAATTTCGGATGGAAACTTATCTTAAAGCGACTATTATAGATGGAGGGACAATATTTTCTGCAGTTCTGCCTCATTCCAAAAAGGAAGTAATTGTAATTTTAACTATCAAGATTACTTTTTTCATTTTACATTGAAGAAGTTCTAGAATGGCAAAAGCAAGAGAGAACATTGTTGCAATTTCCCTGTTGGAGGTATCAATCCTGCTGGCCCAATGCTCATTGTACCAAATCATTGGGGAGCATACTTTGAGTCTGTTCCTCCATTTCTTCCTGTCTCCTTCCTTTATCCAAGAAGCTGCTGGGTAAGAAAAGGGGGTATGGCATTAAGGGAAAGGTCAGGATTAAGAAAGATGGAGTGATTAAGGATTCCTTTCCCTCCTCTCCTTTCTTTTCATGCCATAAGTTTGGCAGGACAATACTGAGAAACTTCCACAGGAAACAGCAAATCTGAAATATGCTGGGCTGGCTTAAGCTTTTTATCTGAAGGAATCGAATAGGGCTCTATTTTCAAGTCTTGCAAAGTCACCTGCCAACCAAATGTAGCTCAAAATTGTAACATGGTTTTTCTCCTTGGTCTTTCTCTCGAACATTTCATTCATCACTGCAAAATCTTATCTGCATGATTATATAATCAACTTTTGAATACTATCTTTCTTCTAAGAAGCAAATAAAATATCAACAAGACTTGTAAACAATCTCACTTTGAACCTTTTATGAACAAATAGATATGAAACAGCACACTTCTCTGTTGTTTTGTTTTCTGAATTCCTTGATCTTTCAATAGCTTTTCACAAAAGAATTAATTCACAGAGCACAATCAGTGAACTCGGCAAAATGAGAGCAATTCAGAAGGTTGCCATTGTTACTAATATGCAAATCCTATCTATTGTTTTATTCATCCTTAATTTAAGTCTAAATGCAAAAATAGCAATTTTTCTCCCCTCTTTTTACACAAAACAACTTAAAAGTAATATATATGAATACATGCATTTAAATATTTGTAAGGATACCATGGAAAAATAGGAAGAAGCTAGATTTAGCTTTCAGCTGCTAGGATTCCAGGCACACTTCTGTTAATATCTGATTTAGCCAGGTCACTACTTAAAGTCTAAATTGCCTCATCAATAAAATTCAAGAGTTGGAATAGAAGAATGATTTTTAAATTTTATCTTAGCAGCAGAATCTTTTATTCAAACAATCTCAGCCAGTAGAACTCAATCTATAAAACAAATAAAAGTGAATGGTACTGTTTGGTGGCGATTGGAGCCACTTGGACTCCTGTGAACAGTTTGAAACAACTGCTTTTAAAGGTCTCTGAGGTCCTTTTTATTTCAAATAGACTTGTTAGGACAGGAGGTTGTATGATTTTCTTCAAATTCTATTCCACTTTCACACTCCATTCATTCTCTTAAATTTCAAGCTCCTTTATGATCCATCAAGGATTCTTAACTAATTCATCTTTGCATTCCTTATGATGCTTAGCTTAGTCACTTACAAAGAATAAGAATTTGCTGAGTAAATAAAATTTCTGGGATACTATGGGGTTTACAAAATAATTTGCTTCCACATTAAAGTTTGAAAACATAGGAACTATTTCCTTAAAGGAAGTAATTAAAAGTTTATAAATTTTCTCAAATTTCTATGAGAAACAGTTTAACTCTACAATAAAGGAGTAGAATAAGAGGTAAGATGTCTTAGTGTATATTCTACCAATATACTTAGAAGAAGAGTATGTTTTGAAGGGTTATACCAGAAACTATTTCATATAAAATAATATTTTATATTATTTATTTTAAAATGTGTTATTACATTAAAAGCATCTACGTAAATAACTTATTTTAAACTTTATAAGCTCTTCATTTAGAATAGTTGCTGGCAGCTCATAGAGACAATTAATTTGCATTACATCCAAGGAAAAATAGGACTTGACAGGAGGCATTATTTTCATTTTATAGATATAAATATTGAGATAAAGAGTGAGAAATAGCAAAATTTAGAACACTATACTCCTAAGTAACTACTCGGGCTTTTCTTTTCTTTTTTTTTTTTTGGATAATTAAACTCATTGCCTCCTATAGATTCTTGTGATGGGCCTTAAAATTATACCACACAGGGGGAAAAAATTGTTTCCTTATGAATAAGACAATGTACCTCAATTTTACTAACTTGCTTTAGATGCTGAACTGCAAAATAAATCCACATAAGAAAAGTCTGCCAAGTCCTCACTTGCAAGACTGCCTTTAAGCCATAAAAAATAGTTTTAATACCAGCTAATAACATTTATTAATCAACTAATAATACCAAGCATTTATTATTACCTAGGACATAGTATTTCATAAATTGTAATTAATACTTTTATTGCTCTAAGAACTTGATGTATATTATCTCATTTAATTCTCACAATAAGATATCATTTATATCCATAAGTTACAGGCAAGAAAACTATGGCATGGAGAGGTTAGGTAACTTGCCCCGAATCACAGAGCTAGTAAATAGCAGAACCACGATTTAAGGCACAGATGGCTGCAAGTACCATCCTTTTAACCATTACATTTTACTGGCTCTCGCTAAATAACAGTGTCTCTTAAAATATTAATCTAAAGATAATGTCTTAATTTAATAATAAAATTTTTTGCTTTAGTCTATGTTCTTTTCCCTCTAATTATCCCCTGCTGAGAGACTAAGTTTTCCTGTATATAATTAATTAACTATGAAGACTTCAGCCCTAGGTTTAACAGTTATATGTAATATAATTTACATATTCCAGCTGCATGCTTTGAGATTTAGCCATACAAATAATGGATAATATTCGTGGATAATATTCAACAGTTTTCTGGTACCACAACCAGAGTTTGTTTCTCTTAAGGAGCATCTGTCTTCATTTGGGTTCTTTAGGCTCAAGATTCTTATTGGTTCTATTAAGGTGATAACTTTTACTTACGTAGAATTTTACTCCTAAGATTGAATTTGTCTTCGTAAGACATTCCTTGAATAAATTAAAGGATACTAGTAATATAAACTAAACCGACAATTAGGTTGAATGACAAATTTCTAATATAAATACAATCTGTGAATCTGAAGAATATTAGTTTCTCTCCCTTCTTATATATAACCAAGACTAGAGAAATGAGTAGTTCTGTTTTTCTTGATAAAAATGAAAAATCTGTATACTTTAAAAATTACAATAAACTGGTATTGTTCCTAGGATTGCATCTACTGTTGGCCTTAAACCTAGCAATCCTTTTATGTACAGCAATTAGCCTAGAAACATTTTAGAGTAACCTAACCATGTTTTGATTAAGAGAACACAGAATGCCATTGAGGAATGGGCATGAACTTGTGACCAGGAAACCTGGCACTGATAAATAGTTTATATTACTTTAGTGCAGGCAATGGGAGGACTTCGAATACAATTTTAAACTTTTCCATTGGATTGGTAATTACAATAAAAATGGGTAGTGTGGAAAAGCACATGTGTACTGATGTTTCTGTTAGCATGTAATGAGACAACATGAAGCTGCTGGAAACAAGGAAATACAGAAATAGCATGAAAAAGACACTGCTGGTACCGTCTCCATTGCCCAAATGTCAAACAGCTCCCGGGAACCCTAGGGGTGGTAATAACTATGGAAGTAGTTCCTACTAGGTTTTTCCTTAAAGGAGATTCTTGAACACTGCTGGGTTCTGACTCTAGCCCATATGGGCCTGGAAAAGTCAGAGAAAATGTTGGCTGCACTTTTTCAGGCCTATTTGCATATGTTCTTTAGTATGCAGAATGTCTCTGTATATAATTTAATTGTTGTTGGGGTTTTTTTTTTTTTTTGCCTCTATTAATACATATGCAAATGACTCACACTTGCAGCTGTGCTGTCTTAATCATATGTGTGCTTCTGTCTGTCTGCCCTGCAGGCTCAGGGTCGAAGAGAGAGGAAAAGAGGGAATTCATTCTTTTAACCTGCAAGAAAACTCACTCATGCAGACAGAAGTCTGAGAGCAAACAACACACCAGGGTTGCAGCTGAAACGTTGAGCAGTTGATCATTTTTCACCCTGTATGGAAATGACTGTGACCTAAGAGTTAAACTGAATAGTAGAGTGTCTAGGTAGGTAAAGATGAATACTTCACAGGTATTCATCCTTGTAAGTAACTCCTTCAATAAGAAGGTAAAAAGCCTCATATCTAGACCTTTCCACATGGTTATTTCTTCGTTATTGATTTTCTAGGGGTTTCTCTTGGTCAGACGCATAAAGCCATGCTCACCTACAAGGCTCTGGGAAATACGAAACATTTATCTGTGTCCTGTCATAATTACTGACCTCCTTCAGAGAATGGCAGGAGGCTGATAAACTTCATTTTTTCATCTACATCTACCTTGATGTTACTCTCCATCAGATAGAAACTGAAGCCCTTTCCACTATGACTTCCACGTACCTTTGATAGCTAGGAAAAATGATTGATTTTAGTTGATATTTTGTATAATTCATTCTCTCCTGTGATCACATGTCACCTATCATATTCTCTATCCCAGAGGATTCATGTTATTGATATTACTGGTTGCTGGAACTGTAGCCCTATGTGATTTCATTTATGACAATTTGCAATTTTGAGTCTTTATTCCAAAAATATTATTATGCATTTTAAAAATAATCCTACTAAAATCAGTAAAAGGTGAATTAATTCAATAAAAATTCTTGCATGAAAGCTACTTGCTTAGTTGAGTAAAATATGACCATCCAAAAAGAATTTCACTCTTTTTTTCCCCTGCTTATCACTATTAATCATTGGTTGGAGTCGACATTTTTGGCTTCCTATAGGTAGAACAGGTGGCAACCATCTTTTGGCCAACACAAATACAGTATTTATAAAGTGAGAAATAAGTGGATAAATATTTCCTTTTAATTTCCAATCTTAGAAGCCTTGTTAAAAAACAGAAATAGGATACACTGCAAATCTTACTATTAAAAAGTTCACGATGCCCATTAAGTAAAATGCAAATTAATGACAATGAATATGAGAAATAAATGTTAGATGGACTGCTGCCATCATTTGGTTTCATTAATTAGAAACAGACAATTTGCTTAGCTGATTTTATCTAGTCACAAATATCCAAAAGATTCAAAGTGTAAGTTATTTTGCTTAAATAATTAGACTCACTTCTTCATATTGCAATGAAGCTAGATTAGTTTTCTGTATAAGTTAATCTCCCTCCTTTAAAAAGAGACAATATTAGGAGAACATATATCAAAAGGCATCCTTGGCTCTTGGAAGAAAAATAAGTAGTCTGAAGAGGAAGGGGAAAGAAAAAAGAGAAGAGGAGGAAAAAAGAGAAGGGGGTAAACAGTATATGAGATTGCTAATTGGCTAGTTACTAGTATTTTGATAATATACCTTTCCATTATTTAGAAATAATTTCCTTTAGTGTTGTATTGGCAAGGTGAGTCATACTGAGTCAAAAGCACCTCTATCAATTCATAGTCTCATCTACGCCTGTACATCCGTTAATGAACAACACAGGAATAAACTAATGTTGAAATGTTTGGTCTTTTTTTTTTTTTTTTTTTTGCAAATTATAACTTTAAAGGAATTACACAAACTGTAATAAATGCTAAAACACACTCTTTATGCAGCAGCCCAAGGTTACAAATAAGATAAAGGGAAGAAGGAACAGAAGAGATAGAGCTACAGATTTCTCATATACTAAGAATCTTTTAATAAGGGTTAAAAATATAATGCTCCCTGCTATTTAAATTAATATCATTTTTTTCAGAAATTAATCATACACTGCTTTGTTATTTTATTAAAAATGATTATGACCATTAGCTCATGATAGTTTCTTCATTTTATTCCTATGTACTGAGCACCAGCTACTTTCTAGGCATTCCCCCCACCACCACCCCAGCACGTGGGATACATTATGATACATTATTGGACAACAACAACAACAAAATGACACTCCCTGCTCTGGTGGAGTTTAGAGAATATTTGAAACAGGCAGACAATAAATAAGGAACATAATATGTAAGTTACACAGTATGTTTGAAGATGACTAGTGCTATAGAAAAAAAGCAGAATAAGGGAAATAGGAAGTGTGGTACCTCTGGGAGGGTTATTTTATGATTTCAAGCGGTTAGTTAGACTAAGTCTAGGAGAGATGACATTAGAGCAAATTCTTGAATGAGGTGAATTGCCTTCCAGGCAGAGGAACAGGTCATGCCAAACTCTAAGGTGGGAGCATACTTCAGCAAGTCAAGGGACAGAAAAGAGTCTAGTGTAGTCGCAGCACACTGAACGAGGTAGTGTGGAGCAGACCTATCATAAACATAATTTTAAAATACTGCAGTGCCAAACATGGTACCAGGCACGTAGTGTTTTCATAAGGATGAAAATTAATTTATATAAGAAATTAATCATTAATATTCAGCTTAATTCCATGACTTCAAAGAAGAGTAGCTAGTTAACAAACAAAACTAGATAATTTATTTTAAGCGTAATCTTTTTTTTTTTTTTTTTTTTTTTTTGCGGTACACGGATCTCTCAATGTTGTGGCCTCTCCCGTTGCGGAGCACAGGCTCCAGACATGCAGGCTCAGCGGCCATGGCTCACGGGCCCAGCCGCTCTGCGGCATGTGGGATCTTCCCGGACCGGGGCACGAACCCGCGTCCCCTGCATCGGCAGGCGGACTCTCAACCACTGCGCCACCAGGGAAGCCCCTTAAGTGTAATCTTAAGATTCATTCTTCACCCTTTAATTTAATGGGTATTTACTGAGTTCATTAAATATTTCAAGCATTGGTTAAGTGCAAACGATGGTGAGTCAGTAATTTCATAGATTTTGCCATCTGGTAGAAGCTAGAAAGTAGGATTTAAAACATATTCTATAAGTGCTATGAGAGGGGAAATACAGTGTGCTCCCAGCATATATAAGACCTACATTAATCAAGACTTGGGGACAATGAAGACTTCCCTGAAAAAGTGAGGTTTTGACTTGCAACCTCAGGGATAAGTAGGAGTCTGCTTGGTAAAAAAAAAGGTGGGTAATAGGGTTCCCAAAAGAGAAAACATCACGTGTAAAGATCCGGAGGGGAGAGAGAATTTGAAAACACCAAGGTGTAATTTAAGGTATTTAAGTAGGAGAAGGACATGGTCAGATTTTCTAAAATCTTAAAGATCATTCTGACAAACATATAGTAGAGAGTACACTGAAGGGGCAAGATGAAGAAAGAAAGGGCAGTTCAGGGCTACTGTGGTAAATTATGGAAGCAATGAGGGTAGCCTGACCCACTGAGTGACAGTATCGGGCAAAGGAACAGATGGATTTTTGATGTATTTAGTAGGTAGAATGAATAGATAGATAATGAATGAATAGGTCCAGAAGAAGAGGGAAGAAGAGAAGTTGAACATAGTGCTCATGGTTTCTGGGGTTAAGCCATTTGCTAAGACCAGAAGATGAACAGGTCTGGGGGCAAGGAAGAGAATTGGTGAGGCCCATCTTGTAGTCAGTTTATCGTGCATGTAACGTCTGTATTTCCTCTTGGTAGCCAACAAATAGTTGGCTATATGGATCTGAAGCTCAAGAAAGACTTAAAAGCTCTGGAAAAAGCTCAGAGGAGACAAGGACAGATATTTTGTTATAAAAGAAAGAAATAAAATGGTGCCTGGGCACAACATGTTAATTTGTATGTTTTATATACATAATCCAGATTAAGCCATTTTCTCTATATAAATAAAAAATAAATATTTGACAATGCTTAGACTATTTTAACTGCTCCTAAAAGTATACAGAGTAAGGTGATTTTTTTAATGTATTTTTTTTGCATAGTAAGTGTTTTATTATTTTATCCAGGAACATGAAGTGATAAAGTAATAAATAGTGATTTAATTTAAAACATGTCATTTTGGTTTTCTTTTAAGACAATTGTAATCATTATTTCTTCTTTAATAAAAGCCCTGGTTATTGGTTTTACTTAATATTATCCAAGTGTGAACAATTGCATGTAAATGATTATTTCAAAAGAAAACACAAATGGTAGGTAAACAAAGTCAACCATGAGTAGAAATATATTTATAGGGTCCTTTCTTGGATCTAGATGTTCAAAAAGAGAAGACTGAATTAACATGCATCTGTGTAAAGAGGTATGAAATAGACAATGCAGAGTGTGAAGTAGATAGCCGTCATGAATCCTGCTGTCTCCTTCAGTATTGCGTATAGAGGATTTGTATTAGTAGCAATTAATCAGCATTACTGTTATAATTGTATTAGCAGGTTACTAAGTTAGCAAATGTCCTAAGAAGGGCAATGTCTCCAAAGTTTAAAATAAAATCTCCTGTACTTGGAAAAGCAAGTATAATTGCGTTAAAACCATGGATTTTGGACTCTGTGATCCAGATTTCTTCTTTGTCAAATGGAGTTATTAATACATAACAAAAAGTGTTGTAATAAGAATTAAATGAGAAATCTTTGTGTGAAAGCCTTACCAGAGAACCTAGCATAAGAACCTAGGACTGCATCTCAGTAATTGAAAGAGAATCTTAGTAACTAAAAGGGACTCAAAAGTGAAGTCTACTCCAGGTATTATTAAGGGATGGAAAATGGAGGTTTAGCAGTATAATTCAAAGCAGAGTATGGAGAAAATTAAAACTGGCTCATACATTATACTCCACTGAGATGAAACTTCTCAGAAGTAGGTTCACAAGATTGGGGTGAATGCTGGGTTAGCGTTAAGATAAGACTTCTGACTAGGCATTGTAGTTAGCTTTTCTCTGACCTGTCTGGGAAGGTTTGTGGAGAAGAAAAGAATTTGGATGCTATTTTAATGCAAGGGGAGGGAGAGTATTACAGGTCTCCTTTGCAGCTGGGGGAAAGGTGAAGTCAAGATTAGGGATCTGTGAATACAGTGTTAGGAATAGGAGTAGGAAAGTAGGTTGGTGTAGGCACCCTAGCAAAGGTGAGAGTAAGTCCACTAAAAGAAAAGCCAGATTCTCTGCCATGACATGCATTTGGAATATGTGTTTGGGTTTGAGTATTGTTTTCTACTCATGACCAAAAAGTCCGTGTGTGTGTGTGTGTGTGTGTGTGTGTGTGTGGTTATGTGTTTGTGTTTTAATAGTAGCCAATGGCTTATCATGAAAGAGTTAAGATTATTAGTTTTCTTGTTGTACCGCAGCGTTGATTTACTGAGACCCTAACAAAACTCATTTATATTAATGGGTACAATGCCACTTACACAAAATATCTTTATCCCATTTATAGATCAAATTATAGTTGAGGCAAAAGCAAATATGTTTGGTGTCTTTTTTCTTGTTTTCTGATCAACAAATTGTTTTGTATCTTTAAATTTTAACAGAATCTGATATCACATTATAAGGGCAGAAATAAAACTTAATTTGTGTCAAACAGTCTAATACTATCTTTATAGAAAAATAAGTTTGGACTGCTGCCTAACAAAGCTACCTTCTACTAGAATTCTACAATGAAACATAGGAGATGCCTCCAATTTGCCCTCGCTCCCTCTCACCACTAATCCAATGGTGAAAGGAAATGAGAATGTCTAATTTGTTTTGAGAACTGACAGCTTAGATCTCTAAACCTCCTATTTTCCACATTCAAATCTATTGCTGGATATTCTTCCCTCTTCCTTTAATCCCACTACTCTTTTTAGTTTTACTTATTATACCCACTTCTCTGTATTGTAGTTATTTCTCAGATTTCAAAAGCTAACAAATGTTGTTACTTTTATTGTCCCCATGGCTCCAACAGGTTATTTCCAAGGTTATTTCCAGCTCAAAGAAACAGACACTAACACTGTAGCTTTCGGAGAAAAGGCAGAATAGGAATGAGTGTGATTAACCTCTGTAGAACACAGTATGTCTCAGTTCCTCCTGTGAGACTCAACTGGTGTCTCAGAACCCCACCAGGTCTGACAACTCTCTGTGCTGACCAGATGTAACTGTCTCTTGATGCTACAATTTAAACTATATTTTCCTTATAGGCTAGGGTCATCTGTCATGACAATGCACTTTCATGAATACAACTTAATTTTATTAAGCATGAGTGCTTTATACTTGGCTTTAACGACATACTGCATCTTTCAGGCAAAGGAAAATATAAAACTTCTCACAAGGGGAGATTAATCCTATTATTGGATGATTTGTTATTCCCATTACCTGTGTAACTATAAAGTCCATAACAACAGAAACTAGGGTAGTAGGATGCTGATTCAAAGATTTAAACAGTTAATGAAAGATAACTTTAATATAATCTAATTGATATTCGTTCCAACTCCAGAGACAAAATTTCTAAAATCACTTGGACATCTGGTAAAGTTAGCACTGACATTCACGGATATATGGGAATATGTCTTCTGCCGAGCTAAAAAAGGTCTTAATTAGGATGTCTGGATAAAGTTGTGCTCATTTAGGCACCTGCTTATTTGGTCTACTTATCCTTGCTTATCCAACTGAGCTGGCATTAGCAGGAGAATAAAGAGTGCTTCAAAAACACTGGGCATCTTGAACAATTTTAAATGTAATTTTTGTAAGCTATCTTGATCCATAAGTATCTGAATATCTTTTGTAGTTTTTTTGTTCTTTTTATCTTGGTGAGGACCATTCTGTGATGAAATTATGGCATACAGTAATCAAAGCAAAACTACAGCTCATTTTGTTAAATCATACCAGGCAATAAAAAAATTACAATAAACTGTCTTTAGTACAGAAAACAGGGCTAAAAATTAAAAGAACCAACTTTGGGTTAAGAATCAGTAGACATAAATTCAAAAACAAAAAATGTGAGACAAATATCACTAGTCAGTTTTATTTTGCGTTAACACGATAATAGCTGTTTTCGATATTTACTTAACCTTTGTCTCTGGTGTATTGTTTCCCGACTTACCTGCAGTTGGAGTGGGCCTAAGCCTGGTGTTGCTGCAGCAGCAGCTGCCATGGTAGTTGGGATCAGCTGTACAGGGTAAGGGTCACCTACGTAAGAGAATAATAGAGGCGTCAGCACCTTTTATCTACTCTCCACCTGCAAATTAAACTCATGCATTCACTCTTTCCAAAAGCCTTCTTTTGTGTGCCTTGCTGAGGCCTAATGAAAAGCTCTATTGTGCAGCTTTTTACTAACACTCTTTTCACAATTCTGGCTGAGAGAGGAATGTGAATAAAAGGCACAAGCAATTAAGGCGGAAACCTCATCCTTTTTTCATGATGTATTTAGGAAAATGGGAGGAAAGAGTGCGCATTGATCAGAGGGCTGCACTTTATAACACACACACACACACACACACACAGACACACCTGATAATCTTGATATGAGCATACCAACTCCTCAGCAAATATATAATGTTATTATAAAAGGAACTTAACTAAACTTAATTCTATTTTAACAAAGTAAACTCTAAAGATTTAGGCCAAGTAGCTTATCTTTTTAAGGCTATGTTACAGTCTTGATTCAAATAACCTGTGGACAAATTCATCATAAAGAAAACATTTAATGCATTTTTAAAAGTTATATAAAATATTGGTATCTCTATTATTCCAGAGACAAATGTTTAAAAATATATACTATAAGGAAAGCAGAAAATAGATGGTTTTTCCCCAAGGGATTTCTCTTTGTGGGAATATCTAAAAAACTAAAATTTTAGTAATTTAAAATTAAACTTTTAATATAGATGATCTATTAAAATATAGAGAGACACAAACATATATTCACATATAGAAGATTATAATATACGTTTTTGATGTGAATAAAGAATTTTTTCCTCTTAGTAAAGACGTACCTCAGACTTTTTGCACAGAGCCCAGTGATATGCTAACAGATATGAACACTGTTAGTTGTTTGAAATATAACCATAGCAAAACTGTAAAATAACTATTGATATAAGAACAATTTTCTAATATACGAAGCTTTGTGTAGAATTATAATTTGTGAAAAGCTTGTTGAATGTCAAATGTATGGAAATATAACTGAAAACAATAGTTAATATATTCATTCAAAAATATTTACTGAGGGATCCCCTGCGCTCGAGAGGCCCGCGCTGCCATGGCCACCTGAGGAAGCAGCGAGTTGCGACCAAAGCTCCCTGGCCACAAAGGGCCCTGGGCCTCCGGGTCCTGGCGTCACACCAACTCTGCTGTTTCTCAATAAGCAAAACGTGGTCCCAGCACTATTGTAGAAAATACTACTCTTTTCCACACTGAATAGTCTTGGCACCCTTGTCAAAAATCAATTGATCAGAGGACCTTCAAGATGGCGGAGGAGTAAGACGTGGAGATCACCTTCCTCGCCACAAATACATCAGAAATATATCTACACGTGGAACAAGTCCTACAGAACACCTACTGAACGCTGGCATACGACCTCAGACGTCCCAAAAGGCAAGAAACTCCCCACGTACCTGGGTAGGGCAAAAGAAAAAAGAATAAACAGAGACAAAAGGATAGGGACGGGACCTGTACCAGTGGGAGGGAGCCGTGAAGGAGGAAAGGTTTCCACACACTAGAAGCCACTTCGTGGGTGGAGACTGCGGGTGGCGGAGGGGGAAGCTTTGGAGTAGCGGAGGAGAGCACAGCAACAGGGGTGCGGAGGGCAAAGCGGAGAGATTCCCGCACAGAGGATTGGTGCCGACTGGCACTCACCAGCCCGAGAGGCTTGTCTGCTCACCCGCCGGGGTGGGCGGGGCTGGGAGCTGAGGCTTGGGCTTCGGTCGGAGCGCAGGGAGAGGACTGGGGTTGGCGGCATGAACACAGCCTGAAGGGACTAGTGCGCCACAGCTAGCCGGGAGGGAGCCTGGGAAAAAGTCTGGACCTGCCGAAGAGGCAAGAGACTTTTTCTTCCCTCTTTGTTTCCTGGTGCACGAGGAGAGGGGATTAAAAGTGCTGCTTAAAGGAGCTCCAGAGACGGGCGCGAGCCGAGGCTAACAGCACGGACCCCAGAGACGGGCCTGGGACGCTGGGGCTGCTGCTGCCGCCACCAAGAAGCCTGTGTGCAATCACAGGTCACTATCCACACCTCCCCTTCCGGGAGACTGTGCAGCTGACCACTGCCAGGGCCCGGTGATCCAGGGACAACTTCCCCAGGAGAACACACAGCATTCCTCAGGCTGGTGCAACATCACACCGGCCTCTGCTGCCTGAAAGCTTGCCCCGCATTCCATACCCCTCCCCACCTCCGGTGCCAAATCCAAAGCTGAACTCCAGAAGCTGTGCCAACAAAGAAGAGAAAGAGAAATTTCTCCGTGCGGTCTCAGAAGCAGCGGATTAAATCTCCAGAATCAACTTGATGTACCCTGCATCTGTGGAATACCTGAATAGACAATGAATCAACCCAGAACTGAGGTGGTGGATTTTGGGAACAACTGTAGGCTTGGCGTTTGCTGTAAGTGACTGACGAGTTTCTGATATTTATGTTTATCTTAGTATAGTTATTAATGCTTGTTATCATTGGTGGATTTGCTTATTGGTTTGGTTGCTCTCTTTTTTTTTTAATTACTTTTTAAATTTTTTTATTTTAATAATACATTTTTTATTTTAATAACTTTTATTTTACTTATTTATTTCCTTTTTTTTCTGCCTTTTCTTCTGAGCCGTGTGGCTGACAGGGCCTTGGTGCTCTGGCCGGGTGTCAGGCCTCAGCCTCTGAGGTGGGAGAGTCAGATTCAGGACACTGGACCACCAGAGACCTCCCAGCCCCATGTAATACCAAACGGCGAGAGCTCTCCCAGAGATCGCTGTCTCAACACTAAGAACCAGCTCCACTCAACAACCAGCAAGCTCCCGTGCTAGAGTCCACGCAAAACAACTAGCAAGACAGGAACACAGCCCCACCCATTAGCAGAGAGGCTGCCTAAAATCGTAATAAGTTCATAGACACCCCCAAACACACCACCGGACACGGTCCTGCCCACCAAAAAGACAAGCTCCAGCCTCATCCACCAGAACACAGGTACCAGTCCCCTCCACCAGGAGCCTACACAACCCACTGAAACAACCTTTGCCACTGGGGGCAGATATCAAAAACAACGGGAACTATGAACCTGCAGCCTGCGAAAAGGAGACCCCAAACACAGTAAATTAAGCAAAATGGGAAGACAGAGAAACACACAGCAGATGAAGGAGCACAGTAAAAGAAATCAGTTAACAGCTGATCTTTCAGCAGAAACTCTGCAAGCCAGAAGGGAGTGGCAGGACATATTTAAAATGATGAAAGGGAAAAACCTACAACCAAGATTACACTAACCAGCAAGGATCTCATTCAGATTTGATGGAGAAATTAAAACCTTACAGACAAGCAAAAGCTAAGAGAATTCAGCACCACCAAACCAGCTTTACAACAAATGCTGAAGGAACTTCTCTAGGCAGGAAACACAAGAGAAGGAAACTACCTACAATAACAAACCCAAAACAATTAAGAAAATGGTAATAGGAACATACATATTGATAACTACCTTAAATGTAAATGGATTAAATGCTACAACCAAAAGACAAAGACTCATAGACTGGCTGAATGGATAAAAAAAAAAAAAGACCTGTATATATGCTGTCTACAAGAGATCCACTTCAGACCTAGGGACATATACAAACTGAAATTGAGGGGATGCTAAAAGATGTTCCATGCAAATGGAAATCAAAAGAAAGCTGGAGTAGGAATTCTCATATCAGACAGAATAGACTTTAAAATAAAGACTATTACAAGACACAAAGAAGGACACTACATAATGATCAAAGGACTAATCCAAGAAGAAGATATAACAATTGTAAATATTTATGCACCCGGGCTTCCCTGGTGGCGCAGTGGTTGAGAGTCCGCCTGCCGATGCAATGGACACAGGTTCTTGCCCTGGTCCGGGAACATCCCATATGCTGTGGAGCGGCGGGGCCCGTGAGCCATGGCCACTGAGCCTGTGCGTCCAGAACCTGTGCTCCGCAATGGGAGAGGCCACAATAGTGAGAGGCCCACGTACCACAAAAAAAAAAAAAAAAAAGTATGCACCCAACATAGGAACACCTCAATCCATAAGGCAAATGCTAACAGCCATAAAAGAAGAAATAAACATAACACAATAATAGTAGGGGACTTTAACACCCCATGTTCACCAGTGGACAGATAATCCAAAATGAAAATAAATAAGGAAGCACAAGCTTTAAATGACACACTAAACAGGATGGACTTAATTGATACTTATAGGACATTCCATCAAAAAAAAAAAAAAACAGAATACACTTTCTTCTCAAGTGCTCATGGAACACTCTCCAGGATAGATCATATCTTGGGTCACAAATCAAGCCCTGGTAAATTTAAGAAAATTGAAATCATATCAAGTATCTTTTCCCACCACAATGCTATAAGACTAGATACCAATTACAGGAAAAAAAAACTGTAAAAAATACAAACACATGGAGGCTAAACAATACACTACTAAACAACCAAGAGATCACTGAAGAAATCAAAGAGGAAATGAAAAATACCTAGAAACAAATGAAAATGAAAACACGATGACCCAAAACCTACAGAATGCAGCAAAAGGAGTTCTAGAGGGAAGTTTATGGCAATACAATACTACCTCAAGAAACAAGAAACATCTCAAATAAACAACCTAACCTTATATCTAAAGCAATTACAGAAAGAGAACAAAAGAACCCCAAAGTTAGCAGAAGGAAAGAAATCATAAAGATCAGATCAGAAATAAATGAAAAAGAAATGAAGTAAACGATAGCAAAGATCAATAAAACTAAAAGCTGGTTCTTTGAGAAGATAAACAAAATGGATAAACCACTAGCCAGACTCATCAAGAAAAAAAGGGAGAAGACTCAAATCAACAGAATTAGAAGTGAAAAAGGAGAAGTAACAACTGACACTGCAGAAATACAAAGGATAATGAGAAATTACTACAAGCAACTATATGCCAATAAAATGGACAACCTGGAAGAAATGAACAAATTCTTAGAAAAGCACAACCTTCCAAGACTGAACCAGGAAGAAATAGAAAATAGAAAAAGACCAATCACAAGCAATGAAATTGAAACTGTGATTAAAAATCTTCCAACAAACAAAAGCCCAGGACCACATGGCTTCACCAATGAATTCTATCAAACACTTAGAGAGGAGCTAACACCTATCCTTCTCAAACTCTTCCAAAATATAGCAGAGGGAGGAACACTCCAAAACTCATTCTATGAGGCCACCATCACCCTGATACCAAAACCAAAGATTTCACAAAAAAAGAAAACTACAGGCCAATATCACTGATGAACATAGATGCAAAAATCCTCAACAAAATACTAGCAAACAAAATCCAACAGCACATTAAAGGGATCATACACCATGATCAAGTGGGGTTTATTCCAGGAATGCAAGGATTCTTCAATATACGCAAATCAATCAATGTGATACACCATATTAACAAACTGAAGGAAAAAAACCATATGATCATCTCAATAGATGCAGAAAAAGCTTTTGACAAAATTCAACACCCATTTACGATAAAAACCCTCCAGAAAGTAGGCATAGAGGGAACTTACAGCAACATAATAAAGCCCATATATGACAAACCCACAGCCAACATTGTTCTCAATGGTGAAAAACTGAAACCATTTCCACTAAGATCAGGAACAAGACAAGGTTGCCCACTCTCACCACTATTATTCAACATGGTTTTGGAAGTTTTAGCCACAGCAATCCGAAAAGAAAAAGAAATAAAAGGAATCCAAATCAGAAAAGAAGAAGAAAAACTGTCGCTGTTTGCAGATGACATGATAATATACATAGAGAATCCTAAAGATGCTACCAGAAAACTACTAGAGCTAATCAATGAATCTGGTAAAATAGCAGCATACAAAACTAATGCACAGAAATCTCTTGCATTCATATACACTAATGATGAAAAATCTGAAAGAGAAAATAAGGAAACACTCCCATTTACCACGGCAAGAAAAAGAATAAAATACCTAGGAATAAACTTACCTACGGACACAAAAGAACTGTATGCAGAAAACTATAAGACATTGATGAAAGAAATTAAAGATGATACAAACAGATGGAGAGATATACCATGTCCTTGGATTGGAAGAATCAATATTGTGAAAATGACTCTACTACCCAAAGCAATCTACAATTCAATGCAATCCCCATCAAACTAGCAATGGCATTTTTCACAGAACTAGAACAAAAAGTTTCACAACTTGTTTGGAAACACAAAAGACCCTGAATAGCCAAAGCAGTCTTAAGAAAGAAAAGTGGAGCTGGAGGAATCCAGCTCCCTGACTTCAGACTATACTACAAAGCAACAGTAATCAAGACAGTATGGTAATGGCACAAAAACAGAAATACAGATGAATGGAACAGGATAGAATGCCCATAGATAAACCCACACACATATGGTTATCTTATCTTTGATAAAGGAGGCAAGAATATACAATGGAGAAAACTCAGCCTCTTCAGTAAGTGGTGCTGGGAAAACTGGACAGCTACATTTAAAAGAATGAACACTCCTTAACACCATACACAAAAATAAACTCAAAATGGATTAAAGACTTAAATGTATTGCCCGACACTATAAAACCCTTAGAGGAAAACATAGGCAGAACACTCTGTGATATAAATCACAGTAAGATCCTTTTTGAGCCACCTCCTAGAGAAATGGAAATAAAAACAAATGTAAACAAATGGTAGCTAATGAAACTTAAAAGCTTTTGCACAGCAAAGGAAACCATAAACAAGACAAAAAGCCAACCCTCAGAATGGGAGAAAACATTGGCAAATGAAGCTACTGACAAAGGATTAATCTCCAAAATATACAAGCTGCTCACACAGTTCAATACCAAAAAAACAAACAACCCAATCCAAAAATGGGCTAATACCTAAATAGACATTTCTCCAAATATATACATATTGCCATCCAACACATGAAAGGATGCTCAACATCACTAATCATTAGAGAAATGCAAATCACAACCACAGTGAGATATCATCTCACACCAGTCAGAATGGCCATGATCAAAAATCTACAAACAGGGCTTCCCTGGTGGCGCAGTGGTTGAGAGTCCGCCTGCCGATGCGGAGAACGCAGGTTTGTGCCCCGGTCTGGGAGGATCCCGCATGCCGTGGAGCGGCTGGGCCCGTGAGGCATGGCCGCTGGGCCTGCGCGTCCGGAGACTGTGCTCCGCAGCGGGAGAGGCCACGACAGTGAGAGGCCCACGTACCACAAAAAAAAAAAAAAAAAAAAAAAATCTACAAACAATAAATGCTGGAGAGGGTGTGGAAAACAGGGAACACTCTTGCACTTTTGGTGGGAATGTCAATTTATACAGCCACTATGGGGAACAGTATGGAGGTTCCTTAAAAAACTAAAAATAGAACTACCACACAAACCAGTAATCCCACTACTGGGCATATACCCTGAGAAAACCAAAATTCAAAAATGGTCATGTACCACAGTGTTCACTGCAGCACTATTTACAATAGCCAGGACATAGAAGCAACCTAAGTGTCCATCCACAGATGAATGGATAAAGAAGATGTGGCACATATATAAATGGAACATTACTCAGCCATAAAAAGAAATGTAATTGAGTTATTTGCAGTGACGTGGATGGACCTAGAGTCTGTCATACGGAGTGAAGTAAGTCAGAAAGAGAAAAACAAATACCGTATCCTAACACATATATATGGAATCTAAAAGAAAAAAGTGGTTCTGAAGAACTTAGGGGAAGGACAGGAGTAAAGACGCAGATGTAGAGAAGGGACTTGAGGACCTGGGGAGGGGGAAGGGTAAGCTGGGATGAAGTGAGAGAATGGCATGGACATATATTCACTACCAAATGTAAAACAGATAGCTAGTGGGAAGCAGCCGCCTAGCACAGGGAGATCAGCTGGGTGCTTTGTGACCAACTAGAGGGGTGGGATAGGGAGGGTGGGAGGGAGACGCAAGAGGGAGGGGATATGGGGATATATGTAGATGTATAGCTGATTCACTTTTTTATACAACAGAAACTAACACAACATTGTAAAGCAATTATACTCCAATAAAGATGTTAAAAAGAAAAAATCAATTGACCAGAAAAAAATATATATTTACTGAGTACCTGCTTTGTGTTAAACACTACTGTTGACACTAGAAATAGACTTTTTTTAAAAATAAATAAATTTATTTATTTATTCACTTATTTTTGGCTGCGCTGGGTCTTTGCTGCTGCGTGCGGTCTTTCTCTAGTTGTGGTGAGTGGGGGCTACTCTCCGTTGTGGGGCCCAGGCTTCTCATTGCAGTGGCTTCTCTTGTTGTAGAGCCTGTGCTCTAGGAGCACAGGCTTCAGTAGTTGTGGCACGCGGGCTCAGTAGTTGTGGCTCGTGGACTCTAGAGCACAGGCTCGGTAGTCATGGCACATGAGCTTAGTTGCTCCGTGGCATGTGGGATCTTCCCGGACCAGGGCTCGAACCCGTGTCCCCTGCATTGGCAGGTGGATTCTTAATCACTTGCCACCAGGGAAGCCCCCAGAAATAGAGCTTTAAAGAAGACTCATGTCAAGAGGTGTATTTACTGGAAATTTAATGAAGCTTAAGCTTTTGGGTTCTGGAAAGGGCCCTTAGCAGTGTGTTCACAGGGTCATATGTTTTTATATTTGTCAGCTCACTTAATTTTTTACTTTGTTGTGATTCTTTTCATAAATATTCTCTTTTGTACTTAATGTATATGAAGATCATATATATATATATATATAATTTTCATATTTTTATTCTTAAATAGAGTCCCCAAAATTGTATGTTTCAGGCTTCAGAATACCTGAATCTACTTCTGCTGATCTGGCTTTACAGCCTAAAGAAAATTCAATGATTAGTATAAAATACAATGGCTGTTAAGATAGAGAAGCATACAGTGCTATGGACTATATTGTGGGTACCCCAAACCTAGTTTAAAAGGTCAAAGACAGCCTCTAGGATGAAGTCATGATTAAGCTGAATCTTGAATTAGATGAAAGCTAGCCAGGCAAAGAAGGGTAGCACTCCAGGAAGGAAAATAATTTTCATTAAGACTCAGAGTCAAATGGGAGTGTTACATCATAGCTCAGTCCCTGAATTGCTCAAGTGCAGAGTGCAGGTAGTGAAGTAGAGATAAATGGGGCTGGAGAGGGAATCAGGCCAGATTGTGTATGGCTTTATGTACAATGTAAAGAATCTAAACTTGATCCTACAGGATAAATGAAACCATGAACATGGAAAACAGATGGACGGAGTAAAACCACTTGGGCTAGAGGTTGGAAGCTGTAATCAATAATAAAATGAGGCAGAACTTTGTATAATAACGTAATGATGGTCCAGACTAGAGTGGTGATGTTGGAATAAAGAATGGAGAAAGTCATATGGTATTTAAGAGGTAAAACTGACAAGACTTAACGATGGTTTACATAAGAGAAGACTCAGGATGATTCCCAGGTTTTTCACTGGAACAGCTGTTTGCAGAGTGGAACTATTTGTTGGATTTGCAAACATGGATGAGAAGCAAGACTGTCACGTTGGGCGTAGCGAGGGGGAGATGGAGGGGAAGGAACAGAGTTCTGTTTTGGACATTTTAAGTCTGAAATTACTATCAGTATCCAAGTAGAGGTGCTCACTGAGGCACTTGATAAACATGTTAGGATTTTAGGGGAGAAATCCACATAGGAGAGAGAAATTTGAGAGTGGTCAGCATAGATCTGGAATTTTAGCTGTAACCATGTAGGAGTTAACTATAGATAAAAAAGAGGTCCCAGGATTGGATTATAGGATATATTAACTCTTATAGTTTGGGAGATAGGTAACTAGCAGAAAAACTGAGGAGAAATATATATCAATTTGGTGTTCCAGAGGCCAAGAAAGATTTTCAGAAAGAATGATCAATTTTTTCAAATGCTGGATTTAGTGACACAGAACTCATCGGTGACTTCCACAAGGGCAATTTCAGCAGAATGAGTGGGTGAGAGAGCCTAGCTGGAGTGAGTGAGATCAATAGACAATGAAGAAAAGAAAGGAACTGGGTGCAGTAAGTATAGATCCTTGCTTTTCAGAGTGAAGTTCTCAGGAGCGGCACTGACATCACCTAGGAGTTTGATAGAAAGGCAACATTTCAGACTCCACCGCAAATCTAATGTGGCAGGCACACGTGAGAGTCAGTGGAACCCACACTGACTCCCACTTCCTGGTATTTATGTCCTTATGCAATTCCCTCCCCTTGTGGACTGGACCCAGAAACTACCTTCTAATGAACAGTATAAGGCAAAAGCGATGTGATGTTACTTTTGAGATAGGTTATAAAAAGACTCTGGCTCTGTCTTGCTTGCTCCCCTGCAACCCTTCCCCAGCAAGCAGTTACACTGTGAGCTGCCCTATGGAGAGGTTCACTGATGTCTTCCAGCCAACAGCAAGCACAAGTAGGAGGCCTGCCAACAACCAAAGGAGGGAGCTTGGAAGTGAATTTCTCCCCAAGTCAAGCCTAGAGATGACTTCGGTTCAGGCCAACACCTTGATTGCAGGGACGTGAAAGACTCTGAGCCCAAGCGCGGCTGTGTCCAAACAAATGTTTGCTATTTTAAGCCACTAAGCTCTGGGAGACTTTGTCAAAGCAGCAAGCATATACCTTCTGAATTAGAATTTAAATTTTAACAGATTCCCAGACTATTTGTATGCATTTGAGAAGTGCTAAAACAGACAAGTTCAGTGAGGCATTTTGCAGTATCTATTGGAGGATGTGTGATAAAGAGAACTACTTAAAAGGTACACATTTGTAAAAATTATAGCATGCTTATATGCTAATGAGAAAGATCGAGTAAATAGGAAAATATTGATGTTACCTGACAAGGCTTTACTTATCATTTGGAATTTTTAATATTTAATCCAGGAAACATTATATCTGATTTTATAAAGGGAAGTTTAGATGTTTAAAAGCTGAATTTGTATTTATGCAAACTAGCTGAAATAACAAATATTATGACTATTAGAACCGACAATTTAAATACTTAAAATTATGTAATTCACTTATATTCCTTATTTAATGACTATAATATTAAAATAAACTAAGCAAAAGTGTAGAGGCTACAGTGCTTTTCACAGTGACAATTCATTTTATATAATTTAACTTTCCCTATTGAAAATCAATTAATAAGCACTTATATCATCTACCATGTGACTAGAATTCTGCTGGGTGTTATGCGAGATAAAAACGAAAAAACAAAACCAAACCTGGTCTCTATCTGTTTACTACAAGTCTCTCTTTTCTAATTATTTGAACTTATTTGAGTAGTATTGACCATCAGTGCTACAGGAGTTAAGGTAGAACTAATTCCAGGCTTCAATATTTAAAGAATAACGGTGAAAATAAGAGTGAGCTTGGCCTTGAAGATTTGCAGGTGTGGGGCAGATGTTTTAGACAGGGTGAAATGTATCATAGCATGAGCGTGACATGCTGAAGGAATGGAGAGAAAACCAGCTTAACTCACAGGTTACAGAATAAAGGCAAAAGAGACAGAAATCAGGGAGCTGAGAAACTTTTCATAATCCAGACTTGAAGCTGTTTGGATGCCAAAAGGCAAGAGATATGAAATGAAGTTTTAACAAGTTTAATTAAAGAGGTTAAGTAACAGGTCTTAAAGATGACTCCGAACTCTAACCTAGGGATACAGATTTACTCATAAATTTGGATTGATGGCAAACACCCACATAGATGTTTAGGGCACTTTCCAACTATCAGCATCTAATTCTTAATAACAAATTGAGTATTATACACATATTTAGAGCTCATTAGTTAAAATCCAGACTGCTCCATAACGCTTAAAAATTGTATATGCATATTAGAATCTTATTATTTTTCATTTCCTACATTCATGAATATACAGTAATGAAATGAATATAGTTATCTTTCCTTTGGATATACATATATATGTGCATAACTATAATGTGATTCATATGCCATACTGAACATGTGTATAAACATATATGTGTACATACATACATATACACACACATAGATGAAGTAAATACTGTCATCTATTTATGCCATCTCTCAATAAACTGCACTAAAATATTACAACAGGCTTATTTTGTTAATACCTCATGAGATACTTAGTAAAAATAAGATAATGGAAAATTCTGGTGTTTAAAGTTCAACCATGTGTGTTATTCAAATTGACTTTCAACTAGTTAAAGTAATTTCTTCTACTCTTTCCTAGGTTTTAACCATTTGAACAGTTTTTCCTTAAGGCTTTCCAAAATTAATTTGCTTCTTCTTTCAAGCCAAGTATGGAAAATTCTAGCTCAAAACTAAAATTTTTCAAAAAGTTGAAAAATATACTGAGGCATGTTAATCAACTGTTTTCAGAATACAATCCGGCTTATAGTATCTACTGATATAAATGATATATCTAATAGTCAATAACCCCTCAGAAAGCATGTTACTTACATTAGTATTAAAGTAATGAATATTTCAATAATAATTATTTACAGTGACACTATTGAAGAGTCATTTTGGGGGGCTATATACAGAGTAAGAAAAACAACAAGGTTATGTAGGCTGAGGAAGATTGTCAAAAGCAAGTATGTTCTTATCCAGGGTCAACTTCACAAACCCTTTCACCCACTGAACTACTATAAAGGTTCTGGAAAGTTTTGTGGCATTATAAAAATTAAAACCTACACACACACACACACACACACACACACACACACACAATCCCTGCCCTGGAAGAGTTCCTAATAAAGTGAGGGAGATAAACGTGTAAACCAATCCAGTGATACAATGAGCAAAGTAGAACAGTGGAGAAGGCATCATTCTGGAAACCTCCAGAAAAGAAGAATTTAACCTGGAAAGAGCATCGAGGAAGATTATTTGCTAAAGTATCTCTTAAAAAATGGCACTTTAGGGCTTCCCTAGAGGCGCAGTGGTTGAGAGTCTGCCTGCCGATGCAGAGGACGCGAGTTCGTGTCCCAGTCCGGTCAGATCCCACACGCCGCGGAGCGGCTGGGCCCGTGAGCCATGGCCACTGAGCCTGCGCGTCCGGAACCTGTGCTCCGCAACGGGAGAGGCCACAACAGTGAGAAGCCCACGTACCACAAAAAAAAAAAAAAAAAAAAAATGGCACTTCACTACCAAATTATCTTTCAGGACCCTTTTATCACCTACTTTCTATGTCTTCCAAAGTCACACAGTAAGCCTCCATCACATCATGCAACAGGATTGCCCTTATTAATCATATTCTCAGATTGGAATTGAAAACACCCTGCTCTACCACTCTAACTTCCTGGTGGAGGGAGTTCTGTAGGAGTTCATGGAGGAGTGTAAGACAAAGTGGGGTTAAAGAGGACACTATATAGTTGGAACTTTCGAAGGAAGGAAGGAAGGAAGGAAGGAAGGAAGGAAGTTGTTTCGAAGGAAGTTGCTTTCTTTCACTTCATAGGCCAACAGATGAATTGGTGGGTTCCTTCTGCTTGGAAGGAGCCCCTTACCATTCATAGCACAGTGCTAGCAATGGCCATTATCTGTTATTGGCCCCTACATCCAGGGATATTTTAAAAGTCTCAGTGTATCTGATGCAGAAGGGGAATGTTAAGCTATGCAGCTAAAGAAGCAGGTAGGACACACATCTTGCAGAGCCTTGTGTTTTACTTTGAAGGCAACCTTAAGTTGCTGAAAGGTTTTAAGCAGGACTGTGACAGTCTGATTTGTGTTTTAGATCAATTTTGTGGCAAGGGATAGAATCAATTGGAAGAGGGACAGACTGGATACAAACAGACATGTTAAAAACTACTGCAGTAAGTCAAGAGGGAAATGATAATGGCCTAAACTAATCATAAGGGGAAGATAAGAAGGAACATATATGGGAGACAGACTTGATGGCCAATTTGATGGGAGAAAAGAGATACAGGGGGAAAATAAAAGGAAAAAAAAAACCCCACAGTTGGGCTTATATTTTATTTTCAGATGTAGTTCAGGAAAAAAAATCCTTTTTTTACCCAAAGAGCTTCAACATCAATTGTTCCAACATCGATTCTGAATTATTCATTATGCTCCCACTGATGTGAAATGTGGGCAACTAATATTTGTTGACTTTTAGCACTGTTAAAATACTTTACATATGTATACACATAAATATACACACATAAATCTACACAGATATGAATGAATATATTTACTGGTCTGTGTATAAAATCTCATTTAATCTTCATAACAATTCAATAGGGTAGATTGTTATTCTCATTCTACAAATTAAAAATGTTCAGGATCTCACAAATAGTAAGTACTATAGTTCTTACCATTGTGGCAAGGAAAGTATTAAGTTTTAGAAAACATCACTGACTATTTTAGAGCATAATATAAATACATATTTAAAATTTCAAAATAGATATATTCATTTTATGTTCATTCAATTAACATGTGTCAAACATTACGTGTAGGACACAAAGCAATAAAGGTACAGTCCTTGCCTAACACTTTCAGTTACAAAAATAAGACATAAATATGGAAAGTGAAATGAATCAAAGCCACATGATTAAAATCATATGAATAAGAAAGGCAGTAATTACCAAAGAAAGGAGGAATTTATTTGAGCTGAAATCAATGGAGAAAGAATCAGAGAAGGGGCTGGTCCTGAGTTAGGCTTCGAATAAAAAATAACTAGAAAAGATGAGAGAAGTCTAAAATTACAATGCTTAGCGCACAGTAGATGTTCAATAAATATTTGCTGATAGATGTTCAATAAATAATTTGATGAATAAATAAATGGTTGAACCCAAAAGTAAGGATCAGAGAAATGAATGAACAAAATGTATTTATGAACTAGCCTGCAGTTGGACCCATGTCATAGAGTATCAAGAAATATTCAGAAGGTTAGTTAGAGTCTATTAAGTACCTCAACTGCCAAGGTAAGAATCTGTTCATTCCGTGTCCCTAAACATATGCACAAGTACCTCGTATCCTAAAAAAACAACCAACTATCTAGACTCCAATAATCCCTCTAAACACTTTCCTTAGTGTTTAGAAAGGAGTCATTTATTTACTTTCTTTCTTCTCATTTAAATTGCTGGAAACTAGTCTTCAATGATAATCTTAAATCCTTCTCCTACACTTTACTTCTCAATCCATAAACTTCCCTGGAAATAATGACCTCTGATTTGCCAAATTTGAATGAACACTGCGTGTAACAGCTGATACTGTTAATGACTCCCTCCTTCTCTAATTACATCTACACTCTCTGACTTTTCTTATAATGTGCTCTCTTGGTTCTCCTCATACCCTGTTCATGCTGACTTTATTACTTCTGCAATAGGCTGTTCTACCTTCCTTCACTCATTCCTTAGGTATTGGTATTCCTTGGAGTCTAATCCTTGGTGCTTGACTTTTCTCATTGGATTTCCTTTATCTGAATGATCTTATCCAAACTCTTGGTCCAAGTACCATATATAAACTATTCGAAATCAGGGACTGCAGCCTAGACCTCTCACACTGCTTTTGGACGGCCACCCCTCCCCCAACCCCCTGGCCATCTCTCCCATAGGAAGTTCAGTTTTCACATTTAATTTAATTCATCATCCTTCTTGCAAGACCCACTTCTACTCTTGGTATTTTGATTAATTTGGGTGACACCCAGTTACCTATGCTATAAATATGAAGTATCCTTGACTTCTCCCTCCCTTTCATTCTCTATGGCCAATCAATGACAAACTTCGTTTAACTCCCAGGTTTTCATTTCTTACTATTGGAAAACCTACCAATCAGTCTCCCAGTCCTCTGCTAAAGAAATGAATTCTCTGCTTAGCTTCCAGTGGCACTCATTACAGGTACACAATAAATATTCATTGGTTGTATTTAAATTGTAATAAATATTTACTGATTACATACTGTGTGTTGAGGACTGAAAAGTCCAAAGTGAACAAGAAAAGTATGTCTTGACATGGATGAATCGATCAATGGATGGATGGATGGATAAATGCCACTATGATCTCAACCCCAAGTTATAGTCCTTCAATGGCTTTTCAGTTCCTCCAGCATAGAGGGTCTATAAATATTTCCTTGAATTGGTCTCCTCTTATGTCCTCCAACTACTCACTTATCATTTCTTGCCTTAAAGTTTACTTCGAACTGCTTAAAGGTCCATGTATACCCTAATTCCATCTCTTGTTTTCCAGCCTCCATCAGGGATGTTTTTTTCTGCCAGGAATGTTGTTTGTGTATCCTTTTACCACAACAACTTCTTCAATTGCTTAGTTGCCCTTCATCCTTTAGGATTTGACTTCAGGGATCATCCTTCAGGGATCCTTAGGATCATCCTTTCCCACTCCAAGAAGCCTTTCCTGACACCCTCTGTCAATCTCAGATTTGAGTTCATTCTCTTTCCACTCACTTTTGTTAAAATTCTATGCATATCTCTATTACATAACATCTGTTTATATCCCATTCTCCCCAACTAGACTGTGAGCATCCTAAAGGCAGAATTTTGTCTTACTCCATCTTTAAATTCCCAGTTTCTAGCATAGTGCCTTGCCCACTTAAGGCTGTTAAATGTTTAATGACTGAATATAGGAAGCAATATTCTATTTAACAAATTTCAAACACAGGAGACCACTCTTCCCATATCAAAAGCTTAAGGCTTTACAGAAGAAACCGATTGTAAGCAAATAATTATACAAATAAGGAACAAATTAGTTTTTTTGTACAAGGTTTAATGCAAATAATAATGGTGTTTTAGATCAGCTGCCAATGATACCAAGGAAGGATAGAAAATGGAGGGCGAAAGAGAGGCCTAGAGTTTAAGAAATAAGGACCTGAAGGAGGTGGTTAAAGAATCTTTTGTCACATTTTTTCACACATCAAACCATTCTTTTCTAATATTCCATAATCTATCTCTTCTGTAAATTTTGATTTTAAAAGCAATTCATATCCCCTTGGGTATTGATTTAATACCCCTTGGGTATGAAAAGTAAGTAGCATGAATTTCCTAAGTCTTAAAATGATTTCTATTCACTAACAAGAACCTGCTATTATGATGTCATTAAAGCACCTGAGCACGGTCAAGGTGTCTACTAAAAAAGATGTCTTATACACAAACAAAAGATAAAAACAAAATCCTTCATCACAGTGACTGTTTCCAATCACTTCAGACTTTCTGAAATCCAAGCAAGTTGAACTTTGCTTTCAAACAGCAATAAGCTCAGCTACTTCCTCTCTCACTTTAAGAGGTTAAATTTATAACAAGTCTCCTAAATCATCTTGTGGAACACCAGACGTTCAGAGCAATTGATATGGTATACTTAATAAAGGTGAAGGGGTTTCTAAATGCAGAAAATCTGTAAACCCTTCCTAGATTTACTAGAATAGTATAATATGACATTAATATTTGAAATTTTTTATGAGAAATGCTAACATTGTGTAGTAACTCATAAAATAAGTAATGAATATAAATATTTCATGGATTTTATTTGAGAAAGTAGAATTAATAAATTATCTCTTGTTTGACTATACAGCTATTTTAAAAGAAGATACTTTTAGGAGATTTTTAGTTCTTAACTGCTTTGTCATAGGCTAAGTTTTTCAGTAAGAGACTTTTTTAAAATAAAAAAACTTTTTTTGTCTTCTTAATGTAGCAATGCCAATGAAAACTTTACCCTACTGGACTTCCCTGGTGGTGCAGTGGTTAAGAATCTGCATGCCAATGCAGGGGACACAGGTTCGATCCCTGGTCCGGGTAGATCCCACATGCCACGGAGCAACTAAGCCCATGTGTCACAACTACTGAGCCTGCACTCTAGAGCCCGCAAGCCACAACTACTGAGTCTGCATGTCACAACCACTGAGTCTGTGTGCCGCAACTACTGAAGCCCACATGCCTAGATCCCACGCTCTGCAACAAGGGAAGCCACCACAATGAGAAGCACGCACACCACAACAAAGAGTAGCCCTCGCTCACCGCAGCTAGAGAAAGCCTGCGCGCAGCAATGGGCAACGCAGACCCAACACAGCCAAAAATAAATAAATTAATTAATTTAAAAAACAAGCAACAAAAAAACCCAACTTTACCGTACTTAATTTAATAGTTACCTTGTTGGCTAGTTTAGTAAGAGATTAATTTATAAACTCTTTAAGAAACATCTTTCAAAGTGGGAAGACGCTTCTGCATATAAAAAATACAGCATTCTTTCTTCACCTCTTTGCCCATAAATCTAAGGAATTCTAGCACAAATGAAAATTCCTGGATTAATTATCTAAGAAATCTGAGTATCCCTGAAAAGGTGACAATAAATCGAACAAGTTTCCTTTTCCTTCTGTATTCCAGCATTACGACCAAGGCATCATTTAATTATTGCATAATAACTCATTTTAAGCTGCTCAAAGAGAATCATTAATTAAGGAACTGCTTCTATATGTACATCTATATCAGAGTACTATCTAAATTTTGCCTCTGTGTCTTATGAAGAAATGAATGGCACAGAGAAAAGCATCCAAAATGATGAAAGTATTAAAAAGTAGGGATCTGGAAGAGGGGCATTCATATAAGCCACTTAAGACCAGTTCAAATGCTCTCTTTTATTTCCCACTTTTAATATGAAGTTTAGCAAATATTTCATTTTTTAAAAGCATCTCAATTTTTGACACTGTTGATAGCCTTTCCACTTTTCTGTCTGTCAGGGCCTTTGATAGACATCCTTCCTCCTGGGGTGTATCCAGAGTCTGTGATCTACAGGTTGAGAACAGAAAGCTTCCTAAACCACTCTAACAATAAGCCTATGGAATATACATTTGGGATGACTCCTGGCCTAGAGATTTCTACTAGAATGGTAACTTTTAGACCTCTGGAAATTAAGAAATGTTATGAAATTTTCTCTCCACCCAAAAATGAAAAACAAATAATGCAAATGTCTTGTATGGTCAGAAGTACAGTGACCTAAAAATAGATAAATTCCTGAAATCCTTATCATTATATCACATTCTAAATTTTCAAAATGGGCTGATACATTTAACAAGTGATAATGATATATTATACAATAATCTTACTTCTTTAGAAATGCACAGACTCATTCCACCTAACTTTTACAATCTCCTCATGAAGTGAGTAGGGCAGACATTACTGTAGCTACCTTAAAGATTAAAAAGCTAAGGCACAAAGAGGAAAATGACTTGCCCAAGGGAACAGAATAATACAAAATGGGATTGAGACTACCAAGGTCTTCTGACACCTTGCATAATTTTTTTTCTGACAGAATTTATTAAATTGAGACAATTAATAGTTTCAGGTTACAAGTCTCACTGATGCTTATTCAGAGCTTAACTCAGATAAGTCAATTTTTAAAGTTTTAAGCCTTCCATTAACCAACTCAGAGAGCATCAGAATGTATAGACAATCTCTCAGGTGAAAAATGTTCAAAAAGAAACAAATAAATGGAAGTAAAATACCATATACTGGTAATGGAACTGATTACACAAATAATTCATTTGGGGCAACTTTGTGCACACAAAAAAGTTTACTGTAGCATTGCCTAAAACTGTGAAGCATTGTAGACAAACTTAAATGTTCATTAGTGGGAAACATAAATAAAATATGGTGCATCCAGTTTAATGAAATATGATGCAGGTCTGAAAGTATGGAAGAAAGATGGCCATGACTTTTTGTTATATTTATCGGTAGAACATAGTCTATAAAATAGTTACCCCCCCATACATGATATATTATGTAGTACATATCACATATATATATATATATATCATAGCATATATTATACAGATACTCTCACATCCTGCATATTACATATTGATATCTAGATACAAATAGATGTATACACATATTTATTTATGAATACATAATATATTTATACCTGTATCTAGTTCTGGAAAAATAGGTACCTAATTGTTAACAGTAATCACCTCTGCAGAGTGGGATTATAGGAGGGTATGAGTGTAGGCAGATAACTTTTAGTTTCTGTTTCATATACTTCTACATTGTTTGAGGTTTGTGTAGTCAGCAAATGTTATCTTTAATATATTAGAAAAAATGTGAAGGGTTGGTGTGAGCTAATTATATAAATAGGTTTAAATATGTTCTTTGAAAACAGATCAAAAATAAATTATTAGTGAAACTGTACTGTTTAAAAAGTTGTAGCTCTCCCAGCTTCTGCCCTTTGCACTGGCTGGAGTGGGGACATGGGAGCTGGAGAAGGTACCTAATGCCATGAGATGGAAGCCACGTTTTGTGGAAAGCAGTACAATAAATAAGAGAACAAGCCATGGACTTCATACCGCGGAGCTATCCCATGAGCAATGTTTGAACTGTTGCATGAGTGAAAAATATTCTTTTTCCATGTTTAAGCTAGTATTATTTTGGCCTGTTATAGTATAGTTAAACCTGATACAGTATCTGATTCACATGGTATTCCAACAGAATGACTTGTTCAGTTCTCATGGAAAACAGACATCTATCATAGAGTTACAAGCAAGATATTATCTTAGCCTGTTTTATTAAATACTTTTTCTGCTTCCATACTTTCCTATCAACATTATGACTAAAGTTGGCCTTCTACTGGAGCTTTCTACAGTGAAGAGCACGTTTACTGGGCAATAGAGTTGTTCAGTATCATTAACAGTTACATCTATTCAAATAAAACAACATATTGCTCCTCTGGGCTTATACTTCAGTTTGATGACCTTAGTTAGTGTGAGTTTAATACTAAGATGAGATTCCATGTTTGCTGTGGCAACAAAAATATGAACCTAGAATTCTGAGAGTTAGGCTACAAATTCATAAGGTTACATCACATTTTGAGGTCTCTGGTCTGAAAACACAGTGCCACTAGCCAATTTGACACTTCTATGTTATCAAGAACGAGAATCATGTCAAAAAGAAAATACTGAGCTGAATGAGTTTATATTTTAATTGAATGGCATTCTTAATGTTCTTAACTGTTAAAAAGCAAACAAGATGGATTAAAAGATTAGATATAGTTTTAGTCTAATGAAATCTGAGGAATTTATCAAAGAAAGGGCTTTTGCTCTTTTTGTTTGTTTGTATGTGTGTGTTTTGGTGGTGGTAGTGTGTCGGGGGGAGGGTGGGGGAGAATGGATCAAACATTGGTTACTAATATAGCACAGTTATCACCTCACAGAGTTATACTGCTTAAAATTAATTATGTCTCTATGTTTTATAAACAATAAGGTGCAATATAAGCTATCATTTTTATACTAAGTTATGACACTTTGTCACAATAAGGACATATACATCTCTCTTTTCTCAGTGATGAATACTGTATTGTAAGCTATTATAAACTCCATTTTTAGCAAAAAAAAACCCAAAAAACTATTTTATTGACCTAGAAACAGCTGTTCTATGAGAACTGGAGGGTGGCTGTCACCATATAATTGTGCGATGTTACATACTTTTTCTGCACTCAGTTCTCTTTAGTTTTTAATCATTTCATATTTTTATGTCACCAATCTAAGATGAGAATTTAAATGATTGGCTGTTTAGGTATGAAGTTCTTCATTACAAAAATATATATTTACAAAGCTCTAAACTAAGTCAGGTTTGCCCAACGTCATTGGTTTCTAAGGTTTGGGGAGGGGAGGTAAACGGAAGAGCTGGGCACAATAATTCTAACACACAAACACAGAAGCCTGAAGATGTGATTATATCTTCTTTTCTCTGCTTATTTACAAAGAACCTACAGTATGTGATCCTGACAACACATGTTTCCTATTTTGTCAGTTCAATAAAAGCATACCATGTCAATGGTTTTTAGCTTGTGATTTGGTGATTGTTTCAGCACTGACTGACCTGTATGTCAGCTGACACAGCTGACATAGTTAAATCAGAAATTAGCATGCAGTCTCCTAAAAATGCCAGACACATGGACCCTCTGCACCAGAGAGATATAATGAAACCCACATGATACCCCCATTAAACAATGAAACATGTGACATTAACTAAAAACAGGAACACATCGGCAAATGTGCCTGAGGAAGTTTATGGTATTTAACTCCTAAACATTAATTTTATCGTGGTATATGAGGAACTAATTAACTAAGAGTTTCCTTTTTTATTGGAAGTGGAAATACTGTTCAGAAAACTGATGAAGAGTAAGTACAGCATATTTTAAGTTTATTCAGCTTGGCTCATCGACTTCTATTTATTTAAGCTAATCTCAGAAGGCAATTAAATATTTCAATCAGTAACTTTATATGGCTATTTTATTTAGCACATTTCTGAAAAATTAATCAATGTGTTAAAATGCAGAATGAGTATGTGAATGTATTTCTAGCTTCATATAGCCAAAACAATGACTAAATACATTTAAAAAAAAATCACATGATCTTTTCCAACATGAGCTCTAATAGACAAGTGTAAAATTATAATAAAAAAGTTTAAAACTTGGTGATTATAATTAAAAGAGTTAAGAGACAAATGTTTCCATCAGCACTAAAATACTTTTCTCTAAACAACTGCATTTTCCTAGTCAGAGGAAGTCTCGTTCAGGGGTGGCAGAATGAATTTGATCCTATATAGCAGGAGTCCCCAACCCCCAGTCCGCAGAACCAGGCCACACAGCAGGAGGTGAGCGAACAAAGCTTCACCTGCCGCTCTCCACCGCTTGCGTTTCCGTCTGAACCATCACTGGCCTTACCACCTGAACCCCGCCCCCCGCCCACCGGTGGTCCGTGGAAAAATTGTCTTCCATGAAACCGGTCCCTGGTGCCAAAAAGGTTGGGGACCGCTGCTATATAGGACATGAAATGTAATTAATTGCTGGGTGTGGTTCTAATATAATATATATATATATTTTTTTTTTGGTGAGAGGAGCACAGGATGTATGTTTTGCTGGTATTATACACAGTATCCATCATTTATAAGTAACCTAATAAGATAGACACAATGGTAGGCACTGCTTCATATATAATCCTATTTAATCTCTGTAACAATTCAGTAAAATGAGTGATATTAATCCATTTTGTAGGTCAGGAAACAATCTCAACAACTTGCACAAGGACAATTAAAGTAGCACAATAAGGCAAATCAATTGCTTATCTGAATAATATTATACATACCCCTGTAAGTGCAAGATAAATTTTGTTATAATATTCTGTTCTGTGGTTGTAACATGATAGGTCAACAACCATAACTTCCAAGTAAAAAGGTTATAACATTTAAAAAATGAATATATAATACACTAGGCCACAAGTTCCTAAATCTTGGATCCGGGCACCATCAGTGGCTCAATAATTCTTTCCTCACACTCCTAAGATTAAAGAAAGGTCCAACTGCTCCATTTTATTAAGTAATATGTTTCAAACAACTCAGGTAATTTATGTAGTGTCTGAGAGATGCCTCTGTATTTTCCTTGAAATTGTAAAATATCCTGTGTGCCCCCTGTGAATTAGCTTCAGCACCCTGGTATCTTAGCACAGTTTGGGAACTACAGCCCATTAGTTTGGGAACCATAGCCCATCTCTAGGGAAAGATACTGTACCTGTAGCTACGTGACGCATTCAATTTGACACTTGGGGCCAAACTATCAAGCCAACTCTTTTACAACTGTTTCCTACTATATACAGAAAATGGGTTATTTTATTGGATTTTGACTTCCTGTAGATTTTTAAAAATTTCCACATAAAATGTCTTCCTGTCAAAAATTTCTGAAGCATCTATTAGAATTACGTGGCTAGAAATTTTACACCCAAACAAAGAGAGAGGCAGAGGACTATAGTCATTAGTAAAAAGAGAAGCACCTATTCCTTTCCTTTCTGCCTATAAAATATGTGCTCTGAAGGAACAGCACTTAACCTGAGTGGGGAGCTGGGGTGTAAGGAAGCTGAGTGTTGTGGAAAGAGAACTGAAAGTTGGGGTCAGAGAAACTGGTATGACGAAACTCACGACCTTCAACCACCTTATCTCAAACGTCCCTCTCAAGTCTAAACTGTTGGGCTAGGGGCTTCCCTGGTGGCCCAGTGGTTAAGAATCCGCCTGCCAATGCAGGGGACACGGGTTCGATCCCTGGTCTGGGAAGATCCCACATGCCGCGGAGCAACTAAGCCCGTGTGCCACAACTACCGAGCCTGCGCTCTAGTGCCTGCGAGCCACAACTACTGAAGCCCACACACCTAGAGCCCGTGCTCCGCAACAAGAGAAGCCATCACACACCACCACGAAGAGTAGCCCCCCCACTCGCTGCAACTAGAGAAAGCCCGCGTGCAGCAATGAAGATCCAACACAGCCAAAAATGAATAAATAAATACATTAAATAAATAAATCTATTTTAAAAAGAACCTGCTGTATAAAAATAAATAAAATAAAATTCAAAAAAAATTTTTTAAAATAAATAAAATGTTGGGCTAAAACCAGCATACGTATTCAAATTCATTTTGAATTTGGTAGATTTTTTTCTATGATGAGGCAGCACAAAACTCTTCCTGCCAACATAAAACTGTTCTGCAGGTGTCAAAGATGTGTAAATTTTATTTCAAAAATATCTACCTGGGACTTCCCTGGTGGCGCAGTGGTTAAGAATCCGCCTGCCAATGCAGGGGACATGGGTTCAACCCCTGGTCCGGGAAGATCCCACATGCTGTGGAGAAGCTAAGCCCGTGCACTACAACTACTGAGCCCACACTCTAGAGCCCATGCTTGGCAACAAGAGAATGAGAAGCCCACGCACCACACGAAGAGTAGCCCCTGCTCACCCCAACTAGAGGAAACCCACGCACAGCAACGAAGACCCAACGCAGCCTAAATAAATAAATAAAAATAAAAAAAACCCCAAATCTACCTGATACAAGCTTTGCAGTTCACAGGTTCAAGTCTTTGGTTAAGAGCTTAGGACTCCACTCAGACTTTCCAGCAGAAGCAAATGGGCTGTGTCCTCAGACTCTTCAACCATCCGGAGTATACTTGAACCAACTCATTTGTACATACATTCAGTTTATAATTCAGAATTGGAACTAGCATTTATTTATTTATTTTTAATTGTGGCCTAGCCACGTGGCTTGCAGGATCTCAGTTCCCTAACCAGGGATTGATCCCGGGCCACAGCAGTGAAGTACCAAATCCTAACCACTAGACCACCAGGGAATTCCCAGGTTTTTAGTTATTTAGTTTTTCAAATTTATTTCAAGGACTTCAATGATTGTTTTCTGATTAAAATGAGCTAGTACCCATAAACATAATTTAAAATTGGGATTTTAAATTAGTGCAATATAAAATCTGGGGTGTGTTTAACATGTAGCAACTGAATTGACAATTTTCACAGAACTGGTAAGTTAAAAATACAGATTACTTCATTATTTGTTTCCCTGAATGTTAAACCAGTGTTTTTACATAACTTTTTTCAAGTTATTATACATATTTAAAGCACTCCATTTAATAATACACCATTATTTTTACCTCCTTAGAAGTCTGGAAGTATTTTTAGACTTTAAAAAAGCAGTAAGAAAGACAATAACTAGATATAGATTCATGAAGAAGTGTGGTTTCATGCTTGATTTCACTAACAGCAAACACCAAAACAGAACTGAAATTCTGATAATGTATCAATGTCTGTAAACTGACCTACATATTCATAGATAAGAGTGTACTACAACATTCTCTAAAGCTTCTTTTCTATCTAGCCAGTGTGCTCTGAAGTCTCTGGCTGTGCTATTAATTTATTCTTATATTGTTTAATGACATGCTTTCTAGCAGTTAAGAGGAATTCCAGCAACTACATTCTGTAGGTGTCCATTCCACACCGTGTTTCTACCATCATATTTCTTAAAGGGAAAATACCTTTATTTCCAACTAGAAGCTTCTTTTTTGGAAAAGGAAGAAACTTAGTCAATTGATGATGGTTAGGTTACCCAACTGGTGTTTTTATTTTTTCCCCATTGATAACATTTTAACTTTCATGTGTAGTTTCAAAGATTTTAATTTTATTTATCAAAACACATAGTCTAAGCAGAAAAATTTATCATCAATACTTTCTTGAATGGATTGATGAAAAGCATTTGAGAGTATTTGATACCAAAAAATAGTATACCTTTCATATTTACTTGAAACTCAAATCAAGATGGATTAGTCAGTGTCTCTTTCATTGAGAACTCTGTGATATTACTCAAATTAAAACAAATGACAGCCAGAGAAGTGACATATGATTGACAGTTATGGGGGGAATAAAACAGGAAGTCCCACTGAAGAGAGAAGATGTCAAGATTTCTTTCCCTACCTCGATTCCTTTCCTGCAACATGATTACGGAGGAAATAAGTAGTCTGGAGTATTTATCGCTTCCACCCAGCTCCTCATTCAAACTGACAGTGTGAAAGTGTCAGCAAGGGTGGCACTTTCTTTTACTACTGGCTTTTTCTTCATTCTAGAGTTTGGCATGATGCTTATTTCAAGCTTTCCAGCAGCCGTAGAGGCTTTATTCTATTTTACTTCCAGGATACAAAAGAAGTGGTATCACTTATAACTTTAAGCACTGAAGGTATGAATATCAAATGGTTCATATATTAACACCTTTAGGAAGGGAAACATTTCTCCACGCCACATTACGTTAACACTGAACAAATTTGCTATGCCAACTCTGTCAAATGGGAGTGAGGCAGAGGTGTTCTTGACCTTTTCCAGGCCCCCTGGAAAAGGGGGGCCTTTTATGCTATTGTTCATACTCAATGTGGTTTTCTCTTCAGCACAATATTCGCTAATGGGACTTATGTCTACAGTTGCTTACAAAATTTCTTTTTGAAAAACAGAACTAGTCTCTATGTACATATTGCAGGTGCAGTGTGAGGCAACTGATGATTTTTAAAAGTGTCATTTTTTTTTCATTTTAGTAACCAAGGCTATGAAAAACATATTGGCAACATGCATTTAATGTGAATAGTAATTTCTTAGGTAAAGGGAAACAAAAAATCTTTTATAATTAAAAACTCAGAAATCAATGTAGCAATAGAATTTAAAATTCTCTTCTTAAAGTTTAAATTATTTTTAGAATTTAAATATTTAGGATATAAATATAGTCCTTAGTTATACAAAGAAGTTGGTGTTTCTGGATGAATCAATCTACAAAGATAGTATTATGCAACAAATAATATTAAATAAATACATTAAGGATCCAGAGTGAGACCACCGTCTTAAAACACAGGAAACCAAAGTCAAGAGAAAGATGTGCAAAAGCCATATTTAAAACTGCAAAGAGCAAAGTGCTTACAAGTATGAATTTTTTTTTTTTTTTTTTTTTTTTTTTTTTGTGGTACGTGGGCCTCTCACTGCTGTGGCCTCTCCCGCTGCGGAGCACAGGCTCTGGATGCGCAGGCCCAGCGGCCATGGCTCACGGGCCCAGCCGCTCCGTGGCATGTGGGATCCTCCCGGACCGGGGCACAAACCCGTGTCCCCCGCATTGACAGGCGGACTCTCAACCACTGCGCCACCAGGGAAGCCCACAAGTATGAAGTTTTATACTCCTCAGTTCAGTTCACTTTTACCTAGACTCCATGGTTGCAATCTACTCACTCATATGGCTTTAAAACATTACATCCCATTTCTTCATTGCTGTATAAAGAAAGTTTAAAAACTAGGAATAAATGTTAAATATGAAAATTCAAAACATCATTTAACAGGAAGCAGATTTGATTCCTAGTAATGTTCAGAAGAATTTCTGAAATGCAATAAGTGTTGAAGCATAGCAAGATGCTAATGTGACAATTTATTAACATATAAACGAACCAAAATCTACTGGAACTTACAAAATAATATTCTATATAAATATCTAAAATGATAATACTTTGCTAATTGTTTTCAATGGTATTCTATTTTGTTCAATGAAAATATTTCAATTATTAGATTGTTTCCAAAACTCACAGTGTATAATTTTGATTTTCCTTAAAAAAGTCATAAAATCACAGGCAAGTAAAGTTGATAAGCAATATAAACAGTTATCTCAATATAACCCATCACTTAGTGTAAAAATGCCCTTGTATTGTTTGTAATGAATGCTCAATCATTTATTCATTCATTCAACAAATAGTTGAAATTGTACTAAAAGTTTAGATATAACAATACGTGAGACAGAATGAGCACTGGCCCTCATAGACTTTACAATTAAAGTGAAAGGAAATACACAGGATCCAAAGGAACCTGGAGAAAGGGATCTAACTAGATCAGGCCAGCTTTCCCTGCCTGAGCTGGAAGAGGTTCAGAAAACCAAGGAGAGTGAACACAGACAATTCAAGTCCAAAGTCAAGAAAGAGTATGGTTCGCTCTAAGAACTAAAAGAAGCCTAATGAGAAATTAGGTTGTAAATGTAGGGAGGAGACAGATAATGGAAGGCCAACTGATTCACATTAGGAAACTTGGGTTTATCTTAAAGGGCAATGGAAAGCTATTAAAATGCATATTCCTGTCTTACCTACATAAAAATAAATTGAACCTGAAAATTATATTCATAATTTAAGAATACACTGGAAATGAAAGTTATGTAACAAAATTATACAAAGCAAATATTGGCTTCAGAAGCATAGAAATAATCTAAGCTCTTAAATACAACATAAATCCTTTTCTACACTTTCTGTGTGTTTCCTCTTTAAAATAAAAATGCTATATGGGTGATCTAATTTCTTGGTGTGGCAGGAATATTAAATTGCCTAAAGCCATGCCCTCCACACACTCCCAAGTGAAAAATCAGTGGTACTTACTACATCCAGCCTTATAGCTGAAGCCTGGAGGAAGGAGGAATCCTTGCTGGGCAGCTGCAGCCAGTGTCCGTTGATCGGGAGGGAATACAGGAATCATTAATGGCGGCAGTTGACCTTGAACCTGCTGAATGTATTAGAGTGAATCAAAGAGAAGAAGTTTTCATACTCCATGCTTCCCATCCTCCCACCCTTATGATATAAGAAAAAAATTATTCAATTCTATTGGCATACAAGCCTGCTAGAACCCTGGATGTGAGGCTATGTCTTAGGACTACTTTAGACAGGAGAATCAGAATACTGAATACTTTACCTGGAAGGTGTTATCAAGTTCACTTTCTAACCTGGTGAATAATTTCCCTACATGACGATATCCTTTACAGTGATGAAGCATCAATACTTCACACTACAAGTTTTTTCTTACTGCATTAATATAATGATTAAAAAAGTATCCCTTAGGTTGAACTAAAATCTCCTTCTGTAAATCTCACCTGTTAGGACTAATTCTACCTTCTAAAACAAAATTAAACTGGCACCATTTTATATATGAACAGCTCTTCATTACTTGAAGATAATTCTCATGTTCATGCATAATACTAAGGTTTTTTTTAAGTTCTTGAATAAAAGAGCTGAAAGAAAGCTTAGAGAGTAATGAAGACTTTCCCCATTCTTTATAGAAGAGGTAACTGGGCCAAAAGAAAACTGACTTGCCTGTGCCCATGGAATGGGGGAGTCAAAACCATGTCTATGATCTAGTCCCTTGGATCTTTTGAATTCATCTATCCTTTTTGAGGCAATTGAACCACTCATCAACCACACGGCCTCTCTTTTGGTTGCCATCTTTAGAATACACCTTAATTTTCTGGTGTCACTCTGAGGATGTAGGGTTCATATCAGTAAATAAATAATCTAATACAATGGAATCACTATTTTCTTTTAATTGAACAGTAATTTCTAGAAATATAAACTAATGCAGTCATTTCTGCAGTTATGTCACATTGTTACTAATGCAGAGGTTGTCATTTACTAAAATACCTAGGATATTTTTCCAAATATTTAAGCAAGATTTCTCTGGTGGACATGGTTATTGGTTAGTGTTTGTCAGAGAACATACGAATGAGAATTTAGGATCATGCTAAAGATCACATCTGACACTTTATTCTCCTTTACTATTTCTTCCTCACATTCAGCCAGTTATTTGGAAAAAAAACAAATATTTCATGAACACATACTATGTATAAGAAAATGAGCTAGGTAGTACAGACATAATAGTAAACAAAACAAACAAGATCCTATGCCCATGCAGCTTACATTACAGTGGGGATAATGGTTAAAAGTAAAACAAACACATATACAAACAAACAAACAAACAAACAAAAAATTCATTCAGTCGCTAACCTTAACAGCAACTCTGAAACATCTCCGGACTTGTTTTCCCTTTCTCTCACTGGCATTGCACATTCTTAGACACATGATTCTGATAATTCTCATAATTTCTCACTTTAAAGGTCCACCTTCACTTTCTGCACCATTTCATCTTTCATAGTAAGCCTCTGAGGTATTTCTGAGATTTTGGTGTGTGTGTGTGTGTGTGTGCGCGTGCGTGTGTGTTGAGGGGGTGGAGGAGGGGATGAGAGAGAGAGAGAGAGAAGGAGGAAGGGTGAGGGGAGAGAAAGAGAGACAGAGAGAGCGCCAGCCAGCCAGCCAGAGGAATAAGCACTGTAAGAATGAGGACTCTGCTTTCAGAAATGACTCCAAATTGCAAAGTATTTCTTTTAGCCAAAAGGATTTTAAACCTATCACTGCCACCAGAGTGAAATTAAAAGTGAACAACACAACCAGGAAAACAAAAAGAGAACGTTTTAAGGTTAGAGCTGAACGTTAAAAAGCTTGTATTACTACAGCCCACATTTTTTGAACATACTGGAGAAAAGATAAACTTTATGTAGACACCAATGGAAAACGATTGAAGTCTCAAAAATTAGAAAGTGCGTATCGAGCAAGTATGTAGGAAGAAGGGAACTGAAACAAGGGGGAGATGTTTGAAGGCAAAACAGCATGGGCGCTAGTTCTGTATTGAAGGACACTGTATTGAAGAGGATACTGACCAGAATAACAAGCAAAGAAACAACAAACTAGCCACGCTGGTTAAGGGTTATCGCTAGCTACTATGTATCCTTTTTATTTCATTGTAAGTTATTATATTTTATATAGTACATCTCCTCCTTTCTAAGACACCATTGGTTATACAATGTATAAGATGGTTATAAATTTAATAAGAGCACTTTAGAGGGAAGAAGAAAGGAATTTCAAATGAAACACATACAAGGGTTGTAAGAGTCATCCAAACTTCAGAGACCTTAAAATTTGGGGAAAATAACTTCTACAATTGCAGAAACAATAGCTTCTTATTTTAGTGCGGTAGTTCTTAAACTTGAAGTTATATTTTAGAATCACCTGGCAAGCTCTGAAAAACTCTCAATGCCCAGACTGTTTCCTAGAAAACAGGGGTGAATTAAATCTGAATCAACAGGGGTGAGACCCAGCCATCGGCATTTTTTAACATTCCCCTGATGATTCCAATGTGCATCCAGGTTTGAGAACTGTCTTAAAGAATGCTGATGTCACTGTCAACAAATCTTTTTGTCTTCTTCATAGTTTGCCTTGAGTTACAAAGGACTTTCAGGTATATAAGTAGTTGAAGGGAGACTCTGCCTATTACAGGTCTGGTGCTCACAGGACATTAAACTATATTCCTCATAGAGTTCCTTCTAAATGAGTCTTGTATCTGTATTTCACATGCTCCTCTTCTGAAAAGCTTTCGATGGTTGCTTTTACTTAGAGAATAATGACCAAATCCCTTCACATGGTATTCAGGATTCTTCACAATTTGTTCCTGGTCCATCTTTCCAGGTATTTCTGCTTCCCTCCTTCAGATATTCTGTACTTTTGCCTCAATGGGTCAGGAAGGCTTCCTTGCATACCAGGTGTTTTCCCACGCTTGAACAGACTCAAAAGTATCTTCTCCTCTGTTTTTAGTCATTTCTCTTTTTCTTTTCTTCTTGGCAAAATTCTACTTATTTTTCAAAGGCTTCTGAGACCCACATAATGTCTTGGCCTGTGAAGCACTTCTTTCTTATGGTGCCAATTTTCAGGCAGAAAAAGAACTGTTACTTCTTTAACCTCATAAAGCTAACACAATACTTACTGTATTGAATAATAGTTACTTGTATAAGTTGAGCCTCCCTTATGACCTACGAACTTATTTAGGAAAGAGGCTGTAACTTATTTATTATTATAACTCCAGAGCTTACAGCAGCAGCTGAAATTATTATAGGAATTGATAATTCATAAATAAAGAAGAACAATGTATTATACAGTCCTGTCTTTGTAATTACTTCTTCGTGCCCCACCTCCAAATGTCCACAAAAGGCCTGTGGAAAACAAAGTTCTTTAACGACCAGGAAGGAATTCAATTTCACCGGAGAAAAATGGCAGCATGAAATACCAGCTGCTTTGTGCTCCTATTCTTAATGTATAGATAAAAGGTCATATACATCATGATAAATCCATGATTCTTAGAATTATGCATTCATGAAGAAATAGAAAAGTAATACGGAAATACTGGAAATTTATTACATACTTCTGTAATGGACAGATATGCCTGCCTATCATGTTCTAGTAACATGATGTTTTAATTATAAAAGCTTTGCTTTTCCAGTACTCTATCATTACTATTTTCTTTCTTCAAATATTTCCTGCCTGGCTTTATTTACATTTATTTTTCCACAATAATTTTAGGATATGGAATTTCTCTTTGAATTCATTAACCTAATGGCTTGATGGCCAATAACAGGTTATATCTTTTAATCTATTCAAATCTTCTTTTGCTTCATATACTTATTGTAGTTTTCTTGGTAATTTTATTTTTAAGGTTTTTAAAAAATACTTTTCTTGCTGTCATAAAGTTAATGTGTTCTTGTTATATTGTTTAACTGGTTGTTGCGTGTACATAAGTCTATCTACTTGTGTGTGACAGCTTTTACCCAGGTAATTCATTCATATTCTAATAATTTATAATAATTTTTCAGGAAAAAAATTTTAGTATTTTAAGATTAAATTGCAATAAATTCTGGCACTTTAAAAATCTGTATTTTATTATGATTATTAAAAAACATTTTGCTTTAGTTATTAAAATTTTTTTTTAATTTATTTTTGGCTGCATTAGGTCTTCATTGCTACACACAGGTTTTCTTTAGTTGTGTTGAGCAGGGACTACTCTTCGTTGCAGTGCATGGGCTTCTTATTGCGGTGGCTTCTCTTGTTGTGGAGCACAGCCTCTAGGCACATGGGCTTCGGTAGTTGTGGCACATGGGCTCAGTAGTTGTGGCACACAGGCTCTAGAGCACAGGCTCAGTAGCTGTGGCACATGGGCTTAGTTACTCCACGGCATATGGGATCTTCACAGACCAGGGCTTGAACCCGTGTCCCCTGCATTGGCAGGCGGATTCTTAACAACTGCACCACCAGGGAAGCCCCTGCTTTAGTATTGTAACTTGTTTTAGTGTCTGAATTTTCCAAGATCCACAAATGTAGAATAACACTTTTAAGGCTGAGAGAGCCTAGAGATTATCTGGCATAATACAATCATTGTGCTGATAAAGAAATGAGACTTAGCTTGGCCATATAAATTGTTCAAGATCCCACATTGAGGTAAGAGCAAAGTTAACACTGAAACTACATCTCCTAACAATCTAGTACTCTTTTCCAACACTTGGGAAAAATTGGGGGTGGGGAGCACGAGGAATTACAAGGGAGAGGAAGAACTAAAATGAAAAATAAGCCTAATTTCATAGTCCCAAAGATGTGTTTACTTTAGAATAGCATAGGAAAAATTACAGAGCATTGTAGTAATATTCAGAATAAAGGAAACAGTAAAATATATACAATCCAAAATGTGTGGTTAATTCATCTATGCAACTAAAAACACATTTCAAAAACAGTTGATCCTCATTATTTGCAGATTCTGTATTTGCCAATTTGCCTACTCAATAAGATTTACTTGTATCCTTCCCAAATTTACTTGTACTGGTGCTTTTGTGGTTACTCACAGACCTGTGCAAAGTAGCAAGAAATTCTGGTGATTTTTGCTGTTTAAAATGCACATAGAATCAATAATAAATATTAATAAGGTGTCTTTAAACAGAAACACAAATAAAACAAGGCTATGTATTGATCAGTTGATGAAAATAGTGTGACCAAAGGCTCTCAGGAACCTAACTTTGTGTTTCCTCCAGGAGCAAAATCATTCAGTATTTGATAATTCAGTGTTCATGGCAACTTTATACGAATAACTAGCACAAATAATGAGCACCAACTGTATTACTGCTGTATCTTAAGTAATTTTTAGTTCCTTGATGCTGAAAATTAGCCCACCTTTGGGAGAAAAGGACGTATCACATCAAAACAGTATAATGTTTCCTGGATAAATTCTAAAACAAATTTGTTATAATGTTAGCATTTCATTCTCATATTTGCCAGTTTTGACTATTTCCAAATCCTATTCACTGTTAACTTCACTTATTTTCTTTTATTTAATGGATGAATTCCCTTAAAGCTCCTAATTAAGGTTTAAAATGTGTGACATTTATAATTAAGTTTCAACAAAATACTTTTGTCACAAAATGTTGGTCTTTTTAATGGGGGCATGTTATTCACAAGTCTGAATAACTCACAATAAATTTAAGATGCTACTTCCTGTATTTTTTTAAACTTTAAGATAGAATATTATGTTTTAACACTTTTTATAATTCTACCACATAGGTACTGCGTGTAATCTTGCCCTCTAAAATTTTACAAATCCAACACAATCACATTATCACACTTGTAAAAGAACAAGTAAATACTTATCAATTATTCATAGTTAAATATTTTATATTTTATGTAAATATTCTATTCAAAACCCTTCAGTGGTTCCCTGAAACTATTTAATATATCAAGTAGATATTTAAGATTATTAATTTAGCTTCCAGTCCCATGGGTCTGTTTATTATTCATTCAATCAACATTTCTACTAACTAGAATGTATACTTTTTTGGTAACTAGGAATATAAAGATGAATTCACATACAATGCCTGCTCTCCAGAAGCTCTAAGTCTGGTAGGACAAATGGATAGATAATTAGAATACACTGCCATTAGTTCAACAATAGACACGTGTATGGGATACTATGGAAGCACAAACGAGAGACTCCTAACACAGCCAGAAGAAGTCAAGGCAGGCCTCACAGAGATAGGTCCAGCAGGTGTAGGGTCTGAATGGATAAGTAGGAGTTAGCCAGGCAAAGAGGTGGGAGTGTGAAAAAAGAATTCCAAGCAGATGGGAGAAAAAATGAGCAAATTATCAGGGACAAGAAAAAATATCATGTGAGGGGGAAACCACCAAGCAGTGTAGAACAGCAAAAAAATGTAAGCAAGAACCAGGGTTAGAAAGTCTGCTTGAATCGATCTGTGTTTCACTGTGAGAAACTTGAGATTCCCCCTGTAGGCTCTGGGGACCATTTAAGTAGGTTAGGTGGCATACTCTGGTGGGCATAGGGAGAAAAGATTTGAGAGGCAAAGCGTGGAGACTAGGTACATGTTGATGATGGGGGAGGCTATAAATGTGTGGGTATATGAGAAATCTCTGTACCTAAAAAAAAAAGAAACTATATATGTAAGAAAAGGAGAAGAAGAGAGAGTCACGATGATTCTCAGGTGTCTAGTTTATGTAACTATTTATACTGGTATGAAACAACAACAAAAAAACATACAGGCATACTGATAGTTTTCATGGAAAGATAAGAATATGGTTCTGAACACATGTGTTTGAGGTACCTAGATAATGTTCCATTGGAGATACCTTACTAGCAGACTGATACTGCAGTCTGAAGCTAGTGAAGAGATTTTTAGAGGCTATGGTTTGGGGGATCACTTGTTGATGAGAGTGAACTAGATAATCTAAAGAGGGTTTGAAGGATAAAGAGAAGACAGCTTAAAACCATCTGGGTCGCAACAATAATTCAACAAAGGGCAGAGGAAGAGGAGTCTTAAGAGCAGAGAGGTAAGATAAGAATAAAGAAAATCTTGAGTACAGTATCACAAAATTCAATGGAATATCAAGGTTGAGGTAGTGCCTAATAGTGAAAAGTGTAGCAGAAAGAGTATTTTAGAGACAAAAATAATATCTTCTGGAATAGTTTATTAGAAGATGGTGATGAATCTAACAACAACAAATCCACTAGAATGGATATTCTGAAAGGTCGAGCATATTCCAAAAGGTTGAGCCCTGAATGACAGGCAAGATAAAGGGGATGGCAAATGTAGAAGATTCTTCAGAGAAGGCTGGGTGAGGCATTAGGAGAGACATTTGATGGCAGCTGCGTAGGGATGCACAGATTTTATTTAAGCAGCAGAGTTTTAGGTAGCAGCACCTTTACTGGCTGGAAGGAGCAAATGGAAATTGCAATTTGAAATGTAGGAAAGAGCAATTAACGTGTGGACCAAAATTATAGAGGAGGCTGAAAGGCAAGGCAGAGGTGTAGGGATCCGCTTCGCCTGGGAATGACATCTCATTCTCTGGGCCCTGATGAATGAAGCTATACAAGTGGCTCTAAGCCGATAACGTTCTACCGGTAAGGAAACAAGAAGGTAAGGAGAATCAGTTCCGACGGAAGAAATTTTCTCAATGTTGAAGGCAAAATCGTATGCTGAAAATGAGAGATGCTGGGACTGAGTAAGGGAGTTCATCAAAGGTATGGAAGCTTTGGATGGTTACTGTGAGAAATGAAAAAGAAAGTAACCACAGACGATTAAAAGGGGTGATGGAAAAGTCTAAGGCCTGAGAAGAGACCACATGAACTATAATGCTGTCAGGCTTCCCTGTTCTGTGATTTTTCTGAGTTTCTGGTCACAGGTTGGGGAAAGTCAGAGAATTAGGGGGGGCTTCAGCAAGGATAGGTTATGAGGAAATCAAAGTTGCTTTTGAACGACAATGGGCTTTAGACTTCACCCCAGGAAGAGAGGCCTGGAAGGCATTACTTGACTGGGAAAAATATAGGAATCAGAAAACTAGAGGGACTACTCCATGATACCAAGGAGCAGTTTGTGTGACAGCTCAAAAAACAGTAAGTTATGGTAGAAGACCTGTTTAAACTACATACACAAATGTTAAAATGAAAGGCAGCTATATCATTTAAGTCAGCACAATTACAAATAAAATGTAAAATCTGAAACTTTCCAAATGTTCCTCAAGAATTTAGTCCGGTGAGTACCATAATATTCAAGCACACATGGTATTTAGGGATCAATTCACCTCCAGCTGAAATTCAGCCACCTTTGGTGGGGAGCATAGGAGCTGTTTAGAAGCACACAGCGACACTATACAGCAATTTTTGAGAAAATGGAAAATATAATATTCCAAATGAGATTACAAGAGGGGTTTAGGTAGGCAGGATATAATTACCCAAACTGGAGTAACCAGGATAACAAAGCTGACTTTCCACCATTAGCAAGAAGAGGCATGGGATCGTCAATGACCATGAATAATCTGTGTTTTCTCATTTCACATAATAGAAAGTCGATTTGTAAGTTTATCCGACCCAATGCAATGGTATTTAGAAAATGAAAAAAAAAAAAAAAACCCTACACTAAAATTTAGAATAAAGGAGCCAATTTATCTTCCAATTAATCTACTTGGAAGACTAAAGACAATCTCATTGAGTGATACAGAAACATAAAAACACTGCTCAAATTGCAATCCCTGCCTCTCACTAGCCAACAGTCACACTGAAGTTGTATCACCTCTAATTTCATCTGATTCAAGACAAAGACAAAGTAGTCATATTCTTTTAGAACAAAAATGAACAGCCATGTGGATTTTTTACATAGTAGTCTTCTTCGGCAAAAAGCCACAGAACTTTTTTTAAAAATCGTTTCCAAGGATGAAAATGACTTTGCCAAGCAAAGTGGCTTCAAAACAGGCCTCAAAAATACTAATAGAAAGACAGATGGTTCTACTAAGAGCTTGGCTGCCAAAAAAAAAAAAAAAAAAAAGTAGAAAAAAAAAGAGTGATGCTATTGAAGCTGACTGCAAAGTTATCTGATGACTACAAATACTTTTGTCCCAATGCAAGTGCTAACTCTGCCTCTAGGGCTGATACAGCCAAAATACTGACTTCCCCACATCCGTTCTCCCTATATCCCCCACCCCTCCTAAATAAAACCTGTCAGTGCCAAGCCCCACAAAACAGCACAAGCATGCGCTTGATTCTGACTGACTGCTCTGCAGAAGCAAAAGACTGCATTGAAGAACTCCTGTTTA